>NC_138882.1:167386703-168057014 GCF_965194825.1 Balaenoptera physalus | reverse complement strand
GAAACTAACACAACATTGTAAAGCAATTATACTCCAATAAAGATGTTAAAAAAATAAAAGAAGGTATTCAAAAAAGAAAAAAATAAAAGAACGAGTCTCTTGAGGACAACATATAGTTAGATCATGTGTTTTTATCAGTTCTGCCAATCTCTGTTTTATTGGAGAATTTAAGACGTTACATTAAGAGTAATTGATGATAAGGAGGGACTTCTGTCGTTTTGCTAATTTTTTCTACATGCCTTGTAGCTTTTTTATTTCTCATTCTCTGAATTAGTTTTCTTTTGTGTTTAGTTGATTTTATTTTGTAGTGACATGTTTAAATTTCTTTCTCATTGTGTTTTGTTTATATTTTAGAGCTATTTTCTTTGTGGTTACCATGGGGATTACATTTAACATTCTAAAGTTATAACATACTAATTTGAATTTATACCAGCTTAACTTCAATAATATAGAAAAACTGTGTTTCTCTATAGCTTCAGCTTCACGCTTTTTGGTTACTGATGTTACAGAATAACATCTTTATACATGTGTGCCTAAAAACATAAAGTAAGAATTTAAAAAATTGCATCAGTCTCTTAAATTATGTAGAAAATTAACTTTGGAGTTATAAACCAAAGTTATAATAATCCTAGCTTTTATAATTGCCCGTGTATTTATCTTTACGAAGATCTTTTTTTTTTATATGGCTCTGAATTACTTTCCGTTGTCTTTTCATTTCATTCTGCCTGACTTCCTTCAGCAGTATGAACTTTCTCAGGTTTTATGTATCTGGTAATGTCTTAATTTCTCCTTGAAGGAGAGTTTTACCGAATATAATATTCTTGGTTGTCTGCTTTTTCTTTTCTTTTTTTCTTTAAAAATATTTATTTATTTGGCTGCTCTGGGTCTTAGTTGCAGCATGCAGGCTCTTTGTTGTGGTGTGTGGGATCTTTTAGTTGCAGCATGTGAACTCTTAGTTGTGGCATGTGGGATCTAGTTCCCTGACCAGGGATTGAACCTGGGCCGCCTGCATTGGGAGCATGGAGTCTTAGCCACTGGACCACAAGGGAAGTCCCTGCCTTTTCTTTTAACATTTTGAATATATTAGCTTGCTAGCTTCTGGCTTCCAATGTTTCTGATGGGAAATCTGCTTATATACTTATTGAGGATACTTCGTACGTGGTGAGTCACTTGTGTCTTGCTGCTTTCAAGATTTTCTCTTTGTCTTTGACTGTCCAAAGTGTCTTTATGTGGCTCTATTTGAGTTTATCTTTACGGTGTTTGTAGAGCTTCTTGGAAGTTTATGTTCATGCCTTTCATCACATTTGGGGAAGTTTTCAGTTACTAATTTTTCAAATACTCTGCCCCTTTTCTCTCTCTTCTCCTTCTGGGACTCCCACAAGGTGTATGTTGGTCCACTGGTTTATGTCCCACAGATACCTTACTCTGTTCATTTTTTTTCTGTCATTTTTCTTTCTCTTCCTCAGACTTGATAATTTCCATTGTTTTGTCTTCAAGCTTGATTATTCTTTCTTCTGCCTGCTTAAAGCTGTCTTTGAATCCTTCTAGTGAATTTTTCATTTTAGATATTGAACTTTTTGTCTCCATAATTTCTTTTCAGTTTCTTTATAGGCTTTGCATCTCTTTATTGATGTTTGTATTTTCTTTATATATCGTTTTGTTGACTTTTTCCATATCGTCCTTTAGTTTTTTGAGCATCTTTTTTGTTTTTTTTGTTTTTTTGGCTGCGCCATGCTACATATGGGATGTTAGCTCCCCGACCAGGGATCAAACCCATGCCCCCGGCATTGGGAGTGCGGAGTCTTAACCACTGGACCCTCGAAGCATCTTTAAGACAGTTGTTTAGTGTCTTTCCTTAGTAGATCCACCATCAGGTCTTTTACAGGCATAGGTTGTTAGTTTATAGTTTTCCTTTGTATGGGTTATACTTTCCTGTTATTTGTTTTTGTTTTGTTTTGTTTTAGTGGAAAACTGGACTTGTGAATCTAATAGTATGGTAACTCTGGAAATCGCATTCTCCTCCTTCCCCAGAATTATCTGGTTTTTGTTTTTGGTGTTGGTTTTGTTTTTTGATGTTGTAGTCTGCCTTTGGGCTTAGGATCAGCCTGAGGTGTAAACTTAAGTTCTTCTCAGGTGTTTTCTCAGTCCATGCCTTACCCTGGACATGCATTGTGGCTTTCTTTTTTTTTTATAAGTTTATTTATTTAATTTATTTATTTGGTTGTGTTGGGTCTTTGTTGCTGTGCATGGGCTTTCTCTAGTTGCAGTGAGTGGGGGCTACTCTTCGTTGTGGTGCGCGGGCTTCTCACTGTGGTGGCTTCTTTTGTTGTGGAGCACGGGCTCTAGAGCGCAGGCTTCAGTAGTTGTGGCTCGCGGCCTCTAGAGTGCAGCCTCAGTAGTTGTGGCGCATGGGCTTAGTTGCTCTGCAGCATGTGGGATCTTCCCGGACCAGGGCTCGAACCCGTGTCCCCTGCATTGGCAGGCAGATTCTCAACCACTGCGCCACCAGGGAAGCCCCAGCATAGTCTTTTTTAAAACCAATTAACTAATTAATTAATTTATTTATTTTTGGCTGCATTGGGTCTTCGTTGCTGTGCGCAGGCTTTCTCTGAATGCAGTGAGTGGGGCCTACTCTTCGTTGTGGTGCATGGGCTTCTCTTGTTGTGGAGCATGGGCTCTAGGCTCGTGGGCTTCAGTAGCTGTGGCTCAAAGGCTCTATAGTGCAGGCTCAGTAGTTGTGGCGTATGGGCTTAGTTGCTCCGCAGCTTGTGGGATCTTCCCAGACCAGGGCTCAAACCTGTGTCTCCTGCATTGGCAGGCAGATTTTTAACCACTTTGCCACCAGGGAAGCCCCAATGTCATAGTCTTTAATGTCTGGCTTTCAAAGGGGATAAAGAAAAAAGAAAAGGAGGAGGAGGGCACTGGCTGTTAAGTGAAGAGAGTTGTAGCAGTGGGGTAGGTGCAACAAAAATGGCCACCTGCCACTTTGTCTTTATATCTGTGACTAGAAGCTGCAATGTGGAATCAGACCACAGATTCTTAATATTTTAGGATACAGTCATTTTTGCCCACCTTGGCTCTCACAAGCTGCTCCCACAAGAAGGTGTGTGCAGCTGCCTGCCATGTAGTTGGAGGTGGAGGATGGGTAGCTATTAATCTGCTAAGAAAAGAAATTGATGAAAAATTTCCTTCCAAGTCCTTCCCCTGGAAGTTGCAAGCTTTCTATAGCTTCTTATCAGACAGACTCTCTCTGTGTAGTTGTTGTCTAGCTGGGGAGATAGAATCTTGGTGCTTTCTTAGTTTTCCATCTTCTCAGATTCTCAATGTTTACATTAAAAAAAATTGAGATATAAATGACATTAAATTGTTTTCAGATGTACAACACGATTTGGTATTTATTTATATATATTGAAAAATGATATCACGCTAAGTCTAGTTAACATCAATTCATACAAGTTTTTAACATTTCATTTTTCAGGTATTTGTTGCTGGTATACAAAAATAAGATTAGATCTGTGTATTTTTATCTTCTTAACTTGGGATCTTGCTAAATCATTAATTGTAGAAGGATTTTGGTGGTTTCTTAGGATTGACCGTGGACGTGGTTATATTGTCTGAATTAAGATGGTTTTGGGGAATGCTGTGGAGGTCCACTGGTTAGGACTTGGCGCTTTAGCTGCCAGCCCCCACCCCCCACCAAAAAAGATGGTTTTAATTTTTCTGTACTGTTTACTTTGCCTTTCCTTTGTTTTCCTTGCAACATCATGCTGGCTAGATCTTTCAGTACAATCTGAATGGAGGTGGTGAGAATGGACATTTAGATATTCCCACACATATTACGATAGTTGTAGGATGTTCATAGATTTCGTCTCTCAGGTTTACAAGTCCCTTTTCTTTTTTTAACATCTTTATCGGAGTATAATTGCTTTACAGTGGTGTGTTAGTTTCTGCTGTATAACAAAGTGAATCAGCTATACATATACATATACCCTCATATCTGCTCCCTTTTGCGTCTCCCTCCCACCCTCCCTATCCCACCCGTCTAGGTGGTCACAAAGCACCGAGCTGACCTCCCTGTGCTATGTGGCTGCTTCCCACTAGCTATCTGTTTTACATTTGGTAGTGTATTTATGTCCTTGCCACTCTCTCACTTCGTCCCAGCTTACCCTTCCCCCTCCCCATGTCCTCAAGACCATTCTCTATGTCTGCGTCTTTATTCCTGTCCTGTCCCTAGGTTCTTCAGAACCTTTTTTTTTTCTTTTTTTAGATTCCCTATATATGTGATAGTATACAGTATTTGCTTTTCTCTTTCTGACTGACTTCACTCTGTGTGACAGTCTCTAGGTCCATCCACCTCACTACAAATAACTCAGTTTCGTTTCTTTTGTGGCTGAGTAATATTCTATTTATATATGTGCCACATCTCTTTACCCATTCATCTGTTGATGGACATTTAGGTTGCTTCCATGTCCTGGCTATTGTAAATAGAGCTGCAGTGAACATTGTAGTACATGATTGTTTTTGAATTATGGTTTTTTCAGGGTATATGCCCAGTAGTGGGATTGCTGGGTCCTATGATAGTTCTATGTTTAGTTTTATAAGGAATCTCCATACTGTTCTCCATAGTGGCTGTATCAGTTTACATTCCCACCAACAGTGCAAGAGGGTTCTCTTTTCTCCACACCCTCTCCAGCATTTATTGTTTGTAGATTTTTTGATGATGGCCATTCTGACTGGTGTGAGGTGATACCTCATTATAGTTTTTTTAAAAAATATTTATTTATTTATTTATTTGGCTGTGTTGGATCTTCGTTTCTGTGCGAGGGCTTTCTCCAGTTGCGGCAAGCGGGGGCCACCTTCATCGCGGTGCGCGGGCGTCTCACCATCGCGGCCTCTCCTATTGCAGAGCATGGGCTCCAGACGTGCAGGCTCAGTAGCTGTGGCTCACGGGCCCAGTTGCTCCGCGGCATATGGGATCCTCCCAGACCAGGGCTCGAACCCGTGTCCCCTGCACTGGCAGGCAGATTCTCAACCACTGTGCCACCAGGGAAGCCCCTCATTATAGTTTTGATTTGCATTTCTCTAATGATTAGTGATGTTGAGCATCCTTTCATGTGTTGACAATCTGTATATCTTCTTTGGAGAAATGTCTGTTTAGCTCTTCTGCCCATTTTTGGATTGGGTTGTTTGTTTTTCTGATATTGAGCTGCATGAGCTGCTTGTAAATTTTGGAGATTAATCCTTTGTCAGTTGCTTCATTTGCAAATATTTTCTCCCATTCTGAGGGTTGTCTTTTCGTCTTGTTTATGGTTTCCTTTGTTGTGCAAAAGCTTTTCAGTTTCATTAGGTCCCATTTGTTTATTTTGGTTTTTATTTCCATTTCTCTAGGAGGTGGGTCAGAAAGGATCTTGCTGTGATTTATGTCATTGAGTGTTC
This sequence comes from Balaenoptera physalus, assembly GCF_965194825.1. Classification (NCBI taxonomy): domain Eukaryota; kingdom Metazoa; phylum Chordata; class Mammalia; order Artiodactyla; family Balaenopteridae; genus Balaenoptera; species Balaenoptera physalus. The sequence continues at coordinate 168,051,578 of NC_138882.1, read as the reverse complement.
TGCCTGTGTTTTCCTCTAAGAGTTTGATAGTGTCTGGCCTTAGATTTAGGTCTTTAATCCATGTTGAGTTTATTTTTGTGTATGGTGTTAGGGAGTGTTCTAATTTCATTCTTTTACATGTAACTGTCCGGTTTTCCCAGCACCACTTATTGAAGAGGCTGTCTTTTCTCCATTGTATATTTTTGTCTTCTTTGTCAAAGATAAGGTGACCATATATGCGTGGGTTTATCTTTGGGCTTTTTATCCTGTTGCATTGATCTATGTATCTGTTTTTGTGCTGGTACCATACTGTCTTGTAGGATAGTTTGAAGTCACGGAGCCTGATTCCTCCAGCTCCGTTTTTCTTTCTCAAGGTTGCTTTGGCTATTCGGGGTCTTTTATATTTCTGTACAAATTGTGAAATTTTTTGTTCTAGTTCTGTGAAAAATGCCATTGGTAGTTTGACAGGGATTGCATTGAATCTGTAGATTGCTTTGGGTAGTATAGTCATTTTCACAATGTTGATCCTTTCAATACAAGAACATGGTATGTCTCTCCATCTGTTTGTTATCATCTTTAATTTCTTTCATCAGTGTCTTATAGTTTTCTGCATACAGGTCTTTTGTCTCCTTAGGTCGGTTTATTCCTAGGTATTTTATTCTTTTTGTTGCAGTGGTAAATGGGAGTGTTTCCTTAATTTGTCTTTCAGATTTTTCATCATTAGCGTATAGGAGTATAAGAGATTTCTGTGCATTAATTTTGTATCCTGCTTCTTTACCAAATTCATTGATTAGTTTTGGTAGTTTTCTGGTAGCATCTTTAGGATTCTCTATGTATAGTATCATGTCATCTGCAAACACTGACAGTTTTACTTCTTCTTTTCTGATTTGGATTCCTTTTATTTCTTTTTTTTTCTGATTGCTGTGGCCCAAACTTGCAAAATTATGTTGAATAATAGTGGTGAGAGTGGGCAACCTTGTCTTGTTCCTGATCTTAGAGGAAATGGTTTCAGTTTTTCACCACTGAGAACGATGTTGGCTGTGGGTTTGTCATATATGGCCTTTATTATGTTGAGGTAAGTTCCCTCTACGCCTACTTTCTGGAGGGTTCTTATCATTAATGGGTATTGAATTCTGTCAATATCTTTTGCTGCATTTATTGAAATGATCATATGGTTTTCTTCAATTTGTTAATATGGTATATCACATTGATTGATTTGCATATATTGAAGAATCCTTGCATTCCTGGGATAAACCCCACTTGATCATGGTGTATGATCCTTTTAATGTGCTGTTGGATTCTGTTCGCTAGTATTTTGCTGAGGATTTTTACATTTATGTTCATCAGTGATATTGGTCTGTAGTTTTCTTTTTTTGTGACATCTTTGTCTTGTTTTGGTATTAGGGTGATGGTGGCCTCGTAGAATGAGTTTGGGAGTTTTCCTCCCTCTGCTATATTTTGGAAGAATTTGAGAAGAATAGGTGGTACCTGTTTTCTGACTGTTTTATAGAACTTGCCTGTGAAGCCATCTGGTCCTGGGCTTTTGTTTGTTGGAAGATTTTTTTTTAATTAATAAATTAAGTAAGTAATTTTTGGCTGTGTTGGGTCTTCGTTTCTGTGCGAGGGCTTTCTCTGGTTGCGGCGAGCGGGGACCACTCTTTATCGCCGTGCGTGGGCCTCTCATTGTCGCAGCCTCTCTTGTTGCGGAGCACAGGCTCCAGACGTGCAGGCTCAGTAGTTGTGGCGCACGGGCTTAGTTGCTCCGCGGCATGTGGGATCTTCCCAGACCAGGGCTCGAACCCGTGTCCCCCGCATTGGCAGGCAGATTCTCAACCACTGCGCCACCAGGGACGCCCCCTGTTGGAAGATTTTTAATCACAGTTTCAATTTCAGTGCTTGTGATTGTTCTGTTTATATTTTCTATTTCTTCCTCGTTCAGTCTTGGAAGGTTGTGCTTTTCTAAGAATTTGTCCATTTCTTCCAGGTTGTCCATTTTATTGGCATGTAGTTGCTTGTAGTAATATGTCATGATGCTTTGTATTTCTGCAGTGTCAGTTGTTACTTCTCCTTTTTCATTTCTAATTTTATTGATTTGAGTCTTCTCCCTTTCTTTCTTGATGAGTCTGGCTAATGGTTTATCAGTTTTGTTTATCTTTTCAAAGAACCAGCTTTTAGTTTTATTGATCTTTGCTATTGTTTCCTACATTTCTTTTTTATTTATTTCTGATCTGATCTTTATGATTTATTTCCTTCTGCTAACGTTGGCGTTTTTTTGTTCTTCTTTCTCTAATTGTTTTAGGTGTAAGGTTAGGTTTATTTAAGATGTTTCTTGTTTCTTGAGGTAGGATTGTATTGCTCTAAACTTCCCTCTTAAAACTGCTTTTGCTGCATCCCATAGGTTTTGGGTTGTCGTGTTTTAATTGTCATTTGTTTCTAGGGTTTTTTTGATTTCCTCTTTGATTTCTTCAGTGATCTCTTGGTTATTTAGTAGTGTATTGTTTAGCCTCCGTGTGTTTGTATTTTTTACAGATTTTTTCCTGTAATTGATATCTAGTCTTATAGCGTTGTATTTGGAAAAGATATTTGATATGATTTCAGTTTTCTTAAATTTACCAAGGCTTGATTTGTGGCCCAAGATATGATCTATCCTGGAGAATGTTCCATGAGCACTTGAGAATAAAGTGTATTCTGTTGTATTTGGATGGAATGTCCTATAAATATCAGTTAAGTCCATCTTGTTTAATGTATCGTTTAAAGCTTATGTTTCCTTATTTATTTTCATTTTGGATGATCTGTCCATTGGTGAAAGTGTGGTGTTAAAGTCCCCTACTATGATTGTGTTACTGTCGATTTCCCCCTTCATGGCTGTTAGCATTTGCCTTATGTATTGACGTGCTCCTATGTTGGCTGCATAAATATTTACAATTGTTATATCTTCTTCTTGGATTGATCCCTTTATCATTATGTAGTGTCTTTCTTTGTCTCTTGTAATAGTCTTTAAAGTCTATTTTGTATGATATGAGAATTGCTACTCCAGCTTTCTTTTGATTTCCATTTGCATGGAATATCTTTTTCTATCCCCTCACTTTCAGTTTGTATGTGTCCCTAGGTCTGAAGTGGGTCTCTTGTAGACAGCATATATATGGGTCTTGTTTTTGTATCCATTCAGCCAGTCTGTGTCTTTTGGTTGGAGCATTTAATCCATTTACATTTAAGGTAACTATCGATATGTATGTTCCTATTAACATTTTCTTAATTGTTCTGGGTTTGTTGTTATAAGTCTTTCCTTTCTCTTGTGTTTCCTGTGTAGAGAAGTTCCTTAACATTTGTTGTAAAGCTGGTTTGGTGGTGTTGAATTCTCTTAGCTTTTCCTTGTCTGTAAAGGTTTTAATTTCTCCGTCCAATCTGAATGACATCCTTGCTGGGTAGAGTAATGTTGGTTGTAGGTTTTTCCCTTTCATCACTTTAAATATGTCCTGACACTCTTGGCTTGCAGAGTTTCTGCTAAAGATCAGCTGTTAACCTTATGGGGATTCCCTTGTATGTTAATTGTTGCTTTTCCTTTGCTGCTTTTAATATTTCTTCTTTGTATTTAATTTTTGATAGTTTGATTAATATGTGTCTTGGTGTGTTTCTCCTTGGATTTATCCTGTATGGGACTCTGTACGCTTCCTGGACTTGATTGACTATTTCCGTTCCCATATTAGGGAAGTTTTGAAGGATAATCTCTTCACATATTTTCTCAGTCCCTTTTTCTTTTCTCATTTTCTTCTGGGACCCCTATAATTCGAATGTTGGTGCATTTAATGTTGTCCCAGAAGTCTCTGAGATTGTCCTCAATTCTTTTCATTCTTTTTTCTTAATTCTGCTCTGCGGAAGTTATTTCCACTGTTTTATTTTCCAGGTCACTTATCTGTTCTTCTGCCTCAGTTATTCTGCTATTGATTCCTTCTGTAGGATTTTTAATTTCATGTATTGTTGTTAATCATTGTTTGTTTGCTCCTTAGTACTTGTAAGTCCTTGTTAAACATTTCTTTTATTTTTTCTTTTCTATTTCGAAGATTTTGGATCCTCTTTACTATCATTGCTCTGAATTCTTTTTCAGGTAGACTTCTTATTTCCTCCTCATTTGTTTGGTCAGGTGGGTTTTTACCTTGCTCCTTCATCTGCTGCGTATTTTTCTTTCTTCTCATTTTGCTTAACTTACTGTGTTTGGGGTCTCCTTTTCGTAGACTGCAGGTTCGTCATTACTTTTGTTTTTGGAGTCTGCTCCCAGTGGGTAAGGTTGGTTCAATGGGTTGTGTAGGCTTCCTGGTGGAGGGGACTGGTGCTATTGTTCTGGGGAATGAGGCTGAACCTTGTCTTTCTGGTGGGCAGGACCACGTTCGGTGATGTGTTTTGGGTGTCTGTGAACTTATTATTATTTTAGGCAGCCTCTCTGCTAATGGGTGGGGTTGTGTTCCTGTCTTCCTAGTTGTTTGGCATAGGGTGTCCAACACTGTAGCTTGCTGGTCGTTGAGTGGAGCTGGGTCTTAGTGTTGAGATGGAGATCTCTGGGAGAGCTTTCACCATTTGGTATTACATGGGGCTGGAGGTCTCTGGTGGACCGATGTCCTGAACTCGGCCCTTCCACCTCAGAGGGTCAGACCTGACACCCGGCCAGAGCACGAAGACCCTGTCAGCTACATGGCTCAGAAGAAAAGGGAGGAAAAAAAAAGGGAAGAAAGAAAGATATAAAGTTAAAAAATAAAGTTATTAAAATAAAAGATTATTAAAAGTAAAAAATAAAAAAGAAAGAAAGAAGAGAGCAACAAAACCAAAAAACAAATCCATCAATTATAGCAAGCGCTGAAAACTATACCAAAAAAAAAAAAAAAAAAAGAGCCCTAGGACAAATGGTAATAGTAAAGCTATGCAGACAAAATCACACAAGCATATACATACATACTCACAAAAAGAGAAAAAGGAAAAGATACATTGAAAAAAAAGGAAGAGAGCAAGCAAATCAGTAAACAAACTACCAAAGATAATAAGCTCTAAATATTAAACTAAACTTAATATAAAGCCAGAAACAAATTAGATGCAGAAAGCAGACCCCAAGTATACAGTTGCTCCCAAAGTCCAGCGCCTCAATTTTGGGATGATTTGTTGTCTATTCAGGTATTCCACAGATGCAGGGTACACCAAGTTGATCGTGGAGATTTAATCCGCTGCTCCTGAGGCTGTTGGGAGAAATTCCCCTTTCTCTTCTTTGTTCGCACAGCTCCTGGGGTTCAGGTTTGGATTTCACCCTGCCTCTGCATGTAGGTTGCTCTCTGGTGTCTGTTCTTCACCCAGACAGGAGGGGGTTAAAGGAGTGGCGGATTAGGGGGCTCTAGCTCACTCATGCCGGGGGGAGGGTGGGGTACGGAATGCGGGGCGAACCTGAGGTGGCAAGATGCCGGCGTGATGTTGCAACAGCCTGAGTCGTGCCGTGTGTTCTCCCAGGGACGTTGTCCCTGGATCACGGGACCCTGGCAGTGGTGGGCTGCACAGGCTCCCGGGAGGGGAGGTGTGGATAGTGACCTGTGCTTGCACACAGGCTTCTTGGTGGCTGCAGGAGCAGCTTTAGCGTTTCATGCCTGTCTCTTGGGTACGCGCTGATAGCCGTGGCTCGCACCTGTCTCTGGAGCTCGTTTAGGCAGTGCTCTGAATCCCTTCTCCTCGTGCACCCCAAAACAACGGTCTTTCGCCTCTTAGGTAGGTCCAGACTTTTTCCCGGACTCTCTCCTGGCTAGCTGTGGCACAGTAGCCCCCTTCAGGCTGTGTTCATGCAGCCATCCCCAGTCCTCTCCCTGGAATCTGACCTCCGAAGCCTGAGCCTCAGCTCCCAACTCCCACCTGTCTCGGCTGGTGAGCAGAGAAGCCTCTCCGACTGGTGAGTGCTCGTTGGTACTGATCCTCTGTGTGGGAATCTCTCCGCTTTGCCCACTGCACCCGTGTTGCTGCGCTCTCCTCTGTGGCTCCGAAGCTTCCCCCTGCCATCTCTGCCCGTGAAGGGGCTTCCTAGTGTGTGGAAACTTTTCCTCCTTCACAGCTCCCTCCCAGAGGGGCAGGTCCCATCCCTGTTCTTTTGTCTCTGTTTTTCCTTTTTTCTTTTGCCCTACCCAGCTACTTGGGTGTTTCTTGCCTTTTTGGGAAGTCTGAAGTCTTCTGCCAGTGTTCAGTAGCTGTTCTGTAGGAGTTGTTCCACATGTAGATGTAGTTTTGACGTATTTGTGGGGAGGAAGGTGATCTCCACGTCTTATTCCTCCGCCATTTTGAAGGCGACTCCTAGGAAGTCCTTCTATTATTTGTTTGCTGAGGGTGTTTTGTTTTTACATAATGGAGTTAAACTTTGTGAAATGCTTTTTCTGAATGTGTTGCAGAGATTATATAGTTTCTTCTATTTGAGTCTGTTCATTTGGTTTTTAAATGTTAAACTAACCTTGCATTCCTGTTGTCATCTGTGTATGATAATGATGGATGATACTTTTTATATGTTGCTGATTAGGTTTGTAATATTTTGATGAGAATTTTTGTATATATGTTCATGTGGAATATTGATTAGCAGTTTTATTTTCTTGTACTGTTTTTGTCTGGTTTGGGTATCAGAGTAATGTAGGCCTTATGAATTGCGTTTGGGACTATGCCTTCCTCCTAATTTTTGAATAAGCTTGGGTGAGATTACTGTTATATCTTTTTTAAATCCTTGATTAAAAAAAATTATTTATGCTGCTCTGGGTCTTAGTTGCACCATTCAGGATCTTTAGTTGTGGCATGTGAACTCATAGCTGCGGCATGTTGGGACCTAGTTCCCTGACCAAGGATTGAACCTGCATTGGGAGTGCAGAGTCTTAACCACTGGACCACCAGGGAAGTCCCCAAATGTTTGATATTTTTGTCAGTAAATTCATATGGGCCTGGAATTTTCTTTATGAGAAGTTCACTTATTCATTTGAGTTTTAAAGCAGGTACAGGAATTTCTAGTTTTTCTTGTTTTATTTTTGGTGACTTGTGTGTCTTGAGAAGTTTCTCCATTTCTTCTTAAGTAGTTCAGTTTATTGGTGTAAAATTATTCATAAAATTCCCTTATTCTTTTAATGACTGTTTTACAGACTATGTGTAGTTATGTCTCTTCTTTGATATTTATTGTTGATTTGTGTCTTCTTTATTTTTTCTTTGATGAGTCTAGCTAGGTGTTTTCAATTATATTGATATTTTGAAAGAAAGAACTTTTGATTTCACTAATTTTTTTTTAGTTTTACATTTTATGTTTAATTGATTTTTGTTCATATCTTCATTATTTCCTTTTCACTGCCTTTGGGTTTATTTTGCTTTCTATTCCTAGCTGCTTGATTTGACACCCTTTTAAAAAATACAAAGGAATTTAAAACTAAACATCTCTAAGTGCTGCTGTAAATACGTTCCAAAACTTAGTTTTGTTTTCATAATCATTTAGCTCTAAATATTACATTATTTTCTTTGTGATTTTAAAAAATTTGACATATGCATTATTATAAGCATATTTAGTGTATAAATATTGGTGTTATTATTTGTTAGCTATATGTAATATGCTGGAAGTCAATGAATGTACCGTCTTTTATTTTTATTGATGCTTTTTTTTTTTTAAAGATCTCACTATTCTTTTTTTTAAATTTAATTAATTAATTAATTAATTAATTTTTGGCTGTGTTAGGTCTTCGTTTCTGTGCGAGGGCTTTCTCTAGTTGCAGCAAGCGGGGGCCGCTCTTCATCGCGGTGCACGGGCCTCTCACTATCGTGGTCTCTCTTGTTGTGGAGCACAGGCTCCAGACGCGCAGGCTCTGTAGTTGTGGCTCACGGGCCTAGTTGCTCCACGGCATGTGGGATCTTCCCAGACCAGGGCTCGAACCCGTGTCCCCTGCATTAGCAGGCAGATTCTCAACCACTGCGCCACCAGGGAAGCCCTATTGATGCTTTTTTTATGGTACAGCATGTGTATATCTTGGTGCTTGTTCTAGGTACACTTAAAAAAGGAGTATATAGTACAGTTGCTTGGTGTTTCATAAATATCAATTAGGTCTAGTTTTTTGATGGAGTCATTAACACTTTTTGTGTCTTTAGTTGTTTTTTGTGTGTGTGTGTGTCTCCTTGTTCTAAAACTACTGACACCTAAAATCTACAATCATAGTTGGAGATTTTGTTTATCACTTAAGTTATACTTTTTGCTTCATGTATTTTTTTAAATTAATTTATTTTTGGCTGTGTTGGGTCTTTGTTACTGTGCGTGGGCTTTCTCTACTTGTGGTGAGCAGGGGCTACCCTTCGTTATTTTGTGGTGGCTTCTCTTGTTGCAGAAGACAGGCTCTAGGCATGCGGGCTTCAGTAGTTGTGGCTCATGGGCACTAGAGCACAGGCTCAGTAGTTGTGGCTCGTGGGCTCTAGAGCGCAGGCTCAGTAGTTGTGGTGCACAGGCTTAGTTGCTCCACAGCATGTGGGATCTTCCCTGACCACGGCTCGAACCCATATCCCCTGCACTGGCAAGCGGATTGTTTTTTTTTTTGTTTTTTTTTTGTTTTTTAACATCTAGCATTTGGAAAACACTTATTTATTTATTTATTGCTTGCTTGCTTGCTGTGTTGGGTCTTCATTTCTGTGCAAGGGCTTTCTCCAGTTGCGGCAAGCAGGGGCCACTCTTCATCGCAGTGCACGGGCCTCTCACCATCGCGGCCTCTCCCGTTGCGGAGCACAGGCTCCAGACGCGCAGGCTCAGCAATTGTGGCTTACGGGCCCAGCTGCTCCGCGGCATGCGGGATCCTCCCAGACCAGGGCTCGAACCCACGTCGCCTGCATTGGCAGGCAGATTCTCAACCACTGCACCGCCAGGGAAGCCCTGGCAAGCGGATTCTTAACCACTGCACCCCCAGGGAAGTCCCTGCTTCGTGTATTTTTTTTTTTTAATTAATTAATTTATTTATTGTTTATTTTTATGGCTGTGTTGGGTCTTCATTTCTGTGTGAGCGCTTTCTCTAGTTGTGGCAAGCGGGGACCACTCTTCATCGCGGTGCGCAGGCCTCTCACTGTTGCAGCCTCTCTTGTTGCGGAGCACAGGCTCCAGACGCGCAGGCTCAGTAATTGCGGCTCACGGGCCCAGCTGCTCCGCGGCATGTGGGATCTTCGCAGACCAGGGCTCGAACCCGTGTCCCCTGCATTGGCAGGCAGATTCTCAACCACTGCGCCACCAGGGAAGCCACATGTATTTTTAAGTTGTGTTAATTAGTTGCCAACACTTTTAGAATTATATCTTGTTGATGATCATTATTAAATGACTGTTTTTGTAATACTCTTTCTATTGAAGTTTTCTTTATCTGACGTTAATATAGTTAAATCAGGTTTGTTATGCTTAGTATCTGAATGGCATGTGTTCCCCTCTTTCCTTTTACTTTCAGTGTATTTGTGTCTTTATGTTTAAAATGTGTTTCTTGTAATACCATATAGTTGTGTCTTACTCTTCTCTTGTGTGACACTTCTTAATTGTTGCATTTATTTCTTTTAGAGGTAATGTAATTATTTTTATAGTTAGGTTTAAGTTTTCTATCTTGAAATCTGTTTTTTATTTATCCATTTATTCTTCATTACTCCCTTGTAGTTGTGTTACGTCTCTTTTATTGTTCCATTTTGAGTTTTTAGGTGTTCATCTTTGTGTCATTTTTCTTTTTAGAGGTTTCCCTAGAAATTGCAACATACATCTTTTCAGTTAACATCTTTAAAAATTACTTTACTTGGTAATTCCCTGGCTGTCCAATGGTTAGGACTCGGCGCTTTCACTGCCGTGCCTGGGTTCAATCCCTGGTTGTGGAACTAAGATCCCACAAGCTGTGGGGTGCAGCCAAAAAAAAAAATATATATATATATATATATTTTTGTTTGTTTGTTTGTTTTCTTTTTTTATTGGTTGTTTCAGTAAGCTTTACTCTTTGGGTGTACTTTTGGAAATTTAGCTTATTTCTTTGATGCAGATTGAAAGTGTATATTTTCCATAGGTTATAAGAGTAGCTTTATCTTTTCATTATTTAGTCAATAAACATATTCATTATTTAAATTGTATCAGGTGCTGTCTTAGGCTTATCTTATAAGGAAAGGATAAGTTTGTTTGAATTTTATTTTATTTTTATATACAGCAGATTCTTATTAGTTACCTATTTTATAGAGATTAGTGTATATATGTCAATTTTAATCTCCCAATTCACTCTCCCCAACCCCCCCACCCCCGCTTTCCCCCCTTGGTGTCCATATGTTTGTTCTCTACATCTGTGTCTCCATTTCTGCCTTGCAGACTGGTTCATCTGTACCATTTTTGTAGATTCCACATATATGCGTTAATGTATGATATCTATTTTTCTCTTTCTGACTTACTTCACTCTGTATGACAGTCTCTAGGTCCGTCCATGGCTCTACAAATGACCCAATTTCGTTCCTTTTTATGGCTGAGAAATATTCCATTGTATTAGATGTACCACTGCTTCTTTATCCATCAGTCTGTCGATGGGCATTTAGGTTGCTTCCATTACCTGGCTATTGTAAATAGTGCTGCAGTGAACATTGGGGTGCACGTCTCATTTGAATTATGGTTTTCTCTGGGTATATGCCCAGTAGTGGGATTGCTGGGTCATATGGTAATTCTGTTTTTAGTTTTTTAAGGAACCTCCATACTGTTCTTCATAGTGGCTGTATCAATTTACATTCCCACCAACTGTGTAAGAGGGTTCTCTTTCTTCACACCCTCTCCAGCATTTGTTGTTTGTAGATTTTCTGATGATGCCCATTCTAACTGGTGTGTGATGATACCTCACTGTAGTTTTGATTTGCATTTTTCTAATAATTAGTGATGTTGAGCAGCTTTTTATGTGCCTCTTGGCCATCTGTATGTCTTCTTTGGAGAAATGTCTATTTAGGTTTTCTGCCCATTTTTTAATTGGGTTGTTTGTTTTTTAATATTGAGCTGCATGAGCTGTTTATATATTTTGGAGATTAATCCTTTGTCCGTTGATGCGTTTGCAAATATTTTCTCCCATTCTGAGGGTTGTTTTTTCATCTTGTTTATAGTTTCCTTTGCTGTGCAAAAGCTTTACAGTTTCATTAGGTCCTATTTGTTTATTTTTGTTTTTATTTCCATTACTCTAGGAGGTGGCTCAAAAAAGATCTTATGTGATTCATGTCAAAGCATGTTCTTTCTATGTTTTCCTCTAAGAGCTTTATAGTGTCTGGTCTTACATTTAGGTCTTTAATTCATATTGAGTTTATTTTTGTGTATGGTGTTAGAGAGTGGTCTAATTTCATTCTTTTACATGTAGCTGTCCAGTTTTCCCAGCACCATTTATTGAAGAGGTTGTCTTTTCTCCATTGTATATTCTTGCTTCCTTTATCAAAAATAAGGTGACCATGTGTGTGTGGGTTTATCTCTCGGCTTTCTATCCTGTTCCATTGATCTATATTTCTGTTTTTTTGCCAGTACCATACTGTCTTGATTACTGTAGCTTTCTAGTATAGTCTGAAGTCCGGGAGCCTGATTCCTCCAGCTCCATTTTTCTTTCTCAAGATTGCTTTGGCTATTCAGGGTCCTTTGTGTTTCCATACAAATTGTGAAATTTTTTGTTCTAGTTCTGTGAAAAACGCCGTTGGTAGTTTGATGGGGATTGCATTGAATCTGTAGATTGCTTTGAGTAGTATAGTCATTTTCACAATATTGATTCTTTCAAGAACATGATTTATCTCACTCTGTGTCATCTTTGATTTCTTTCATCAGTGTCTTATAGTTTTCTGAGTACAGGTCTTTCACCTCCTTAGGTAGGTTTATTCCTAGGTATTTTATTCTTTTTGTTGCAGTGGTGAATGGCATTGTTTCCTTAATTTTTCTGTTCTTTCGTTGTTAGTGTGTATGAATGCAAAAGATTTCTGTGCATTAATTTTGCATCCTGCTGCTTTACCACATTCATTGATTAGCTGTAGTAGTTTTCTGGTGGCATCTTTAGGATTCTCTATGTATAGTATCATGTCATCTGCAAACAGTGACAGTTTTACTTCTTCTTTTCCAATTTGGATTCCTTTCATTTATTTTTCTTCTCTGACTGTAGTGGCTAGGACTTGCAGAACTATGTTGAATAATAGTGGTGAGAGTGAACATCCTTGTCTTGTTCCTGATCTTAGAGGAGATGCTTTCAGTTTTTCACCATTGGTAATGATGTTTGCTGTGGGTTTGTCGTATATGGCCTTTATTATGTTGAGGTAGGTTCCCTCTTTGCCCGTTTCTGGATAGAGTTTATCATAAATGTGTGTTGAATTTGGTCAAAAGCTTTTTCTGCATCTATTGAGGTGATCATATGGTTTTTATTCTTCAATTTGTTATTATGGTGTCTTACATTGATTGATTTGCGTATATTGAAGAATCTTTGCATCCCTGGGATAAATCCCACTTGAACATGGTGTATGATCCTTTTAATGTGTTGTTGCATTATGTTTGCTAGTATTTTGTTGAGGATTTTTGCATCTATATTCATCAGTGTTGTTGTCTGTAATTTTCTGTTTTTTGTAGTATCTCTGTCCGGTTTTGGTATCAGGATGATGGAAGCCTCGTAGAGTGAGTTTGGGATGTTCCTTCGTCAGCAGTTTTTTGGAGGAGTTTGAGAAGGATGGGTGTTAGCTCTTCTAAATGTTTTATAGAATTCACCTGTGAAGCCATCTGGTCCTGGACTTTTGTTTGTTGGAAGATTTTTACTCACAGTTTAAGCTTCATACTTGTGATTGGTCTGTTCATATTTTCTATTTCTTCCTCGTTCAGTCTTGGAAGGTTATACCTTGCTAAGAATTTGTCCATTTCTTCCAGGTTGTCCATTTTATTGGCATAGAGTTGGTTGTAGTAGTTTCTTATGATGCTTTGTACGGTGTCCGTTGTAACTTCTCCTTTTTCATTTATAATTTTACTGATTTGAGTTCTCTCCCTCTTTCTCTCGGTGAGTCTGGCTAAAGGTTTATCAATTTTGTTTATCTTCTCAAAGAACCAGCTTTTAGTTTTATTGGTCTTTGCTATTTCCTTTGTTTCTGTTTCATTTACGTGTGCTCTGATCTTAATGATTTCTTTCCTTCTACTAACTTTGGGTTTTCTTTGTTCTTCTTTCTCTACCTCCTTTAGGTGTAAGGTTAGATTGATTGAGATTTTTCTTGTTTCTTGAGCTAGGATTGTATTGCTATAAACTTGCCTCTTAGAACTGTTTTTGCTGCATCCCATAGGCTTTGGATCATCGTGTGTTCGTTTTCACTTGTCTCTAGGTATTGTATGATTTTCTCTTTGATTTCTTCAGTGATCTGTTGGTTATTTAGTAACGTATTGTTTAGCCTTCATGTGTTTGTGTTTTTTACGTTATTTTCCCTCTAGTTTATTTCTAATCTCATAGCGTTGTGCTCGCAAAAGATGCTTGATATGATTTCAGTTTTCTAAAATTTACCAAGGCTTGATTTGTGACCCAAGATGTGATATATCCTGGAGATTGTTCCATGTGCATTTGAGAAGAAAGTGTAATCTGCTGTTATGGGATGGAAAGTCCTGTGAATATCAGTTAAATCTATCTGGTATTGTGTCATTTAAGGCTTGTGTTTTGGGCTTCCCTGGTGGCGCAGTGGTTAAGAATCCACCTGCCAATGCAGGGGACATGGGTTCAAGCCCTGGCCCGGGAAGATCCCACGTGCCGTGGAGCAACTAAGCCCGTGAGCCACAACTACTGAGCCTGCGCTCTAGAGCCCGTGAGCCACAACTACTGAGCCCACGTGCCTAGAGCTCATGCTCCACAACAAGAGGAGCCACCATAATGAGAAGCTTGCGCACCACAATGATGTGTAGCCCCCACTCACCACGAATAAAGCCCATGTGCAGCAACGAAGACCCAACACAGCCAAAAATAAATAATTTAAAAATAAAGCTTGTTTTTCCTTCTTAATTTTCTGCTTGGATGATCTGTCCATTGGTGTAATTGAGGTGTTAAAGTCTCCCAGTATTGTTGTGTTGCTGTCGATTTCCTGTTTTATAGTTGTTTGCATTTGCCTTATGTATTGAAGTGCTTCTATGTTGGGTGCATATATATTTATAATAGTTATATCTTGTTCTTGGATTGATCCCTTGTTCATTGTGTAGTGTCCTTCCTTGTCTCTTGTAACATTCTTTATTTTAAAGTCTATTTTATTGGATATGAGTTTTGTTACTCGAGCTTTCTTTCGATTTCCATTTGCATGGGTTATCTTTTTCCATTCCCTCACTTTCAGTCTGTATGTGTCCCTGGGTCTTAAGTGGGTCTCTTGCAGACAGCATATATATGGGTCTTGTATTTGTATCCATTCAGTGAGCCTGTGTCTTTTGGTTGTAGCACTTATTCACATTTAAGGTGATTATTGATATGTATGTTTCTATTACTGTTTTCTTAATTGTTTTGGGTTTGTTTTTGTAGGTCCTTTTCTTCTGTTGTGTTTCCCACTTAGGGAAGTTGCTTTAGCATTTGTTGTACAGCTATTTTGGTGGTGCCTAATTCTCTTAGCTTTTACTTCTTTGTAAAGCTTTTGATTTCTCCCTATAATCTGAATGAGAACCTTGTCGGGTAGAGTAATCTTGTTTGTAGGTTTTTCCCTTTCATCACTTTAAATATATCATGCCACTCCCTTCTGGCCTGTAGAGTTTCTGCTGCGAAATCAGCTGTTAACCTTATGGGAGTTCACTTGTATGTTATTTGTTGTTTTTCCCTTGTTGCTTTGAATAATTTTTCTTTGTCTTTAATGTTTTTTAAAATTAATTAATTTATTTATGGCTGCATTGGGTCTGTGTTGCTGCATGCGGGCTTTTTCTAGTTGCGGCGAGCAGGGGCTACTCTTTGTTGTGGAACGCGGGCGTCTCATTGTGGTGGCTTGTCTCGTTGCAGAGCTCAGGCTTCAGGTGTGCAGGCTTCAGTAGTTGTCGCACGTGGGCTCAGTGGTTGTAGCTTGTAGTCTCTAGAGTGCAGGCTGAGTAGTTGTGGCGCACGGTCTTAGTCGCTCTGTGGCATGTGGGATATTCCTGGACCACGGCTCGAACCTGTGTCCCCTGCATTGGCAGGCGGATTCTTAACCACTGTGCCACGAGGGAAGACCTATTTTTAATTTCTTGAGGAATCTCCATACTGTTTTACATAGTACCTGCACCAGTTTATGTTGTCACCAACAGTACATAAGGGTTCCCTTTTTTCAACATTCTCACAAGAAGTTGTTATTTCTTGTCTTTTTATTAAGAGCCATCCTAACAGGTTTGTGGTTTTGATATGTATTTCCCTGATGATTAGTGATTTTTAGCTCATTTTTCTGTACCTGTTCATCATCTGTATGTCTTTGGAAAAATATTTGTTTAGATCCTCTGCCCATTATTTAATTGGAATGTTTTCTTTATTCCTATTGGGTTGTATGAGTTTTTGGTATACTTTGGATATTAATCTCGTCAGATATATGATCTGCAAATATTTTCTCCTGTGTGTTGCCCTTTCATTTGGTCGATGGTTTCCTTTGGTGTGCAGAAGGTTTTTAGTTTGATGTAAACCCACCTTTTTTTTTTTTTCTTTCTTTGCCTTTTATTTTTGGTGTTAAATCCGAAAAATCATCTGCAAGATTGATGTCAAGGAGCTTACTGTCTGTTTTTCTAGGAACTTTATGGTTTCAGTTCTTACATTCATGTCTTTAACGATTTTGAGTTACTTTTTGTGAATGGTGTAAGATAGTGGTCCAGTTTCATTCTTTTGCATGTGGCTGTACAGTTTAATATGATTCTTTAGAGTCCTTGTGATTATTTGTTGTAAATTTTGAGAGAGGGCAATTCATTGTGAGAGAATGGGGTGGGGGTTAGATAGCAGCTGTCTGCTGTTATGATTAAGCTTTACACTTTGAGATCTCAGAATACATTGTGTTGTTTTTTTGTGTGTGGGGGGGATAGGTATTTATTTATTTATTTGTTTGACTGCATTGGGTCTTCGTTGCTTCATGCAGGCTTTCTCTAGTTGTGGTGAGTAGGGGCTACTCTTCATCCCGGTGTGCGGGCTTCTCATTGCAGTGGCTTCTCTTGTTGCAGAGCACACCCTAGGCTTGCAGGATTCAGTTGTTGCAGCACACGGGCTCAGTAGTTGTGGCATGTGGTCCCTAGACTGCGCGGGCTTCAGTAGTTGCGGAGCGTGGGCTCAGTAGTTGCGGCACATGGGCTTAGTTGCTCCGTGGCATGTGGGATCTTCCTGGACCAGGGATTGAACCCGTGTCTCCTGCGTTGGTAGGCAGATTTTTAACCACTGTGCCACCAGTGAAGTCCCACATTACGTTCTAATTTATTGATTTTTCAAGTAATACTATTTGTGAACTGTACTTAAGTGGCATACTCATAGTTTAAGTATCTTTTGGTTAGTTTTGAATCATTTTATCTTATTACAAAAGCATTTAGTCATTTTAGACAGTTTGAAAAATTTTAAAAAGATATAAAAATAAAAATCTTTTGTAATTTCACGACTCAGTATATTTATTTATGATTATGTATAAGCTTATCTTGCATGTGTATGTGTATTTTATTTTAGAAATGAACAAATGCTAAAATTTCTTTTTTTGGATTTGGTGTATATTTGTATGAATTTTGAACACAGACATAGATTCCTGTAACCAACACTACAAACAAGATTCCTAACAATTCTCTCACTCCAAAAAACTCTACCATGATATTTTTTTTATAGTCCTATTATCTGTTCCTGCTTAACCACTGGCAACCACCGTTTTGTTTTCTGTCAGTATAATTTTGTCTTTTGGAGACTTGTGAATGGTGAACTGAAACAGAATGTTAACATTTTGAGACTGGCTTCTTAGAATCCATGTTTCATCACTTCAAGTGAAATTTAGATACCACCATATAGGTTGTTTTATCCTTACCGTTTTTTGTTGTTGTTGTCGTATTTCATATACATACCTAATTCCTATTGTATATTATAATTTTTATATTCAGATGTCAAACATATGTTAAAAAACTCAAGGGTAGAAGATTGGTCTGTGTTTATAGTTATTCAGATAGTTACTAGTTTCTGTTGCTCTTTCTTCATTCCTGATATTCTGAATTTCTTTTTGATTTCATTTCACTTGGGTCAAGAAACTTTCTTAACACTTCTTTTAGAGCAGGTCCACTGATAGTGAATGCTTTTAGTTTTCCTCATCAAAGAATATCCTTATGTCACCTTTATTCGAAAAGGTATATTCATTGTATATAGATTTATGAGTTAATAGTTCTTTTTTCTTAGCACTTTAAAAATAGTTTCCTTTTTTTTTTAGCATCCAAGATTTCTGATGAGAAATATGCAGTGATAAGTAAAGTGTTGTTTTTCTCTGCCTGTTTTTGAGATGTCTTTCTTTGTTTTTAGTTTTCAGCAGTTTAATTATGAGTGTCTTAATGTGAATATCTTTAGATTTATCCTGTTTGGGGTTTGCTTATCTTAAATCTGCAGATATATATGTGTTTTTTCAAGCTTGTGAAGTTTTCAGCCATTATTTCTTCAAGTATTTTTTCTGCACTCCAGGTTTTCTTTTCTTCTGGACTTCTGATTACATGAATGTTGTATTGTGATATGGCTCACAGATTTCTGAGGCACCATTCTTTTTTAACCCCCCCAATCTTTTTTTCTCTTTTTTTTTAAGATTAGGTGATTCTGTTAAATCTATTTTCATGACTCCTTCCTCTCCATCTCTGTTTTGCTAATGAGCCCATGAATGAGGGTTTGTTTTAGTTTTATTCATTATGCATTTTTTTATTGTGGTAAAGTATACATAACAAAATTTACTATTTCACCCATTTTTAAGTGTAGAATTAATTGGCGTTAATAACGTTCACATTGATGTGTAAACCCTATCCATCTTCAGAGCTATTCCATTATCACAAACTGAAACCCTTTACCCATTAAATAATGACTATCCCGTTACCCCCTTGCCCCTCCCCCCAGCCCCTGGTAACCACTCAGTGAGTTCTTACTTTGGTTTTTTCATTTTTCAGTTTTAAAATTTTAATCTGTTTTTTCATTATATCTTCTGTTTCCTTGTTGAGACATTGGTCTCTCTGTTAGTTTTTCTGTCAAGTTGTTTCAGAGTTTTAAATCTTTCTGTTTTCTCTCAGTGTGTGTCCCATCATAGTAGTATATTCAGATCTACCTTATTTGTGTGTGTGTTTCTATGGTGTTAAAATATACATAACATTTGCCATTTTAATCATTTTTAAGTTCAGTGGCAATAAGTATATTCAGAATATTAGGCAAACATCTTCTCCATCCATCTCCAGAACTTTCTACCTCATTCTTTGTAAAGTCTGTATAGAATTCCATAGTATAATGTGTATTAATATATAACTTAATCATTTCCCTGCATAGGGACTTTTTAATAATTTTTCATAGTTGAAAATAATGTGGCAAAAATGTCTTATCCTGCCTGTCTTTAAAAATAAGCTTTTATCTGTTATTTTGTTCCCAGGGACAGTTCTGGAAGTTAGGATATTTGTAAAGGGTGTGTGTGTGTGTGTGTGTGTGTGTGCGTGTGTTGGCTAAGATAAAGATCTTTATTGTGTTTTCAGTTGTTGCCATTTTGTTTTTAAAAAATTATATTAGGCCACTTCAGCGGGGTTTGCTCTGTGGCCGCAGGCAGACTGGCCTGCATAGGTCTGGTCCCTCACGTCTGTGCTTCCTGGCTCTGAGGCGGTCAATGGGACGGAGCGCTGCGGAGCAGGAGGTGGTGCCCGTCGGGGGGCTGGGGCAGCACGAGAGCCCGCCGAGAGGCTTGGGTATGGCGGGCCCCAGACCTGAGGCCTGCCCCGCAGGGAGCAACCTGGTTGCGGGCTATGGGGACTGAGTGGGGCTGCTGCCGCCATGAGCTATGAGCCCCGTGCTTCCACCACCGCCGCCTCGGCCCCTCGCGAAGCGCTGGGCAGCTCGGGAACACAGCCTTAGAGCAGCTCTGCTCGGTCCTCAAAGTGTTGTTAATAACAGTACTTGTAGTGGAAGGTACTGCTGTGGCCAAAAGACCCAAGATGGACAAAATATTGGAATTAAGCACATTCCTGCAACCCAGTGTGGGATTTGGGTTCGAACCAGCAATGGAGGTCATTTTACTTCACCAAAGTATCCTGACTCATATCCACCAGACAAAGAATATATCTACATTTTGGAAGCTGCTCCATGTCAGAAAACAGAGTTGACCTTTGATGAACATTATTATTATAGAACCATCATTTGAAAGTCAGTTTGATCACTTGGAAGTTCAAGATGGGCCGTTTGGTTTCTCTCCACTTGTAGATCGTTACTGTGGTGTGAAAAGCCCTCCATTAATTAGATCACCAGGGAGATTCATGTGGATTAAGTTCAGTTCTGATGAAGAACTTGAAGGACTGGGATTTCCATCAAAATATTCGTTTATTCCAGATCCAGACTTTACTTATCTAGGAGATTGCCAGTTTGAGCTGTCAGAAGCTGACGGAATAGTACGTTCTAGTCAGGTAGAACAAGAGGAAAAAAACAAAACCGGGCCAAAGAGTTGATTGCATACGGATGATTAAAGCTACTCCAAAAGCTAAGTTGACATGGAAGGTGGATCAAGGGACTTCCATGGTGGCACAGTGGTTAAGAATCCACCTACCAATGCAGGGGACATGTGTTGGAGCCCTGGTCTGGGAAGATCCCACATGCTGCAGAGCAACTAAGCCCATGCACCACAGCTACCGAGCCTGCATTCTAGAGCCCGCAAACCACAACTACTGAGCCCGCATGCTCTAGGGCCCATGAGCCACAACTGCTGAGCCCATGTGCCGCAAGTACTGAAGCCCGCACGCCTAGAGCCTGTGCTCCACAAGAGAAGCCAGAGAAGCCACTGCAATAAGAAGCCCGCGCACTGCAACGAAGAGTAGCCCCCGCTCGCTGCAACTAGAGAAAACCCACACGCACCAATGAAGACCCCACGCAGCCAAAAATAAATAAATAAATAAATAAATTTATTTAAAAAAAGAGTTATATTCAAAGTGTATATATTTTAATTGTGTACATAATATAACTTATTTGGGCTTACAATTTTATTTTATGTTTATCAGAGTGACACATGATTATTTAAAATTTTGAATATTATGTAAGTGCTTATAATTGAGATTATATATATCAATTTTTCTATATACACACCTATGTAATTTATGCATACATACAGTTATTATATATTCTTGGTTTAAAGAGATATGTTTCAGGTGTATGTATGTCCTTTCAAAAAGGGAGCAGCTAATCTTTAAATAATTCTAAAACAGCATTTATAGAATTTCATTAGTTAAGAGTTTTACAGACAAATGATTGAGTTCATCCAGTTTCTCTAGCTAGGAAATTTTATATAGATTGTCTTTTCCTCACTTTTGGAAAGAGAGAGCACATATAGACATATCTCAGAGATATTGTGTGTTCAGTTCCAGATCATTGTAATAAATCGAATATATCAATAAAGCAACTCACATGAATTTTCGGTTTCCTAGTGCATATGAAAGTTATATTTATACTGTATTATAGTCTATTGTGTGCAATAGCATTGTATCTGAAAAAACAATATGCATACCTTAATTTTAAAATACTGTATTGCTTAAAAATGCCAACCATTATCTGAGCATTCAGCAAATCATATTCTTTCTGGTGGAAGGGCCTCCTGCCTTGATGTTGATGGCTGCTGACTGAATAGGGTGGTGATTGCTGAAGATTGTGGCAACTGTGGCAATTTCTTAAAATAAGACAGCAGTTAAGTTTGCTGCATGAATTGACCCTTCCTTTCACAAACGATTTCTCTCTAGCATGTAATGCTGTTTGATAGCATTTTACCCATAGTAAAATTTCAATATTGGAGTCGTTCCTCTCAAATCCTATCACTACTTTATCAACTAAGTTTATATGATGTTCTAAGTCCTTTGTTGTTATTTCAACAGTCTTCACAGCATCTTCACCAGGAGTAGATTTCTTCTCAAGAAACCACTCTTTTGCTCATCCCGAAGGAGTGACTCCTTGTTGGTTATAATTTCATCATGAGATTGCAGAAATTCAATCACATTGTCAGGGTCCAATTCTAATTCTGTTTCCCTTGCTGTTTCTACCACATCTGCAATTCCTTCCTCCACCAAAGTCTTAAACCCTTCAAGTCATCCATGAAGGTTGAAATCAACTTCCTCCAAACTCCTGTTAATGTTGATATTTTGACCTCTTTCCATGAATCATGAATGTTCTTAATGACATCTGGAATGGTGAATCCTTTCCAGAAGGCTTCCAGTTGGCTTTGCCCAGATCCAGCAGAGGAAATCACTGTCTATTGCAGCTATAGTCTTACGAAATGTATTTCTTAAGTAATAAGACTTGAAAGCCACAGTGACCTCTTGATCCATGGGCTGCAGAATGAATGTTGTGTTAGCAGACACAAAACAACATTAATCTCCATTGGAGCTCTTGAGTGACCAGATGCATTGTCAGTGAGCAGTAATATTTTGAAAGGAATTTTTTTTTTCTGAGCAGTAGGTCTCGACAGTGGGCTTAAAATAGTCAGTAAACCATCTTTTCAACAGATGTGCTGTCATCTAGGCTTTGTTGTTGTATTTGTAGAGCACAGGCAGAGTAGATTTAGCATAATTCTTAAGGGCCCTTGGATTTTCAGAATGGTAAGTGAGCTCTGGCTTCAACTTCAAGTCACCAGCTACATTAGCCCCTACACGAGTCAGCCTATCCTTTGAAACTTTGAAGCCAGGCATTGACTTCTCTAATTATGAAAGTCCTGGATAGCATATTATTCCAGTAGAAGGCTGTTTCATCTACCTTGAAAATCTGCTGTTTAGTGTAACCAACTTCATTAATTATCTTAGATCTTCTGGATAACTTTCTGCAGCTTCTACATCAGTACTTGCTGCTTCACCTTGTCCTTTGGTGTTATGGAGATGACTTCTTTCCTTAAACCCCATGAACCAACCTCTGCCAGCTTCAGTCTTTTTTCTGTGGCTTTCTCACCTCTCTCAGCCTTCATAGAACTGAAGATAGAGTTAGAGCCTTGCTCTGGATTAGGCTTTGGCTTAAGGGAGTGTTGTGGCTGCTTTGATCTTCTCTCCAGACCACTAAAACTTTCTCTGTATCAGTAATAAGGCTCTTCTGCATTCCTGTCATTCGTGTGTTCACTGGAGTAGCACTTTTTATTTCCTACAATTATTTCTCCTTTGCATTCATATCTTAGCCAACTGTTTGGTGCAAGAAGCCTAGCTTTTGCCCTGTCGGCATTTGACATGTCTTCCTCACTAAGCTTAATCATTTCTAGTTTTTGATTTAAAACGAGAGGTGTGCAGCTCTTCCTTTTACTTGAACACTTAGAAGCGATTGTTGGGTTATTAACTGGCCTAGTTTCAATATTGTTGTGTCTCAGGGAACAGGGAGGCCTGAGGAGAGGGAGAGAGGGGGGGATGGCTGGTTAGTGGAGCAGTCAGAACACACACACTTATCAGTTAAATTCACTGTCTTATATAGCTGTAGTTCATGACACCCTGAAAAAATTACAATGTTAATATCAAAGGTCACTGATCACAGATCACCGTAAAAATAATAATGAAAAAATTGAAATATTGTGAGAATTACCAAAATGTGACACAGAGACAGAAAGTGAGAAGCTTTTGGGAAAAGAGTGCTGATAGGCTTACTTGATGCAGGGTTGCCACAAATCTTCAATTTGTAAAAAACTCAATGTGTAAAGTGCAATAAAATGAAGCATAATAAAACAAGGTATGCCTGTATGCATTTAACAAAAAGTTCATTTAAAATGACAAATAACTCGTTTTTTTCTTTTTTTAAAAAATCTTTATTTATTTATTTATTTTTGGCTGCGTTGGTTCTTCGTTGCTGCGCGTGGGCTTTCTCTAGTTGCAGCGAGTGGGGGCTACTCTTTGTTGTGGTGCATGGGCTTCTCATTGCGGTGGCTTCTTTTGTTGTGGAGCACGGGTTCTAGGCTCGCGGGCTTCAGTAGTTGTGGCACACAGCCTCAGTAGTTGTGGCTCGCGAGCTCTAGAGTGCAGGCTCAGTAGTTGTGGCGCACAGGCTTAGTTGCTCCGTGGCATGTGGGATCCTCCCGGACCAGGGATCGAACCCATGTCCCCTTCATTGGCAGGTGGATTCTAAACCACTGCGCCACCAGGGAAGTCCCAACTCTCGTTTTTTTATAAGGTGAATGATCTAGAAATAATACGTTTTCAATCTTGTTAGACATATTTTTATTGGTTTCTTTTTTACTGGTCTGTCAGATTATCTGGGATTAACATAACATGACACAGTAAATTAGGTGTGAGAACTAAGAACTATGAAAATTTAGTTAAAAATTATTTTTTAACTAAAAATAATTTTTTTTAGTGACAATTTAAGTTTGATCCTTCTGGCCTCTACCTATATTATCTTGTTTAATATATTAAATGTTATACTTAAGTATAATTACATACAATCTTATTATCATACATTAATTGTGGCTTTGGAAAAAACACAGAAAACTTAGATTTTGTAAATGTCTTTCGTGATAGAAAAAGTTAGTGGGTTATCACTAAAGGAATTAATATTTTAATTTCAATTAAACTTGAACTGCCTGGGCTTGCTTTTAAGTTATTCTTTAAATAGAAGTGCTTGATCATGTCTGGTTAGTTCTACGAGATACTCTCTCAAGAAATTCTAAATATTTAAATCATATTTTCTTTCTAATATATATGCGTGACAGCCATTATTGGGCAGTGATGAATACACTCAACGACCAGTACAGTTTGGTGCTACTGCCTAAGGGGCCAGTAGTTGTACCCAGAATTGATTTTGTACCATTAGTGCAGATGTCAACATGGTAAAAATACAAGGAATGTCTTAGTATTACTGTGAAAATAGTTTTGACTTTGGGGGACTCCTGAAAGGATTCTGGGACCCATATGGTCTAAGAACCACATGTAGAGAACCACTGCTTCTGGGGTTTTCTTTTTCAAAGGTTTCTTAGATGGCGGCAGATATTTGTAGGCTGAGTAATCTTTGTTTGCCTTTGTTTTTTCATTCCACAGATACTTTGAAGCTAGACATCAATTAACTTTTCAATTTTTTGTCAATATATGATTTAGGAGATTTCTTCGGATTGATTTTTACTTTTTTGGGTTGTGGCAGTTTGCATCTTGATTGATGTGAGGGATCTGAGTTTTTTATTTTTACCTTAAATAATTGAAGAAAACTTTTATTTATTGTAAGTTTTATAATTTACAAGTTTGTATTTGTTGTAGATATTAGGAAGCAGTGAAGATATTTCCCTTGAGGGATATCACGAATTTTATTATTACTTTTTTGTTTTTTGTTTTTTGCTTTTGTTTTTTTCTGGCTGCGCTGTGCGGCCTGTGGGATCTTAATAACAGTGAATATTATTTGTTTTGTTTTGTTTTGGCCATCTGACATGTGGGATCTTAGTTCCCTGACCAGGGATTGGACCCTCGCCCCCTGCGTTGGAAACTTGGAGTCTTAACCACTGGACTGCCAGGGAAGTCCCATGAATTTTATAATAAATGTTCCTGAGCTTCCAAATGAGGAACCAAACTTATACATCATTTTGGAGTAGAAAACTTGATGACAAAAGTATAGCTAAACAGTTTCAAACATATTATAAAGAATCATGGGAGCACATATTTTCCTTCTTCCTTAGTTTATGTTTTAGGGTAAATGTAGCATTCTGTCAATACATATTCAGATTGAAAGGAAGACATTGTCCACCTATTCAAAAATGACTTTCCTTTTTACTTTTTAAATCTGGATAGCTTAATTTTCTCATTAGCTATTGTGAAAAAAGTCATAAAAGAAGTTATTTTAGGATGATAGCTTTTCACAGTTGAGTCTGATTTTTATTTGAAGTTTTTTTCTCTGCAATGACTGAGAATCTATACTCTGTCTATGGTGATAAATATTGTCCATTTTATTTATTAGGTTTTTGTAGCTATTTGAACAAATGTCTTTTTCATTAAAATATGCATGTTAATTAAGCAGTGAAATGATAACATTCTGTGAATCTTTAGTAATACATTTCTATTGTCTAAGTTCAATATAATTCTGAATTTGAAATTAATTCAGTTGCTTCATTTCATAGAATTATGAATTTGTAAAATCCAGTTTACTTCAGTTGTTTCTTTTGTTTCTAAAATTAATTAATTTTTGGCTGCATTGGGTCTTCGTTGCTGCGTGTGGGCTTTCTCTAGTTGCAGCGATTTGAGGCTACTCTTCGTTGCGGTGCGCGGGCTTCTCATTGCAGTGGCTTCTCTTGTTGCGGAGCACGGGCTCTAGGTACGTGGGCTTCAGTAGTTGTGGCACACGGGCTTAGTAGTTGTGGGTTGCGGGCTCTACAGCACAGGCTCACTAGTTGTGGTGCACAGGCTTAGTTGCTCCGCGGCATGTGGGTTCTTCCTGGACCAGGGCTCGAACCCGTGTCCCCTGCATTGGCAGGCTGGTTCTTAACCACTGCACCACCAGGAAAGTCCACTTCAGTTGCTTCTAATTATAACTTTGGTTTTCTACATAGCACTTAAAAAACGCTACTAATAAGGTGTGCTGACAGTACACAAGATATTAATAACAAACACTAAGTATACTTATAGTAAGTTGATAATGAGTCAGTTTTGTTTTGTTGGAGAAATCAAGCCTATTTAATTTTTAGTTCATGTCAAAGTAACTTTAGTGGAAATAATTATTATATTTTACTTTACGTAAATTTTAGAGTGAATAAAAATGTGAAAGGAGTATGGATTTGATTCCATTTTAAGGGAAGACTTGTCAATATCTTAAGTCATTTAATTGGGAAAAAAGCACCTAAGGAGAGAGAGTGAGGTCTACTTTTTTAGTGTCTTCATCAAGTTTTCAGTCTCCGTTACACCAATTTGAGTTTTTAGTTTATGCCTAGCTTGAAGTGAATTGTGAGCCTCAAGTTTGAGAGTTTGGAGAGAACTTTTAGGATATTGTCGACCAACTTCATTCATTTATATGGGTTGAAGAATTTGAGCCCCTGAAGAGTTAAGTTTCTAGCTTAAGGTCTGTTAGTGAATTAGTAGCAGAGCAGCATCTAGAAAGAAACTCTACTGATACTAACAGTCTTTCTTGAGACCTATTACATATTTGACAGCAAATATTTTCCACATCTAACTACATACTTACATTTTGTTTTCTTTGTACAGTCAGTCTTCACTTTGCAGGCTTCTGATATGCTCGAATTTCTGTTGGTATAGTTTAGTTAAAAAACACTGGTCACCTAACAACACAGTTCAGCTGTCATTTACCATGGTATGTTAACTGTGAATAATTGTGTAGTGTATAAACTTTGATGCTTGCTCTTCAGTTTACAAATCACTACATATATCAATAGGTAGATGCCCATCATAATTGGTGACCAGTCACATTACTTCTCTCAAAGTCTGTTGGAGGTTGGTCACTGTGCATCTGTTATTTATTTTTTGTACAGATAGCAAAGTGTACAGATGTGTTACCTCCTTGTTTTCCAATGATAAATTCATGTGACATTTTACAAAACTGGACAATCGAAGGAGAGAGTTGACCAGCAAAGATGGAAGTTCATCAAAGAAATGAAAGGTGATAATACTAGATCTGAAAAATTGGATGTTATAGAATATTTGAAAATAGTGGCAGGTAGTGAAGATAGGACAAGTACTTTTTCTGTATGAAGGTTTGGTATGAACTGTATTGAAAACATGAGATGAATATAAAAAATAAGGTAAAATTGCTTCAACATCATATAGTTTAAATTGTAATAGAAACAGATCTCAATCAGTTTGGCTAGCATTCATGCCAAGCTGCATTGAAAGAAAACTAATTACAAGAAGGCTGAAGAAATTTTCATTACCAGTAAAGGCTGGTTTCATTTCAGAATCAGCATGGATTAAAGCTGCTAGAGCAGATAGGGATGCTGCTGTGAATTTTTTTAAAAAATTTTATTTATTTATTTATTTATTTTTGGCTATGTTGGGTCTTCGTTTCTGTGCGAGGGCTTTCTCTAGTTGGCGGCAAGCGGGGGCCACTCTTCATCGCGGTGCGCGGGCCTCTCACTATCGTGGCCTCTCTTGCTGTGGAGCACAGGCTCCAGACGCGCAGGCTCAGTAATTGTGGCTCACGGGCCTAGTTGCTCCGCGGCATGTGGGATCTTCCCAGACCAGGGCTCGAACCCGTGTCCCCTGCATTAGCAGGCAGATTCTCAACCACTGCACCACCAGGGAAGCCGCTGCTGTGAATTTTACTCCCAGATTCCAAAGATTAGTTGCGCAAATAATTGATCATAAACTACTTAATGTGGGATAGGTCTGTTTTGGAAGGCAGTCTCATCAGTAATTTATGTGATGGAAGACATAGGATCATGAAGTGGTCATAAGGTGGAGAATATAGATGTAAAGTCTGAGGAACTTAGTAAAGGCAAATTTATGAACATAAATGAAAAAAAGTGATTGTGACAGAAAGGATGAAGATGTCTCAGAGGAAGTGGCTGGCAAAAATATCACGTTAAAGGAATTCTTGGAAGTATATGACAAGATTGAAAGGGCAAAGGATAAAATGTTGCATGTTCTACCAAACTTGGAAAAATTTATGACATTTTGCCAAGGCTTGGAAGAGATACTTATTCTGTATCATAAGTTATATGAGGAGAAGAAGGAGGTAAGCACTGTCTTTCTTGGTAACGTTTTTACAAAGAAACAAAATACTGATTTTCAATGTTTCTTATGTTTTAAATTATAAAATAGTAAATATTACACAGTATTCTTCATTTCTCTATACATTTTAACTGACAGTAAAAGAGTCTTACATGTTTAAAAATTTTTAAATGTCACAGAACAATGTAATTTTTTCCCTTTGATTATTCAGATTGCTTTGCTTGATTTCAGATTGCAAAGTCATTTTTATGGTCCTGCACTACAGTGCAAAGTGAGCACTTCCTGTATAAAAAGTATGTTTTTCCCATAAGAATTTGTTATATTTTCCAAGTTGATAAAATGATTATAAAGATTATCAATATGAATGAATTTGAAGCTTTAAGTAATGGATGTTTGAATTGGAGTAGCAATAGGGAAAAAAGACTAGCATTACAGTTGTGGGGTTGAGGGAAGAGGATTGGACATTTAATTTGGAGTGGTCTGTTGCAAGCATAAAAACTATTTGACGCTCCTGCTTAATTTTTGCGATTCTTGCAAATTTTAAAGTAAACTTAGGATGTTTAAGTTTTTAATATAAAATGAGTTTTAGGGCTTCCCTGGTGGCGCAGTGGTTGAGAGTCTGCCTGCCGATGCAGGGGACACGGGTTCGAGCCCTAGTCTGGGAAGATCCCACATGCCGCGGAGCAACTGGGCCCGTGAGCCACAATTGCTGAGCCTGCGCGTCTGGAGCCTGTGCTCCGCAACAAGAGAGGCCGCGATAATGAGAGGCCCGCGCACCGCGATGAAGAGTGGCCCCCACTTGCCACAACTATAGAAAGCCCTCACACAGAAACGAAGACCAACACAGCCATAAATAAATTTAAAAAAAAAATGAGTTTTAAATACTTATTAACTAGTAAAAGTAATTCTTTTGTTCAGCAAACATTTACTGATCTTCTGTATGTTAGGCATTGTTGTTGTAGGTGCTAGGCTTACAGCAGTATGGAACAGACACAAATCTCTCTAGACTAGAATATACTTTAACTTTCTTCCTGCTTTGAACTGATAAGAACAGATACTACACTTGATCTTAGCCAAAAGACCGAGAAGTGATTCCCTGTTTTGAGAAATGTGGAATCTCTAATTCTTTATGAGTCTTGATTTCATTTAGGTTCTGTTGAAAGAAACTAGATTATTTTTACTTTTTGTATAACTTTAAAGGCTTTTGTGTAGACAGTGTTTATTGTTCCTTTTTTAGATAGTCTCCAAAATGGGGTTACAACTCCAGGTTTATATAACCCCTGTCAATGAGATATTTCATGATACAGCTTCAGAGATGTGGATGGGTACTTGATTTCTTATAGAATCCCCAACTTGGGAGTAAAGTTTTTATAGTTGCTGTCATAGACGCATCTGTAGGTGTAGAGCTGGGAAAGAGTTGTGAATTCTACCTTGTTCAGGATGTTGGATGTTTGTGGATTATGTGAGATTATGGCATCGTTAAAGAGTTGTAACTTTAGTTTAGGTATGAAGGCTCAGTAGGCATTAGCTATTGATTTAAGACTGAAGAAGCTTAAACACTGCACAATGGTCTAGAGAGATGAAACTATGTGATGGATTGGGTGAGCTATAGGTCATTAGCTAGAGCATTTGCTTTGGGGATGGGGATGTAATGGGTATATGAAGGCAGGAAAAGATGAAGCAATAGAGGAAGTAGGGCCAGATTGTGGAGGGTCAGAAGTTTGGGTTTTTTTCTGGGGAGCCTTTTTCACAGCTCTATGTGTGTGTGTACTTTTAAACTCTCAGTACCTCCTTTCTTCACCTACAAAATAGAGGTGTTAACTGTACTTACTTGATGAGATTTTGAGGAGGTTAAATTGAATTAAGTTATGTAAAGTGCTTGAAAAAGACCAGGCACAGGGTAAGGTTCTTGTTAAGTATTGACCACTAATCATTATGGTTTGTGAACCATTGCCTCAGGTAATCTAAAAAATTCTGTAATCAGGCAGTTGATAGAAGTGATAATCACAGATGGTTAATAACTATATGGAAAGATTCTTCAAAATTTCAAAAATGAAAATGAAAGCAATTAAATGTAAATAAAACAGCAAAATGCAAATTTAAATGAGATAACATCTTTTTCCTACCAAATTGATGATGATGAATAAAACTTCATGCCAAATGGTGGAAAAGTTCTATAGTATTATATTTGGAAAAAAATATCTGATCACAGAACTCTTTTTTCCTTAGGGCCCCTTGAAGGTTTTGCATAGCAAATACTGAGAAATGCAAAGTTATGATATTCACTTTATATAAAAGATATTGAGAGATTATACAACACAATGTGCTAGGGCCTATAGGTATCCCACAATAAAAAAGGTTTATCTAGAAAGTGATACTGACACATATATAAGTTAACTGTGCCACAAGTGGCTGTAAATGAAATATGAATCAAGTGCTACAGAGAAGGAGTCAAGAATTCTAAATGGGTTATCAGGAAAGGCCTTATTGAAGAGCTGTATTTTAAAGAAGCATTGGAGAGAATTCCCTGGTGGTCCAGTGGTTAGAACTCCACGCTTCCACTGCTAGTGGCTCTGATTCAATCCCTGGTTGGGTAACTTAAGATCCTGCAAGCTGCGTGGTACGGCAGAAAAAACAACAACAACAACAAAACCCAGCAGTAGCATTGGAATTTTATCAGGTATAAGTCATTACCAGTAGAAAGAAAACAATATGAGAATGGTATGATGAGAACGTTGGGTAGGAGTAAGAAAACCTTACTCCATAGAGTAATTGTTTTCAGAACGCGAATCTTCCTTCTTGCCGTCTCCTTCAGTTTTTTTTCTTAGGATAAAGTCCAGTGTCTAAACATGACTAATACTTAGGGTGACCAAACTGAGACTTTTTTTTCTTTGCTTTTTTTTTGGCTGCACCCTGTGGCACGTGGGATCCTAGTTCCCCGACCAGGGATCAAAACCTGCGCCCCTGCATTGGAAGCGGGGAGTCTTAACCACTGGACTGCCAAGGAAGTCCCAAACTGAGACACTTTTGAGAGTGAAAGGGAACACATTAACAATTACATGGGGATGAAGGCCTAAGCTGAGATGCTTTACGCTAACTGCAATATGTGGTCACCCTGTCTGTAAAGAATGTCCAGTGTTTGGCCCATGATTTGTCATCAGCTTTATTTTACAGTGCTGACCTGCTTTACTCCCAGAATTCTTGTCCACCTAGTCTTTCTGTTTTTTGAATTCTCTATTTTTTCTCCTGCTAAGAACCTTTACATTTGCTGTTCTTTTCTTGAATCTTTTCTCCCATCTTTTCACGTGTTTTAATTCTTAGTCATCCTTCAGATCTTAAATTACAGAACAGGGTTTCTTTGTCTTTCCTGACCTCCTGTATAGGTTAGCTCATCATGGAGAGTAGTGGTTTATCTAAAACCCTAAGATGTGTTAGAAATATAAATAATAGTTCTTACTACTGATCAGTTGAAGAGAATGGAGGAAAAGTTTTGAGAGTTCTTGTTTGACTTCCAGGGTGTTGGGACGCCTACTAAAATGAAAAAAGGTGAAAAGAGTAGGTTTTAGAGAAGAAGATGCTGAAGCACATTTGGTAGTTTTCAGTATCTGCTTAATCATTGAAAAATCCACCTTCAACTTCCTGAACTATTTTACAGCTATTGGTCTATTATTTAGTTTTCATTGAATACGTTTATCATATAAACTCTCAAATTGTTACAAATATTAAAACCAGTTTGAGAAAAGTGTTCATGGTATTAGGCATTCTAGCAATTATGTCCAGGGAATTTGTGAAGTTGTATGGAGGATCAAAGAGAAAATTAACTTTTGTAAAATAAAAATTACTGGTTTAGGATCCAATAAGTTTCTTTTTTTTAAAAAAACTATTTTATTCTTGGCTGCATTGGGTCTTAGTTGCGGCTCGTGGGATCTTCATTGGGGTGCGCGGGCTTCTGTCTAGTTGTGGTGTGTGAGTTTTCTCTCTCTAGTTGTGGCACGTGGGCTCTGTAGTTTGCAGCATGCGGGCTCTCTAGTTGAGGCACGTGGGCTCAGTAGTTGTGGCATGTGGGCTTAGTTGCCCCGTGGCATGTGGGATCTTAGTTCCCCGACCAGGAATTGAACCTCCGTCCCCTGAATTGGAAGGTGGACTCTTTACCACTGGACCACCAGGGAAGTCCCAATAAATTTCTAACTGTGATTTTTTTTTTTTTTTTTGGCCACGCCACGTGGCATGTGGGATTAGTTCCCTGACCAGGGATCGAACCCGGGCCCCTGCAGTGGAAGCGCAGAGTCCTAACCACTGGACAGCCAGGGAATTCCCTCTAACTGTGATTTTTTAAATGTTTAAATTTTTTTCTTCAGGTGGCTGTGGGTGGTGTTTATCAATTCACAGTATATTGGGATTTTTAATCCCTCCAGGGTTAGGGAACTTGAGTGTTCTCTTTTATAAGTAAAAATATACTTTATCCCTAGTGCTTAATGTTTGAAATACAGAGGGTTGAAACATTTGCCCAGTGCTTTCCTTTTATTTTAAGCAGTGGACACATTTTTACAAGTGAAATGTTGTAGTGAACCCTAATTTTTAAAACAAGGGAAGATATCTTTTATTAGTGTAATCATATTGCTCACATTTACTGTATATTTACAGTTTGCTAAGTAGCATGCTAAATGCTTTTCATTTAATCATCCTAGCAATCCTGGGAAGTGTAAGTATCACTATATCTATATTTTGTGGATAAGGAAATTTGAAAGTAAGCTCTTAAAGTTATTTATTTTATAAGTTTAAATATGAACAGTTATATGTTTTGAATGGATAGAACCTATGAGACTATTTTGATAACTAAAAATGAACCGGTAATTTTTGTCTTAAATTAATATCTATATTCATTTATTTTTTTAATTTTAATTTTAGGTTTTGTAGTATTGAGAAAATCCTTGCCCATACAAAATATTTATTATGGATTTAAAAAAAAAATACTTTATTTATTTGGTTGCACCAAGTCTTAGTTGTGGCAAACGGGCTCCTCAGTTGTGGCTCCAGGGCTCCTTAGTTGCGGCATGTGGGCTCCTCAGTTGTGGCATGCTAACTCAGTTGCGGCATGCATGTGGGATCTAGTTCCCTGCATTGGGAGCTCGGAGTCTCATCCACTGCGCCACCAGGGAAGTCCCGAAGTCAGCTTGGCTTTTAAGTCCAATTAAATCTTTCATGAAACTTGAGCGATGAGTAGTACATTAATTTCAAAGCTAAATTACTATTTGTATCTAATTTCTTATTTATAAAATACAGGTTGGACAAGAAGCACCTAAATGCATTTAGCGAAATCACTATATTGTAACAAAGCTAAGTCTTATTACTTGTACATTTGTTGTCACCCCATTGGTGAGATTATAGGGCAAGCAGGTGTTCTGGAGTCCTGATGGAGTCCATAATTGAGAGTGATGTTAGTGTTACCTGCTTGTGCAATGTTAAGTGAGTAGTCACCAGCAGGTTTGAATTAAAACAAATAAAAACTCAAAAAAACACACAACCCAATCAAAAAATGGGCAGAAGATCTCAGTAGACATTTCTCCAAAGAAGACATATACATGGCCAACAGGCACATGAAAAGATGCTCAATGTCGCTAATTATTAGAGAAATGTAAATCAAAGCTACAATGAGGTATCACCTCACACCAGTCAGAATGGCCATCCTCAAAAAGTCTACAAATAATAAATTCTGGAGAGGGTGTGGAGAAAAGGGAACCCTGCTACACTGTTGGTGGGAATGTAAATTGGTACAGCCACTATGGAGAACAATATGGAGGTTCCTTAAAAACCTAAAAATAGAGCTACCGTATGATCCAGCAGTTCCACTCCTGGGCATGTATCTGGAAAAAACCCATAATTTGAAAAGATACATGCACCCCAATGTTCACTGCAGTACTATCTACAATAGCCAAGACAAGGAAGCAACCTAAGTGTCCATCAGCAGATGAATGGATAAAGAAGATGTACATATATACAATGGAATATAACTCAGCCATAAAAAAGAATGAAATAATGCCATTTGCAGCAACATGGATGGACCTAGAGATTATCTTACTAAGTGAAGTAAGTCAAAGATAAATATCATATGATATCACTTATATGTGGAAACAAAAAAAATGAAACAAATGAACTTTTATTTGCAAAACAGAAAGAGACTCACAGACTTCAAAAACAAATTTAAGATTACCAAAGGGGAAAGGTGGGTGGGAGGGATAAATCAGGAGGTTGGGATTAACATACATACTACAATATATAAAATAATCAACAAGGACCTATTATCTAGCACAGGGAACTCTACTCAATACTCTGTAGTAACCTATATGGGAAAAGAATTTGAAAAATAGATATGTGTATATGTATAACTGAGTCACTTTGCTATACACCTGAAACTAACACAACATTGTAAATCAACTATACTCCAATATAAAATAAAAAAATTTTCTAAAGAAGAAAAAACCAAAAACAACAACAAAATCAAAATGAGTCAAAGATAGACTCTCCCTTAATTGATGCTCTGCCTTATCAAGAAGTTCAAATACATAAAGAGGTTAGCACTAAAATGAGGTAACCTCATCACACAGGAAATTGTACTTGAGGGACTTCATTGTATTAAACATATTATTTATTTAACACATTTGAATGTATATTTTAAAAATTACTGTTTAAAAAATACTGGTATATGCCCACATAACATCTCCCTGTTAATCTTGTTTCAGTAGTGCCTTTTGGTTTTTAATACCTAAACTTCATAGAAGTATTTTTCTCAATGTGTTTTTAAAACAGCTTAATAGAGATGTAATTCATATGTCATGCAGTTCACCCATTTAAAGCACATAATTCAGTAGCTGTTAGTATTTTCACAGTTGTGCAACCACGTCAGCATTAGAACATTTTCATCACCAGGAAAAGGAAAAGCAGTATTGTACAAAAAGTGCATTATCTTCAAACACTCAGATCCCCTTCTTTCTTTTTTTTTTCTTACATATTTTCATTTATTTTTAAAATTTTTATTGGAGTATAGTTGCTTCACAATGTTGTGTTAGTTTCTCCTGTGCAGCAAAATGAATCAGCTATACATATACATATATCCCCTCTTTTTTGGATTTCCTTCCCACTTAGGTCACCACAGAGCACTGAGTAGAATTCCCTGAGCTGTACAGTAGGTTCTCATTAGTTATCTATTTTATATGTAGTATCAATAGTGTATATATGTCAATCCCAGTCTTCCAATTCATCCTACCACCCTCGGATCCCTTTCAGTGCAGACAAGTGCTTTCATTCTTTGGCTTACAGAGTCACATCTCCCATTTCCCTTTTATTATAGAGCATAGCTCATTGAGTGGAATGGTAGGTAGAATGACCTTTACTATTTCTTTTCTTTGCTTTCCTTTTCAGTGTTCATATCATTGAATTCAGTTATGTTAAATGTGTTTAATGAATAACCTGCACTATAATTTTTTATTTTCTCTTTTTGTTTGCTTTTGGAAACTCTGAAATTTCACTGGGATGTATCTTTTTTTTCACTTTCTCTTTGTTATTTGGTGGACCCATTCAATCTCAAATATTCATTTATTTAGTTCAGGGAAATTTTCTTCTATTATTTCACCTGTCTATTGTTCTCTTCTTTGGATTTGCCTTTGAGATTTCTGTTACACCTAATCGTTTAATCTTCCATGTTTTCATATAAAATATCTTCCAACTGTTTGACTTTTTGTTTTTTGGAAACTGATTGAGAACTCTGTCATTAGCTTGTCCAGTAAGATTTTTATTTTTGCAGCCATTTTCTTGTTTCCAAATATTTTCTCATGTCTCTTTTTCATGGCCCATCTAAATATTTTCTCATGTTTAGTTTTTTGTATCAGTAGTCTCTCAGATATCTCAGATAACCACTTAAAATATTTTTTAGAAGTTTGTTTTCTGTAAATTGTTTCCTTCTGGAGTGGTTATTCTGTTAATTCACATTGAGCCTTCTTTTTCCCATAGTTAATTTCTTTCAGAAACCTGGGCTCCTCGGTTGTCTGTCTGTTCACATTTATGAGTGTTAGCTAGCTGTCGTGTTGTTTCATCTGTAGTTATGTAGGTAGCTAGGTAGTTCTTTTTCCCTGAAGTTTTTCCCTTGAATGGGGAGATTCACCCTGTAGCTTAGTAGGCAAGGTTTATCACAAAGCTGACTTGCTTCTGTTTTTGCCTCATTGATGAGTAGAGAAGCAGGAGGTTGGACTGCTCAAACTTGCCAAAGTGAGGAGACCTTTAAAGACTAGGAGTGAAACATGCTAGTAGTGTCTTTATTAGCTTCTGGGTGGAGTTGCCGCTGCTTTACTTTTTTCCCCCCTATGTCTGTTTTAAAGGCCTGAAATTACGTCAGACTTGGCTCTGCTTCTGTCTTGGGCCCTAACATGCTGAAAAAGGAACCATTCCTGTAATATGGTTTACTTTCATTTAAACAGAATGAAAGATGGTTAAGAATCCATCTTGCAATGCAGGGGACGCTGGTTCGATCCCTGGTCAGGACACTAAGATCCCACATTCCACAGGGCAACTAAGCCCGCGCACCACAATGAAGAGCCCAAGCGCCACAACGAAAGATCCTGCGTGCTGCAACTAAGACCCGATGCAACCAAAAAAAAAATAAATAAATATTAGAGAGCAGCAGATATCTGGCTTTAGCCTAAGAGCAAAACCTATTGATGCTGGTTGTTCTGTTCAGTTGTTTTTTTTTAATTAATTAATTTTGGTTGCGTTGGGTCTCCATTGCTGCATGCGGGCTTTCTTTAGTTGCCTCGAGCGGGGGCTACTCTTCGTTGGGTGCATGGGCTTCTCATTGCAGTGGCTTCTCTTGTTGCAGAGCATGGGCTCTAGGGCGTAGGCCCAGTAGTTGTGGTGCATGGGCTCAGTAGTTGTGGCTTGCAGGCTCTAGTGCACAGGCTCAGTAGTTGTGGCACACGGGCTTAGTTGCTCCGCAGCATGTGGCATCTTCCTGGACCAGGGCTCGAACCCGTGTCCCCTGTATTGGCAGGCAGATTCTTAACCAATGCACCACTAGGGAAGCCCTGTTCTGTTCAGTTTTGATTAGAAGTTTTATATAGTTCTTAATAATAAGTGTTGTTAGTAAGTTCTCAGTAAGTGTTGGCTGTGTTTATTATTATTATTACAAAAGTATATGATCCTCTGTATTTTGTGATAGAAAAGTGATTTTTGAAAAATTAGCTTTTTTGGATCACTTTTTTGTACACCTGAAACATTGTAAACCAACTATACTTCAGTTTTTAAAAAAACCTTAAAAAATAAAATAAATAGCTTTTTTATAGTGAGGGCATGTATTTATGTCTTCATTTTTGGGTTGCGGGCTTTGGCCTGAGAACCCTTTTATTCATTCTGAATTTTACTTTACTCTGTTTGGCGGTGTTTTTGTTTATGTTGTTGTGAATTCATAGACTTTGGGTTGAAGATTACAGCTCTAAGGAGAGCAAGGAGGGACACTAAAGGGTATGAATGAAGAATATGATAATAATGTTGCTTTTTCTTTTTTTGCTTTTTCAGTTTGAGCAGAAAACTGGTGCAGTTTTTGATGAAATTGTAGAGAACTGTAAGTACCGTTCTAGAAAGAAACCAATCATGTCTTTAGATAGATATTAAATATGTCTAGAGAAAACATTAATCTATAACAGTGATTAGTTAGGGCTAATTAATGTGATGGTCCAATTTGATTTAAGTTTAGATCTTATCACACCCTGTTAGTATTTTAATAAAGTTAATCTGAATTGTAAGAATCTTACTCTTTTCTTTAAATATTTTATTCTCATAGTTATTAATGTTGAAATATAACCATGCTTTGTGTATGTGTGGATCATATTGAACTTATCACTCAGTAAAGGTTTCTACTTTGTTTACAGGGTCTCTTAATTTTCTCTTCATATTTTTTCCATTGTTACATGGTTTTCTTAAAAGAAACTTTGTTTCTTAGATTATAAAAGTAATACATTCTATTTTATAATACAAAAATGAATAAAGCAGAAAATAAAAGCCTTTACCATTCTCCAAGGAGAATCAGTTTTAAACGTGTAATATATATCTTTCCAGACTTTTTTCTATGAATGTAAATGTATATCTCTATGTGATGGGTGGGGATTTATGTATCCTATGAATGCTGTTCTTGCTTTTTTCATACAACTGCCTAGATATGTTCTATGTCAGTGGATATGGACCTATTGCATCCTTTTTAGTGGGTACTCAGTATTTTATTGTATGGCTGTACTATAAGTTAATCAGATTCCTCTTTTACATGTGTGTATATTATTTTCAACTTTTTACTATTACAAACAATATTAAGTATGCATTTCTATACACATCTTTGTCTACTTGCTGAAGTGTTTTTGTAGGATAAATTCTAAGAAGAGACTTTTTCTTCCAGTTTTATTGACATATAATTGACATAATGTTTTGACTTACATACATGGTGAAATGATTACCACAATAAGTTTAGTGAATCTAAGAATAGAATTGATGAATCATCAAAGGATGTTTATGAAGGATAAATTTTATCATCTAGAATTCCTGAGTCAAGTGGAATGTTCATTTCTTTTGTTTTTTGTTTACTTTCACCAGAAGGATCTGTGAGTACCTGCTTTCTCTTTGGAATTAGTTTGTTTATATTTTTTGAGTGATAACAGTTTTCAGACTACATGTTGAGAAGAAAATAGCTCTCCTGATCCTCATTGGGTTTAGTTATTGAATATCCTTTTTGTTGCATGTAAGCAAGAAAAATAGACTCTTGCTCGCTTATCCAGAAAAAAACTTTAGAAGTATATTGGGGTATTTCACAGAATTTAGGGAGGAGGTAAAGAACAAATTTCCTCCAGGGAACTCAGTGAAATGTGATTGTGGGCCTGCTCTCTCTAGTGCTGCCAGAAAGCAGTTATGCTCCAATGACTTTTAGTCTTTCTTTTTATCCATTTTAGATTTTAAGTTCCTAGGAAGATTATGATTGGGCCAGCTTGCATCCGATGTTTATCTTTGAACCAGTCATCTGTGGTCAGGGGGAACAGGATCAAAAAATAAAACATGGCTGTTAGAAGGTATCCCTCAGCCATTATGTCTCACTTTTAGCAAATAATTTTTGATTTCCTGCTTCTGGATATGCCTTTGCTCAAGTCTGTATACTAGTAATAGAAATTAATCAAATAGCTTTCTAATGATGGTTTTAATCTGATGCTTTATTTGTTAAAGATGTTGCAGTAACAACAATCTTAAAGTGGTAGCAGAAATCTTAAGGCAGTAACCAAGCTGCTATACAATGGGTCTGTACACACAACATTTGGGTTTATGTTTCTGGTGCCTGGTGCTTTTTTTGCTTCATCCCTGCAAACATTTTTAGGCTGGAGGTTTACAAGCAGGGGATTTTATACCAAATGTTAAGTGCCAATGGTGTGGTAAAGATTACCTTTATCTCCCCCTTTCTGGTAGTTTATAATTAAGGGGCTGTTGAAGGCAGAGAAGTGACTAGCTTGGAAGAGGAGACTGGCCTCCCTCTGTGAAGGGAACTCAGGAACACAGACACCTATTCAGGAGAGAGAAGGGCAGACTGCTACATAGATGGTATTCAGGAAGTGCTTGATTCCAGAGATGGTCATTTGAGGCCTACCATTTTGTATTGATGTCGATGTCCAGGAAAAAAGGAGATTCACTGTTTCTCAGGCAAGTGCATCAGAATGTTTGTGTAATACCAGACTTACCATATGTTCATTGCCCAAGACCACCAGGACGTGCGGCTTCACATATTTGGTTTTATAGATCAAGTTCAGCCCTTCTAGGGCACCATCCTTCTGAAACTTTCAGCAGACTATAGTGTCTGCTAATTATTGGGACACATAAACTGATAGAATGTAACTCCATCAGTGAGGACTTTGGGAAATTTGGTTTAAACATGAAAAAGATGAATTGACTTTCCAAATATGTAGTGTTTTCAGTGAAAGGGATTTAAAAGAAAAAAGCCTTCAATATTTTATGCAAATCAAAAGAGAGAGTAGGGTTGTCCAACTTCTGGTTCATCGTTTGGAGGATTTGTGCTGTGGATTATTCAAGATAACATGGTGATAGTGGAAGTGACTGATATATGGTGCATTACCCTAATTCATGTTCCCTTAACCAATGCCAGTTTATGTGAAGTTTGAAAGAAGTTCAGATAGAATAGAGAGGGACTTCCCTGGTGGTCCAGTGATTAAGACTCTGCGCTCCCAATGCAGGGGCCCGGGTTCCATCCTTGGTCAGGGAACTAGGTCCCGCATGCCGAAACTAAGAGTTCGCATGCGCAGCTCAAGATCCCACATGCCGCAACTAAAAAAGATACCGCACGTGGCCATGAAGATTTCACATGCCGCAACTAAGACCTGGCGCAGCCAAATAAATAAATAAATATTAAAAAAAAAATAGAATAGAGAGATTTCAAAATTTTCTTTATTGAAGTATAGTTGATTTACAATGTTGTGTTAATTTCTGAATTGCCCCCTAGTTCACTGGAATCACAGGTTTTGAATTATAATTGTTATTTGGTAGAAATAAAGGAATAATTGGTAAAAGAGATTTCTGTGCATTAATTTTGTATCCTGCTACTTTACAAAATTCATCGATTAGCTCTAGTAGTTTTTTGGTAGCATTTTTAAGATTCTCTGTGTATAGTATCATGTCACCTGATGCAATTTTAAATGGGATTTTTTTTTAAACTTTCTTTTTGTGATTTCATTGTTAGCGTAAAGAAATGCAACAGATGTCTTTACATTAAGCTTGTATCCTTTTACCCTGCTGAATGCATTTATTAGTTCTAATAGTTTTTGTGTGGAGTCTTTAGGGTTTTCTATATAGAGTATTGTGTCATCTGTGTACAATGACAATTTTACCTCTTGCCTTCCAATTTGGATACGTTTTCTTTTTCTTGTCTGATTTCTGCGGCTAGGACTTCCAATACTATGTTTGAATAGAAGCGGTGAGATTGGGCATCCTCGTGTTGTTTCAGAATTTAGCAGGAAGGCTTTCAGGTTTTCACCGCTGAGTGCTGTATTGACTGTGGGTTTGTCATAAATGGCTTCTATTATGTTGAGATATGTTCCCTCTATACCCATTTTGGTGAGAGTTTTTATCATGAATGGATGTTGAATTTTATCAAATGCTTTTTCTACATCTGTTGGTTTTTGTCTTTTGTTGCTGTGATGTATCACATTGATTGCTTTGCATATGTTGAACTATCCCTGTGACCCTGGAATAAATCCAAGTTGATCATGTTGTATAATCCTTCTTATGCGTTGTTGGATTCTGTTTGCTAATATTTTGTTGAGGATTTTTGCACCTGTTTTCATCAAAGATATTGGCCTGTAATTTTCTCTTCTTGTATTTTCTTTGTCTGGTTTTGGTATTAGGGTGTAGGTGGCTTCATAGAATGACTTCGGGAGTCATTGACCCTCCTCTTCAATCATGACCCTCTTCTTCAATCTTTTGGAAGAGTTGGAGAAGTATAGGTATGAGTTCTTCTATGTATGTTTGGTAGAATTACCCAATGAAGCCTTATGGTCCTGGATTTTGTTTGCAGGGAGGGTTTTGTTTGTTTGTTTGTTTTTTATTACAAATTCTGTTTCACTTCTAGTGATTGGTTTGTTCAATTTATCTGTTTCTTCTTGATTCAGTTTTGGCAGGCTGTATGTTTCTAGGAACTTGTCTATTTCTTCTAGGTTGTATATTTTATTGACATAACTGTTCATAGTAATTTCTTAGGATTTTTTGAGTTTCTGTTGTATTGGTTGTTACTTCTCCTCTTTCATTTCTTATTTTATTTGGCTTTTCTCTCTTTTCTTCCTAGTGATCCTGGCCAGTGATTTGTCAATTTTGTTTATCCTTTCAGAAAATCAGCTCTTGGTTTTATTGATTTTTTAAAAAAAATCTCTATTTCCTCTCTGATTTTTATTATTTCCTTCCTTCTTCTGACATTAGGTTTTGTTTGTTCTTCTTTTTCTAATTATTGTAGGTGGTAGGTTAGGTTGCTTATTTGAGATTTTTCTTCTTTTTTGAGGAAGGCCTGTATCACTGTGAACTTCCCTCTTAGATCTGCTTTTGATGCATCCCATAGATTTTATATGGTTGTGTTTTCATTGTCATTTATCTCGAGGTATTTTTTGATTTCCTCTTTGATTTCATTGTTGACCCATTAGTGTTTTAGTAGCATGTTGTTTAGTCTTCATGTAATTGTTTTTTTTTCTTGTTTTTCTCTCTGTGCTTGATTTCTAGTTTCATGCCTTTGTGGTCAGAGAGGATGCTTGAAATAATTTCTGTCCTTTTAAATTTGTTGAGGCTTGTTTTGGGCCACAGACTGTTGTCTATCCTAGAGAGTGTTTCACGTGCTCTCGAAAAGAATGTGTGTTCTGGTTGTTTTGGCTATAGTGTCCTATAGATATCAGTTCAGTCTAACTGTTCTATTGTGTCATTTAGAGTCTATGTTGCCTTATTAGTTTTCTGTCTGGAAAATCTGTCCGTTGATGTCAGTGGGGTTCTAAAATCTCCTGCTATTATTGTGTTCCCGTCAGTTTCTCCTCTTATGTCTGTTAGTATTTTATGTGTTTGGGTGCTCCTATATTAGGTACATTTATCTTAATGAGTGTAATATCTTCTTCTTGTATTGATCCTTTTATCATTATATAGTGTCCTTCTTTGCCTTTTTTTATACCCTTTGTTTTAAAGTCTATTTTATCTGATATGAGTGTTGCTGTCCCCACTTTCTCGTCATTTCCATTTGCATGAAATATCTTTTTCCATCCCGTCACTTTCAATCCATTCATGTGTTTTGCCCCAAAGTGGGTCTCTTGTAGGCAGCATATTTTACGTTCTTGTTTTATCGTCCAATCAGTCACTCTATGCTTTTGATCGGAGCTTTTAGTCCAGTGACGTTTACAGTAATTTTTATTTATTTATTTATTTATCTATCTATCTATTTATTTATTTATTTAGCTAGCTAGCTAGCTGTGTTGGGTCTTCGTTTCCACGCGAGGGCTTTCTCTAGTTGTGGCAAGCGGGGGCCACTCTTCATCGCGGTGCACGGGCCCCTCACTATTGTGGCCTCTCTTGTTGCGGAGCACAGGCTCCAGACGTGCAGGCTCAGTAGTTGTGGCTCACAGGCCCAGTTGCTCCACGGCATGTGGGATCTTCCCAAACCAGGGCTCGAACCTGTGTCCCCTGCATTAGCAGGCAGATTCTCAACCACTGCACCACCAGGGAAGCCCTACAGTAATTATTGATAAGTATGTATTT
The DNA here is from genome assembly GCF_965194825.1 of Balaenoptera physalus. Lineage (NCBI taxonomy): Eukaryota > Metazoa > Chordata > Mammalia > Artiodactyla > Balaenopteridae > Balaenoptera > Balaenoptera physalus. The sequence continues at coordinate 168,008,524 of NC_138882.1, read as the reverse complement.
TTTGCCATTTTTCCTTGTTTTTCTTTATAGTTTTTAACCACATTTTCATTGTTGATCAATATATTGTTTAGTTTTGCTTATTTATGAACTCTGTATTATTTTTTAATCATACTGTATATGTTACCACTTCGTTTTATCAGTGTATATTCTTTTTCTTAAAATTAATTTTATTTTTGGCTGCATTGGGTCTTCATTGCTGTGCGTGGTTTTTCTCTAGTTGTGGCGAGTGGGGGTGCTCTTCGTTATGGTGCGCAGGCTTCTCCTTACAGTGGCTTCTCTTGTTGCAGAGCACGGGCTCTAGGCGTCTAGGCTTCAGTAGTTGTGGTGCATGGGTTTAGCTGCTCCGAGCCATGTGGGATCTTCCTGGACCAGGGCTCGAACCCGTGTCCCCTGCATTGGAAGGCGGATTCTTAACCACTGCACCAGCAGGGATGCCTGGAAGGCGGATTCTTAACCACTGTGCCACCAGGGAAGTCCCTTATTGTATATTCTTGAGATTTGTCTGTACTGATCATTTAGTTCTCATTCATTCATCACTGATGTATAGTAATTCATTATATAAACATTACAATTTTTATTTATTCATTTTAAATTGTGGTAAAAAAACCACATAGTGTAAAAATTTACCATCTTAATCATTTTTAAGTGTATAGTTCCATAATATTAAGTACATTCACGTTTTTGTGCAACAAATCTGTAGAACTATTTTATCTTGCAAAACTGAAATTTCTATATCCATTGAACAAAAATTTCCTCCCCTCTTAAGGTTTATACATGTTGTAACATGTATCGGGATGTCCTTCCTTTTTAAGGCTGAATAATATTCCACTGTATGGGTAGTACCACATTTTGTTTATCCATTCATCTGTTGATGGGCATTTGGATTGCTTCTGCCTCTTGGTTTTTGTGAATGATGCTGCACTGAACATGGCAAGCAAATATCTCTTCATGATTCTGCTTTCATTTGTCTTGGATATATACCCAGAAATGGGATTGCTTGTTCATATGGTAATTCTGTTTTCATTTTTTTTGAGGACTTGCCATACTGTTTTCAGGAGCGAGCGGTGGCACCGTTTTACATTCGCACTAACACAGGGATTCCAGTTTCTCCACATCCTTGTCAACACTTGTCACTTTCTGTGTTTTTGATCATAACCATCCTAATGGGTGTGAGGTGATATCTCATTGTAGTTTTGATTAGCATTTCTCTAATGATTAGTAATGTTGAGCATCTTTTGATATGCCTGTTGGCCATTTGTCTTCTTGGAGAAATGTCTTTTTCAAGTCCTTTCGCCAGTTTTGAATTGGGTTATTTGTTTTTTTTCTTATTGTTGATTTGTAAGAGTTCTTTACATATTCTGGATATTACCCGCATCAGATGCATGATTTGCAAATACTTGCTTCCGTTCCATGTGTTACCGTTTCGCTCTGTTGGTGGTTTCTTTTGACATCCAGAAGTTTTAAAAATTTGATGTAGGTAGTCCCATTTGTTTATTTTTGCTTTTGTTGCCTGTGTTTTTGGTGTCATATCCAAGAAATCATTGCCTAATCCAGTGTAATGAAGGTTTTCCCTTATGTTTTCTTTTAGGAGTTTTATACTTTTAGGTCTTATGTTTAAAATATATCAGAATTTTAAAATCTATTTTAGTGTATATATATTGGGTTGGCCAAAAAGTTCCTTTGGTTTTTAAGTAAAAATAAAAGGCACATTTTTCATTTTCACCAAGAACTTTATTGAGCAACGTATTCACCCTTTTGTTCCACTTCTACCATTTTTCAGGCAACTGCATAATTCCATCTTCCCAAAACTTTTTATCTTTTTGAGCAAAGAACTGTTCCAGGTGCCTTTTAACAGTCTTCCAGGGAATTGAAATTTTTTCCATTAAGAGAATTTTGAAAAGACCGAAATAAATGGAAATCCAAAGGTGCAATGTCTGGTGAATACGGCAGATGAATCAGAACTTCCCGGCCAAGCTGTAACAGTTTTTGCCTGGTCATCAAAGAAACATGCAGTCTTGTAGTATCCTGATGGAAGATTATGCATTTTCTGTTGACTAATTCTGGATGCTTTTAGTCGAATGCTGCTTTCAGTTGGTCTAATTGGGAACAGTACTTGTTGGAATTAATTTGGTTTTCTAGAAGGAGCTCATAATAGAGGACTCCCTTCCAGTCCCACCATATACACAACATCACCTTCTTTGGATGAAGACCGGACTTTGGTGTGGTTGGTGGTGGTTCATTTCGCTTGCCTCACAGTCTCTTCCATTCCACATTATTGTACAGTATCCATTTTTCATCGCCTGTCACAATTTGTTTTAAAAATGAATGTTTTCCTTACGTTTAAGTAGAGAATTGCACACGGAAGTACAGTCAAGAAGGTTTTTTTCACTTAATTTATGTGGAACCCAAACATCAAAGCGATTAACATAATCAAGCTGGTGTAAATGATTTTCAGTGCTTGATATGTATATTTTGAGTATGTTGGCTATCTCCCATGTGGTACAGCGTTGACTTTTCTCACTTAATGTCTCGATTTGATTGTTGTCAACTTCAGCTGGTCTACTTGACCGTGGAGCATTGTCCAGCAACAAATCTTCAGCACGAAACTTTGCAAACCACTTTTGACATGTTCAGTCAGTCACAGCACCTTCTCCATATACTGCACAAATATTTTTTTTGCGTTTCAGTTGCGTTTTTACTTTTCTTGAAATAATAAAGCATAATATGCCGAAATTGTTGCTTTCTTTCTTCCATCTTCAATGTTAAAATGGCTACACAAAAGTTCACCAATTTTGATGTTTTTTTTTTTTTAAGTACTTGCTGATAAGACAGCTGTCACAATACAACCTAACAAAATTGTTTCGAATGAAGTTTAAAGACAGCTAAATGCTACTAGAGCCATCCTACAGAAAAAAACAAATGAACCTTTTGGCCAATCCAATACTTCTTGATGTTTCTAGTTTTTCCATTACAAGTCTTTCCTCTGTGAACATCCTTGTATGTTTTCTGATTCATACAAGGAAGTACATGTATGGAGTTCAATGTGAAATCTATTTTTTGTGGTGAGTCTGTCAAAAACAAGTTTAGAATATATTTCTTTAGGACAGGAATTGTCAAACTTTTTCTCTAAAAGACCAGATAGTAAATATTTTAGGCTTTATAGGTATGCTTTTTCTGTTGTAGCATTCAGCTCTGACTTATTAGCATGAAAGCAGTCATAGACAATACAAGAAGGGATTAGTGTGTTTGTTTCCAATGAAACTTTATCGGCACTGAATTTTGAATTTAGTGTAATTTTCACGTGTCAAGAAATATCTTTCTTTTGATTTTTTTTTTTTAACCACTTAAAAATGTGAAAACCATTCTTAGCTCATGGGTTATACAAATACAACACAGGTGGCTTCTGGATTTAGCATGCAGACACAATTTACCTACCCCTGCTCTAGGGTGTATATGGAAGGTGATTGCTCAGGCATTGGATGTGTACATTCTCAACTTACTAGAAATGCAAAACTCATTTTTTTCAGTAGTTTCATCCATTTATAATTCTACCATTGTTTAGAGTTTTGGTCACTATGCATTTGGCCAACACTTGATATTATCAGACTTTTAAACTAGCAGGTATAATATAGAATTCATTTTTAAAATTTACATTTTCCTGATTAATAATTTAGTTGAACATTTTTTCATGTGTTTTGGCCATTTCTGATTCCTCTTTTGCAAAATCTGTTGCCCACTTGCTATTGGGTTGTTGGTCTTTTCTTAACTGCATTGTAGTTCTCTAAATATCCTGAAGAATAAACTTGTCAGTTATAGATACTGAAAATAAATTTTCCTAACTCATGACTTATCTTTATAAGTCTTTGCAAAAGCAGAAATTAATTTTAATTTATTTGAATGATTATAAATGTATCAGTCTTTTCCTTTATGGTTCGATTTTCTTTTTTTTTTTTTTTTTTAATTTTATTTAGGTAAACCTTTTCTAGGTTGAGGTCAAAAAGATCTTTCATATTATTTCCTAAAATGTTCATTGGTTTTACTTTATCATAGAATTAACTGTTTTATGGTTTGGCTTAGGGAACTAATTTTATTTCTTTCCATAATACTAACAAATTGTCTCACCACCATTTATGAAATACTGTTTCCTTTACATAGTTACCTGAAAAGCTACTCTGTAGTGTATACCTATGGGCTTTTTCTCCACATTCTCCAATGGAAGTTTTATTTATTTCTGTGCCATGTTCTTTTAATTAATTTAGTTTTATAATAAGTCTTGATAACCTGATGGTTGACATCCTTGAAAATTTTTCTTCAGGAATGTTTCACCTGTTCTTGCTACTGTTCATTTTAGAAATATCTTGCCAAGTCGCTAACAAAACAAAATCAAATAAGAGCAAAATTTTGATGGGATTGTCTTTGAGTCTATAGATCAACTGAGAGAGAATTGGCATGTTTATGATAGTGAGTCGTTCTATCTATGAACTTTATGTGTCTTTTCATTTATTTAAATCTTTAATGCTTTTCAATAAAATTTTATAATCTATAAAGGATTATCTTGGAAGATTTTATATTATATTTTAGCATTTAAGTCTTACTTAGTTTGATATTTATTTTTGTATTTAGGATAAGATTGGGGTCCACTTTCTTCAGATGAGTAGCTGATTGTGCTAACATGTTAAATAATTTATCTTTTCCTCTTAATAGTTAATATTTTTATCAGTGAACTGAATTGGCACTATGAGGTATATTTAGGTTCTATATATAAGGGAATCTTTTTCTGTATTTCTATTAAATTCTATATTTATATATTAATATTTACAGTAAATATTAATATTTAACTATACTATTGTCATTGATTTTATTATTAGTATTTATTATTATAAGAAATATTTTTTTGGCTTTGAGGTATAGACATTTATCTGCTATGTCAAGCCAATGTCTTAGTTTTAATTTCTTTTATTTTAAAGCTTTTCTTTAGGCTGTTCATCCACTGAATTTTAATGTGATTGTATTGAAGATCCAAAAATAGTCTGTTGGAATTCTAATTGAAAATGCATACCTTTATATGTTACTTTTTAGGGAGAATCAGTAGTTTACTATATTTTTCTATTCAGGAGCAGACTATATCTTATACAGATTTTGGTTTATGCCATTCACTTAAATTTTATAGTTGCTTACAAGTAATATGTATTGTGCTTTTCTCGTATCATTTGAACTTTGCAAATGGAGTTTTTTTTTTCATTTCTGTGTTCTTATTACAAGAACAGTCTATTATTTTACTTAATTTCCCTATTAAATCTAATAGTCTTTTAAAATTTGAGTCTAGTTATCCAGTCATAAAACCGTATCAACTAAAAATATTTTATTTCTTTATCCCAATGACTACTCAGATTATATATTTAATGTTTTTGCCAAACCTCGTAGGATTTTATTGTAAGTGATAATCAAGTTAGTTGTCACTTTTGACTAATTTTTGAGTCCAGTTAAGTAGTTCTCATATTTTATCATTTAGGGATAATTATTGTAGGTTTCCATCACATTTGCTAAGGCTTTATTACATTTTTTATAATTATTATTCCCATTTTACATTGAGGAATGGGTGAAGAATATTGGTATTTAAAAATTACTGGGATCAATTTGCTAATATTTTATTAAGGATTTTTCTAACAGACTTTGTGTACGATTGGAGTTATAGCTTTATGAAATGTTTTATAGGATTCACCAATAAAACCATCTTGGCTTGAGAGTTCTTGGTGTGAGTTTGTAAGTTATGAATTCAAATTTTCAAATAGATACAGGATTATTTATATGTTATGTTTAATCTTGTGTCAGATTTGGTAAATTGTGTTTTTCAAGTAATTTGTTCATTTCATTTAAGTGGTCTTTGTCTTTTGAATTATAGTTTTTAAAAAAAATGGGAATGATAGTGGCAACTCATTGTGGTTTTAATTTGCATTTCCCTGCTGACTAATGATTTTGAATATCTTTTCAGTGTGTGTATTGGCCATTCTTTTTTAAAAAAAATATTTATTTATTTATTTATTTATTTTTGGCTGTGTCGGGTCTTCGTTGCTGTGTGCGGGCTTCCTCTAGTTGCGGTGAGCAGGGGCTACTCTTTGTTGCGGTGTGCGGTCTTCTCATTGTCGTGACTTCTCTTGTTGCAGAACACGGGCTCTAGGCGGGTGGGCTTCAGTAGTTGTGGCTTGTGGGCTGTAGAGCTCAGGCTCAGCAGTTGTGGTGCACGGGCTTAGTTGCTCCGCGGCAGGTGGGATCTTCCCGGGCCGGGGCTTGAACCCGCGTACCCTCCATTGGCAGGCAGATTCTTAACCACTGCGCCACCAGGGAAGCCCATATTGGCCATTCTTAAAATGTTCTTTTGTAAAGTGTCTGTTCAAATCTTTGCCCCTTTTAAAAGTTTGTCAGTTTTTCTTTTCTATTATTAAGTTGTAAGCATTTTTTACACATTCTGGATACAAATCTTCTGTTTTATAGATCATTAGAAATAGATGGGGATATCTCTTATCTCCATCCATCTGTATCTATGTATCTCTTTGCATATCTGTCCATCCACCCACCCATTCATTCATCCATCCATCCATGTATTCTGTGGCTGACCTTTCCATTATCTCAGTGGTGTCCTTTGAAAAGCACAAGTTTTAATTTTGATGAAGTTCCATTTTTTAATTATTATATTTTTGTGGGCTGTATTCATTGTATTCTGACTAGAAGACCTATTGCAAGATCAAGAATATGTTCATGTGTTTATTCCTAGAAGCTTAATAGTTTTAGCCTTATCTTTTAGTTTTTATTTTATTTTCTTTGTTATTTTTAAATTATTTTCTTTCTTTCTTTTTTCTTTTCTTTCTTGGCTGTGTCAGGTTTTAGTTGCAGCATGCGGGGTCTTCATTGAGGCATGCGAGATCTTTCGTTGCAGCGGGGGCTCTTTGTTGTGGTGCGTGGGTTTTCTCTCTCTAGTTGTGGCACTCAGGCTCCAGGGCGCATGGGCTCTGTAGTTTGCAGCACGCGGTCTCTCTCATTGAGGTGCGGGAGCTAAGTAGTTGCGGCACATGGTCTTACTTGCCCCGTGGCATGTGGGATCTTAGTTCCCTGACCAGGGATCAAATCCGCATCCCCTGCATTGGAAAGCGGATTCTTCACCACTGGACCACCAAGGAAGTCCCTAGCCTTAGCTTTTATGACTAGGTTTATTATCCATTTCAAGTTAGTTTTTGTGTATAGTGTTATTTAAGAGTCAGAATAAATAATTTTTGCATAAGGATATCTAGTTGTATCAACACCATTTATTGAAAAGATTGTTTTTTCTGATTGATTTACCTTGGTATTTTTGTTGAAAATCAGTTGATCTGTATGTTTGAATTTATTTCTGGACTCGGTCTGTTCCAAGGATCTGTATGCCTTTCCTTAAGTCAATTCTTCACTGTCTTAATTACTTTAGTTTTATATTAAATCAGATATTCTAAGTAATTTTTTTTCAAAGTTCCAGATCTTTTGCATTTTCATGGAATTTCTTAGAAGCACCTTGTCATTTTCTATAAAAAATCTTCCTGGGTTTGTGATTGGGATTGTGTTGGATCTATAGATGAGTTTGGGGAGAATTTCTATCTAAATACTAGTGTTTTCCAATTCACATATATGATGTGTCTTTCAATTTATTTAGCTCTTATTTCCTTTCAGCAGTGTTTTGTAGTTTTCAGGTACAGGTCTTATGCATATATTGTTACCCCTGTATGTTTAAAATTTCTTGTACTATTGTAAATGAAATTTTAAAAAACTAAATTTGCTGAAGTATAATTTACAGATAAAATATACTGTATCTTGAAATCATTTTTATTATTTATTTATTTTTAAATATAAAAAAATTGGGGTATATTTGTTTTACAATGTTGTATTAGTTTCTGCTGTACAGTGAAGTTCCCTGTGCTATACAGCAGGTTCTCATTAGTTATCTATTTTATACATATTAGTATATGTATGTCAATCCCAGTCTTGCAATTCATTCCACCCTCCTTTCCCCCCTTCATGTCCATACATTTGTTCTCTCCATCTCTGTCTCTATTTCTGCCTTGCAAACAGGTTCATCTGTACCATTGCTCTAGATTCCACATATATGTGTTAATATACAATATTGTTCTCTTTCTGACTTACTTCACTCTGTATGACAGTCTCCAGCTCCATCCACGTGTCTACAAATGATCCCATTTCGTTCCTTTTTACGGCTGAAATCATTTTTATTTTAACTTTAACTTTGAAATAATTACAGACTTATAAAAAAAGTTACTATAAGTCATCCAACTGTGTTCTTAAAAAAATTGCTTTGTCTATTCAAGTCCTTTGCATTTATACATGGAATCAACATGTAAATGTATCAATATACAGATAAGCCATTGGGAGTTTTATTGGAATTGCATTAAATCTGTAGATTAATTTGGAGGAGAATTGACATCTTAAATATATCCCTGAGCATGGCATATTTCTGAATTTATTTAGTTCTTTAAATCTGTAAATAATTTCTAAATTATTAAATTTCTAAATAATTAAATTTCTAAATAACCTTTTGTAGTTTTCAGTCTATAGATTTTACACGTATTTAAGAAATTTAGGGCCTAGAGACTCTTTGGTGGGGCTAATGGCAGATTCCAGGAGGGCTTATGCCAAGGAGTACTTCCCAGAACTTCTGCTGCCAGTGTCCTTGTCCTCGCAGTGAGCCACAGCCACCCCCCACCTCTGCAGGAGACCCTCCAACACTAGCAGTTGTGTGCCTGACAGGGTCTTGGTGCTCCGGCCAGGTGTCAGGCCTGTGCGTCTGAAGTGGGAGAGCCGAGTTCAGGACATTGGTCTACCAGAGGCCTCCTGGCTCCACGTAATATCAAATGGCGAAAGCTTTCCCAGAGATCTCCATCTCAGTGCTAAGACCCAGCTCCACTCAGTGACCAACAAACTAGAGTGCTGGACACCCTATGCCAAACAATTAGCAAGACAGGAACACAACCCCACCCATTAGCAGAGAGGCTGCCTAAAATCATAATAAGGTCACAGACACCCCAAAACACACTGCTGGACGCGGTCCTGCCCACCAGAAAGACAAGATTCAGCCATCCACCACAACACAGGCACTAGTCCCCTCCACCAGGAAACCTACACAACTCACTGAACCAACCTTAGCCACTGAGGGCAGACACCAAAAACAATGGAAACTACAGACCTGCAGCCTGCAAAAAGGGGACCCCAAACACATTAAGTTAAGCAAAATAAGAAGACAGAGATACACACAGCAGATGAAGGAGCAAGGTAAAAACCCACCAGACCAAACAAATGAAGAGGAAATAGGCAGTCTACCTGAAAAAGAATTCAGAGTAATGATAGTAAAAATGATCCAAAATCTTGGAAATAGAATGGAGAAAATACTAGAAGCGTTTAACAAGGACGTAGAAGAACTAAAGAGCAAACAAACAATGATGAACAACACAATAAATGAAACTAAACATTCTCTAGAAGGAATCAATAGAAGAATAACTGAGACAGAACAATGGATAAGTGACCTGGAAGATAAAATAGTGGAAATAACTACTGCAGAGCAGAATAAAGGAAAAAGAATGAAAAGAATTGAGGACAGTCTCAGAGGCCTCTGGGACAACATTAAATGCACCAACATTCGAATTATAGGGGTCCCAGAAGAAGAGAAAAAGAAAGGAACTGAGAAAATATTTGAAGAGATTATAGTTGAAAACTTCCCTAATATGGGAAAGGAAATAGTCAATCAAGTCCAGGAAGCATACAGAGTCCCATACAGGATAAATCCAAGGAGAAACATACCAAGACAGACATTAATCAAACTATCAAAAATTAAATACAGAGAAAAAATATTAAAAGCAGCAAGAGAAAAACAACAAATAACATACAAGGGAATCCCCATAAGGTTAACAGCTGATCTTTCAGCAGAAACTCTGCAAGCCAGAAGGGAGTGTCAGGACATATTTAAAGTGATGAAAGGTCAAAACCTAGAACCCAGATTACTCTACCCAGCAATGATCTCATTCAGATTTGACAGAGAAATTAAAACCTTTACAGACAAGCAAAAGCTAAGAGAATTCACCACCACCAAACCAGCTTTACAACAAATGCTAAAGGAACTTCTCTAGTCAGGACACACAAGAGAAGGAAAAGAGCTACAATAATAAACCCAAAACAATTAAGAAAATGGTAATAGGAACATACATATCAATAATTACCTTAAATGTAAATGGATTAAATGCTCCAACCAAAAGACACAGACTGGCTGAATGGATACAAAAACAAGACCCATATATATGCTGTCTACAAGAGACCCACTTCAGACCTAGGGACACATACAAACTGAAAGTGAGGGGATAGAAAAAGATATTCCATGCAAATGGAAATCAAAAGAAAGCTGGAGTAGCAATTCTCATATCATACAAAATAGACTTTAAAGACTATTACAAGAGACAAAGAAAGACACTACATAATGATAAAGGGATCAATCCAAGAAGAAGATATAACAATTGTAAATATTTATGCAGCCAACATAGGAGCACGTCAATACATAAGGCAAATGCTAACAGCCATGAAGGGGGAAATCGACAGTAACACAATCATAGTAGGGGACTTTAACACCACACTTTCACCAGTGGATAGATCATCCAAAATGAAAATAAATAAGGAAACACAAGCTTTAAATGATACATTAAACAAGATGGACTTAATTGATATTTATAGGACATTCCATCCAAAAACAGCAGAATACACTTTATTCTCAAGTGCTCATGGAACATTCTCCAGGATAGATCATATCTTGGGTCACAAATCAAGCCTTGGTAAATTTAAGAAAACTGAAATCGTATCAAATATCTTTTCCAAATACAACACTATAAGACTAGATATCAATTACAGGAAAAAATCTGTAAAAAATACAAACACATGGAGGCTAAAGAATACTTAATAACCAAGAGATCACTGAAGAAATCAAAGAGGAAATCAAAAAATGCCTAGGAACAAATGACAAAACACAATGACCCAAAACCTATGGGATGCAGCAAAAGCAGTTCTAAGAGAGAAGTTTATAGCAATACAGTCCTACCTCAAGAAACAAGAAACATCTCAAATAAACAACCTGACCTTACACCTGAAGCAATTAGAGAAAGAAGAACAAAAAAACCCCAAAGTTAGCAGAAGGAAAGAAATCATAAAAATCAGATCAGAAATAAATGAAAAAGAAATGAAGGAAACAATAGGAAAGATCAATAAAACAAAAAGCTGGTTCTTTGAGAAGATAAACAAAATTGATAAGCCATAAGCCAGACTCATCAAGAAAGAAAGGGAGAAGACTCAAATCAATAAAATTAGAAATGAAAAAGGAGAAGTAACAGCTGACACTGCAAAATCCAAAGTATCATGAGAGATTACTACAAGCAACTATATGCCAATAAAATGGGCAACCTGGAAGAAATGGACAAATTCTTAGAAAAGCACAACCTTCCAAGACTGAACGAGGAAGAAATAGAAAATATAAACAGACCAATCACAAGCACTGAAATTGAGACTGTGATTAAAAATCTTCCAACAAGCAGAAACCCAGGACAAGATGGCTTCACAGGCAAATTCTGTCAAACATTTAGAGAATAGTCAACACCTGTCCTTTTCAAACTCTTACAAAATATAGCAGAGGGAGGAACACTCCCAAACTCATTCTGCGAGGCCACCATCACTCTGATACCAAAATGAGACAAAGATGTCACAAAGAAAGAAAACTACAGGCCAATATCACTGATGAACATAGATGCAAAAATCCTCAACAAAATACTAGCAAATAGAATCCAACAACACATTAAAAGGATCATACACCATGATAAAGTGCAGTTTATCCCAGGAATGCAAGGATTCTTCAATATACGCACATCAATCAATGTGATACACCATATTAACAAACTGAAGGAGAAAAACCATATGATAATCTCAATAGATGAAGAAAAAGCTTTTGAAGAAATTCAACACCCATTTATGATAAAAACTCTCCAGAAAGTAGGCATAGAGGGAACTTACCTCAACATAATAAAGGCCATATATGACAAACCCACAGCCAACATCATTCTCAATGGTGAAAAACTGAAACCATTTCCACTAAGATCACGAACAAGACAAGGGTGCCCACTCTCACCACTATTATTCAACATAGTTTTGGAAGTTTTAGCCACAGCAGTCAGAGAAGAAAAAGAAATAAAAGGAATCCAAATTGGAAAAGAAGAAGTAAAGCTGTCACTGTTTGCAGGTGACATGATACTATACATAGGGAATCCTAAAGATGCTACCAGAAAACTACTAGAGCTAATCAATGAATTTGGTGAAGTAGCAGGATACAAAATGAATGCACAGAAATCTCTGGCATTCCTATACACCAATGATGAAAAAGCTGAAAGAAAAATTAAGGAAACACTCCCATTTACCATTGCAACAAAAAGAATAAAATACCTAGCAATAAACCTACCCAAGGAGACAAAAGACCTGTATGCAGAAAACTATAAGACACTGATGAAAGAGATCAAAGATGACACAAACAGAAGGAGAGATCATGTTCTTGTATTGGAAGAATCAACATTGTGAAAATGACGATACTACCCAGAGCAAACAACAGATTCAGTGTAATCCCTATCAAACTACCAATGGTATTTTTCACAGAAGTAGAACAAAAAATTTCGCAATTTTTATTTCCATACGGTCCTTCCATTTCCACAAAGGACCCCGAATAGCCAAAGCAATCTTGAGAAAGAAAAAGAGAGGTGGAGGAATCAGGCCCCCTGACTTCAGACTATACTACAAAGCTACAGTAATCAAGACAGTTTGGTACTGGCACAAAAACAGAAATATAGATCAATGGAACAGGATAGAAAGCGCAGAGATAAACCTACGCACATATGGTCACCTTATTTTTGATAAAGGAGGCAAGAATATACAATGGAGAAAAGACAGCCTCTTCAATAAGTGGTGCTGGGAAAACTGGACAGCTACATGTAAAAGAATGAAATTAGAACACTCCCTAACACCATACACAAAAATAAACTTAACATGGATTAAAGACCTGAATGTAAGGCCAGACACTATAAAACGGTTAGAGGAAAACTTAGGCAGAACACTCTATGACATAAATCACAGCAAGATCCTTTTTGACCGGACTCCTAGAGAAATGGAAATAAAAACAAAAATAAACAAATGGGACCTAATGAAACTTAAAAGCTTTTCCACAGCAAAGGAAACAAGAAACAAGACAAAAAGACAACCCTCAGAATGGGAGAAAATATTTGCAAATGAAGCAACTGACAAAGGATTAATCTCCAAAATTTACAAGCAGCTTATGAACCTCAATAACAAAAAAAAACCCAATCCAAAAATGGGCAGAAGACCTAAAGAGACATTTCTCCAAAGAAGATATACAGATTGCCAACAAACACATGAAAGGATGCTCAACATCACTAATCATTACAGAAATGCAAATCAAAACTGTAATGAGGTATCACCTCACACCAGTCAGAATGGCCATCATCAAAAAATCTACAAACAATAAATGCTGGAGAGGGTGTGGAGAAAAGGGAACCCTCTTGCACTGTTGGTGGGATTGTAAATTGATACAGCCACTATGTAGAACAGTATGGAGGTTCCTTAAGAAACTAAAAATAGAACTACCATACCACCCAGGAATCCCACTACTGGGCATATACCCTGAGAAAACCATAATTCAAAAAGAGTTATGTACCACAATGTTCATTGCAGCTCTATTTACAATAGCCAGGACATGTAAGCAACCTAAGTGTCCATTGACAGATGAATGGATAAAGATGTGGCACATATATGCAATGGAATATTACTCAGCCTTAAAAAGAAGTGAAATTGAGTTATTTGTAGTGAGGTGGGTGGACATAGAGTCTGTCATACAGAGTGAAGTTAAGTCAGAAAGAGAAAAACAAATACTGTATGCTAACACATATATATGGAATCTTAAAAAAAAAAAAAGTGAGGACACGGGGAGGGGGAGGGTAAGCTGGGACAAAGTGAGAGAGTGGCATGGACATATATACACTACCAAATGTAAAATAGATAGCTAGTGGGAAGCAGCCGCATAGCACAGGGAGATCAGCTCGGTGCTTCGTGACCACCTAGAGGGGTGAGATAGGGAGGGTGGGAGGGAGTCGCAAGAGGGAGGAGATATGGGGATATATGTATACGTATAGCTGATTCACTTTCTTATAAAGCAGAAACTAACACACCATTGTAAAGCAGTTATACTCCAATAAAGATGTTAAAATAAATAAATAAATAAAAATAAAAGGAAATTTAGGGCTTGCCTCGTGGCACAGTGGTTAAGAATCTGCTTGTCAATTCAGGGGCCACGGGTTTGAGCCCTGTCTGGGAAGATCCCACATGCCGTGGAGCAAGTAGGCCTGTGTGCTACAACTACTGAGCCTGCACTCTAGAGCCCGCGAGCCTCATCTACTGAAGACCACACGCCTGGAGTCCGTGCACTGCAACAAGAGAAACCACCTCAATGAGAAACCTGCGCACTGCAACGAAGAGTAACCCCCGCTCTCCACAACTAGAGAAAAGCCCTCACATAGCAACGAAGACCAAATGCAGCCAAAAATAAATAAATAAAATAAACACATTTATTAAACAACAAAAAAAAAGAAATTTGCCCTTCCTATTTTTTTTGTTTTCAGTATTTTGTCTGGATTTTGTGTGAGTGTGGATGAATTGAGGGATAGTTTTCCCCCATAGGACTAGCCAATTTTTCTTCTCCAAGTTAGTGAATAATAATCCATTCTTTCCTTACTAACTTGAAATGTAATATTCCTATTTTTTATTCTATTATAATGATTAAAAAATTGTTTTTAAGTTTCCAGTTGATCATTATTATCTTTGTAGAGGCCTTTTCTCAGGCCGAGGACCTTCTCTATATTTGCTGAATGATTTTTTTCAATGAATGAATATTTTGTCAAATGGTTCATCTTCATCTGCTGAAATGATTATGTTTTTCTTTATTGTGTTAATGTGGTGAATTGATTTTTGAATCTTAAACCCACCTTGCATTCATGGGATAAATCCTACTTTGTCACGATCTATTATTTGTTTCATATCTTTTAAATCTCAATTTGCTAATATTTTAAGTGTGCTGATTTTTGTGTATCTATGTTTATGAAGGATATTGGTATGTAGTTTTCTTTTGTTGTCATGTCTTTCTCTGGCTTTGATTCCAGGGTGATAATGGCTTCATACAATTAGTTAGGAAGTGTTCCTTTCCCTTATATTTGCTGAAAGAGTTCATGCAAGATGGGTATTATTCTTCCTTAAATATTTTACTTAGTTTACGTCATCTGGGCTTGATGTTGTTCATATTTTCTATTTCTTCTGTGTAATTTGCACCTTTCAAGACATTTTCTCATAAGACAGCACAGTCTGGTAGAACTTTCTGTGACAATTGAAATGTTCTATATGTACACTCTTAAAGTATAGTAGCCACTGACTACCTGTGGCAGTTGAGTACTTGAAATGTGATGAGTGCAGAGCTGCAGTTTTAATTTTATTTAAATTGTCACAGGTGGTTGGTGGCTTACTGTACTGGCTATTGTAGCTCTAAGTTGTAAATTCATTTCTATAAAATTGTTAATAAATTTAAAATATACTGTTACAAAGTTGTTCATAGTTTTAAAATTTGTTTCTATAAAGTTGTTTGTAGGGAATTCCCTGGGGTCCAGTGGTTAGGACTCTGTACTTCCAGTGCAGGGGGCCCAGGTTCGATCCCTGGTCGGTGAACTAAGATCCTGCAAGCTTCACAGTGTGGCAAATATATATATATATATATATATATATATATATATATATATATATATATATATATATATATATATATATATATATATATACACATACATACACACACACACACACACACACACATGTATATATGGAGATACAAAGTTGTTTATGATTTTTTCTTAATTTATTTTTACTCTCTAATGAAATCTTTAGTGCTCTTTTATTCCTGAGATTGGTAATTTGTGTCATCTTCTCTTTGTCTCCTTTCCTCCCCCCTCAACTCTCTTTGTATTTTTTACTTAAAATATTTTAAGGGTAAAATACACATAAACTAAAATTTACCATTTTATCATTTTTAAGTGTCCAGTTCAATAGTGTTAATTACACTCATATTGTTGTGCAGCCAACCTCCATAACTTTTCATCTTGCAAAACTGAAGTTCTTTTTTTTTTTTTTTAATGTTTATTTATTTGTTTGGCTGTGCCTGGGCTCTGTTTGGCTCTGTTTATGGTCACTTTGTCTAGGAGTTTATCATTTTTGTTCTTTTCAAAGATCTTGCTCTTGGTTTCCTTAGTTTTTCTTCACTGTTTATTTTCTATTACATAGATTTTTCTTTTATCTTTACTTTTCCTTCTACTTTGTGCTTAATTTGATCTTTTTCTTGCTTCTGAAGCCAGAAGTTTAGGTCATAGATTTTAGAATTTTTCTTGATAGACGTGTATAAATCCATAAGTCTCCCTCTGCGGACTTCTTTTACTGTACTTCTCAAATTTTGGTAAGTTGTGTTTTCATTGCCATTCAGTTCATAATATTTTCTAAGTTTCCTTGTGATTTCTTCTTTGACCTATGGCTTTTTTTCAAAGAAGTATTTCTAAATATTTGATGGCTTTCCACATGTGCTTTTGTTAATGAGTACATTTTGATCAAAGTAGATATTCTGTATGAGTTCCATTATTTGATAATTTTACCATGCAGTATTTCCATCATTTATCATGTGATCAGTGTTGGTGATTGTTCCATGTGTATTGGAAAAGAATATGTGTTCTGCCATTTTGGGGTTAACATTTTATAAATGTCATTTAGGTTTAGTTGATGGACAGCATCTTTTCAGGTCTTCTATATTTTTCTTGATTTTCTGACTGTTCAATTACTGGCAGAGAAGTGTTGAACCATTCAAATATTACTATGGGGTTATCTGTTTTTGCTTTTAATTCTGTCAGTTTCCAGTGTTCATTCTCTTGTTGAGATTCAGGTTTCCATCAGATGTCTTTTTCCTTCTAGCTAAAGAACTTTAACATTTCTTGTCATGCAGGTCTGTTGGTAACATATTCTTTCAGCTTTCATCTAAAAAAATATATATTTTTTAATAAATTTATTTATTTATTTATTTATTTATTTTTGGCTGTGTTGGGTCTTTGTTTCTGTGCGCAGGCCCTCTCTAGTTGCAGCGAGCAGGGGCCACTCTTCATCGCAGTGCGTGGGCTTCTCATTGTCGTGGCCTCCCTTGTTGTGGAGCACAGGCTCTACACGCGCAGGCTCAGTGGTTGTGGCTCACGGGCTTAGTTGCTCCGCGGCATGTGGGATCTTCCCAGACCAGGGCTCGAACCCGTGTCCTCTGCATTGGCAGGCAGATTCTTAACCACTGCGCCACCAGGGAAGCCCCTAAAAATATTTTTATTTCATCTTCCTTTTTGAAGATTATTTTCTCTTGTTATAGAATTCTAGGTTGACAAGATTTTTTTTCCTGGAACTTTTAGGTTCAACTGCTTTAGAAAGTATTTATTTCTTCAAATACCCATCTCTCCAATTAAATATGTTAGCCTGCTTAATATTGTATCACATGTCTGACACTGTTATTTTTCAGCCTTAAACTCTCTATGCTTCTTTCTATATAATTTTTTACTGCCCTCTCTTCCTATTTCACTGTTATTTTCTTCTACATGGTCTAATTTGCAATTAACCCATTCAGTTGATTTTTCATTTCAGCTATATTTTTCAGTTTAGAAGTTTCTTTTTAAAAAATACGGTTTCTAATTTTATTCTCATCAAGTTCATGTTTTCCATTAAATCTTTATACTTTTTTATAACTTTTCAAGTCCTTTGTGGTAATTCTAATTCCATCATTTGTATTATTTCCAGCCCCATTTCCATTGGCTGAATTGTCTTCTGGTTATGGCTCTCATCTCTTCCTTTTTCAAATGTGTGATAATGTTTGATTGGATGCTGGGTTACACTGTTACATTGTTGAGTGTCAGATTATATTTTATATTCTATATTCTATTTCCTTTAGGAGTGTTGATTTTCATTCTGACATGCAGTTAGTTTGCTTTGGATCAGCTTGATCTTTTTGAGACTTGTTTTTTTTTAACATCTTTATTGGAGTATAATTGCTTTACTATGTTGTGTTAGTTTCTGCTGTATAACAAAGTGAATCAGCTATATGTGTGCATATATCCCCATATACCCTGCCTCTTGTGCCTCCATCCCACCCTCCCTATCCCTTCCCTCTAGGTGGTCACAAAGCAGCGAGCTGATCTCCCTCTGCTATGCAGCTGCTTCCCACTAGCTATCTATTTTACATTTGGTAGTTTATATATGTCAGTGCTACTCTCTCACTTCATCCCAGCTTACCCTCCCTCCCATGTCCTCAAGTCCATTCTCTATGTGTGCATCTTTATTCCTGTCCTGCCCCTATGTTCATCAGAACCATTTTTTTTTTTAGATTCCATATATATGTGTTAGCATACAGTATTTATTTTTCTCTTTCTGACTTACTTCACTCTGTATGAGAGACTCTAGGTCCATCCACCTCACTACAAATAACTTAATTTCGTTTCTTCTTATGGCTGAGTATTATTCCATTGTATATATGTGCCACATCTTCTTTATCCCTTCATCTGTTGATGGACACTTAGGTTGCTTCCATGTCCTGGCTATTGTAAATAGAACTGCAGTGAACATTGTGGTACTTGACTCTTTTTGAATTATGGTTTTCTCAGGGTATATGCCCAGTAGTGGGATTGCTGGGTTGTATGGTAGTTCTATTTTTAGTTTTTAAGGAACCTCCGTTCTGTTTTCCATAGTGGCTGTGTCAATTTACATTCCCGCCAACAGTGCAAGAGGTATCCCTTTTCTCTACACCCTCTCCAGTATTTATTGTTTGTAGATTTTTTGTTGATGGCCATTCTGACCGGTGTGAGGTGATCCCTCATTGTAGTTTTGATTTGCATTTCTGTAATGATTAGTGATGTTGAGCATCCTTTCATGTGTTTGTTGGCAATCTGTATATCTTCTTTGGAGAAATATCTATTTAGGTCTTCTGCCCATTTTTGGATTGGGTTGTTTGTTTTTTTGATATTGAGGTTCATAAGCTGCTTGTAAATTTTGGAGATTAATCCTTTGTCAGTTGCTTCATTTGCAAATATTTTTGTCCATTCTTAGGGTTGTCTTTTTGTCTTGTTTCTTGTTTCCTTTGCTGTGCAAAAGCTTTTAAGTTTTGTTAGGTCCCATTTATTTATTTTTGTTTTTATTTCCATTTCTCTAGGAGGTGGGTCAAAAAAGATCTTGCTGTGATTTATGTCATAGAGTGTTCTGCCTATGGTTTCCTCTAAGCATTTTATAGTGTCTGGCCTTACATTCAGGTCTTTCCATGTTAAGTTTATTTTATTCCATGTTAAGTTTATTTTTGTGTATGGTGTTAGGGAGTGTTCTAATTTCATTCTTTTACATGTAGCTGTCCAGTTTTCCCAGCACCACTTATTGAAGAGGCTGTCTTTTCTCTATTGTATATTCTTACCTCCTTTATCAAAAATAAGGTGACAGGGGGCTTCCCTGGGGGCGCAGTGGTTGAGAATCTGCCTGCCAATGCAGGGGACACAGGTTCAAGCCCTGATCTGGGAAGATCCCACATGCCGCGGAGCAACTAGGCCCGTGAGCCACAACTACTGAGCCTGCGCGTCTGGAGCCTGGGCTCCGCAACAAGAGAGGCTGCGATAGTGAGAGGCCCATGCATCGTGATGAAGAGTGGCCCCTGCTTGCCGCAACTAGAGAAAGCCCTCGCACAGAAACGAAGACCCAACACAGTGAAAAATAAATAAATAATAAATAAAAGCTTGCTTAAAAAAAAAAATAAATAAGGTGACCATATGTGCGGGGGTTTATCTCTGGGCTTTCTATCCTGTTCCATTGATCTATATTTCTGTTTTTTTGCCAGTACTGTACTGTCTTGATTACTGTAGCTTTGTATTATAGTCTGAAGTCCAGGAGCCTGATTCCTCCAGCTCCATTTTTCTTTCTCAAGATTGCTTTGGCTGTTTGGGGTCTTTTGTGTTTCCATACAAATCGTGAAATTTTTTGTTCTAGTTCTGTGAAAAATACCATTGGTAGTTTGATGGGGATTGCATTGAATCTGTAGATTGCTTTGGGTAGTATAGTCATTTTCACACTGTTGATTCTTCTAATCCAAGAACGTGGTATATCTCTCCATGTGTTTGTATCATCTTTAATTTCTTTCATCAGTGTGTTATAGTTTTCTGCATACAGGTCTTTTGTCTCCTTAGGTAGGTTTATACCTAGGTATTTTTTTCTTTTTGTTGCAATGGTAAATGGGAGTGTTTCCATAATTTCTCTTTCACATTTTTCATCATTAGTGTATAGGAATACCAGAGATTTCTGTGCATTAATTTTGTATCCTGCTACTTTACCAAATTCATTGATTAGCTCTAGTAGTTTTCTGGTAGCATCTTTAGGATTTGAGACTTGTTTTTTTTTTTTTTTTTTCTTTTTTTGAGACTTGTTTTTAAAGCTTGTTAGGGCAGCTCTAGGGTTGGCTTTACTTTAGAATTAGTTTAGCCCTACTTTTATTTCATTTTTAAAAAATATTTATTTATTTATATTTTTGGCTGCACCAGGTCTTAGTTGCAGCACACGCGATCTTTGAGGCCTGCGGGGTGTTTAGTTGCAGCTTGCAGGATCGTTTAGTTGCGGCATGCGGGATCTAGTTCCTTGACCAGGGATCGAACCCTGGCCCCCTGCATTGGGAGTGTGGAGTCTTAACCACTGGACCACCAGGGAAGTCCCCCTAGCCCTACTTTTAATGTGTGACTTTTCAGAGGTCTCCATTGATTCTCCCAGTTGTTTGACAAGGTCTCTTTTTCTTTTTTGAAAATAGACTTTAATTTTTAGAGCATGTTTTAAGTTCACAGCAAAATTGAGCAGAATGTACAGAGTTTCCATATGTTCCCTTACATCACACAAGCATAACCTTCCCCATTGTCTCACGTGTGGTTTACTGTTCAGGCAAAGGATTTCTAGTTCTCTTTCAGTGGGTCTTTGTCAATCTGTCCTGCAAATACCAGCTCCTTTAGCTTTCTCAGTCTGTTGTCTCCCCAGTTTATTGAGACTGGTGTTCTTTACTTGAGTTTTCCCTCTCTATACTGGAACTCGCTAAATGTTCCCAGGCAGAAAGCCTAGGACAGTCACCTCATTAGTTCATTTTCTCAGAGATCAGTCTTGTGTTGATTGTTGTCCGTACTTTGAATACATTTGTTTTATATATTTTGTCAAGCTTTTTATTCACAACAGGAGGATTATTCTGCTATCAGTACTGTGCCACAGCTGGAAGTAGAGTTTTATGACAGTGGATTGTAGCTAGTGCCTAATTTACAATTTCTTTGTTCTAAATCATTTAAAATTTTTTTTTAATTTTATTTTTTGTTTTATTTTTGTCTGCGTTGGGTCTTCGTTGCTGCGCGCGGGCTTTTCTCTAGTTGCAGTGAGCGGGGGCTACTCTTCGTTGCGGTGTGCGGGCTTCTCATGCGGCGGCTTCTCCTTGTGGAGCATGGGCTCTAGGCATGCGGGCTTCGATAGTTGTGGCACTCGGGTTCAGTAGTTGTGGCTCACAGTCTCTAGAGCACAAGCTCAGTAGTTGTGGCGCACGGGCTTAGTTGCTCCTCGGCATGTAGGATCTTCCCAGACCAGGGCTCAAACCCGTGTCCCCTGTCTTGGCAGGGGGATTCTTAACCACTGAGCCACCAGGGAAGCCCTGTTCTAAATCATTTTGGATGTAACTCACAAATAGTTCTGTAGATAATTGCCCTAAGGACTTTCCTAGGCCTATTTAGCTTCGTATGGTTTTCTGGCGTGATGTAGTTATGCTGTGTGAACTACACTCAGCAATATTCCTGTAGGTAGGACTCAGGAGATCTTTTCTGAAAAGGGCCAAATAGTAAACATTTAAGGTCTGTTGGGTGTAGTCAGAAAATATGGTCTCCTGTGTATTCTTCTCTTCCTCCTCTTCCTCCCTCCCCCTCCCCTCTCTTTTGTCTTCTTTCTTCTACTCTTTCAAAAATGTAGTAACTATTTTTAGCTCAGGGGCCATCCCTTGATCAAGGGTTGTAGTTTACCAACCCCTACTATAAAATTTGTCAAGTAGGACTTTTTCTTTCTTTGTTTAAATCTCTGTTGACCATTGTCGCAGGTAATATGTGCCAGTAGAATTGGTGTATCTTGTGTTTAATGAGTTCATGAGAGTAACAGCGTGGAATTGTTATAAGTTTACTAATGCCATTGAAGGGGGAAAAGTGCAAGTTACTATGTTTCTACAGTTTTAAAGCCCTTAAAAGTGATTATTTTAATATTGCGTTTTTTTTCCTGGTTAAAAGGGATAAAAAATTAAGTTCAGGACTGGAACAGATCCTTGTTTATCTGTAAATATATTACAGAAGTTTTAGAATTAGCAGGAATAGCAGGAATGTTGTAGAACTGTGGTTTGGGACGCAGTTGGAACTGTCTCTCCATACCTCTGTGGCGTTGTGCTTCTGCAACTATTAGCATAAATTACTTTCGCTTTTGTTTTGTTAAAATTTCATTGTTTTCTACTTATAGAAGAAATATGTTCTCTGAAATGTTATAAAAACATATAAACATTTTACTCCATTAAAATGTATAATATTCTTTTGTAGTGATATGCTTCAGTTTTAATAGACCCTGGACAATTTTTAGGTACATGCTGAATATATCCATTTATAGATGTCTCTGATCTTCTTGATCATTGCTTTCAGAGCACTGTAAATGTCAGTGAGTAAAGTCTTTTGTATTTATTTCAGTTGTCCTCATAGTGAAGAAGAAATAATTAATGTGTTTTATTTTATAATGTGTGTTAAATTATATTTTAGCTTTAATAGTGTACAAGTGGACTATTGAAATTAGTAAAACGTAACTGATTTCTGTTAGAGGTGTTTCAAGTGTTCACATTTGTTAATCACCTTTTAGTAAGTTATAAAATCAAGTTGTTCTAAGTATTCCACCGGTTTCAAACTGTTTTTTCCCCACTGTGGGAACAAATAAAAGCAAAATTAGTGAAAGTAAGTTCTGTGAATCTCACTTATGAGTCTCATCTCTCCTCATTGAATGTATAGAATGAACAATGGCATACCTTAATAGTATGCCACAGTAACAACACGTATTTAAATGAAAACAAGAAAAGAGAGCTGTAATCTTTAGTCATGACTCCCTGACAAAACTAATTCATCTTCATTAGTACTTAACATGGGTTGTTTGTGAACTGTCATAAATGGTTCATCTCTGGTGTGGTAGAGCATTCAGTGGGTCATCTTTGGTGGTATAACATTCAAAGGGATGGTTGACCACTTGGGGTTTTGTGGAAGAAATTCAGCCATCTGATAAGAGATTGGACTTGATGAATCTGAAGATCGCTGTTCAGCCTCTGAAGTACAGTGATTTATTACCTGCAGTTTATTTATGGCTGGTTCATAAAAAACTAGAGCCTGTTACTCAAAGTGGTAGGGCATCAGCAGTATTAGCGTCACCTGGGAGTATGTTAGAAGTCAGGTCCTTGGCTGCCACCCTTGACGTACTGAACCAGAATCTTTAGAAGTGGAGCTCAGGAATCCATTTCCAAGCTCACCAAGAGATTCTGTTATCCAGTAATCGTTGAGAAGCATTTAGTTCAGTGATCCTCAAGCATTACGGTGCATCAGAAGCAAAATCATCTTAGGGGTGCTTGTTTTTGTTTTGTTTAAGACATTTTTAAAAATTGAGATAAAATTGACATATAACATTGTATTAGTTTTAGGTATACAACACAATGATTTGCTATATGTATATATTGCAAAATGATTACCATAATACATTTAGTTAACATCCATTACCACTGTTTTTTTAAAATTTTGAAACACTGCTAGAAATATATTTTACATTGAGACCTACTTGTGTGTGTGTGTGTGTGTGTGTGTGTGTGTGTGTACAGGTGTTTTGTAGCATTACTTGTTGTCACTCTGAATTATGTTCTTTGTTTTCCATTCTAGCCTATTTAAAAAAAACAAATCATGGCCCTGGCTCACTAATGGGTTGGTACTTGGAGTTTGAAAGAACACTGGATTGTTGTGTTTCAGTTATTGTCCCATTTTCATGAAAAGTTTTCTGTTGGTTATTGGCCTATTAGTAGCTAAGATTCTTTTTCAGCTTAGGATCATAATTAGGAATTACCATTCTTCTTGTTACTGTAAATTGTGCCTCATTGAGAATGAGGATCTGTCATTAAGGGAAGAAGCTAGAGTGGCTATTGAGGAGCATCTAGTAGTTTCAGACAAAGACAGCTTGATTCAGCTCTTGATGAATTGCATGCTTACCAAGAGTCAGTTGTTCCCAAACCTGTTTATTCGAGTAGTACTTGTCATTGTAATTAAATAATTTTTATTGTACCATTTTGACACTAATGAAATTTCCTCTGAAAAGTAAATTGTGGTTTCTGTGAATAATTTTAATGCTTTAGAAAGACTTAGTAGGTAAAGTCAGTGAAAAGGTGGAGGGGCAAGTGTCTTTATTTTCTCATTCCATTAAAAAAAAATATTTATTATTTATTTATTTAATTTATCTTTGGCTACATGGGGTCTTAGTTGCAGCACATGGGCTCTTCACTGCAGCGCGTGGGCTTCTCTCTAGTTGTGGCATGCGGGTTTTCTCTTCTCTAGTTGTGGCATGTGGGATCCAGGGCATGTGGGCTCTGTAGTTGTGGCGTGTGGGTTCCAGACCACATGGGCTCTGTAGTTTGTGGCATGCAGGCTATCTCTAGTTGAGGCGCATGAGCACAGTAGTTGTGGCGTGAGGGCTTAGTTGCCCCATGGGCACGTGGGATCTTTGTTCCCTGACCAGGAATCAAACCTGTGTCCCCTGCATTGTAAGGCAGATTCTTTACCACTGGGCCACCAGGGAAGTCCCTCATGCCATTTTAAAGAAACCAAAGTTGCAATCATGAAGATTGCATTATGGCTGTGATTTGTTCAAGAAAGAACTCAAATTAGCATACCCATTTCCAAAGTCTTGATTGATCATCATTGATTGGCCAAGGTGCTTTTTTATATATTCCAAGTAAAAATAAATGTTTAAGGCATGTACGTTTCATTTTTAAGATTCCTGACTTTATTGGTCAATGATTGGCCAATGTGCTTTTTTATATATTCCAAGTAAAAATAAATGTTTAAGGCACGTACATTGCATTTTTAAGATTCCTGACTTTATTGGACTTTTAACTGGTGACTGCATTCCTGATCTTATAGTTTAAAGAGGCTTTTATTATTTAGGAGATTGTATTTTATTGAAAATAAAAATAAATCATCTCTTAGAAACAAAATGCAGATTTAAGTTTTTATTTAAGATGAACCAAGATTACCTCATTTTTATGCTTATTATTTGTTTTGCATTCTTTGGAGTTAGTGTGTTTTTTTTTCTTTTGATCCTTTGTTTCTTTATATAAGAGAGAAAAACAGTGTCAGAGAATTGTTAAAGAACCATAACTTCTGAAGTTAAAATTATAATTCATATTAGTTAGTTTAGTTCTGAAAATTATCCTTTGATTAAAACAAAAATGTATGGAAGTAATTGAGTAATATATTGACAATGAAAGTAACTAACAGCCCTTTCATAATGTTCATCTATGTGGGTTCCTTAGTTGGTGGTTGTACCTTAAAATGAAATGATTCTTGGGTATAGTATATAAATATCAGTATGCCACTAAAGCAAGGACTGAGCAAAAGGAGGACAAGGAGTAAAAGTTGATTTGACATCATGAAGTTTATTTTCATTATCAGACACAAATATTGTACTTAAATTGCTTAAAATAACTTTCATTCTCCTTTTACAAAATCTAACAACCTACCTGCATTTAACCCATGTGCTCCTTTCATTCTTTCACAAAGGAAAATTATGTACTGATCACATGCCCTGTTGCACAAAGATTTTCCCTGTGAACTTACTAGTTATTACCTCTTTTTTTTATTTAATTTTTTTATTGGAGAATAGCTGATTTACAATGTTGTGTTAGTTTCTGCTGTACAGCAAAGTGAGTCAATTATACATACACATATATCCACTCTTTTTTAGATTCTATTCCCATAGTTATTCCTTCTTTATTGAATCATTCCCATGAGTATACTGTAAGCTGTAATATTCTCCATCTTTAGAAAAACAATCTCACCAAAAAAAAGAAAAAAAAAAACCAAAAATACAAAGTCAGGAAAACTTTTCACTCCAGATTTTAGTCCAGTTTCTGTTCATTTTCTTTAATTTAGAGCAAAACTCCTCTAAAGAGTTGTTTGTACTTAAGTTTCCCCAGTTCTCTCCTCTCAGTCTCTTTATGGGATCACCCCACTCCAGCTTTTGTGTACCCATTTTTTCACTGATATAGCTCTTGTCAAGGAAGAAGTTCATTTCAACTTTCCCAATATTAATAATCAGTCTTCAGTCTTCATTTTATGTGTTATCTCAACAACATTCATTATGGTTGGCCATGTCTTTCTTATTGAAATATTTTCTTCACTTTGCTTCTGTAACATCACCCACCTAATTTTCCTCCTACCTCATTGGCTGTTCCATTTTAGCCTCTTTCTCTGATTCCTTCCTTTCTACAGATTTCTAAAAGTTGAAGTATCTCAGGACTCTCAGCTCTCTTCCATCAGTAGTAAGTACAGTCACTAGGTGATGTTAACTAGTCCCATGAACTTCATTGATGACTCCCAAATTTATATGTCATTTCTTGGCAAGAGTCTCCTCTTTAACTCTTTAATACGTCCAGTTGCCTTCTTGATATCTCCATTTGAAGGTTTAATAAGGTTCTCAAAATTAATGGGTCCAAACCAAACTATTCATTCTACCCCTCTCAGTCTGTTACTCTCTTAGTGTTTACATCTCAAGAAATGGCACCCTGTTGTGCTCTTTTTGACTTCTTTTATATTCAGCTTCTCGTATACCAAGAAATGCTTCTACTTTCAAATTATACCACGTCTGACTACTCTTTCTCACATCCACCATTACTATCCTGGTCTTAGCCATCAGTTTTCCCTTGGATTATTGCATTAGCCTCCTATGTGGTGTTCTTCCTTCCCTTCTTCACTCCCGTAACATTTAACAACCTTAAAGTACTCCTGCAGAAGCTGGGGTGTTCCTTGTAAAACGTAAATCACGGAATTCCTCTTTGGGATCTTTTTTGTGGTTTGCAGATTCCTAATATATCTGTTCTCTGGCTTTTTCTCTTTTGTCATTTTTAAGCACTCTTCCTCACGCTTGTTCACTTCCAGCCCTATAATTCCTTGCTTTTCCTCAAACATACCAAGCCTGTTCACAGTGTCTAAAAACTAGCAAGGAATCTTCTGTGAGAAATTTGCTTTCAAGTGTTTCATTATCTACTGTGATCCGCAAATATAATTTTAGTGTTGCATTTTTTCTGTAGATGTAGGCTTTGAGAAACAGAAGCTATTTCTTTTATTTGGGCCACAAGAATGAGTACAATTCTGTTCCAGTTAATTATATATATTAATATAACTAACATAATTTAATCTCATAAGATTTTATGCAGCCTACAGATTTATTTTGTGATAACTAGCAAAATTGCAAATTCAAATTAGATGCTTTGTTAGAAATTGCCATCTCTGAAAAAGCTTGAGTACCTTCTCAAATAAGGATAAAAATTTTTTTTTCAATAGACAATAGATGCATGTGCTTCAAAACTCAAAATACCGAAGGATATGCTTTGAAGAGTTAGTGTTTCTGTCTTATAGCCACCTGATTCTGGTGTCACAGAAAATCAGTGGAAGGTATTTTAATGTATAAACAATTGTACATACACATAAATTATAAAACATACAGCAGTGGTAGGATAGCATATATATGTATATTCTTCCTCACTCAGGTATTTTTACTAATTGACCCTGAGAACTCGTATAAAGTTGCCTCATTCTTTTTAACAGCTATATGATATTCCATTATAGGTATGTACTGTAATTAATTGAGCCTCACTGTTGAACAGATAGGCTGTTTCCAGTCTTTGCTGCTTATACATGTTCTTTTTCATAGATCTTTTGAGAAATATCTGTAGGATAAATTCTTAGAAGTTGAATTGCTGGATCAAGAGGTATGTGTATTTAAAGTATCATACATATTGCCTGGTTGCTCTTTTTTACGACTGTACCATTTTATACTTCCTCTAATAGTATTCTACTACAGGGATTGGCAGACTTTTTTTTTCTGTTAAGGGCCACATAGTAAATATTAATATTTTAGGCTTTTCAGCTCACAGACGGTCTATGCCACACTCTTCTTTGTATACTTTTCTGGCCTCAGGTCATAGTCTGGCAGCTTTGGCCAGTAGCACAGCTGCCAGGCTGTTATCAAAACCTTTTGTCTTTATCAGCCTGCTGTATGAACATGGTATCTAATTGCATTATTAATTTGCATTTAACTTATGAGCAAAGTTCAACCTTAGTGTTTCCTTTCCTGTGAAATGTTTGTTCAGATCCTTTGCTTTTACAAATGTATTTGGTTGTTGGTATCTTTATTGAACTATGAGTCTTAATCTTTATCCATTAGGGAAATGACCTTTCATGATATAAAGTGCAGTAAAATGTTTTCAACAACTTTGTCTTTAATCTTTTGGTTTGGATTATGTTTTCTTTAGGAATTTTTTATAGTCACATTTGGTCTTTTATTCTTTAAATCAGTAAATCGATCTTTTATTCTAGGTTTTGTGTCATTCTTAGAGAGGTTTTTCCCCTAAAAATAGTTCTTCCATGGTTTTTGTAATACTAGTGTTTTATTTTCTATGTCTAAACCTTAAATACATCTGGAAGTTATTTTGGTATGAGTTAGGGATCCAGTTTTTTCAGGTGGTTACCTTTTTTCCCAGTACCATATCCCGAATTAAAACATAGAGATTTTGGAAGTTGCTTGCAATATTACTTTTTAGTTGACTTCTTATATACTATAGAACTTAGATTAAACTGTTGATCACACGAAATGCATATTTCATTCATGAAACAGTTACTGAGCATATGCTGTGTGGTCAGGTAGTAAGGATAAACTGTTGTAAAGAGGAGGTTCTAACCCTGACCTTTAGTTGCTTACAGTCTGGCAAATTTATTACACTATATGTATGTGTGTGTTTTAGCACCCTGCTTCTTTATTTATATTTTCTCCCTAACCTTCTATTATTATGAAAATTTTCAAGTAGAACAATTGGAAGAACAGTATAGTGAATATCTATAGTTTTGTGCATGGTCTCTCATCCCTCCCTGCTTTTCTCTCTGTAATATATATACTATGTGAAAGTAAGTTGTAGAAATTCGTAAGATTTTAGCATCTTTGTTTGAATTAATTACTTAGTTAAGTGAAAATGGTGATTTTCTAATTTTATTATTTCCTCCATTTGTCTGTTTTTCTGGTTCGCTGAGGAGAGGGAATCATAGCTATCTTTTTCATCTACCATAGTACTTATCACAGAGTGATTTCCTAATAAATATGTGCTGAATGAATGAGTGAGTACTTTAGGCTGTGGGATGTTATTGAAAGATTTCAAGTGAAGGTATAATGTAGAATGATTAATGGTGTAGAAAGATAATTCTGATGTCTTTATGGAGGAGGGCAACTTGAAGAAAGCTTTCATTTGGACCCTGTATCAGTTAGGACTTGATTATAAGTAATCCAACTCAAATCAAATCAGCTTGAACAAAAAGAGGAATTTATCCTGGATCATGGAACCCAGGGAATAATTTGAAGATTCAGCCACACAAAGGGTTCATCTGGGCTTCAGGAACAAATAAAAGCAAGGCTGTCGTTGCCACTAATATTTTTAGTCTTTGCTTCACTCTGTGTTTTTACCAGTTCTAGTTTGTCTGCTCATGGACCAGTTAAATATGGTTTCAGGGCAGGATTTGTAAGAATACGGTTGCCTCCTAGATATCATGTGGATTGAGTTAGTACACTGTCAACAGGAAGAGATGTGGAGTGTTGGAATGGTACCAAGTGGAGGAGATGGATTTGAGAGAGAGTTTAATTAATACAGTTTGCAGAATTTGTCCAAGGGGAAGGAGAATTGGATTGATTCTCTTTTTTATCTTGAGCAAATTGCTGACTTGGTGATGCTGTTAATTAAATGACGGGAAAACAAGAAAGTATGCTTGGAACGGGAACATGATGAATTTGGTTTTAGAGGTGCTAAGTTAAAGGTCCCTAGGGGACCTATAGAAGCTAATTGAATATAGATATCTGAAGTTTGGAAGAAAGGTCTAAGCTAAAACGCTTAGGAAGTTAACAGCAAACGTCAAGGCTATAGTGGTGAATAAAATAGTCTGAGTGTATAAAATGAGATGAGAATTGGAATATTGAGCACATAAAGCAGAGGAAGAGACGTATAAAATAAATTAATAGGACAATTATAAAATTAGGGAACAACACAAAAAAACCAAAGGTGTTTTATCTAGGAGGGATATGCCACATAAGGACTAAAAAAATAATTGGACTTGACCATGAGGAAATCGTTGATGATCTTAATGAGAGAAGTTCCGATGCGAAGTTGGGAACCCAGATTGCATTAAGTTCAAAGGATTAATGATTGGGAGATGAAGTAGAAACAAACCAATGTAAACTTTTTCCCTAGGAGTTTTGAAAGAAAGGTGAATTAGGTCAGGAAAAAGAAATACAGGGCTGGGGTTTTTTTGTTTGTTTTATTTTGGAATGGAAGAGACTTTAGCATGTAGTTTTGAACAGTAAACAGTTTTTAATATGTATTCTGGCTTGGATAAATTTTATTTTTATGTTTAAATATTTACCATTATAAACATTAACTGCTGTAAGTGTTTACTAGAGTTAGTGCAGAGAAATTAGGACTCTGAGGTCAGAGATCTGGGTTCTAATCTCAGCTCCCTAGAGTGGTCTCTATGATAACTATAATTATCACTTTTATATTCCCTTCTATGTGTCAGTCACTGTGTTATTAGGCCCTTTTTACATACTGTCATTAAACCTCACCACAAATTAATCTCCAAGGTGAGTATTACACTGTTTTACAGATAAAGAAGCCTGAGAGTTTACTTCTCAGGATCACATAGATTTTCAGTTAATCATGCTATGATTCCAACACAGATATGTCTAATTCTGAAGTTGGTGCTCTTTTTTTCTATATTGCATTGACTTTCTTTCTAACCTGAAATAGTTTCTCAAGTTTTACGTCCCTATTTCCTTATCTGTCAGATAGGGATATTTTATCTGTCACACCTATATCAAAGTGCTAATTGAATACCACAGTATTATTATCAATATTTTGTTTGAAAAGGAAAAATATATATTTGGTTAAATGCCAGACAGACCTTATAAGTATGGTCATCTTTAGCACTATCATTTGTCTAAACAGTATTTTACTTTTTAAGGTGGTGGTATCATGGATACAGAAATGTCTGAAGATATAGACCACAACTTAACTCCTACCCTTGACAGCATGTCTTATGGAATGCCGAATCAAACAGGATCTGAAAATTCATTGCTGGATGAAGATGATTATTTTTTGAACTCTGGGGATCTTGCAGGAATTCCAGTCGTTGGTAGTGACAATGAGGATGAACAGGATTTTAGTTCAAAGGACAATCTTGTTTCTTCAATTCATACTGATGATAGCTTGGAAGTAGAGAGAAGAGTCACACAGCATGAATCAGACAATGAAAATGAAATACAGATTCAAAATAAATTAAAAAAAGACTTTCCTAAACAATTTGATCAGGTTTCTGTCTTTAAATCAATACGGAAAGATTTTAGTCTAGTAAGAGAAAACAGCAAAGAGACTTTTTCTGGAAAGGAGAAAAATAGAGACCTAACTTATCTTGAACGTGAAAAACGGTTGGATAAACCCCATAAAGAGTTGGATTCAAGGTTGAAAAGCAGTTTTTTTGATAAAGCAGGTAATAATTGTTGGAATAGAGCCATAAAACACAATAAATAACAACGTACTGATAATAATACAGCTTTTATTACTTCTGATGCTAAGCAAAGTATGAACAGTTAAATTCATTGTAAGCTTGTCATTTTTCTTTTATCCTTGTTCTTTGCAGAGTGACTGAATTTCTCCCAGTAACTATTGGTAATGGTATAAATGGTTGAAAAGTAGCTCTAAACCTCATTTCTCCCTCCCCTGGTTGCAATATTTTGATGAGAAGGCAAGATACTCGAATCACCTGTTCATTTTCTTTGGTTGAACATTGGAACCTGAAGTTGGATTTAACTTCTTTGTGCTGTAAGCACTAATTCAAACTGCTGTCCCACCAATTAGTCCAAATTAGGGAGGGTTTTTCTTTTTGATAACATTTCTATTTTATGTTTTAGAAGTTTCTTGAGACTCCTCTTGAGCCTCTTTGCCCAGTGTACCCTATACTTAGCTTCAGTTCCATTATTGAATATATACATTTTCTTATTTCTGTGCCTCTCTTTCCTCCTGCTATTCCATTTGCCTGAATGTCGTTTTCTCTCTTTGTATATATGCCTGTAAAAGTGCTTCTTATCCAGCAACACCTGACTCATAAACCTCTTCTACCCTATGGTCATCCCTAACCTCTCTACATCAAGAATGTTTGTTTCCTTATCTATATTTCCATAGCATTTTGTTTATGCCTCATTATTTATAGTACTTATCACATGGTATTATAGCTCTATTTGTTTTGCCTTATATGCTAGTGTAGGAGTTTATTGAGGGCCAGATTGTATCTTATTCATCTTTGTGTTCTTGGGGCCTAACCTGGTGTAGTGAAAATAGTAATATTTCAATAAATGTTCAATAGGTGTGAAAGAAAGCTTGGTAGAATATACCAATCCTTATATTTCTTTTGACAGTGCTAGGAAAACTGTGATTGAAAGAACAAATCAGTATTGTTAAAAATAACAACTAATTTAAGTATCCATTATGTACAAGACTGTACAAGGGTATACTGTATTTTTCAGTATATATTATTCAATATGTTTTTTTCAATATCCCTATGAGGGATAAATTATAAGGGTACTTGTCTTCAAGGAACATAGTGTCTAATAGCAGAAGGGACAAGACAAGTCAAGTAGCAGAAGTGTCAACGACCAGTTGAATAGCATACAACTTAATTTATAATTAAAGACAGTACTAGAAGAGTTTGTTATAAGACAGTATAATAAAATTTCTTTAAATAACTGAAACTGTTTTAGGTATTCTTAGGAGAGAGATGATTTTTAACTCAGTGGACAAGGGCAGGTTTTATAGAGGAGAGGTGAATTTTGAACTGAGCTGAGTCTGGAAGACTGAAGATTAGGATAGAGGGGACTTGGAATGATATAAGCAGAAATGGGGAAGAACAAACATAAGTAATTTTCAGAACATAGTGAATAAAGTAACCACTTTATTTAGGTTTGAACAAGGAAATAGCATGAGGCAAGGCTAAAAGTTAGATGGGGCCAGATTGTTTGTTTTGAGTGAAACTACCTTTTGGGTATTTTTTGGTACCCATTTCACTCTAATGAGCGTCTTCATTGGAAAAGAGAGGTGATTATCAAATGATAGCTTTTTAGGTCACTCTTTGTAAGATTTGTTATTCATATACATGTGTTTGTTTTGTTTTGTTTTGTTTTTCTTTCAATAGCTAATCAAGTTGAAGAAACATTACATACCCATTTACCACAAACCCCAGAAACAAACTTTAGGGTAAGTTTTCAGTGTGTATGTAGATTGCTGTAACTGTGGCAAGTGTCAAAGTTTTCTTTATGTGATTTTCTAAACTGTAACTATATGTGTTAGGTAGAACACTGATTTTATTTTTTTTAATTTCCTTTATTATTTTCATAAGGACATCTTTGGAGATGTTCTCAGAAGCCTCTGCTCTTAGATTCTTTATTTGTATTTGATATTTAGACATATATCACATTTACTTGTAAGCATAGGGACTCTAATGAATGTCCGTAGAGTTCTTCATTTCCAGTGAGCTTTTCTTTGGGTGTTAAACCTGAAGAGGAATAATTTTAAAATCTGAATATTTATTAATCCTTTATATTGTGTTTTAGGATTCCAGCTATCCATTTGCCAATAAAGAATCCATTGGTTCGGAACTGGGGAATTCCTTTGCATCAAATATTAGAATTAAAGAAGAACCTTTGGATGATGAGTATGACAAAGCAATGGCACCACAGCAGGGACTACTAGACAAAATTAAAGATGAACCTGACAATGCTCAAGTAAACATTTCACCTTTTTTTCCCCCTTCTTTTTGTTCCACACATGAATTATTCATTCAAGAAAGGAAGTTCTTGATTAAGAAGTGAAGTGTGTTTTGTTGATGGGGTGAGAGGAGACTCTTAATGAAAGTTGAGGCAATTGAATTATCTTATAAGAATAATACTAAGAAATCAACCAGAGTTATAGGAAACTTTGTCCAAGTAGTAGTTAAGGCTTTTAATCCACATCGTTCCTTAATACCACTGTTCTGTGATTTTTACAGTTTCAGTGCAGGATTAGGGAAAGTGAGTCTTCAAGGATTTGAGATTGATACAGCAGACATGGCTAAAAGTTTATGGTGTGATTGAGTTTATATAAGGTAGTAAGCCTTTTGCAGTTGCTGCTAATGAAGTATAGGCTATGTATGGATTTAAGTGTTATTCAGGAGGGATTAATGGGATTAATTAATCTTTGGAAAAATTAATTGATTGAAGAGCGAGTTCATTAGATTAGTGGGTAGAAGATAAAGGAGGTTTTGATGCTTTGATGGGTGATATAGGATTCCAGTTTTGAGATCTGTGAGTAATAAGGGTAAGGATAGAGCTCTGTTATTTCAAGGTTGCTCTGGAAGTAAAAGTCATAAAGATTCTGTAAGTGTGAATGCTAAAGTCAGTGAAGTTATCCATGCGATTAATGACATTGCAGTGGTTGGAACAGAATAAAGATGCTGTAATCATTTTGGAACGTAGGAAAAGGACCAAGGGATGAATATGCAATAGCAGCAATTGTTTGAGGGTGTTCTGTGTTTTATACAGCTGGTATGAGTGCAGAGGCTGAGAAGTAAAGATAGCATCAATTAGCTATTTTTTTGAAATGACATTTGATGTGGAGAAAGCTTACCTCTCCATACCTTTCTTTTATATTAGGGGGGTTGAGAATGTGAGACTTCTGTGGAAGAAGTTTTTTTCACTCAGATGTCTCTTAGCAGGGTTTCTCGGCACTATTGACATTGGGGGCCAGATAATTCTTTGTTGTGAGGGTCTGTCCTGTGCATTGTAGGATGTTTAGAAGCATCCTTGACCTCTACCTAGTAGATGCCAGTAGTACCATGTCTCCAGACATTGCCAAATGTCCCCTGGGGGGCAAAATCCTCTGCTATTGAGAACCACTCTTTTAGAGTAAGGAAATGGAAGAATAGGTGATTTATAGATGTAGGTGATTTATGCGAGTCAGATTGATGCTTCAATTAAGTGAGAATGCCATGGTGCCCAGTGGAGGGTAGCTGTATAGGGTAGTGATGATAAAGCTGTAGAGTTGGATGGGTGTGAGTGTGGTATCTACAAAGATGGTAGAGAAGGAATATGAAAATACCTGAATAATGAAAGCATGTTAATAAAAGCAGGCAAAATGGAGGTCGTGGATATCTGAATTAGAGATAAGGAAGTGTCCTGGCACCTAGGGGAGGTTCATATGGCAGTGTATGCTTCAGAAGACTACTGCCATGTCTATACAGGGCAGATCTCCTGTCTTTTAAGTGCCCCAATCTGGACATGGGAAATCCATAAGAAATCATAATGCTGGCAGGGTACCAAAGACATCACTTTCTCCCTGTACATGACCCAGTGACACTTTCCTTGAGCTGAAAAGGCAGTTATAGCAAAGACCAAATACATTGTAGGAAGAGGGCATCAGGGAAGGTTATTTGTATTGGGTTGGCCAGAAGGTTCATTCAGGTTTTTCTGTAACGTCTTATGGAAAAACCTGAATGAACCTTTTGGCCAACCCAATATTACTGTTTTGAAAACAATCAGAGATTCCAGTGACTGGAGAATACCAACAGGGTGGAAGTGTCAGGACACAGAAACACCTACATTTTTATCGCTATTCAAAGTGTAATAATGTGTTATAAAATGCCGTATATGAAGTTTCATCATGATTTTGGGGAAGAACTTCCCTAAGGGCTCACCACCTGATTGACGGGACTCTTAAAAACCAAGCAGGAATCTGTGTAAGTCCTAGGCATAAGGTCCAGAAGCATTCTTTGCCCTGACCCCACAATAAGGCAGTTCCAGCATGTGAGTGAGTAAAGCTAGGTGTTCTCTGAGAAGTCCTTTCTGTTATCAGCTACACCAATCCTGTGGGATCATACCTTTGATAACTCTTCTAGAAATACCTGACCTCATGTTAAACTATGGTTACCTGGTTCTTTCTTTTTTTTCCATTCCTTCCTTACCTTCTCTCTCCCCCTCCTCTCCCTTTCCCTCCTACTTCCTCTCCCCCCCTCCTATTTCCTCTCCCCTTCTCCCACCTCCTTCTTCATTGTCCTGTTCTTTTAGATATTTCTCCTCAGTGACCATTGGAAATCTATATTCCTTGTTCAACACTGCCTAATGCTTTATCATTCTTATTCATTTCCCATAGACTGGAAAAAGGAGTTCCAACAAATTATTCTCTTAGACTCTGAAACAGTACTGTTAACCTAATGCTCGTAAAATACTGATAGATTTAACAGCTGTGGTCAGTCTTTACTTTTGACCATCAGTTACTTGTAATAACTTTTCTCTTGGTGTAATAAGATCATAGCTTTAGCTTCTGGCACCTTGTCAAAACCTCCCTTGGCTTTTCTCTTTGCTTAACTTGTAGCTCTGCTTTCAACTCACTTCCTTATTCTCCTTTTTACACAGTTCATTTTGGTCTTAATTTTTTTACTTTCCCATATAAATCACTAAGATACTGAAATGTATGTTTATATATATATTTACTTCTTCCCAATTGGTCTTGATTATTTCTTCAGTTATAATTTTCTGGGTTTGCCAGTTGTCATCCTCCTGCCTCTGTTATTGGCGTAGCATCATTTGTCCTCCTGGTTACATTTCTTCATTCAAATCCTATTGCATGTTACTATAATATATTCTGTATATAATACTTACCGATACTTCTATGTGTACTATGTTGTTTCATCCTCCAGTATAAGAAGGCCAGAGTAGATGATATTAACTCTATTTTTAGGTGAGGGAACTGAGATTCATAGAAGTTAATAAGTTAGTTACTCAAGGCCATATGCCAGGAAGGAGCCAATCAGGGGCCTTCATCAAGGCCTTATTATTATAGTCTACCAAACTTTTCTATAAATAAAAGTTGTTTAAAAAAATGACTAGAGAAGTTTTTAAAATAAAAACTTTAAAGAGCCAGAGACGTCATTTTTTCTATTCCCCTTTTCTGTAGTTTCTGAAAGCTGGAAATTCAGTAAATATTACATTAAAATCATGATTTTTTTTCTTTTCTTTTTGCTCATAATAAAAGGAGAGCTAATCTATAATCTCTCATTGAAGTAAATGGATTAGAATGGGAAAGCAAATCAATTAATTGTCACAATAGTGAGTCATATAGTCTTGGAAAATAGAATGCAGTAATTAAATGTTGGGGCTTGTTTTTTTAGCCATGTGAAGTTAACTTGGTTATAGAAACTGGGTTCTTCATTTCTAAAATACTGTCTTGGGATACTGATACATACTTTATGGTAAATAAAGGGAAGGTAAAGATATTGGTAAAGGATTTTTTGGTTTTGTTTTGACACCTGTTTTTCTGTTTCTGAAAGCTTTTGGGTCATCAGATTTTCACTTCTCAAGTTATTAGTTATTGATTTTTTATTAAATATTTGTAAAATTAATCATTGTTGGGAGGATACTAACAAACATGATTATGCCTTGAAGGCATTGTGGGGTGTACAAGCAGAGTACTTAAGATATATACTTACTTTACTATATTATATAAGTAATATGTACTTGAGGCTTAAGGAATGTATCAGAAGTTTGAAATAACTGTCACAGACAGTGAGAAAGAGAGCTGACTAGAGACCATGAAAGTATGCCCATGAATACTGATTTTTTTTCTGGAGTTTTCTGAGATTTAAAAAATTTTTTACTTGTAATATGCTTTAATATACTATATAATGTAGGAATGTTATGATGAATCAATATTAGAAAATTTCTTAATATATGTAACTTCATCAACAGGTCAAATAAGACTAGATATATAGATAGATAGACAGATGCCAAAAGACATTTCATGTAATTCACTATGCATTTCTTATAATAGATACTCTCTTGATCAGGTAAGGAAATATCTACTTCTGATCAATAACAGTCATTGAATTTAAAAGTAAAATGATGGAAACCTTCTGTTAATAATAACTAAATGAACACAAATTACTGATGTCAGCATTATTATTTAACTCTTGTTGGATTTTCGACCCAATACATGTTAAAGAAATTAGAAGAAATAATGGAAAAGGGGAGACAAAATTATCATCATTTACTGGTAAGGATCTTTATTAGAAAATTAATAGAATTCATGAAAGTTTAGTGGAGTAGCTAGTTGAATTTTAGTTATATAAAACAGAGCAATATTTCTATAAATCAGTTGTTTCCCAGTTAGACAATATGATGAAAAGATACACTGTTTCCTACAGCAAAGCAACTAAAAAGTGCTTGTATCAGATAAAACAACTTGAATGAATGCAGAGACTTCTTTTTAATATATTAGTTATTCCTAAATTAAGATACAGTTTTGATACAATTATGAAAATATCAATGGTTTCTTATGTTTTGAAGAAAAATAAATAGGCATGCACACACACATTATGTTACATGTATGTTCTAAAAATTAGAGATGTCGTGAACTATTAAATGATTAAACATCTCACAATTATTTTCATTAGGATAGTGTGATATCATAAGAGTAGTCAGCCTGATAGTGATGCAGAATAGATTGCCATAAAAAAGATATTTTTAGAGGAAATTGATATGTTAATGGTAAGTGGAAGGAATTCATCAGCTATTCAAAGAAAGGAAAAGAAAAATGCTCATTACATATCAAAATAAATATCAATAAATCACAGATGGATTAAAGCAGGAGTTGGCAAATTATCTTTCAGCAGTGGGCCAAATCCAGCCTGCCCTCTTTGTTTCTGTTTTGTTTTTCTGCATACTGTTTTTATAGTTTTATTGGATCATTGCCACATTCATTCATTTACATATTATCTATGGGTACTTTTGCTCTACCAGGGCAGAGTTGAGTAATTGTGATAGCATGGCCTGAAAAGTCAAAAATATTTAGTATCTGGCCCTTTGCAGATAAAGTTTGCTGACCTCTGGATTAAAGGACTGTATTATAAACAATGAAAACTTTCTTAGTATTTTAGTGTGGAAGTAGAACTTTGTAAGAAATAGAAGGAATCGCAAAGGTAAAAACCGTCAATTTTTTGGCATAAAAATGGAAACTTAAGTATGTAAAATTTATCTCATAGTACATATTGAGGAAATGTTGATAACAGATGCTATCGGAAGTTAATCTTGTTACCTTATAATGCTTTTTTTATAAATGGATATTAAAAAAATTGGAAATTAAAACAAGAATGGGAAGAGACTTTTAAGTGGCTTTTATCACAAATTGCTAGAATAAATAAAATTAAGGTTTTAAAAAACAATCTGTCATTGTGCATCAGGAACCTTTACTATGTACTTATTTACCTAGTAATTCCACTTTAAGATTCTTTCCTTAGGAGATAATCCTAAATATGAGTGTATGAGTATTCACAGAGATGTTCATCATGGCATTACCGATTAAAGCAAATGTGTGGAAACAAGTGAACCAACACTGGGTTGTGGTTATGTAATTTCAATGCCATAAAGGGCTATCAAATTGGAGACTGAGGCCAAGGGAAAAATTAGTAATACTGATCCTGTCTTATTTAAAGTTTTGGTATTTTGTTTATCATGGATTATGGCATTTTAAAAATATTACTGAGATTTTTGGTGCCTTAATTTGTGCCTGAGGCAAGTGCCTCACCTCACCCCAGTCTCATCCTTATGTAATCTGATATGTCTATTAAATAATATATATCAGTATTTCTCGAATTCCAGTAATGTACAGACACCTCTTATCACAAAAAAAGGGGGTATGTTGGAGTTGCCTGAGAGTTCCAAGAATAAGACGTCTTTCGGGGTTTTGCAAGTTTCAGTGTGATAAACAGTGAATTAAAATAAAAAGTTAAGTCTACCACTTAGGGGTTTCACAATGCAATAATATAATTGTAAAAGCTAACAACAGCACTAAAAACTTGTTTTATAACTCAGTTATTTGTGGTTATTCATGACTAAAAATATACTTACATTCACTAAAAAAATTATTGAAATAAAAACTCAGACTTTTAAAATATTTTTTTAGAATTCTCAGACTGCCTGGAGTACCTTTACAGACCTCAGGGATTCTTGGACTCCAACCTTACAAACACTGATATTTAGCCACTAGAAGTTATTTTGGAGTAATATGTGATAATATGCAAATGTTTAGTTGATTAACATGACCAAAAAATCATTTTATAAGAATGCTATATTCAGTATAACTACAACTGTGTGAAGAAACACATACGGCAGGGGAAAAGACTGGAAAGAAATATAACAAAAGAGTAACAGTGGTTGTTTTGGGGTAATGGAAATATGATTAGAATTTTTTTCTCATTTCTACTTGTCTAAATTTTGTATAGTAAGTGTGTATTACTTTTATAATAGATAAACAGCAACTTAAAATACTGTAATAATATTAAGAATTAAAAAAATAATTTGTGAATATCTGGTAGTGCTATAGGCTAGATAGCTACTGTCATTTTTTACCTCAACTCTCAGCGTGTATAAACATGTTATACCCTTATTGTAATTATAGTTTGCTTGCTATTATTTCTTATTAATGTTAATGTAGTAAACATTTTCCACCCCTATATAGCCATAGTAAAATGTCTTGAATATCTGGATTTCTTTAGATACATTGTATTTATTTTTTCTTTACATATTTATTTATTTTTCTTTTTAAAAGGAGTATAGTCATGGCCAACAGCAAAAAACTCAAGAAGGGGAACTGAAAATTAGTGCTGTGTTTTCAGTCAGTGGCAGTCCTCTTGGTAAGAAGCAGAACTGAATGAATGAATCATGTTTATTTATTCTGACCAGTATGAGTGAGAGGAAGTATCTACTTATATTAGTAAACTAGGCAGTTTAGAATGGCTTTAATTGTGTATTGCATAATTAGTGTTGGGTTTCAAGACTAGCTCTAGAAGAGAAAGAAAGGATGCCTACTTAAAATTCATGGTAAAAAGTAAAACTTTTTTTTTTTTTTTCAATTTTTTTTTTTAAAGCTCCACAGTTGACTACTGGCTTTCAGCCTTCACTGGCATCATCTGGCATGAATAAAATGCTTCCTTCAGTTCCAGCCACAGCTGTTCGAGTTTCCTGTTCTGGTTGTAAAAAAATCCTCCAGAAGGGGCAAACTGCTTATCAGAGGAAAGGGTCTACTCAGCTATTCTGCTCTACACTGTGCCTCACTGGATATACAGTTCCACCTGCCCGCCCACTGCCTCCTCCCACTAAGAAAACTTGTTCAAGTTGCTCAAAGTATAGCAGAATTCTAAATTATTGTCTTTGCTTTCTTTCTTTCAAGATACTTTGTTCTTATCTGTATATTGTTTAATTTTCTACCTTTCTGTGTTTTTTGAGAAATATCACATTGTTTACTGCGAACATGTTGTTGCTGCTTTTAGTCTTTCTGGATGCTAGGTGCTCAGTTTTCTTTTAACTTTAAGTAATGTGCCTTTTATATAATAAGAGGTGCTTTTGAAATGTACTTTACCATCCTTGTTAGTTGAGATGCTTTATAAAACAAAAACTACACCATTTAGGGGTATTACATGACCACAATATTTTATCTTGTAACTGTAGGCAATAGATGCTTAAATGCAACAAATATTTAATGTTTATGTAATGTTTTCTATTAGGTAGTTGGAATTCATTTAATACTTTTCATCTTAAATTTAATTGGATTCCAGTGTATGTATTTTTATTTATTTATTTATTTTTAGCTGTGTTGGGTCTTAGTTTCTGTGCGAGGGCTTTCTCTAGTTGTGGCGAGCGGGGGCCACTCTTCATCGTGGTGCACGGGCCTCTCACTGTCGCGGCCTCTCTTGTTGCGGAGCACAGGCTCCAGACGCGCGGGCTCAGTAGTTGTGGCTCACGGGCCCAGTTGCTCCGCGGCATGTGGGATCTTCCCAGACCAGGGCTCGAACCCGTGTCCCCTGCATCGGCAGGCGGATTCTCAACCACTGCGCCACCAGGGAAGCCCCCAGTGTATGTATTTTTATTTTCTCAGTATCTCAGGTATCTCAGAGGTTGTATTTCAGTGTTTAACAACAAAAAATTATGACCTTAGATCCTAATAAAATCATCCTGATATATTTGAGGAATATGAACTAATTTTGGCTAATTTTGCAAAGTGGTCATTAGACACTGTTTAAATAAGTCAGAAAAAGATGAATAATGCTCTTGTTCTGAAATATTTTGGCTTCTATTATTAAGCTACTCAAACCATGATTTATTAGTTTCGGTATTTGTACTTAGAGTACCTCACATGGATGCTGCCCTTTCTCTGTCTAGAAAGGGAAAAGATGCTCCCTCTTCTGGTTCAATTGGAAAAAATATAGAAAGAAACTTCTAAAAGAAATTTGAGTATGGTTAGAAGATTTTCTAGAAGTTATATTTGCATCCCTTTATGTTTCAAGTTTAATTTAGTAAAAATAGACTTCTGTTTGAATTATGAAACATGCTTTAAAAAAGAGTACTTATAGATGACATATCTAATTTCTATATTCCAGTATATTCATCATTTCTAAGATCAAATCAACTAGAAAATTATAATTTTTATAAGGTTTTTTGTTTTCCTATTTTGCTATGAAATAATTTCACATAATAACTTCCTTTTATGTTTCTTTATTTAATTCTTACTTTAGCGATCAGTGCTTTCTAAAATTTCAGCAGTATTTCTCCTTTCATAATAATAGTCATAGATACTTAGTGCAAAGATTTAACAGTGAATTTCAAAATGACCATAGGAAACTCATGGAAATTTTAAAATGTGTGCCCTCTTTCTGTGTTTTTTAATTCTTGTCCATACATGTTGTTCTTCTCATCTAAATTTACTCTATCTCTTTGGTCTCTGGTGTTTGCCTCGCTTTATCGGGAGATGGTCATTTATACCTGCATGTCATATCTTAGCTCTGTCTGATCTTATGTAATTTAATTATTTTTAAGATTAAATTTTCTTCTTTTGTAATGTTTGGTCTTATCCATAAATTTTAACCTGTTGTTCTTTGACTTTTAACTGTCCTACCTCTTCATTCACTTATTCTGTTATCTTTCTTTTTTATCTCTTGTTCTTTTCCATTCTCCCCTTTCTGTTCTTCTTTCAGGTACTCCTTGCCTGCCTATCACCTCAGCTTTTCTTTTTCATTTTCTGTCTTTCTTAATTTC
This sequence comes from Balaenoptera physalus, assembly GCF_965194825.1. NCBI lineage: Eukaryota > Metazoa > Chordata > Mammalia > Artiodactyla > Balaenopteridae > Balaenoptera > Balaenoptera physalus. The sequence goes on along the minus strand of NC_138882.1, from coordinate 167,964,820 downwards.
CCCCTCTTCTCTTCTTACAGAATACCTTTTTCTCTTGTTGCTCAGTTCTCAACCATTTATCAGTCTTGTTTTTCTTTGTATTCCATTTCATTTTCTGTACTACTCTTTCATCTCCTTTTCACCACTTTTCCTTTCCTTCCCTTTTTTCTCTCTTATTCACACAGTCATTACAGCAGTTTGGGATAGTCTGGTTTATCTGATTATAAAATTATTGATTTGGATTGTGCCTTAAATATAAGGAAATTAGACTCAAAGAAGTTAAATGATTTGCTCAGTGTCACATAGCTGGGTAGTTCTGGCACATGCATTTTCCCCCCTAGATAGTCCATGTAGTCAAACAGGTTTAATTTGTAAGTCAGTCCCTATAAGAAGGATTTTTACTTTAATTTGAATAGGTGGAGATAGAAAAGATTTCCTTCCTGGTAACTACTGCTGTATTTGTAGACCACTAGAAATATAGCAGCAGCACTTAGGTTGAAAGAAACTCCTTAGCTGTTTGGAGTAACAATTTTATTTTTGTTAATCTTTTATTAACCAAATCTCTTAGCATCTTGAATTTAACCTAAACTCTGAATATGTTTTGGCTAATCATCATTTGATTTATAGATTTCATTAGTAATAGGGACCTAACAATTTGTTTTAAAAAAATCAGTTTCAAATCCTACACTTTAAAAGAGGTAACTTGGAGGGTACTTTTGTTAATACTGTTAGAAAGATCAGTTTTCTTGATATAATGGCAGTAAGAGAGGTAACTGTTTCAGGATTGTCTGTACCATCTGAATTTTTACTATCTGAAATGAGATTGCTCCTTCTCATTCTGATAAGATGTAATCTGTTACAATAAAATGTAATTCAGTTGGATGTTAAGCATACTGAGAGTAGTGAGAAGTAGCTACTTTTATGATTCTATTGCCTTGATCCATGCTGTTCTCCAACTTTTATTTCCTTAGCCTTCTAGAAAACATCTATTTAAGGTCCAGCTAAAATATCACCATTTGGGTAGCTTTTCATGTCACATCTTATCTGAAATAATTGTTTCTTCATTTCTATTTCTGTAGTACATTTTATGTATATAAATATGTTTTTCAAAATTATTTTACTTTTTTATATTAAGAATGCTTCTTTTATGGTATTTTATATATCATTTGTCTATTTGTCCCAGTATACTGTGAGCTCCTTGAGGGCTTGTACCATATCTTGACATAGGGTTGGGCTAGTCCCTGGCTCAAGGTAACTGCTCATTAAATACCCTTATAAATGAAATAGATTAAAACCCAATAAAAAGTAGCTAGAAAGGCCAAAAAAAAAGAATGCAGATAATAGAGCACTCTCAAGCTACTAAGTATTGAAGATGAGGTATGATGCTGTGTATTACAGCGTAGTACAATATCAGGTGCTCCTTGTGATGGGTCCCATTATATTTACTATTACCTTTAATTGAAGCAGAGATACTTGTAATCTTTTCTGAAAAGTACTATATTAGTATAATCTGTTTAAAATGTAAGAGTGAATATAACAGTTTATTTACTAAATATTATGTGAGTGTATACTCATGGGAGAGAGACATTGTTTACAGAATTTCATCAAGGTATTTTTAAAATTGGTTTTTAAAATGGTTTGTACTTAAGTGATAAACTATTATGTAGGAAGAGTAATTTGGGAGTGGGATAAGGGGTGGAGTGGTAGGGAGTCTTAATCCTTAGGGTTTTAATCTTCATTGTCTTTTACTGCTAATGCTTACAAATTGAATTATTTAGATCTGGAAATGTTCAATTTTATATAATCATGCTAAAATATGCACTGTGTAGTTTGAAATGTATTCCTACTTTTAAAAGGTAGTGGCTTTAAAAATTTTCAAGTGTAATGTTAAAGAGTATTTTTGAACATATAGGAGAGCCTAAGGAAGAAAATGAAAATCTTCTATAATCCTACCTACTAGAGATAGTGAATGATAAATATTTGATGTATATCTTTTTAATCTTGAAACATAGTGTACTAATCCTCACAACAGTTCTATGAACTAAGCTGTGTGTTAGTTTCATTTTATACAACAGAGCTTGAGGATCAAAGTGATTTATCACTTTATTCAAGAAAACCCAGGTTTTCGGATTTAAATACCAGTGCCCTTTCCCTACACTTTTAAATGCCTTTGTTTTATTTGATATTTTTAGTTGACAAAAAGGAAAAAAATGAATTATACTATGGCTTATTTTATCTTTGTTGTCATTTTTAGAGACATTTTAAATCCAAAGGATGTGATCAGTGCCCAGTTTGAAAATACCACCACTAGTAAAGATTTTTGTAGTCAGTCATGTTTGTCAACATATGAACTGAAAAGAAAACCTGTTGTTACCATAAATACGAATAGCATTTCAACCAAATGCAGCATGTGTCAGAAGAATGCTGTTGTAAGTTATCTTTTTACTTTAGTGGGGGAAGGAGTCTGATATTTGTGCTTAAAGGACAGCTTTTGATGGTCTTTGCTTGTTGTTTCTAAGTTATTACTTTATAATTCCTAGATTCGACATGAAGTTAATTACCAGAATGTGGTACATAAACTTTGCAGTGATGCCTGCTTTTCTAAGTTTCGCTCTGCTAACAACCTCACCATGAACTGTTGTGAAAACTGTGGGGGTTACTGCTACAGTGGCTCTGGACAATGCCACATGCTCCAGATAGAGGGACAGGCTAAGAAGTTTTGTAGTTCCACGTGTGTCACAGCATATAAGCAGGTACATGACCATATTTAATCCTGACGTCTTTGTTCATTTCAAAAGGATCTAAATTTTTTTGGTAGAAATTATTTATGAAAATGTCACAAAAATATTAAGTTCTTATTATTAGCTTAATTAATATTTTTTACATGTAAATAGTATTTGTCAAATGCATGTGTGTTAAAAACTCTTGTTATAGAGTTTTATAAGTACCATATACAGTTGTACCTCAGTATCCATGGGGAATTGGTTCCAGGAACCCTGAGGATACCAAAATCTGAGAGTGCTCAAGTTCCTTATATAAAATGGTGTAGTAATTGTATATAACCTACACACATTCTTCTGCATACTTTAAATCATCTCTAGATTATTTATAATACCTAATACAATGTAAATGCCATGTAAATAGTTGCCAGTGTGCAGCAAATTCTTTTCCTTTTTGGAATTTTCTGGAATTTTTTTCCTGGAATATTTTCGATCTGCATTTGGTTAAATCTGCAGATGTGGGACCCAGGGATACAGAGGGCAGACTGTATTTCTCTTAATGCATTTGAAATATCAATACATGTTTTTAACGTATGGATTATTTTATTTAAAATATGATTAATGTTTTTGAACAAGATTTTGAAAATGCAGAAGAGCACAAAGAAGAAAAAATTAGGCATCTCCCAGAGTTACCCAGTCCCATCATTTTGGTGTATACCTTCTAATCTTTGCTTCTGCTAATCCCAAACTCCCAATGCATCCCTCTCCCACTCCCATCCCCCTTGGCAATCACCAGTCTATTCTCTGTGTCCCTCATTCTGTTTCTGTTTCATAGATAGGTTCATTTGTGTCAGATTTTAGATTCCACATATAAGTGATATCATATGGTATTTGTCTTTCTCTTTTTGACTTACTTCACTTAGTGTGATAATCTCTAGTTGCATCCATGTTGCTGCAAGTGGCATTATTTCGTTCTTTTTTATGGCTGAGTAGTATTCCATTGTATATATGTACCACATCTTCTTTATCCATTCATCTGTTGATGGACATTTAGGTTGTTTCCATGTCTTGGCTATTGTTAATAGTGCTGCTGTGAACATAGGGGTGCATGTATCTTTTTGAATTACAGTTTTGTTTGAATATATGCCCAGGAGTGGGATTGCTATATCATGTGGTAATTCTACTTTTAGTTTTCTGAGGAACCTCCATACTGTTTTCCACAGTGGTTGCACCAATTTACATTCCTACCAACAGTGTAGGAGGGTTCCCTTTTCTCATACCCTCTCTGGCATTTGTTATTTGTAGACTTTTTAATGATGGCCATTCTGACTGGTGTGAGGTGGTACCTCATTGTGGTTTTGATTTGCATTTCTCCAAAAATTAACAATGTTGGCAGTTTTATTTATACTAGATTTATATTTTGTTAGTAAATTTTGATCAAAAGTTCAATTTTAAAATTGGTAAACCCAAAGGAATAGTAAGAACTTTTTACATTTTCAGTTTTACAATGTTTTCCTGTTTCACTGCATTTGCTGATCTTCTTTTTCTTAGAATAGTAAATTTTTATACAGTTTACCAAAATTGGTGAATTTAATAATGTTGATTTGGAAATTTCTCTTAAATGTCCTTAAAACTTTGCAATGATTTTGTAATTTTAAACATTCTAGTGTTTCAGTTTATTTCTTGTTAATATACAGGCACATTTAAAGGGATTAGTGTTAGTTACTATTTATTTCTTCCTTAGAAACACCTCGTTTTTATTCTCAAAGGGGGGAAAAAACCCAATATCTTCATTAGCTTTATTTTTGTACAAAGGACAGTTTTCCTGATATTGTATCACGTTCTAAAAGTTACTTTGATTCAGTCCATTGAAAGGTGGTGTACATTCCATAAGAGAAGTAGTTTGAAATATCTTAATTTTAAATTTATTACTTTTAATTTAGGCAATACCTATTAAAATTTTCACATATTAGTGTGTACTGTGGTTTAGAGAAAGAACGTGGATTTAGAAGTAAAGCAGATCTTGGTTTGATTCCCAGACTTCCTATTCAAATAGAATTTTACCTTGGGGAAAGCAGTTAAACTCCCTGAGTCCATTTTCTTATCTGTAAATGGGTATATACTAGCAATGTCACTGGGATGTTTTTAGGATTATACGAAGTAAGAATGAGAAAAGCACCTAGTATAGAACCTGGAACATTGAAGATGGTCATTTCTGCTACTTTTCTTTTCTTCCTTATATAAAATTTATTCAACAAACATTAGATGTGATTCCTGTTTTGAGGAGCTACATGTTCCCTGGGGGAGATATAAGTATGTAGAGATGTTATGATAGAAGTGTTATGGGATGTAGAGGGGTACAGTGGAAGCAAGGTCAGTTCTACTTGATAGTTTCAGAGATAACTCTTGATCTAATTCTTATAAATGAAGTTTGCGTTTGCAGTCCTGATGGAGGAGGAAAGGAGAAATAGGGTTGGAGATACAGAAGAGATTCCAGAATGTAGGAATATGCTCACTTGAATATGTATTTATTTTAATAGTAAGTCTAACAGACTTATCCTTGAAGAGGACATAGAGATCTTGAAATTCTCATAATGGGTGCTGGATATACCTTATAAGTTATCCTGAATGTATGACACGTTAATAGTATTTAGCATTATTTGCTACTAAATCACTGAGTGGAAATTTAAGGTAACAGACTCTTTCGTTGCTTGTATTTGGACACTTAGGACATGCAAAGTTTCCTCCCACTTTATTGCTTAGAGTGTGCTTTGTTGTTGTTGTTATTATTTGTTTTGGCTGCACCACGCGGCATGCGGGATCTTAGTTCCCTGACCAGGGATCGAACCCACGCCCCCTGAAGTGGAAACGCGGAGTCTTAACCACTGGACCATCAGGGAAGTCCCTGTGCTTTGTTATTATTAGTGGTAGAATATTTGAGTGTGCATTTTCTAGTAAGTTTATTAATTTCCTTGGATTCACATTTCATTGCTATATATAGCACCTTTTGTGGGAAGTTCTTCCAATTCTTTGAATAGTGTAAGAACATGAATTCTCTGTTGTGTAATTTTTTTAAATAGTGGGTTTTTTTGTTTGTTTGGAGGTTTTGTACAATATATTCTTGCAGCTTATTTATTTTATACATAGTATTTTGTACTTAACCCCATACCGTTATCTTGGGGGAAGGCTAAAATAGTGTGTTTAAAACTATAGTTATAACAAATTAATAGATCCCAAAATTAATTGCTAGGTTGCGCCCAACATATTTTTTAATGAAGTAGAGTAGAGTGGACAAATATCAAAGTGCATCACATGTTATCATGATATATATTGTTTTATAAAACCTTTCAGTTTTATATACATACATGTTTAATACACAAACACAAAACCTCAGAAGTATGTGTTACTGGGTCACTTTGTAAAATTTATTTCTTACTGAGGATTGTAATCATAAAAGTTTGGAAGCCACTAATTTAAAATATTTCAACAGTGTTAAGTATAAACATTTCAAAGAATTATGCTTTTACTTGTAATTTGGTAAAAATGAATGTTATTTTATTCTCTTAATAGAAATCAGCCAAAATTACACCATGTGCGCTTTGCAAATCATTGAGATCCTCAGCAGAAATGATTGAAAATACCAATAGCTTGGGAAAGACAGAGCTTTTCTGTTCTGTTAATTGCTTATCTGCTTACAGAGTTAAAATGGTTACTTCTGCAGGTAATATTGGTTTCATAAACTTTATAAATATAATAGTTGAATAAATTATGTTATTGCTTTGTTGTTATAGCACAGATTTTTGTCCAAATTTAGTTGATTTTTAACACAAATTTAAAATACTTCAGATCTGTGTTGTAAAAATATCACCTATTATCTTGATTGCTTATTTTATGTTTATTTAGTTGCTTACCTATTTGTGCATTCTTTCTTACCAAAAGAATTTATGGCTTTTTAAATGTATTTTCTTTATCTACACCTGATTTATTTCAAGATTCATTTATTTTTTAGTTTCAGAGTGTAGACTGTGACAACTTTAAATAAACAAATATTTTTAACGTTGTTAGTTTTTGTCTATATGTGAGGTAACTAAGTTTAATTTCAGTTCCTGCAACTTGACTTGGCCCTTAAATTTTCATGTATCATATAATACTTATTTTCTCATACATTTGTGTACATTTGTATGTATTACTCATTAGCTTTTTATTTTGATTTGCTAAGGTGTACAAGTTCAGTGTAACAGTTGTAAAACCTCAGCAATCCCTCAGTATCACCTAGCCATGTCAGATGGAAGTATTCGCAACTTCTGCAGCTACAGTTGTGTGGTAGCTTTCCAGGTATGGCTTCAGGACTCTTCCTTTTCTCCAGTTAGTTGCCTGTGATAGTAAAGTAAACTTATTAGGTGGTTACTAAGTGCCTGGATTGCCTAAATTTCTATCTCAGTCTTATTAAACTTGGGTTCTTTGGTCCATCCTATTTTTGGAGGCATGTTATTTAATTGCCTTCTGTGAAATTAAATGGTACTATTATTACCTAGATTATCTATTGGGAGGATATTATTTTTAAAGAATATTACTAAATTATTTCATTTTTTAATATAAATATCACTCCCCCCATTCAGCTATAAGCTGCTCAAAGGCAGGGATGTTTGCCTTTTCACAAATGTATGTTAAGTGCCTAGAACTGTGCTTGACATAGGTAGGTATTCAGTACCTTCTTGTTTGAACAGATGAGTAGATTGATCTTTTTGTTTGTTTCTTCTTTCAGAATTTGTTCAACAAACCAGCAGGAATGAATTCTTCAGTGGTGCCCTTGTCTCAGGGCCAAGTAATTGTAAGCATCCCTACAGGTTCAACAGTGTCAGCAGGAGGCAGTAACACCTCTGCTGTTTCTCCCACCTCCATCAGTAGCTCTGCTGCAGCTGGTCTCCAGCGTCTTGCTGCCCAATCCCAACATGTTGGGTTTGCACGAAGTGTTGTAAAACTCAAGTGTCAGCACTGTAACCGTCTCTTTGCCACAAAACCAGAACTTCTTGATTATAAGGTAGAGTATAGGAGCATGATAGAGGGTTTGAGTATAAACTGGTCAATCTGTAAACTTATTTTTGGCTTTTCACCTTTCAGAATTACACTATTTGTTTTGAAAATAAGAGGGATAAAGATTTCCACAAGATAAACCAAATGTTTAATTAGTACTTAATGATTATTTCTTTGCAGGGTAAAATGTTTCAGTTCTGTGGCAAAAATTGTTCTGATGAATATAAGAAAATAAATAATGTAATGGCAATGTGTGAATATTGTAAAATTGAGAAAATTGTAAAGGAGACTGTGCGATTCTCAGGTGCTGACAAGTCATTCTGTAGTGAAGGTAAAGATAGAAGATTATCTTACCTACTGAGCATGTTCATTGTTTCAAAAGTAGTTGATGATTTAAGCTGTCACTATGTAAGTTTATTTTATCCTTTGTGTATAACACCAAAACCTTTTTGTTTTGTTTACACTTGGTTCGCTCTTTTCTGATCTAATTCTTCATATTATATAGATGTTAAAATGAAGAAAAATCTCCTCAATGTGTATAGCAAAAAATGGTGGTGATGTGAAAAACATTTAATGTTAGTTATTAGGTTGATAGGGATCCTTTAGTTCTTGTATTTATTTCTAAAGGGAACTGCTTAAATTTTGGTAGCATCCTAAGATAATACTTCTATTGTTTTAAACATCCGTTATGTTTCTGAATATAAATGATCTGAATATGTGAATCAGTGTCTTCCTTATTTAGATGACTATAAGGTTAGAATGTTTTGTTTTACTCTAAAACCATGCAGGATTAGCCTCCTAGACTAGTGGCTTTCAAACCTTTTGACCACAACACAAACAAGACATACATTTTACATTGTGACCCAGTGTATGTTCACATACCCAAATAAAACAAAAGTTTCATGAAACAAAACTGACTTTTACTATATATGATGCACTGTAGTATTTGCTCTGCTGTCTTACTTCGTTTAAAAAAAGAAAATGATAGTATTAATCCTCTAAATTGATCTGTTGATCTACTAATTGGTGAGAACCCAAATGTGCAAACTTTGTCGTAGGGCATTTAAATTAAAGATGTAGATACTTATTATTTCTCCCTAATGTTAATTTTATCTTCTCTGATTTTTTTAGGTTGCAAATTGCTTTATAAACATGACTTGGCAAAACGCTGGGGAAATCACTGTAAAATGTGCAGTTATTGTTTACAGACATCTCCCAAATTGGTACAGAATAATTTAGGGGGGAAAGTAGAAGAGTTTTGTTGTGAAGAGTGCATGTCCAAATATACAGTTCTATTCTATCAGGTAAATATAATTCACATTCCTGGGTTTTTCAAGTCAGGGCATATTTTTCCCTTCTTTTTTTCTTTCAAATAGTTTGAAGGGCAATTAATGATTTAAAACTTTTAAGTATTAAATGTATTCTGTTCTCCTCTAGTATTAATATAAGATTTAAAAAGGACTTTAATGTCACTGAAGTTACATTACTTTTGTTTTTAATTTCCTTGTAGAAGACATATCAGTCTTAAAACATTAAAATATTTAAAATTATAATTTTATTCATTTATTAACTAAAATGAATTGTGTTCTGACATCTTTAAGGAAGATCGGTCTATTTCCATTTCACTTTTTTAAAAATTACTATTTATTGGCGTCTATAATGTGACCTTTTTTAATGTTGTATAAAATAGTTGATAGATAAGTAATTATTTCCAAATTTAGGATCGTTAACCTTCATTTTTTAAAAAACTGAATTATAGTTGAGGTACGATATTATGTAAGTTAACAGGTGTACAATATAGTGATTCACATTTTTTAAAGGTTATACTTCATTTATAGTTATTATAAAATATTGACTGTATTCCCTGTGTTGTACAATATATCCTTATAACTTATTTTATACATAATTGTTTGTACCTCTTAGTCCCCTACCTCTATATTGCCCCTCCCCCCAGGATAGTTAACCTTCATTTTTGTGATCTAAATTCTAAGTAAATTTCCTCACTTGTACCTGTGGCCTGCTTTTATTCCATCAGACCATAGACAGTTTGTTTTTTACTTCTTTACTATCTTCTGTTTCTTTTTCAGATGGCCAAATGTGATGGTTGTAAGCGACAGGGTAAGCTCAGTGAGTCCTTGAAATGGCGGGGAGAAATGAAACATTTCTGTAACCTGCTTTGTATCTTGATGTTCTGTAATCAGCAAAGTATGTGTGACCCACCTTCACAAAATAATGCAGGTAAAATTAAACTTTAGTCTTTGGTCAATGCCAGGGACTAACTACTGTTCTACAAGTTGAGAACTTTAAATAGTTGTCAATAATTTCATGAAACGTAAATTTCATTCTATTCAAATGACATTAACATTTAGATCTCTTTTTGTTTAACACCTTAGATTAATGCCCTGTAAAAATGAGTTCTTTTAGTTTTCCCTGAGCACGTTGAGTCAAATAAACTCTGTAAGAACTTTATGGGAAAGAATAGCAGTTAATGTTTTATAATTGAAGATATACATCTTGACTTCCTTAGAAAAGGATTTGAGAGAAAGAACATAGAATCTAAATCACATAGCCTTTTAAATATACCACATGCATAGTTACGCAAGAGAAAGTACATGGAATACTTTTAAGGTTCACTAATTAAAAAACAGAAAAAAATCCAGTTAATCCTGAAGTGACACTTGGCTCCAACAGAATTTACTCTAACCTAAAAGCTTTGTTTAACCTCCTTGAAATGTTCTGTGTATGTGCATATAAATTACATGAGATTTTCTTATTTTTGTTTATTTTAATCAGCAAGTATTTCCATGGTGCCAGCTGCTTCAGCAGGGCCCCCATCTCAAAGAAAAGATTCAACTCCAGTTATAGCTAATGTAGTGTCATTAGCAAGTGCTCCTGCTGCTCAGCCCACAGTGAATTCTAACAGTGTCTTACAAGGTATGACTTGATTTGAAAGCATTTATCTAGCCTTTTTGAGGTTGAATATAGGGCTTCTCTACCTTTTTTGTCAGTGTTCATTTTCATGTGTTTGTCGCATTCATGTTAGGAACGGTGGCTCACTATGTGCTGCTATGGCATTAAACAGTGTTTTTGTAGTTTCCAGATCTCTTTTTCTCATATTAGGCTTTAGCTGTTGCTTTTCCCCTGAATTAAAGTAAGATAATACATGTTTTTATTAAGAAACTTTGTGTTTATTTTCCAAATATCAGCTTTTAATACTAATGTTTAAATAATAAGATCCTACATTTTATGTTTTTATTTATATCAGGTGCAGTTCCAACAGTAACAGCAAAAATCATTGGGGATGTAAGTTTTATTATTTTTATTGGTATTGCCACTGTCTTTTCCCTTTTTATGCAGTATGAATATGTCTAAGCTCATTTTCCCTTCTTTATTTTTTGTTTGTTATATAAAACACATTTCATGAGTTCAGGAACAGGATTTTCTGGTTATTTAGTTAGGTCTTTTATGTACTTGTATGTACTTTAATTTCTTTGAATGCTTGGTATCTCTATAATAGTAACTATATAATAGTTACTGAAGGTTTTTGTTTTTGTTATTTTTCAATTGTACAGAAGTAAAGTAAATTGTACAGAATTCAGGCATAAAAGGTTTGGGGGGCATTTTGTGACATAGTCAGATTGTAAATAAAGTACTTATAAAATATAGTTTATTTCCCACTCAGTGCAGATTGTGCTGTAAATAAGCATTCTTTTTTTTTTTAAACTCAATATTTTTGTGCTTTGTCTCTTAAAATAAGAAAAAAATAAATAATGAGAAAAACTTATGACTAGAACAGTGGCATTTTTTAAGAGTTTCCTGGTCTCTGGGATAATTTTCATGTCATCTTTTTTCAGGTTACTTAAATGATCATAAGTGATCCTATTTCTAGTTATCTTGAAGCTAATTCTTTTAAGACTTAACTCAGTCAAGAAACAACAGTTCTCATTTTAAGCTCAACCACCATTGTTATTGATCAACAGTATGTCACAATACAAACAGCATTTTTCTTGGTAAACAGAACTGGTAATTAGATATATTCAGGGTCAATATATAGTTATCAAAATATTCCTTTATTGCTATTGATATTTCAGGAATATTACATTCCTTACATATTTAGTTGAATATTTATATTCTGTGTCTTCCAAGTAATTCCAATATAGTATTTCTTTTGAAATTATAATATTTTGAAATATTTATAATGTTTCTTGTAATTAATGATAAGCTTTTGGTTTCTGACTTATTTTTTTACTAGGCAAGTACACAAACAGATGCCCTCAAACTGCCACCTTCCCAGCCTCCAAGACTTTTGAAGAATAAAGCTTTATTGTGCAAACCCATCACGCAGACCAAGGCCACTTCTTGCAAACCACATACCCAAAACAAAGAATGCCAGACAGGTTTGTTCCTTGTGCTTTTCTTCATTTAATTTTTCCTAGGGGAAAGTAATGTGGGATTTGGTTACATTAATTAAGTGCCTTCTATTTCATAGGTGTTGTGTTTGGTTGCTTATATTCGCTGCCCAATTGAGTTCTCACGATGTCCCTGTGGGTTAGGTATTTTCATCAACTTAACAAGTTATGGCAAAGAGAAGGTAGTTGATAATACCATACTCTGAATGCTTCGTTTAATTTCCTTATTCATGACAGTGTAGTGTTATGGGGTAAGCATAGACTTTGGAATTATATAAACAGGGTCTTAGTTAAGAGGAACTATTGTTTTCCAGAGCACCCTTAAGTTTGAACTTTTCCACACTCCATTTCAAATCACGTCAGTTCCTTTGGGGAGAGCTTTAGGGCTTTCTTTTCTTATGAACTGCCTCTACCCTCTTTGAGCTACTACTTTTCTGAATGATGGGCATGGTGTGAGCTTCTGATCTTCTCAGCTTGCCTCTCCTAGCATGGAATCTCTGTCCTACAAGTGATCTGGGGTGAAGGTAGTTCAGACCCTAGTTTTCTTGGCCTGCTATTCCTATAGTAGGTTTTCTCTTTGTGGGTGGTAGCTGTACTCACTAGGAAATTAACCTCTTTAACCTGGAGTTTGAGGGGATAAGAAATGACGGTGGCCTGTCCCTCCTGGTGAGATACAGTAACCCTTGATGGGAGCTGAAGGAAGAGGAGCCCATTCTTTCTGGTCCCACCCATTCCAGAGTGGAGTTTCTATCATATTGAGCTGGCTGAGGCAGGGATGTGGAGCAGGTAGTAGATCAAAAGTCATAGATGCCTACTGTTCTTAACTGTATTTAGTAGATTTTCTTGAATAAATATTTCTCCATTTGCTGTATGCCTTTAGGATAATTTCCAAAGAATTTAAATGGTTATTTTTTAGGTTTTCACCAGCTTTGCTTGTTTCCCTAGGGAATGGGTCTCTGGCATGCTGCCATCTGAAAATCTCAGAATTTTTAAAGTGGGAAGGAATCCTAGATTCTTAGATCTGGAAGGTTATCCTCTAGGCCAGTACTTCTCAAACATTAATATGCGTATGAATTACTTGGGAATGTTTCTGAGTGGATTCTGATTTAGTGGTGCTGCGGTTTTGCATCTTTTAGGTTCCCGGGTAATGTCAGTGCTGCTGATCCAGGGGTCATGTTGAATAGCAAGGCTGTAGATGACTTAGTCCTGTATTTTTTTGTATCAATAGTGACTTTATAAAAAATTTATTTTTTTTAATATTTTTTTTATTTATCATTTTTTTTACAGTAGGTCCTCGTTATCTGTTTTAAATATAGCAGTGTGTACATGTCAATCCCAAAACAGTGACAATTTAGCATTATGTAGCTTGGTTATCAGACATCTCTAATCAGATAACTTTTTTTTTTATGTCCACTGCTTCATGGTAAAATTGATCCCATATTATTTCCCACTTCTAACCCTAGTCAAATTGTCAGCTTTTCACTTCTTTTTACTAGCATTACCTTTCTCTTACATTAATGATTTTACAGTTATCTAACATATTTTTATGGCCTACAGAAAAGACTCTGTAGATACTTGTTAAATAATTGAATGACTTCTACCTCCATCCTTCCCACTTTTTCCCTACTCATGTTTAAGTTAGTTCCCAAAGTTCTGTTTCCTTTTTTTTAAAATATCTTAGAACCTCTGCTGTGTATACGAATTTTTTTTCCTGCAGGTATCATAACCACCCTAGTTCAGGCCCTCATCATCTTAGCTCTATATATTGTAGTTGCCTCCCACTTTGTATACTTTCTATTCCATGTGAAGATGGCAGCCAAATTAATCTTTTTAAAGCCATTTTCATCACATTACTTTGTGCTAACCAATACGTAGTAGTTCCCCACTGTCTAATGATTTTAAATGTGTATTATAGCCTCACAAAAATGGCCCTTCTACCTATTCAGTCTCCTCTTTAACATACACTACTTATTCATGTTAAGTTTTCTATACCTTTCTTCTAAGATAACTGTTCCATTCATCCATCCAAATTATATCCTTCATTCATCTCATCCTCGTATCATTGATAATTATTGTGTTGCCCACTTTTTTTAGTGCTGTTATACTCAAGCCTTGCTATTTCTCCTTTCTGTGAATTCCTAGTATCATAGATACTTCTTTTTTTTTTAAATTTAATTTTATTTATTTGGTTGTACCAGGTCTTAGTTGCAGCATGCATGTGGGATCCAGTTTCCTGACCAGGGATCAAACCCGGGCCCCCTGCGTTGGGAGCACAGAGTCTTACCACTGTGCCACCAGGGAAGTCCTTCATAGATACTTGTCTTGAACTGTAAATGTCCACATGCTTTAAAAAATTTTTTTTAATTAAAATTACACTTCTTTTGAATTACAAGTCTTCATATGCCTAAAAAAATTTTTTAAATTAAAATGTCGTTTCTAACCCTCTTTGTTTTTTTGTGGGTTTTTTTTTTTCTTCCATTAGAAGACACTCCAACTCAGCCCCAGGTTATTGTGGTGCCAGTTCCAGTACCAGTGTTCGTACCTATACCTCTTCATCTTTATACTCAGTATGCCCCAGTCCCATTTGGAATTCCAGTTCCAGTGAGTAATCATTTAGAGGTTAAGGCTAATTTAGTATGCATTTTTCTCAATTAAGGTCCATAAAATAACTTTTTACTTGTTGGTAAAATATACCTGACTCTGGTTGGCTATTAATCATACTGTTATATTACTTAAATATGGAATATATAAAGGACTGCTTCTATTTGTACCCTACCTTCTCAGAGGAGGTTATGATTTAGCTTTTTAAAAACATTTTAAACACAAAAGACCACTAACATAGAAAAAGATCAGAAACGGTGTGTGAATGTTAGAATCCTAGATTGTAGCAAGAATGAAAAGAGGAATACTATGATTTACAGGATTCTGACTTTTCGTTAAAGAAAAATGTATTCATTTTTTATTGGAAATATATATTTTCTCGGTACTGAATTCTTAAGAGAAACACTTGTGTGAAAATATTAAGCAAGAAATATAGTCAAAAACAAAACAAAAATTCATTACTTATTCTTTTAGATGATTCAGAGACACGTTTTGTTAAGTGTCCAGAAAAGCACTTCCTGAATTTCTATTTAAATGGCTGCAGTCTTATTAAAACAAACTAGCAAGACTATTTTAATCATTAGCAATTGAAATAGCTTGAAATTGTTTATTAATAATTTTTATATTTAAATGATCTCACAAATAATAGTTTTGATGGTCGACCAAGAAACTCTTCAGTCTATCCTTGGTCTTTCAGATGCCTGTCCCTATGCTTATTCCATCCTCAATGGATAATGAAGATAAAGTCACCGAGAGTATTGAAGACATTAAGGAAAAACTTCCCTCACATCCTTTTGAAGCTGATCTCCTTGAGATGGCAGAAATGATTGCAGAAGATGAAGAGAAGGAGAAGACTCTATCTCAGGGAGGTTGGTATAATTTTAAAGTAAAAAAAGAAAAACACACCTACAAATTTTCAGGTAGCTCATGTAATTTTTTTTTTTTTCATCTTTTAATTCCTATGGGGTTCATCAATTCTTTATCAGTTAACATTCTCATTGACAAAGACCAACTTATATTAACTATAGTTATATATAACATATCAAGGGAGTACATAGGAAAATCAGAACACAAGACTTCATCAGCTAAATAGAGTTCAACTCAGTTTGCTGTTATGGAGACAAACAAGATAAATACATTGAAGCATAAACAAAATATTACGCTCAGAATAACAGCATTCCAGAAGAAAACGGAAAGCTGAAGATATAATAAAGGTCTCTAATTTACAATATGTATAATTATATAATTTATTAAAATCAACACAGTTCATGTACAAAATATTAACATGGCAGCCATTAAGTTTGTTAAGCACTTCAAATACTGAAATGTTAAAATAGTAAAACTACACTAAGCAACTTCTGCATCAAGGGATCTAATCTAGCTCACTAGTTCAGGCTGAACATTCACTCTCCACAGTATTTCTTCAGGCATGCAAAAAACAGGGCTAACAGGTTTAATCTGTTCTTCTCCCAAAAGTGACAATCCAGCAATTCCAAATAGAGTATGAAAAGGATCTACCATATCTCCTGGCCTGTCCGCAAATCCTCCCGTTTCTTCATCTTGACGTGCTAAAATGAAACTGCGCAGTTTCTCTCTGTCAATCCAATGAAGCCTTCCAATTATCTTTAGGGAAGCCAACACCCACCAAGAATAGCATACATCTGGTAACTTCTTTGGCCTTCCATTGAGTCCACCTGATGGAAGCTGTCGTTCACAAAGCCGCCAACCAAGTAAATCAGAATTTACTCGATGCAACTGACTAGTAATAGCCAGGAATCCTGTGCAACAATAGATCTGCCCAGCATGGGATTCAGAACCTGGCCTGCAACCAAATCCACCATCAAAGTTCATACATGATAAAACAAATTCGATTGCCTTTTCCACATTAATAGCATCCAGCTTCCCCTGTAAACAAAATATACCTATTAAATTCCAGAATAATCATGGAAGTTTAATCATTCCAATACAACATTTAAAACTTACCAATAGAGCCAAAGTTGCCACCGCACAAAAAGAGAATCTTGTATCGATTTCTCCCCAAATATCTCCAGCAAAAGAACCATCTTCTTTCTGTAGACTCTGAACATATTCCACAACTTTATTTACATCAATAACATTAATACTATCATAGAGAGTAAGAATCTGGACAGCACTAAGAGTGTACAGAAGATGAGGATCATGTCCAATACTAGCACTTATTCCACCACACTCGTGTTGACAAGACTTAATAAATGTCAGAATTTCTTCTCTATTCATGCGATGTAGCTGTCCCATGAGATCCATAACAGACCCCAATAGATGCCGCTCATTCTCAAATGTTCAGACATACAGTATTCGTAATCATCTTTCTTTGAGCCATAGGATGCTATATAATCTGCATGCTTCTCCACTAATAGGGTGTCGGGTGCATCTGACTTGATAATAACATCCTTCTGCGGTGTGCCCATGTCTGAGAGCGAAAAGAGCAGCTCATGTAATTTTAAGTATTAGGCAGTCAAGGAGTTTCTAAAAGCTTTATTTGTTTTTAAATATGAAGTCTATGGGCTTGTTAAACTTGTTGATAACTCTGGAGCTCTATCCTGTTTATGAAAGAAACTGTGTTTCGATACGGTTTCTAGTTCTTAATGATTCCAGAAAAATAGCCTATAAATCCATGTTTCATGATCATGTTCTGGTTTTATCCCCTGCAGTCAAAGTCATGGTCCCCAGATAAAAATTACTGTTGTAAAATAATCAGCATGTTGGTAGAAGGTAAAAAGAATTTTAGGGTGGAAAACCATTTGGTTCAAGATAACCTATAGATAAATCCCATTTTATGAGTGTAGAATAATGATAATAACAGTAGTTAACATTTATGTGCTTGCCGTACTCTAGGCATTGTCCTAAATGCACCGTGTGCATCACCTCATTTAATCTTCACAACAACCCTATGCGTGAGGTACTGTTTACTTTAGATTCCTCTTTTGGAAAATAGGCTTGCCATGGTTATGAAATCAGGAAATAATGGAATCAGAAGTTGAATCCAGGTTTGTCTGACTACAAAGAAAGGATTTTAACCAGAACTCAGTAGTATAAATTCCAGAACGGTTTCCAGCCTTAATTAGCACCACCTTGATTTTTGGATATAAGAAGAGATAAAGGAAATGGTGTTAAAGGTAGTTGAAATGTATAGGTGAATTTTTGCAATGGCCTTCTTTTTTTTAATTTAATTTAATTTTATTTTATTTTTGGCTGCATTGGGTCTTCATTGCTGCACACGGGCTTTCTCTAGTTGTGGTGAGCAGGAGCTACTTTTCGTTGCGGTGCACGGGCTTCTCCCTGCGGTGGCTTCTCTTGTTGCAGAGCACAGGCTCTAGGTGCACAGGCTTCCGTAGTTGTGGCTCGCGGGTTCTAGAGCACAGGCTCAGTAGTTGTGGTGCATGGGCTTAGTTGCTTTGCAGCATGTGGGATCTTCCCAGACCAGGGCTCGAACTTGTGTCCCCTCCATTGGCAGGCGGGTTCATAACCACTGTTGTACTAGGGAAGCCCACAGTGGCCTTTTCATATATCATTGATGAACCAAGAAATTACTCTTTCCTGACAATTTGTTTTTTCTGTGATTGTTTTTATAAAGCTAGCCACTGGGTTCTGATTTTGCGTAATACATTCTAGCTGGTTTTCTGAACACTACAGCATTTGAAAAAACTACTGTCAACTTTTCTGTTGTGTTGCCAGTACGTTTTTAAATCAGATATACTCTGAGAGATGGGTACAAAGCGTTTTGTTATTATCCCAAAGTTTCTGGTCTCATTTTGCTCTTTGGTGTATAATCTCAATTCTGACCCATTTATATGTGGATTTTAAAGTCTTAGAATATTGCCCTTGGGCTTTCCTGGTGGCACAGCGGTTAAGAATCCGCCTGCCAATGCAGGGGACACGGGTTCAAGCCCTGGTCCACGAAGATCCCACGTGCCGCAGAGCAACTAAGCCCATGCACCACAACTACTGAGTCTACGCTCTAGAGCCTGCAAGCCACAACTACTGAAGCCCGCGCTCTGCAACAAGAGAAGCCACTGCAACAAGAATCCCGCGCACCGCAACGAAGAGTAGCTCCCGCTGGCCGCAACTAGAGAAAGCCCATGTGCAGCAATGAAGACCCAATGCAGCCATAAATAAATAAATAAATAAATTTATAAAATAAAAGAGTATTGCACCTATGCTTGATCTTCTAATTTCTGATACTTATTTTGCAAGTTCCAGCAATTCCTGATGAGAAACCTCATTTTAAGTTGGCTTCTCCATTCACATTAATAGTCAGCATTTATCAAATGTTTCCTCTATACAAATATTGTGACTTTGCCTTTGTCTACAGTTGAGTCAAACAGAAAAACTTTAAAGACTTAGCTTCAAGACAGATAGTTTTAATCATCATAGTGTAAGTAAAATCAAATGGTTTAGAAATATAAAGGGGGGAGAAATTAATTCCAACTGAAAGGATCTGGCTCATTTATCTTTGATTTCAGGGAAAAGAGACAATTTTCCTTGGTTTTTAAAAAAATCTTTTTTTTTTAATACTTTAAATCTTTAAACTCTACTTTTTTCTTCATCCTTTTTTTTTTTTTTTCTTGGCCACATTGTGCAGCTTGTGGGATCTTAGTTCCCTGACCAGGGATTGAACCTGGACCCCAGCAGTGAAAGCTCCGGGTCCTAACCACTGGACCGCCAGGGAATTCCCTAAACTCTTTACTTTTAAAGTAGTTTATAGGGACTTCCCTGGCGGTCCAGTGGTTAAGACTCTGCGCTTCCACTGCAGAGGGCACTTGTTCGATTCCTGGTCAGGGAACCAAGATCCCGCATGCTGCATGGTGTGGCCCAAAAACTTAAAAAAAAAAAAATTAAAGTAGTTTATAATTGATAGAACTTTGTTCTGTTTAGTTCCATGCGCTGATTGCTCATGTGTTTATATTCTAAGTCTGTCGGCTTTCCACTGCATGGTAAAGCATATTTTATTTAGGGAAGGAAAAAGCAATTTAAAACAGATTTGTCAACCTGTGAGTAAATCGGTATTGTGTGTGTGTGTCTGTTGTGGTTAAAAAAAAAAAAAAAAAAGAATTTCAGATAGCACAGAATCCAAAATAAAGGTCTCTCTTGCCATGACTTCTTTCATACTGCTTGGTATCTAGAAGTGTAACCACTGTTATCAATTGTAATTTAACTATTTATCACTAATGCCTGACTTTTATTAATGAATCATTCTTTTCTGCCTATAAAGGCTATTTACGTAGAACCTCCCTAGTGCAGTCATTTCATTTGAGATGCAGTTTGTTTTTTGTATACCTATAAATTGACTTATGTGCTTTTCTTTTTCTTTAGGATCCCAAACTTCTGAACAGGAGCTCTTTCTAGACACCAAGATATTTGAAAAAGGTTTGTAATTGTAAATGTATTTTGAATCTTAGAAATATTATCCTCTGTTAGTGATACAAACCCGTAAAGTATTAGCATCCTTGGATTTAATATTTGCAATTTTAACTGTTTGTAGGGGGCACCAGACATCTATGATTTTGTGCTAATTTGTAAAGAGACTAATAAAAGCTACCTCAGATATTGGTTTTAAGGATTAATTGAAATAATGCTCTAAAGTGTATACCAAGAATATAAATCTAGTTCTGTGATATTGGTGAACAAGTTACTTCATTCTTGAGTGTACCTATGGAATTGTCCAGCAACCATACCTGACTTTTTGGTATTTAGGGTTTCAGAGAGGTTCCTGAGTATGTCAAGCGTCTTATCTCATTTTGAGGGCTTGTTTGTTTTTCTGTATATTTCAGACCAAGGAAGTACTTACAGTGGTGATCTTGAATCAGAGGCAGTATCTACTCCACATAGCTGGGAGGAAGAATTAAATCATTATGCCTTAAAGTCAAATACTGTGCAAGAGGCTGATTTAGAAGTGAAGCAGTTCTCAAAAGGGGAAACTGAACAGGATCTGGAAGCAGATTTTCCATCAGGTTTGTGCAGTGTAACCTGTCTGTTGAAAGTCCTTTATTAGAAGATTGGTACAACTCTGAATTGGCATAATGAAGCAGTTATAATGTATGATAACTATCTAGGGCACAAATGGTCCCTGCCTTTGAAGGTATTAATTCATACCATATTGTTCTTTATAAGGGGTTAATCTGTTTTTGTTGTTGTTGTTTTTAAGTTTCCCACAGTAATCATATAGGGGGTTTTCTTGATTGTTAATAAAGTTTTTATACATGCTGTATCTCCTTGTTTTCTTATGTATATAAGTAAAGTCCATATTTTATCATAAACAAAATAATGAATATAGTGATGATTACCTGATATTTCCTCCTTCACCCTAAGTGTTTATTTAAGTCTGTGAGTGATTTATCTCACATTAGGCTTTCTCTTGGTTATCATAGAATCCTTTGACCCACTGAATAAAGGACAGGGAATTCAGGCACGTTCCCGAACAAGAAGACGACACAGAGATGGCTTCCCCCAGCCCAGACGAAGAGTAAGCAGTAGCTTAATTTTTCTAGCATTTTATTTTCTTTGTTGTTTTCCAACCTTGTATTTTTGTGCTTTTGTTTTTGTTTTTTTGAAGTCAAAAACCGTATCTTTTATTTTATATTTCTTCAGGAGGGACTTTTTATTTTGTTTCTATAATCAAAGGATTTTTCTGTTTGTTTTTTATAATCGTTACACACTTTCCTCTTTTTTAAAGTCTCTAAATTTAGCTTTTTAAACATAATAATGAGGTTCACTATTTTATGTAGAATAGTTATAATAGTGAAGTTCACAAGAATGTTTTTCATGTTGACAGGGCTTTCCAATACCAAAATTAAAAGAATAATAATCTTCTTTTTAAAATTAGCTCTATTGAGTTAGTTACATTTAAAAAGTCATAAATTAAAAAAAAATCATAAATTTTAAGCGTACAGTTTGATGGGCTTTGATAAACGTATTCAGTATGTAACTACCACCACAGTCATAACACTTTTCTCGTTCCAAAAACTTGCCTTGTTACCGTTGCCAGTCAGTCTTCATCTCCAGCTCCTGACAACCACTGATCTGCTTTGCAGATTGATGCAAAATTGTACTGCTTTGCCTTTTCTAAAATTTCATATAAATGGAATCGTATAATTTCTATTCTTCTGTGTTTGAATTCCTTCAATTAGCATAATGTTTTTGAGATTCATCCATATTGTTTCATGAATTACTAGTTCATTCCTTTTTACTTCTGAGCATTTCATTTCATGGATAAACCACAGTTTATATAGTTGTTTAACAGCTGATGGAAATTTGGGTTATTTCCAGTTTTGAGCATTTTAAATAAAGCTGCTGTGAACATTCTAGTATAAATCTTTGTGAAGAATGTATGTTTTCATTTGGGGAAAAAATATCTAGGGGTGGAATTGCTAGGTCTTATGTGTATTTTTAACTTTGTAAGAAAGCTGCCAAAATGTGTTCCAAAGTTGATGTACTATTTTGAATTCCCACCAGCAGTCTGTGAGTTCTATCTGCTCCACTACTTAAAACACTTGGTATTGTCAATTTGTAATTTTAGCCATTCTAGTAAATGTGTAGTGGTATTAATTTATGGCTTTAATATGTATTTTCCTTATGACTAATATGTGGGCATCTTTTCAAATGTATATTTGCTCTTTGTGTATCTTTGATGTAGTGTGTATTCAGAATTATTGCACATTTTTAAAATTGGGTTAGTTGTCATTGAGTTGTGTTTTTTATTACGGATATAATTCTTTTATCGAATATGACTTTTCCTTCTATTCTGTGACTTCATTTTTATTTTCTTAATAGTGAAAAACAACTTCTTCCCTATTTCCATGGTTCATTTATTTATTTTCTTCCAGTTTTATTGAGATATAATTGACATAACAGCACTAAGTTTAAGGTGTAGAGCATAATGATTTGACTTACGTACATCATGAAATGATCACCACAGTAAGATAGTAAACATTCATCATCTCATATAGATAAAAAATTAAAGAAACTAAAAAAATTTTTTTTCTTACTTTGAGAACTCTTAGGATTTACTCTCCTCACAACTTGCATATGTAGCACAGAGCAGTGTTCATTATGTGTATCATGTTGCACATTATACCCCTAGTACTTACTTAAACTGGAAATTTGCGCCTTTTGACTACCTTCATCCAGTCTCCCTCCCCCTAGTCCCTGCTTCTGGTAGCCACAAACCTGATCTCTTTTTCTAAGAATTTGTTTGTTTGTTTTTGAAATATAATTGACCTACAATACTATGTTAGTTCTTGGAGCACAACATACTAATTCAACATTTCTGCATATTTCAAAATGTTCACTAGGATAAGTCTGGTTACAATATGTCAACATACAAAGATATTACATAATTATAATTGTGTGATTGTATTCCCACTGTACATTTCATAACATAACCATGACTCATTTACTTTGTGACTGGAAGTTTGTACCTCTTAATCTCCCTCACCTATGTCTCTCATCTCCCCAACCGCCTCCCCTGTGAGAACCAGTTGTTTATTCTCTGTATCTATAATTCTGTTTCTGTTTTATTATGTTTGTTCATTTGTTTTTTAGATTCCAGATATAAGTGAAATCATATAGTATTTGTCTTTCTCTGTCTGATTTGTTTCACTTACCGTAATACCCTCTAGATCCATCCCTGCTGTCACAAATGGCAAGATTTCATTCTTTTTTGTGGTTGAGTAATCATTCCATTGTATGTAACTGTGTGTGTGTGTGTGTGTGTGTGTGTGTGTGTGTGTGTTTACCACATCTTTTTTATTCATTCATCTAGGACACTTAGGTTGTTTCCATATCTTGGCTGTTGTCAGTAATGCTGCAGTGGACTTAGGGGTGCATATATATCTTTTTGAATTAGTGTTTTTGTTTTCTTTGGGTAAAAAATACCCAGAAGTGGAATTGCTGGATCAAATGGTAGTTCTATGTTTAATTTTTGGGGAAGTGCCATACTGTTTTCCACAAAGGCTGCACCAATTTACATTCCCACCAACAGTGCCTGAGTGTTCCCCTTTTTACACATCGTCGCCAACACTTGCTATCTCTTGTCCCTTTCATTGTAGTCATTCTGACAGGTGTGAGGTGATATTTCATTGTGGTTTTGACTTGCATTTCCCTGATGATTAGTGATGTGGAGCATCTTTCTGTGTGTCTGTTGGCAATCTGTATGTCCCTTTTGGGAAAATGGCTATTCAGATCCTCTGCCCGTTTTTTAATTCCATTTTTTGTTTGTTTGTTTGTTGGATATTGAGTTCTTTATACATTTTGGATATTAACCTCTTTCCAGATATATAATTTGGAAATATCCTTTCCCATTCAGTAGGTTGCCTTTACATTTTGTTAAGGGTTTCCTTTGCTATGCAAAATCTTTTTAGTTTGATGTGGTCCCATTTGTTTATTTTTGCTTTGGTTGTCTTTACCTGAGGGGACAGACCCAAAAAATTTTACTAAAACCGACGTCAAAGTTTCCTGCCTGTGTTTTCCTCTAGGACTTTCATGGTTTTAGGTCTTACATTTAAGTCTTTAATCCATTTTCAGTTTAATTTTGTATATGGTATGAAAAAGTGGTCCAGTTTCATTCTTTTCCATGTAGCTGTCCACTTTTCGCAATGCCGTTTACTGAAGAGTCAGTCTTTTCTTCATTGTACAATATAGTCTTGCCTCTTTTGTCATCGATTAATTGACCATATAAGCATAGGTTTGTCTGGACTATCTATTCTGTTCCATTGATCTGTGTGTATGTTTTTGTGCCACTACCATACTGTTTTGATTACTGTAGTTTTTAGCATAGTTTGAAATCAGGGAGTATGATACCTCCAGCTTTGTTCTCTTTTCTCAAGATTGTTTTGGCTATTATGGGTGTTCTATGTTTCCTAATGAATTTTAGAATTATTTGTTCTAGTTCTGTGAAAAATGCCATTGGTATTTTGATTTTATTGTGTTGAATCTGTAGTTTGCCTTGGGTAGTATGGTTATTTTGACAATATTCTTCTAATTCACGAGAGTGTTATATTTTTCCATTTGTTTGTTTAATCTTCAGTTTCCTTCATCATTGTCTTATAGTTTTCTGAGTCAGGTCTTTTACCTCCTGCGTTAGATTTATTCCTAGGTATTTTATTCTTTTTGATGCGATTGTAAACGGGATTGTTTTTAAAA
This sequence comes from Balaenoptera physalus, assembly GCF_965194825.1. Taxonomy (NCBI): domain Eukaryota; kingdom Metazoa; phylum Chordata; class Mammalia; order Artiodactyla; family Balaenopteridae; genus Balaenoptera; species Balaenoptera physalus. Next base: position 167,939,898 of record NC_138882.1, on the reverse strand, counting down.
TTTCTCTGACAGTTTGTTGTTAGTGTATAGAAATGCAACAGATTTTGTATATTTTGTATCATGCAACTTTACTGAATTCATTGGTGAGTTCTCATAACTTTTTGGTGGTGTCTTTAGAATTTTCTATGTATAGTATGGTGTTATCTACAAACAGTGACAGTTTTCTTCTTCCTTTCCAATTTGGATTCCTTTTATTTATTTTTCTTCTCTGATTGCTGTGGCTGGGACTTCCAATACAGTGTTGAATAAAAGTGGCAGAATGGGCATGCTTGTCTTATTCCTGATCTTAGAGGAAATTGTTTCAGTTTTTCATCATTCGATATGATGTTAGCTGTGGGTCTGTCATATATGGCCTTTATTACATTAGGGTATGTTCCCGCTATAGCCATTTTATGGAGAATTTTTATCATAAATGAATGTTGAATTTTGTCAAAGGCTTTTTTTGCATCTGTTGAGATGATCATACGACTTTTATACTTCAGTTTGGTTAATGTGGTTTATCACATTGGTTTGCAAATACCAAATTATTCTTTGCATCCCTGGGATAAATCCCACTTGCTCATGGTATGTGATCCTTGTAATGTATTGTTGAATTTGGTATGCTAATATTTTGTTGAGGATTTTTGTATGTATGTTCATCAGTGATATTGGCCTGTAATTGTCTTCTTTTATGGCCGTCTGCTTTTGGTATCAGGGTGATACTGGCCTCGTAGAATGAATTCATAAGTGTTGCTTCCTCTGCTATTTTTTGTAATAGTTTGAGAAGGATAGGTATTAACTCTTCTCTAAATGTTTGGTCGACTTCATCTGTGAAGCTGTCTGGTCTTAGACTTTTGTTTGTTGGGAGTTTTATGATTACTGATTCAATTTCATTACTAGTAATTGGTCTGTTCATATTTTCTGTGTATTTCTGAGTCAGTCTTAGGAGAGTGTACATTTCTAAAAATTTGTCCATTTCTTCTAAGTGGTTCTTTTGGTGTATAATTTGTTCATAGTAATCTCTTAAGATCCTTTATATTTCTGTGTTGTTTGTTGTAACTTCTCTCTTCTCATTTTTTTTAAAAATTTATTTGTACCTTTCTTTTTTCCTTGATGAGTCCAGCTGAAGGTTTATCCACTTTGCTTATCTTTTAAAAAGATCAGCTCTTGATTTCATTGATCTTTTCTATTGCTTTTTAGTCTCTAGTTTATTTTTGCTCTGATCTTTATGATTTCTTTCCTTTACCAACTTTCAGTTTTATTTTTCTTTTTCTAGTTCCCTTAGGGTATAAGGTTAGGTTGTTTATTTGAGATTTTTCTTGTTTCCTTAAGTAGGCTTGTCACTATAAACTTACCTCTTAGAACTGCTTTTGCTGTATCCCATAGATTTTGGATAATTGTGTTCATTTTCATTTGTCTCCAGGTATATCTTGATTTCCTCTTTAATTTCTTTGGTGACCCTTTGGTTGTTTAGTAACATATTGTTTAGTCTTCTGTGCTGTGTGTTTTTTACAGTTTTTTCGTGTATTTGGTTTCTAGTCTTATAGCATTGTGGTTGGAAAAGATGCTTGATATGATTTTACTCTTCTTAAATTTACTGAGACTTGTTTTGTGGCCTAGCAAGTGATCTAGAGAATGTTCCATGTGAACTTGAAAAGGATGTGTGTTCTGCCGCTTTTGGGTGAAATATTATATATATATACAAACATGTGTGTGTGTGTGTGTGTGTGTTTATTCTGTATATAGCTATTAAATCCATCTCTTGTAATGTGTCATTTATGGCTGGTGTTTCATTACTTATTTTCCTTATTTATCATCTGTCCATTGATGTAAGCGAGGTTTTAAAGTCCCCTACTCTTGTTGTGTTACTGTCCATTTCTCCCTTTATATCTGTCGATGTTTGCTTTATGTATTTAGGTGCACCTTTCCTATCCTCTCACATTCAGTCTTTGTGTGCCTTTAGATTTGATGTGAGTCTCTTTTATGCAGCACTATGGGTCTTGTTTTTGTATCCATTTAGTCACCCTGTGTCTTTTTATTGGAGCATTTAGTCCATTTACATGTAAAGTAATTATTGATAGGTATGTACTTATTGCCATTTTGTTAATTGTTTTGTGGTTGTTTTTGTAGCTCTTTTTTGTTCCTCCTTGTTTTGCTCTCATCCCCTGTGATTTGATGACTATCTTTAGTGTTATTTTGGGGTTCCTTTCTTTTTGTGTGTGTATCTATTACTGATTTTTGGTTTGTTGTTACCATGAGGTTTATGTATACCAGTCTATTTATGTTTTACATGATTATTTTAAGTGCTGATCTCTTAATTTTGAATACATTTTACCAACCCTGAATTTTTACCCTCCCCACATTTAATGTTTCTGACATATTTTACGTTTTTTGGTTTGTGTATTCATTACTACTTATTATGGATATAGATAATTTTACTACTTTTGTCTTAATCTTTCTAGTAGATAGTACTGATCTACCATCTTTACTGTATGTGTGTCTTTACCAGTGAAATTTTTCCTTTTTTAATTTTCATTTTTCTAGTTGTTACTTTTTCTTTTCTGCTTAGAGAATTCCCTTTAACATTTCTTATAAAGCCGGTTTTATTGTACTAAATTTTTTTAGCTTTGCTTGTCTGTAAAAAACTCTTAATCTCTCTATCAGATCTGAATGAAAGGCTTGCTGGGTATAGTATTCTTCGTTGTAGGTTTTTTCCCTTTCATCACTTTACATATATGGTGCCAGTCCCTTCTGGCCTGCAGAATTTCTGCTGAAAAGTCAGCTGATAGCCTTATGGGATTTTCCTTTAATGTAACTAGTTGCTTTTCCTTTGATGCTTTTAAATTCTCTCTTTATCCTTAATGTTTGCTATTTTAATTATAATGTGTCTTTGAGCGGAAATCTTTGGATTGAGTCTGTTTGGGACTTTCTTTACTTCTTGGACTTGGATGTCTGGTTCCTTTCCCAGATTAGGGATGTTTCCAGCTATTATGTCTTCAAATACGTCCTCTGCTCCTTCTGTGCTCTCTTCTTCCAGGACCTCTACAATGCAAATGTTAGTACACTTGAAGTTGTCTCAGAGTTCTCTTAAACTGTCCTCATTATTTAAAATTCTTTTTGTTTTTTCTCTTCAGTTTGAGTGATTTTGACTACACTGTCTTCCAGTTTGCTGATCTGTTCCTCTGTATCAGCTAACCTACTGTTAATTCCTTTTATTTCAGTTATTGTATTTTTTGGCTCTGTTTGTTTCTTCATTATATTTTCTAACTCTTTGTTAGAAACTTCTAACCTCTCACTGTGTTCATTCTTCTTCTGAGTTCTTTGTGCATCTTTACAGTCATTACCTTGCAGTCTTATTGGGTAGAATGCTTCCTTTGGAACATATTCCTCTGTTGCCTTATTTTGCCTAGTTCTTTGTTTTTATTTCTATGTATTTCATAGGTTGGTTCTGTTTACCAATCTTAGATAAGTGACCTTATGTAAGAGACATTCTGCGGGGCTGAGCAGCAGACTCCCCTCTAGTCACCAGAGCTGTATGCTCTAGGGGTGCCCTGTATATGCACTGCATTGGCCCTTACGACAAGCTGACTACTGTGGGCGTGCTGGTGAGCGTGCTGGTGAGCATGGTCAGCATGGCTGACTACTGTGGGCGTGCTGGGACCAGAAATTCCCAGACTGGTTGATTGCCAGACCCTGCCTAATGCAGAGGCCTCTGGCTCTGGTGTGGTTGGCTGCAGCCTGGGGAGTTCTGGTCCTGGTGCTGGCCCACTGGTGGGCAGGGCCAGGTCATGAGGCAGCTGGCTGCAGAGCCCTGAGGAGTTCCCAGGCTAGTGCTGTCCTGCTGGTGGGTGGGACTGGGTGGAGGGTGGGTGTTCTCGGCCTGGTTTTGACCCACTGGGTTACAGGCTGGGTCCTGACACAGGTGGCTACAGGGCTGCGGTGTACCCAGGGGCTAGTGTCTGCTCTCTAGTGGGCAGGGCCAGGGCTCATGGGATCCCAGGGCTGGTGCCAACCACTGGTGGGTGCGGCTGTATCCTGGGACTAGTTCTGTCCCATTGGTGCACAGAGCTGGGTCCCATGGTCTCTGGCTGGGGGGCCTGGTTCCTGAAGCTGGTATTGGTTTGTGGATGTATTGGTCTGGGTCCCATGGTATCCTGGGGCTAGTGTTGGTCCACTGGTGGGAAGAGCCTGCTCCTGAGGATCTCTGGCTGTGGGGCTCTGGTGATCCTAGAGTTGGTGTCAGCCTACTGGTGGGCAAGGCCAGGGCCCAGGAGGTCCTGGGACTAGTGCCTACCCTCTGGTGGGCAGAGCCTTGTTCGGGGTGGCTGGGGGCTCGTGGGTGCCTAAGGCAGCAAACTTGCTGGTGTTTGGGGCTGTGTCCCCAGCTGGCTAGCTTCTTGGCCTCAAGCGTCCCAGGATTGGTGGCAACTGGCTGGTGGGCAGGCTGGTTCCAGTTCTCATTTAATTTAGCGGGAGGAGTCCAAACTGGTGCTTGCTAGCAGCAGTGTTCTCATTGTAGAGTGAGCGCCCCAAAATGGCTACCGCCAGCATCTCTGTCCCCAGGGTGAGTCCCAGTTTCCTCTTGCCTCTCTGGGAGGCTCTCTAAAATCAAGTGGGTCTGACCCAGGCTCCTTTCAAATTACTGCTTTTGCCCTGGGTCTCAGATCATGTGAGATTTTGTGTGTACCCTTTGAGAGTGGGAGTCTGTTGTTTCCTACAACCCTCTGGCTCTCCTGAAAACAAGCCCCGCTGGCCTTCAAAACCAAGTGTTCTGGAGGTTTATCTTACCAGTGCAGGAGCCCTGGACTGGGGAGCCCTATACGGGGCTCAGACCGCTCACTTCTTGGGGAAAACATCTGCAATTGTGATTATCTTCCCATTTGTGTGTCACCTAACCTGGTGGTGTGGGTCTTGATTATACCGTGTCTCTGCCCCCTTCTACCCATCTTGTAGTTCCTTCTTTATATCTTTAGTTGTAGAAGATCTTTTCGGCTAGTCTTCAGGTCGTTTTTATGGAAAGTTGCTCTGTACATAGTAATAATTTTGGTGTGCTCATGGGAGGAGGGGAGCTCAGGGTCTTCCTACTCTGCCATCTTGGTCACCCACACCAGGACAGAACTTTTTACTTTTGAGAAGTCCACTTTATCAGTTTTTATTGTTTTATAATTTGTGCTTTTTATTATCCCATCTAAAAATCTTTGCTTAATTTTAGTAATTAAGATTTTGTCTTACATTTTCTCCTAGTTTTATAATTTTCTTTTATGTTTTCTGTGATCCATTTTGAGATAATTTTTATGTATAAGTTAAGGCATCACATTTCATTTTTTTGTGTGTATGGATATACAGTTGTTCCAGAACCACTTTTATAAACGCTGTCTTTTCCCCTTCAGTTACATTGGCACTTTTGTTAAAGTCAACTGACCATATATGTCTTGGTCTGTTTCTGAAACTATTCTGTTCCATTAATATACATGTCTGTTTTTGTACCGGTACCAACTGACTTGATTAATGTAGCTTTACAGTGAGTCTTGAAATAGGTGTGTAGGTCTTCCATCTTTGTTCATCTTTTTCAAAGGTTTCGTTTGAATTTCCATATACATTTTGGAATCAGCTTGTCAATGTCTACAAAAAAGTCTGCTGAAATTTTGATTGGGGCTGTTCTTAATCCATGGATCAATTTGCAGAGAATTGACATCCTAGCAACTTTGAGCCATCCAATCCATAAAGATGGTATCTTTCACCTTTATTCAGATTATATTAATTTCTCCCAACAGTGTTTTGTATTTTTCATTTTACAAGTCTTATGCTTTGTCAAATTTATCTAATAAGTATTTTAATATATTTTGGATCCTGTTGTGAATAGCATTATTTTTAAATTTTCTTTTCTAGTGTTCTTCATTGACGTAGAAATAGAGATGGTTTTGTATATTGAGTTTATATATGGTGATTTTGCTCAACTGAAATCCTTAGGATATTCTACCTACACAATCATGTTATCTGTAAATAAAGGCAGTTTCACTTTTTCCTTTACAATCTTAGTGCATTTTCTTTCTTTTTTTGATTTACTGCATTAACAAGGATCTTTAGTACAATGTTTAATATAAGTAATGAGTGCAGACCTTCATGCCTCCTCCCAATTTTAGGGAAGTGTTCAGCCTTACAATATTGAGTATGATGTTACCTATATGTTTCTCATAGATGACCTCTATCAAGTTCAGGAAGTTCTCTTCTCTTTCTAATTGCTCAGAGTTTTTTTGATTGTGTTTTGAACCTTGTCAGGTGATCTCTTGAGATGATCATCTGGTTTTTCTTTTCTGAGTCTTTTAAAGTGGTGAAATACATTAATTTTTTAAATTATAAACTAACCTTGCATTTATGGGATGAGCACTATTTTCTTTTGATGTTTTTATTCTTCTATATGTTGCTGGATTCAGTTTGCTAATATTTGTTAAGGTTTTATCACAGTTTAAAAGAGCTATTGATCTGTTTTCTTGTGATGACTTTATCTGGCCTTGCTGTCAGGATAATAGTAACGTAAGTGAGTTAGTGTTCCTCCTCTTCTATTTTCTGAAATACAGTTTATATAATTACTTTAATTCATGGGTAGACTTCAACAGTGAAGCCATCTGGGTCTGGATTTTTTTTTATGGGAAGGTTTTAAAATATGAATTGAATTTCTCTAGTTACTTAGGTTATCTATTTCTTCTAGAGCAAGCTTTGTTAAGTTTGTGTCTTTCAAGAAATTTGTTCAATTTATCTAAGCTGTCTAGTTTATTGTCATAATGACGTTCACAGTTTTCTCTTATTATTCTTTTTATATGTGTGGGGTCAGGTGTTGATAATTTGTGTCTTTTTTCTTTTATCCCTGATCATTCTAGCTAGAGATTTATCAGTTTTTTTTAACCTTCTAAAAGTACCAGCTCTTCATTTTACTGATTTTTCCTTTATCTTTTTTTTTTATTGACTTTTGCTCTTATTTTTATTATTTCCTTACTTTGGGTTTTAATGAAGTCTTTTTTCCAGTTTCTTAACATAGAGGCTAGATTATTGATTTTAGACTTTTTTCACTTCTCATAGAAGCATTTTAATACTGTAAATGCCCTTATAAGCACTGCTTTAGCACTATTACATAAAGTTTGATATGTTTTGTTTTCATTTTTACTTAAGTTCAAAATATTCTCTAATCGCGTTTGTGGTTTCTTAACATGTGTTGTTTAATTTCTAATTTTAAAGGATTTTTCTAACATTTCATTACTGATTTCTAGCTGAATTCCATTGTAGTTAGAGAATTTATTGAGGCTTCTTTTAGAGCCATCTATTCGTATGTTCCATTAAATAGACCTGAGTGGTAATAACTGTTATTCATACCTCATTGGGTGGGTCCAGCATCCGGAACATAGTAAATACTCAAATGTTAGTGATTATTCCAATATTACCTTCTACACTTCAATTTTCTCTTTTTTTATTTTTTCATATGGATTGGATTAGATGACTTCTAAAGCTCTTTCTAGCTCTAAGAACTCTGAATCTTTGGGATCTAATACTAAATTGCATTTTCTGTAAATTTATGCCCATTCTGTCTTTGAGAATCCCAATTCTTAAAGCTCTGAAACTAAATGTTATGTTCTGTAAATTTTTGAAATTCTTACAGGGACGGAAGAAGTCTGTAGTGTCTGTGGAGCCCCGGAGTCTTATTCAAGGAGCCTTTCAAGGGTGCTCAGTGTCTGGGATGACGCTGAAATACATGTATGGGGTAAATGCCTGGAAGAACTGGGTTCAGTGGAAAAACGCCAAGGAAGAGCAGGGGGATCTGAAATGTGGTAAATACACGGCATGAATTTGTGTCTCGATTTAGGGGGTGGGAGGAATACAGATAAAGTCATAAATCTACTCAAAAGGGATAAATAGTAGGTCAGAAATCCCGTAAAACTTTGATTTTGGCTTTACTTAATTTTTTTCCCCATCTTTATTTAAACTTCTCATTAATTTTTCTTTCTTTGTCAGGAGTTGAACATGCCTCATCTAGCCCGTGTTCTGACCCTTTAGGAAGTGCTCAAGACCATGCACTCTCTCAAGAATCTTCGGAGCCAGGCTGTAGAGGTAAAACTTTTCTCCTTGTGATCTGAATTGCTTGTAATATCATTGTTGGTTTTAAATTTGTAAATCGAATATTTAAAATTATTTAAAATTTGAAGTTTATGTTTAAAAAGAGAAAATAATATCCACTCCCAATTTTAAAGAGCTTGTTATAAAGGTAAGGTTGTATCTTCTGATCATGAGTTTCTTATGCAAATATAAGGAATTTTGTTTCTTTTTCTAACACTATGCAAGTAACTCAAATCTGTCTTCTTGAGCCCTATATTTGTAGAATAACCAGTGTGGAACACAGTGTAACACTTTTTGTTGTTGTTGTTAACAAGAATACCTGGAAAAGCCTTGCTGTTACTGATAGGAATTTTTCCTATCAAGGAGCTGTATATGATTGACCATGTTTGCAGGTTTCATTTTTGGTGCCAAGAACTTTGGAACCCAATAAACAGTTCAAATAGAGCAACACTGTATAATTTTAGAACCCTAATCATTAGCTTTCTTTTTTCCCTGGTTGTTCTATTCTAAACTTTGTTTTCAGTTTGTATTTTGCTTTTTTATGATCTGTGTTTTATATAAGATACTTACACAATCTTTGTGGGATGAGATGGGGCAGGAATGAATGAGTATGTCCTTGTAACTAGATTTTTTTGTCGCTTTCCAACTATACCTTCTCTCTAATACCTGGGTGATTGCATGCACTCTTGGCTTCGCCTCTGTCTACCCTCCTTATTGGAGTAGTTAGTTGCTGCTGTGGTCTGTGACTGACTCATTGAGTACCCACAGATCAAGTATAATCTCTCTGCTCCAGAGTGATATAAATATACTCCTGTTACAGGGGTTTACTAGGCCTATCACCTTCCAGTTTGAGCCACAACATTTTTAAGAAAGAAGGAAGGGTAGGGACTACCCTGGTGGTCCAGTAGTTAAGACTTCATTCTCCCAAAGCAGGGGGCACAGGTTCAGTCCCCTATTGGAGAACTAAGATCCTGCATGCCGCACAACGTGGCCAAAAAATAAACAAACGAAACAGTGGATATGTAAGTCAACTGTACTTCAATTTAAAAAAATAAAAATTTTAAAAAGAAAGAAAAAAGGAGGGGTAGTGAAAATGGAGAAGTAATATTGTATTAGACCACCAAACCTAAATGCAGTAGCCACAGGGGATGCCTACTCATTTCAGCTACTCATTCATCCAAAAAAATACTTACTGAATATACCTGTCATGTATCAGGCATGGTTGTAGGCACTCAGGTGGAAAGATCAGACATGGTCCTTGCCCTCATGAATCACCTATTTCAGTTTGCAAAACCAACTCAGGGGAGCTCAAGTGTATCTTTGGAAACATGCAGTGTTTTCTAAATGCAGAAAAGCAATAACTAGAGTGTTTCAACTCATCCCACAGTATGGACCAGTCTGTTGCAGTAAGATCTCTACAAGTCAAATTAGATAACTCTCCTACCTAAAACTAATTCAGTTCTTAGTTGTCTTCAAACTCTTAATGTAATATATGGGGCTTACCATGATCTGCCCCCATCTGTCCTCTTTTCTTTTCTGCTGTTCACCTGAGTCCCCTGAACCTTTTCACTTTTGTGGCTGAGCACATACTGTATTTTCTGGCATTTTCAAAGGCATGAAGTTATATGTTATTTGAAGTGTTCCTTATTCAAATAAATATGACTTTAAAGAAAGTTAAACAGCATTCTTTTTTGCAGATATCTCCAGAGCCTTTAATATGTTAAAAAACATTGTGAATTCTTTAGAGGCACGTATAACGTGCTGCTGTTTTCCAAATTTATCAGATCTTAGAAACCCAGTTTTCTTGAGCTCTCACGTGATTAGTATTTTGTGGAGTATACTTCGGGAAATCTTTTTATATCCTCAAATTGGAATTCTTTATCCACTTGTTTAATTCTTCTCCACTTTTCACATCCCTCAGAATCTAACATGACCCTTCCCTGTCTATTAGATGGCCCTTATTTTTTTTTCATAGAATCTTATTTAGATAAAACCCCTGTCATAGCACCCTATTACATCATATGTGCTTCATTGTCTTTATTTCTTTACCTAAAAAAGCCTTGAGATCAGGATCTGTCTTTGATCCATGTATTCACCAGTGTACACCACAATACCTGGGGCAGTGTAGTCAGTGTTTATTCAGTGAATTGAGTAATGTTATTATTTTTCTATAAGTTAGCATTTCAGATGTTTTCTACCTTTCCACAGTCCGCTCTATCAAGCTGAAGGAAGATATTCTGTCCTGCACTTTTGCTGAGTTGAGTTTAGGCTTATGCCAGTTTATTCAAGAAGTGCGGAGACCAAATGGTGAAAAGTATGATCCAGACAGTATCTTATACTTGTGCCTTGGAATTCAGCAGGTATGAAATTCAATAATTGTTACAAAATCTATTGCATTTTTAATAATTCTGATAGAACTTGTGAATTAAGCTGAAAAATTACAGTGTATATTGTTTGGTATTGCTCTTATACTCTCTTCTTAATGAACTACTGACCCTTATTTAAAAGTCTTGGTCATATAAGCCTTTTATAAGTTAAACTGAGACTCTTAGAGTAAGAGAAATTGAGGTCGGTGCATTTTATTGGTGTAAATGCACAAAAAAGGCATAAATAGCAGTTCACAAAAGAAGTGAAATAGGTGATTTGACATAGGTGACAGGAGACATCCTTCTCAAAAATCATTTGACTAAATATGCATGTGTTTATTTTGGACTCTCAGTTTTTAATACATTGGTTTATGGCTATTCTTATGGCAGTACTCACTATTTTGATTACTGTAGGTTTGTAGTAAGTTTTGAAATTGGGAAGTGTGATTCTTCAGGATTCTTTTGGCTATTCGAGGTTCCTTGCAATTTCATATCAATTTTAGGATCAACTTTTCCATTTCTTCAAAAAATAAAAACTAAACCGTTGGGATTTTGATAGGATTGTATTGAATCTGTAGATTGCTTTGGGGAATATTGCTGTTTTAACAATTTTGTCTTTAGATCCATGAGTACAAGATGTTTTTCCTAGGTGTTCTTTAATTTCAGCAGTTTTATGCGTGTAAATCACATACCTCTTTGGTTAAATTTATTCTTAAGTATTTTATTCTATCTGATGCTGTTGTAAATGGAATTTTCTCTTTGGATTGTTTATTACAACTGATTTTCTTTTGCTTATACTCTGCAGCTTTACTAAGTTCATTTACTAGCTCTAATAACTAGTTTTTTTGTAGACTCTTTAGAATGTTCTATATATAGGTTCATGTCACTGCAAATAGAGATGGTTTTACTTCTTCCTTTCCTATTTCAATACTTTTTATTTCTCTTTCTCACCTGATTACTCTGGCTAGGATTTCCTGTACAGTGTTCAATAGAAGTGGCATTTTTGTTTCTGATCTAAGGGAGAAGTGATTTTTTTTTAAACCCATGTATTTTATAGGTACTCATATTTGAGTAAATGTACAAAACTCAACTCTGTGTATTCATAAAGGAAATTTTTTTAAAGATTGAAATAACTCCTGACTGTTAACAGTAGTTGCCTTTGTGTAGTGAGTTTGAGTATATCTTTCTTCCACCTTTTCTGTATTTTAAACTCTTTCCATAATGAGGATATAATATTTTTAAGTTGTGAAAATAACTTTATTAAAATAAAGAAGAAAATGAAGAATACTTTTCAACAACAAAACTGTAATCTGGCAATATGATCGTAAATTGCCTTTGAAGAGGCCTATAAAAATGCACGTTGAAATGGTGTGTAATTTTTAGTAGCCGGAATAAATTTAAGTGGAATTAAAAATTTACTGCAAGTCATACATAGATCAAAAAGCAGGAAACCAAGATAGCCATAGATAAATAAGTTTAAAATACCAGATCTTAAGAACACTGAAAGATTTTTAGCATATAATTATGCTACTTTGTGTTATTCTCTTGTTCTGCTCATTGTATTTCTCTGAAGTGGTTGAATCTGACCTGACCGGCACCGTGAAAATATTTAACAGTAATTTATTCAAGCTGTTGCGTGTTTCCCATTCTGTGATATGATTCTTTTGTTTTTGGGCCGCGTTGGGTCTTTTTTTTTGTTGCTGCGTGCGGGCTTTCTCTAGTTGTGGCAAGTGGGGGCTAGTCTTCATTGCAGTGTGTGGGCTTCTCATTGTGGTGGCTTCTCGTTGCGGAGCACAGGCTTTAGGCACGTGGGCTTCAGTAGTTGTGGCACATGGACACAGTAGTTGTGACTCACAGGCTCAGTAGTTGCGGCACATGGGCTTAGTTGCTCCGCGGCATGTGGAATCTTCCCAGACCAGGGCTCGAACCGATGTCCCCTGCATTGGCAGGCGGATTCTTAACCACTGTGCCACCAGGGAAGCCCCTGTGATATGATTCTTGATGGTTATAATTAGCATACTTTTAAGTCCTATAATTAGACTTGAACTTTTTGAAGGCTGGCTTGTGAGGCAGAGAATTGAGAGCTGTGGTTAGAAGCCTCCAAATAAATAGTTTTAAATTTTGGATAGCCTCAGGTTATCTGACACTAGCTAACTATATTATTTTCAGGAAGTCATCTTATAACTAGGCTAAAAAACAAACAAAAGCTGCTAAGAGCACACCTGAGAATTAGAAAAATGATTTGAGAAATTTGAATTAGGACCAATTTTTAGTATATCAGTTTTATTAACTAACTAAAAGGTACTTAAATTATTATAATTATTTTATACCATTCATGTTTTTAAAAGGAAATAGAATACTTTGCCTTACAAGCTCAGTGCTCAAGATAATGTTAATTCATGTGAAAAGGATCTTTAGCTTAAATTCTGGTGTTTTAACTGTATCCTTAAAATGGTTCACAGTATTGTAAGGACAAAAACTAAGGGTAAACTATATTCCTAAAAATATTCTTTTTAAAAACTTGTGGTTTTTTTTGTATCAACATATATGTTTCCATTTTTTTCTCTTGTAGTACCTGTTTGAAAATGGTAGAATAGATAACATTTTTACTGAGCCCTATTCCAGATTTATGATTGAACTTACCAAACTCTTGAAAATATGGGAACCTACAATACTTCCTAATGGTAGGATGATTATATTTTGATTCTTTTCATGATATGCCTTCTTAAATTGCTTGTTTTGTGATTCTCTTTTTATAAATTGTTCATTTTATATTTGTCTTGATTTATAACATATGTGGACTTTTGAGGAGAAAATCTTTGGTTTATTATCAATTATTTTAGTAAAACTATACCTTCCATACAGTACATGAATAGATACTAACTATTGAATATAAAAAACAACTGAAGGTTACATTTACTTTTTAGAAACAATTTTTGATCTGGTAGTTTTGGTAAAGTTGTACATGGTATCAGTAGCTGGCACATATGCTAGTTTGAGACTGTTAGCAGTGGACCTTTTTCAGTGGTTTATAAAAAGTACCCTGAACTGGTTGTTAAAGAGAGTTAAGTCTTCATCCTTGAATTGTCTATGACCATATGTCTTTGGACAAGTCCCTAATTCACTCCTGGTCTCATGCTCCTTGGCTATGAATGGAGAGGTTGAATGTGATGCCCAGAAATGTGTGCCCTTTCTGTTGGGCTACAGGGCACCTTTGAAGCATTATGAGCAATGCGGTGGCATGATGCATTTAGCATTCAAAGAGCGGGCTAGAGACATAGATTTGGAAGTAATAAATCTCTGTTCATGGGTAGTCTTCCAGGAATAGAATGCAGAAGCAGCAACAAAGAGGATTGGGGAGAAAACGTTAGGAAAGACCTGTGTTTAAGGGGTATCATGAGGAAGGTGCATTTAAAAGTATACTTATTTTAATTTTTCTGACCTCTGCTTTTCAAGAAAAATCCAGATAAGTTATCGTGAAGTAATCACTCTTAATATAAATTTAAAATAAGAAGAGATAGGAGGGAGAGAGGGAGCTATCTGCCCTCTAAACATATTAGCCAAATAAAACCGAACCAGTTAACAGTAAACAGAATGATCTCAAACAGGAGTCTGCAAACTGCAGCTCATGGGCCAGATCAGGCCTGCTGCCTGCTTCCGTATAGTACATGAGCTAAAAATATTTTTTACCTTTCTAAATAGTTGGGAAAAAAATTAAAGAAAAATATTTTGTGGCATGTGAAAATTGAATGAAATTCAAATTTGTTTCTATAAATAAATTTTACAAATAGCCACACCTATTTGTTTATGTGTTGTCTACACTTCCTTATCTTTTACAACAACAAAGTTGTTTTCAAAGCCCTTATGGCCCACAGTGCTTAATATGTTTACCATCTGGCTCTTCACAGAAGAAGTTTACCAACCCCTGGTCTAAAATAACAATAGATTAAAACTGTTTCAGGGGAGTGCTCACGATGTCTGCTTCAGTGGAATCATCTGCCCTTTTCTTTGCAGTGCTTTTTCTATTTTTCTGTATGAGGAAGAGGGAGAAAGAGAGGAACAGTTTTTTCCTTAGTATCTTCCTGTCTGAGGATTAGAGAAATTACTTAGTCCCATTTAGCAGGAGCTTAGTACTGTTTCTTTTTCCCCTTTCTTCTGTTCAGGTTACATGTTCTCTCGCATTGAAGAAGAGCATTTGTGGGAGTGCAAACAGCTGGGTGCTTACTCACCAATCGTCCTCTTGAACACCCTCCTTTTCTTCAATACCAAATACTTTCAACTAAAGAATGTTACTGAGCACTTGAAGCTTTCCTTTGCCCATGTGATGAGACGGACCAGGACTCTGAAGTACAGTACCAAGATGACATATCTGAGGTTCTTCCCACCTTCACAAAAGCAGGAGACAGAACCAGGTGTGTGGTGGAGTTTTTAAGATTTCTTTCTTTCATTCTTTTTTTTTCAATTAAGTATAGTTGATGTACAATATTATGTTAGTTTCAGGTGTGCAACATAGAGACTTGACCTTTAAATACATTGTGAAATGATCACCCTGATAAGTCTAGTAACTATCTGTCTCCGTACAAAGTTATTACAATATTATTGGCCATATTCCTTATGCTGTATGTTACCTCCTTGTGCCTTATCTTATAACTGGAAGTCTGTTCCTCTTAATCCCCTTCACTTATTTTGCCCATCCCCCACCCCTCTTCCCTCTGGCAACCACCAATTTGTTCTCTGTAGCTGTGAGTCTGTTTCTGTTTTGTTTGTTCATTTGTTTTATTTTTTATATTCTGCATATAGGTGAAATCATACAGTATTTTTCTTTTTCTCACTGACTTATTTCACTTAGCATAACACCCTCTATGTTGTCACAAATGGCAAGATTTCATTCTTTTTTATAGCTGAGTGAATCCATTCTGTTGATGGACACTTGCATGTTTTGGCTATTATCAATAATGCTGCAATGGACATGGGGTGCATACATATCTTTTTGAATTAGTGTTTTTGTTTTCTTTGGGTAAAAAATACCCAGAAGTAGAATTGCTGGATCATATGGTAGTTCTATGTTTAATTTTTGAGGAAACTCCATACTGTTTTTCACAATGGCTGCACCAGTTTACATTCCCACCAACAGTGCATGAGTGTTCCGCTTTTTACACATCCTCGCCAACACTTGATATCTCTTGTCCCTTTCACGATAGTCATTCTGACAAGTGTGAGGCGTTATCTCATTTTGGTTTTGACTTGCATTTCCCTGATGATTAGTGATGTGGAGCATCTTTCCGTGTGTCTGTTGGCAATCTGTATGTCCCTTTTGGGAATGGCTATTCAGATCCTCTGCCCATTTTTTAACTGCATTTTTTGTTTGTTTGTTTTTTGGATATTGAGTTCTCTGAGTTCTTTATACATTTTGGATATTAACCCCTTTCCAGATAAATAATTTGCAACTGTCCTCTCCCATTCAGTAGGTTGCCTTTTCATTTGGTTAAGGGTTTCCTTTGCTATGCAAAATCTTTTTAGTTTGATGTGGTCCCATTTGTTTATTTTTGCTTTGGTTGTCTTTACCTGAGGAGACAGATCCAAAAAAATATTACTAAAACTGATGTCAAAGTTTCCTGCCTGTGTTTTCTTCTAGGACTTTTATGGTTTCAGTTCTTAACGTTTAAGTCTGTAATCCATTTTGAGTTTAATTTTGTATATGATGTGAAAAAAGTGGTCCAGTTTCATTCTTTTCCATGTAGCTGTCCAGTTTTCTCAACTCCATTTACTGAAGAGTCTGTCCTTTCCCCATTGTATATTCTTGCTTCCTTTGTCATACGTTAATTGGCCATATAAGCATGGCTTTATGTCTGGGCTAGCTATTCTGTTCCATTGATCTCTGTGTTTGTTTTTGTGCCACTGTCATACTGTTTTGATTACTATGGCTTTGTGATATGCAGTTGATCCTTAAACAATACGTAGGTTGGACCACCAACCCTACTCACAGTCCAAAATCCGCATATAATTTTACAGTCAGCCCTCCTTATCCACAGTTTCACATCTGCAGATTCAAACAGCCATGATTGTATAGTACTGTAGTATCTAATTATTGAAAAAAATCCATGTATAAGTGGATCCACGTTGTTCAAACTTGTGTTGTTTAAGGGTCAACTGTAGTTTGAAGTCAGAGTGTGTGAACCTCCAGCTTTGTTCTTCTTACTCAAGATAGCTTTCGCTATTTGGGGTCTTTTGTGGTTCCATATAAATTTTAGGAGTATCTGCTCTATTTTTGTGAAAAATGCCACTGGTATTTTGATAGCATTGCATTGAATCTGTAAGTTATTTTGGGATGGACATTTTAACACTATTAATTCTTTCAATCCATGAGCATGGTGTATCTTTTCATTTATTTGTGTTGTCTTTGATTTGTTTCATCAGTGTCTTAACAGTTTTTAGAGTACAGTTCTTTCACCTCTTTGGTTAAATTTATTCCTAGGTATTTTATTATTTTTGATGCAATTGTAAATGGGATTGTTTTCTTAATTTCTCTTTCTGATAGATCGTCATGAGTGTATAGAAATGCAAAAGATTTCTGATATTTTGTATCCTGTAAAATGTATTTACTGAATTTATTTATTCTGATAGTTTTTTGGTAATGTCTTTAGAATATTCTGTATACAGTATCATGTCATCTGCAGATGGTGGTGGTTTTACTTCTTCCTTTCCAGTTTGGATTTTGAAAATTTCCTCTTCTTATCTGATTGCCATGTCTAGGACTTCTAATACTATGTTGAATGAAAGTGGCAAGAGTGGGCATCCTTGTCTTATTCCTAATCTTAGAGGAAATAGTTTCAGCTTTTCACCATTGAGTATGATGTTAGCTGTGAGTTTGTCATACATGGCATTTATTATGTTGCGGTATATTCCCTCTGTAGCCACTTTGTTGAGAGTTTTTATCAGAAATGGATGTTGAATTCTTTCAAAAGCTTTTTCTGCATCTATTGAGATGATCTTGTGCTTTGTATCCTTCATTTTGTTAATGTGGTGTATCATGTTGATTTGTGAATATTGATCCATCCTTGCATCCCTGGGATAAATCCCACTTGCTCATGGTATACCATCCTTTTAATGTATTGTTGAATTCAGTTTGCTGATATCTTGTTGAGGATTTTTGCATTTGTGTTTATCAGCGATATTGGCCTGTAATTTTATTTCTTTGGTGTCTTTGTCTGGTTTTGGTATCATGCTGGCCTTGTAGAATGAGTTTGGAACAGTTCCTTTCTCTTCTATGTTTTGGAATAGCTTGAGACAGATAGGTATTAACTCTTCTTTAAATGTTTGATAGAATTCATCTGTAAAGCCATCTGGTTCCAGACTTTTGTTTGTTGGGAGTTTTATGATTACTGATTCAGTTTCATTATTGGTAATTGGTCTGTTCATGTTTTCTATTTCTTGCCTGATTTAGTCTTGAAAGATAGTATGTTTCTAGGAATTTATCCATTTCCTCTAGGTTGTCCAATCTGTTGGCGTATAGTTGTTCATCGTAATCTCTTATGATCTGTTGTATTTCTGTGGTGTCAATTGTAACTTCTGTTTCATTTTTCATTTTATTTATTTGGGCCCTCTCTTTTTTTTTTCTTGATGAATCTGGCTAAAGGTTTGTCAATTATGTTCATTTTTTCAAAGGACAGGCTCTTTTCTATTGTTTTTTTTTTTTTTTAGTCTCTGTTTCATTTATTTTCATTTTGATCTTTATCATTTCCTTCCTTCTGCTAATTTCGGGTTTTGGTTGTTCTTTTTCTAGTTCCTTTAGGTGTAAGGTTAGATTATTTGAGATTTTTCTTGTTTCCTAAGGTAGACCTGTATTGCTATAAATTTCTCTCTTAGAACTGTTTTTGCTGCATCCCATAGATTTTGTCTCAAAGTATTTTTTGATTTCCTCTTTGATTTCTTCAGTGTTCCATTGGTTGTTTAGTAGTGTGTTATTTAGACTCCACATATTTGTTTTTGCCAGTGTTTTTCTTTTAGTTGATTTCTAGTCTGGTACCGTTGTGGTTAGGAAAGGTGCTTAATGTGATTTCAGTTTTCTTAAAACTTATTGAGATTTGTTTTGTAGCCTAACGTGATCTATCCTGGAGAATGTTCCATGTGTACTTGAAAAGAATGTTATGCTATTTTGGGGTGGAATGTACTATTTATTAAGTCCATCTGGTCAGATGTGTCATTTAAGGCCTATGTTTCCGTATTTATTTTGTGTTTGGATGCTCTGTTCATTGATGTAAGTGGAGTGTTAAAGTCCCCTACTGTTAGTGTGTTACTGTCACTTTCTCCTTTTTTGTCTCTTAATATTTGCTTTATATATTTAGGTGCTCCTGTGTAGGATGCATACATATATACAAGTGTTTCTTCTTATTGTTGGATTGATCCCTTTATCATTATGCAGTGTCCTTCTTTGTCTCTTTGTTTTAAAGTCTGTTTCATCTGATATGAGTATTGCCACCCCAGCTGTCTTTTCATTTCCATTTGCATGGAATATCTTTTTCTATCCCCTTGCTTTCAGTCTGTGTGTTTTCTTTAGATCTGAAGTGAGTCTCTGGTAGGCAGCATATATATGGATCTTATTTTGGTATCCAGTCAGCCACCCTGTGTCTTTAGATTGCAGCATTTAGTCTATTTACATGTAAAGTAATTACTGATAGGTATGTACTTATTACCATTTTGTTCATTGTTTTCTGGTTGGTTGTATTGTTCTTGTCTGTTTCTTTTTCTCTTGCTCTCTTCCCTTGTGATTTGATGGCTTTTTAGTGTTATGTTTGTATTCTTTTTTCTTTTTTGTGTGTATGTCTGTTATTGGGTTTTGGTTTGTGGTTATCATAAGGCTGTTATATAACAACTTATGTCTATAGCAGTCTATTTTAAGTTGATGGTTGCTTAAGTTTGAGTGCATTCTAAAAGTACTACATTTTTACTCCCCCCCTCACCTTTTATGTTTTTGACATACTTTACTTTTTTAAAATTTTGTATATTAACTACGTTTTTAATCTTCATACTAGGTACAGAGGTGGTTGATTCACTACCTTTACTATATGTTTGCCTTTACATTGAGATTTTTTTTCTTCCATAATTTTCGTATTTCTAGTTATGGCCTTTTCTTATGTTTAAAGAAGTCCCTTGAACGTTTATTGTAAGGTCAGTTTAGTAATGATAAACTCTTTTAGTTTCTGCTTCTCTGGGAAACTTGATTTCTCCTTTAATTCTGAATGATAATCTTGACAGATAGAGTATTCTTGGTTGTAAGTTTTTTCCTTTCAGCATTTTGAACATCTCATGCCATTCCCTTCTGGCCTGTAAAGTTTCTGCTGAAAAGCCAGCTGATGGTCTTATGCGGGCTCCCCTATATGTAACTAGTTGTTTTTCTCTTGCTGCTTTAAATATTCTCTCTCTATCTTTAACTTTTGACATTTTAATTATAATGCGTCTTGGTGTGGGTTTCTTTGGGTTCATCTTGTTTGGGACTCTCTGTTTCCTGAAATTGGATGACTTCTCCAGGTTAGTCAAGTTTTCATCCATTTTTTCTTCAAATAAGTTTTCTGTTTCTTTTTCTCTCTTCCTTCTGGAGTCCTTATAATGCAAATGTTAGTATGCTTGATGTTGTCCCCAGAGGTAAGCTATTCTCAGGTTTCTTTTCCTTTTGCTGTTCCAGTGGGGTGATTTCTACCACTCTTTCTTCCAGGTTACTGATCCATTCTTCTGCTTCATCTAATCTGCTATTGATTCCCTCTAGTGGATTTTTCATTTCAGTCATTGTATTCTTTATCTCTGATTGGTTCTTTTTTATTTTCTTTATCTCTTCGTTGAGGGTCTCACAGTGGTCCTCAATTCTTCTCCTGAATTCGGTTAGTATCTTTATGACCATTATTTTGAACTCTTTATCTGGTAGATTGTCTATCTTTGTTTTGTTTAGTTCTTTTTTTGTTTTTTTGTTTTTTTTAAGGTTTTTGTCTTGTTCTTTTCTTTGGAACAATTCCTTTGTCTCCTCAGTTTTCCTAGCTCTCTGTGTTTGTTTCTATGTACTAGATAGATCAGCTACATCTCCCATTCTTAAAAGCATGGCTTTATGTAAAAGGTATCCTATGAGGCCCAGTAGCACAAGGCTGCATGCACCCTCCTGTTGTGGCTGGGCCATGATGGCTGTGGGTGTGCTAGTGTGCAGCGCTGACCCCTGACACAGCTGGCTGTAATGCCCAGCTGTGACTCTTGCAGGTACTCTGGTGTGCGGGGCCATCTCCTAGGGTGGGAGCTGCTTTTGGAGGGGCTCCAGTACCAGCTGAGGGAGTCTGCTGGGAGTGGCAGGATGGTGGGATGCTTTGGGCTCTAGTGCTTGCTGAAGCCACCTGCTGAGTATGATAGCATAGGGAGTTGCTTTGGAGGAGTGCCAACTGGGGTGGATCTACAGGTGAACCTGGGGTGAGATGCGGAGAGTCATAAATGGTGCCCACCAGCACTGTACCAGCTTGGTGTAGAAGGTGAACAAAAAATCCTGGTGTTGCCCAGTGGCTACATAACCAGAGAAAATTACAAAAGATCCCTGACTCTCCTGCACACAACCTAAAATCAGTCAATGAATCTCCTTTATGTATGACCCAGGTATTTTTCAAACCACTGCCTCTGCAATGGGACTTGGAGCAAGAGAGTTTTTGCATGTGCCCTTTAGGGTGGAGTTTCAGTTTCTTACAGCCCTCTGGACGTAAGTCCCACTGGTTTTCAAAGCCAGTTGTTATGGGGGTTTGTCTTTCGGACCTCTACAGTTGTGATCTCCTCCCTGCTTGTGGATCCCTGCGCCAGAGATATGGGTCCTGGCCAGATACCATCTCCACCCTTCCTACCCATCTTAATGAGGATTTTCTTTTCATCCTTAGTTGTGGAAAATCTTTTCTGCCAGTCTTCAGGTCTGTCTCGGGGATAGTTCCTCTATGTGTAATTGTAATTTTGGTGTGTTCATGGAAGGAGATGAGCCCAGGATCTTCCTACTCTGCCATCTTGTCCCCCTCTTGTAAGATTGCTGTTTGAAGTCTTATTAGTATTCAAATAGACACATTACAGAAGAGTAATTGCAAATTCTAGACATGGAAGAGTGTAGCTTTAACATTTAAATGCTTTTCTTTATTGTCAGGGCCAAGTTAAAGGCTCAACTCAAAATTAGAGGAATCACTTGCTTCGGTATGCTTCTGTTGTTTTTTTTTTTTCTTGCTACACTGCATGGCTTGTAGGATCTTAGTTCCCAGACCAGGGATCGAACCTGTGCCCCCTGCAGTGGAAGCACAGAGTCTTAACCATTGGACCGCCAGGGAAGTCCTGTTTTATTGGCTTTTAAATTAGAAATTCTGATTTAATTGGTCTATAGCCCAGATAATCTGCATTTTAAAACTTCACAGGGAATTTAAATATACAGCCAAGGTTGGGAATCACTGATTTAGAGGCAACAGATAGGTCAATTCCTAGTTAAAAGGAACTTGCTTAACTTTTAAATCTACTGTTTATGAAACTTTTTTTTTTTGACCAGAGTGCTCCGTCTTAGTTAACGTTGTCAAAATATGAAGGAACTTAAACCTGACCTAGAGTATACTGCCTTCATACACAGTCATACACAGTAGAATAATATCAGCAGTGACTGTTTTATTAGAAGGTTTATGGTCTTGCATTCCAAAAACAGCCTATTAAGTAATAGTTTGTTTTTAATGTTTAAAAAATTAATGTTGTTATTATGGAACTAGAAATTACATTTATTAATTTTGAAGAAAATTGTAAGTTCTAAAATTCCCCAAATCAAGCCGTTACTTCCTTGGGAAAAGAGTGAAGTATATGTTTTCAATGTGAGAATTTTAAATTACTGAAACTAAAATCTGTAAAGAATAATTGTGATGTGATGTTCATCGTTGTGTTAACTTTTTTCTCAGTTGCTCCTTTACTTTAGAAAATACTAAGATTATCTTGCTTTTTCACCATGTGTCCATGTCCTCTTTCCTTTACCGTGTTTATATATAGCCCACTTTATGCTCTTAATTGATATTAATTCAGGGAGGCAGAGGCAGGGAGGCAACATTTCCCTGTTTTCTGATTAGGTGCTTTACCAGATTGGTAATAAATTTAGCTTCTTTTTCTGAATGAGCAGCTAGCAAATTATTTAGGTAGTCTCTAAATGGAAAACTGGATGACTTTTGTTTAAGTCATAACTAATACAGGAAGCTGGGGAAAGTTCTAGATCAGTTGTTAAAAGTATCTATCAGAAAAAAAAGAAGAAAACCTTTTTCCTCAGGTTTTCAGATCCACCTACTACTCTCTTGAAAATTAAATGGAGAAAGTGGGAAAGAAACAGCCTACCTTCCATGTCTTCAGCCTGGCTTCTTTCTTTTTTTTTTTTTTTTTTAAGATTTTTTTTTTTTTTTGATGTGGACCATTTTTAAAGTCTTTATTGAATTTGTTACAATATTGCTTCTGTTTTACATTTTGGTTGGGTTTTTGGCCGCAAGGCATGTGGGATCTTAGCTCCTCGACCAAGGATCAAACCCACACCACCTGCATTGGAACGCACAGAGTCTTAACCACTGGACTGCCAGGGAAGTCTCACCCTGGCCTCTTTCTGATAACCCTTGGCCTCTGCAAAATTCTGTTGGTGAAAAAGGGTTTGCTCTTTCCTTATCAAATGGTCAACTTACTGAGAATTTCTTATCCCAACAAAGATTTCATTTCTCATAATACTATGCAAATGAAAGAAACTTAAACAAATGCCCAGTGGACACGGGTGCCCCACAGGAGAAATATTTTCAGAGAAAGAGATCAACTTCTGTCTTGATCTCTACTATAGAAGAACATATGGAACCCTTTTATTCTCTTTATTTTGCTGTGGCTTAACAATCCTATGCCTAATAAAATCTCTTAAAGTCAGGCTCAGAATTGAGACATACTCTCAAGCATCAATGCTTTTTGTCATGCTGCCTCCAGTTTGGTGAGAAGGGAAACATAAATTTTACAGGACAGGGACTTTGTTTGATTAACCCAGCCCTAATCTGGTGCCTCCATAGGTCCTCAGTAAATGTTGAACGAGTGAGTAAGTGAAAGGAAGGGAGAGGGGGTGACTAGAAGCAAAGCTCATTGGGTGTCTTAAGACTTGAAGAAAGACTTTTCTAATACTTTGATAATAATTTCCTGTCTCAAGATAAACTAACTGTTGGCAAGAGGAAACGAAGCGAAGATGATGAGGTTCCAGTAGGTGTGGAGATGGCAGAAAATACTGACAACCCTCTAAGATGCCCAGTCCGACTTTATGAGTTTTACCTGTCCAAATGGTAAGTGATTTTCCTCTGAACTAGATATAACACGCTGCAAAAAATAGTTAAAATACTATAGATTTCAGAAATGTAGCTGGTCTGTAACTCTAAACAAGGATTTACTTATAATTTTATTTTTTCCCTATTCTCATATCTGCCTGGATTTTGAACCAAGAAACAAATTGCTTTACCTTGGTAATTTTTTTCCCCAAAAATCTCTTGAAAAGCAAGAATCACTGCCGTTGTTTGATCTTTACAACTGTTGCTCAACTTTATGTGATATCTAAACTGCTGTGAATTTATTATTTATATAGAAAAGAAGGGGGAAAGTTGTAGTACTAACTCTATATAAATAGGAAAACAATTTATTTTTAAAGAATTGATATTTTTTGAGTGGTGTTTTTCTTACAGAAACTTTATGACTTTAAAGAGTTGTAAGATCCACACTAAAGCATTTTTTTCTCAAAGAAATATAATCACTGGGTTTGTTCTTTGATAATGTGTATTGAGTGCTCTTGGGATTCATTCCAGGATATTGGGCACTGAGGATATGTGGTTCTCAGCCATAGTGTCACATGTGAGTTGAATTTTTTGTTACTCCTGGTAATGTTTTAAGTACTAAAGTTTGAAAGATTTACACTTTGTCATCTATTAACATTATACTCACTTTCAATCCAGTGTGATTCTTGAGTGTGGGAGAAAAAATACAGAGTTACAGGTTGCTCCTGGAGCGTAAATGCCTATAAACTTATTTATCTCTGTGGGTACATTGTTTATTAGTCACAGTATGGAAAAGTTGAGAGCCATTATATTTAAAGAGTAGTTACATATTTCCTGTACTCTCTGATCCGAATTTTCTTTCTTTTTCTTTTTTTTTCCTGTGGATAGTTCTGAAAGTGTGAAGCAGAGGAATGATGTGTTTTACCTTCAACCTGAGCGCTCCTGTGTTCCAAATAGCCCCATGTGGTACTCCACGTTTCCAATAGACCCTGGGACCCTGGACACCATGTTAACACGTATTCTCATGGTGAGGGAGGTACATGAAGAACTTGCCAAAGCCAAATCAGAAGACTCTGATGTTGAATTATCAGATTAAAGTGGAAGTGGGGTTCCTATTTTCATACACGTTGGTATGCACCAAACTGTGAATGCATCCAGCTTTGGAAAACGATCTATAAGTCCAAGTCCTCTTGACTTGATTATAAGATAATGGAAAACAGACGACTCGTGAACCACAGTGTGGATGTACAAATGAAAATTGAAGGAAAGAATATGAACTGAGAAATGTTGTTCTTTGGCAGTGATATAGTTCTTAGACATCTTCAGAATGACTAACCAATTTCTCTGAGTGGTGCATAATCTTATTTTGTTTGGGAATAACAAATTGTGGAATATTTTTAAGGAAAATTGTTGTATAAAACTCTACCATAGTAACCTTAGACCTTAGAGAGGTAGCTTTGGAGTGAAACCTTGGCTGCAGTAGGCTACTTGGGCAAGCCCTATGTAAAAGTCAGGGGAGATATCAGTACAGAGCTAAGAGTGGCATCAGATGAGGACTGTGGGACCCAGACTTGAAGACCCAATAAAAATACTCAACTTTTTTTAAAAGGTAGAGAGTGAAGTGGTCTTGATTTTGATTTTCACTGCCAAGCCAATTCTGTGAAGGATAGAAGCCTCTGGTGCTTTTGCCATGGGGTCCCTCAAATCAGGGAAAAAGGCCTTCACTGATGTTCATGCAGTAATGTGTCCCTTTCACTTTCTGGGTCTAGCCTTCTCAGCTGTGGGTCTGGATGTGGGTAAATTAAGTTCAAGGGGCTGAAACTCTGCAAAATGATTATGCACACAGAAAATCTGTGGAGCCCATTAGACCCCAAGTGTCTTGAAATGTTTGTAGAAAACCCACTAAAATGCCCACTTCTCTGGGTGTCAGCCTTTATTGCTGCTGTCTCACAGCATGAGCTGTGGTACACAGAAATGGGGGTTCTCCTTTTGTTTTCATTTTATCCCCAAATGGCAGCTTTTCTCCCATTGTTTTATCTTCCTGTTTCCCAGATAATTCCTGTTATTTTGTCTTTTGCACCAGTTTCTGGAGGCCCTTGTCATTTCAAAAAGAAGAGTCTCTCTCCTTACTCTGGCAAGCCTGTGGGTGATTCCACAAAGACACAGTGTTACTTAGCTATCAGGATTACGGTAGAAGAGGTCCCAGTATATTCCTATATAAAGCATTTGGAAGATGAGCTTGTTGCCCTAAGAAACTTGAAAATAGGATTTTGGGGTTAGGATACAAAGACACGGACTGTCTTTCATATCCACAAGCAGGTCTTCTTATAGCATTATTCCAGACTAGCTGTTTTAGTAGTTCTATGAGGATTGCAAGTCCTGGGTGTGTTTGGCATATGGATCCTTCTTCTTCATCTCCATTCTGTTTCTTCCCCACAAAATTTTGAATCAAAGCGTTTATGATATTGGCCAATCACAGAATTTCGTTAGCTGAGGTTAATTTGACCCTTTAATAGAAATGAGAGAAGTCTAAAAAGCCTCTTAGAAACTTTAACCTTGAAAGATTTTACAATATGTCCCATTTTTCAGATGGGGGTGACAGGTTGTTTTTGTTTTTTTGGGTTTTTTTCAATAAATAAACTCTTAACTACAATAAAAAGTTAAAAGTAGGCCTTTTGACATTGTGTACTTACGGTTCTGTCCCTCTGCCTGTAACAAATTTTGTTTTTGTTACCAAGAACTATGTGAAAGAAGTAAATCTGCCCCAGTTCTGTATGATTAATTCCATCTGTGTTTGTCATTTCTGACTGGAAAACTTATTTCCAGACCTTGTTTGATATGGAGGAAAAACAGTTGGATTGTCTGATAAGTCTGCCAATAAACTATCCAGAAACATCAGGTGTAATAGTCCCCACTATACAAATTTTATGGTTTATATAAACACTAATATTTCCCCTTCTGTAGAAAGACAAATATATGGCATAGTAGATAAACTATTATAAAACACCAGAGAGAAAAAAAAATTCTGTATCTTTTAATTGAGAACAGCCAATATCCAGGTAAATGGCTGTACCAGGATGTCAACTGCATGTTAGTCCACAGAGTTGTCCAGATCCTGAATTAATTCGTAAAAGAAAATATTAATTATTGGTCATTCCTCATAAGCATAGCCATTGATATGTGTGTCTGGTTATTTGCTTTTTAAAATTTTATTAAAATTATGTTAAATTACATTTTTCCCCCCCAGGGGAGAAAAAATACCAAACAAGAGAAAACATTAAATTATCCATTCTGTTCTTTTTTTGTTTTTTTAAACACTTGGGTTTTCACCTTGCAGAAACCACAGAAATATTCCCTTAGAATAAAACAGTATATTTGTATTTGATGGGTGAATTATTACTTTTTGTTATGTCTTGAAAGAATTTAAAATATTTTTTCCTGTTTGACCCTATTGGTATGACCCAACAGATGGCATATTACAAAGAAAGAGAGCATTTTTCAGAAAATAAGTTGTTTGATTTTTACTCAGTCCAGAAAATATACTGTTTCACTGCAAAATCTTTTCAAATTTTTTTTCCCATCAAAGACTTGTTCTGATTTTTAATCTATTAACTATATTGAAAGCCCTGAAAGCTAGAAGTATCATGTATATATTTCATTTCAGGCAGACTTTTTTTTTTGAGATTCACAAAGCTTGCCTCGTTCAACTTGAATCATTTTGAAATCATGAAATTAGAGTAAAGAATATATCCATTCTTAAGTATAAATACACATTTAATTTGGGAATGTGAGACTAAGTGGCATTTTCCTTAGACTCTAGAGCTATATTGGTATTGTGCAAATATACCTTCAAATTCCACATAGATTGTTTCTATCTACCTGCCCTGTGGCATTCCTAATTTTGTATAGTAGGACTTTTGCAAAAATGAAATTCTGTAAATGAATCCCAGTTTTTCTAGTAAATTCAAATTTTAATTTTCCATGCAAATAGGAAAGTTCCCTATGGTTCTGAGTTGAAATTTTAGGAAAGAATTAAGCAATAATACCCCCAACTCCTCTTGTCTGTCATCATCATAATTTATTATCATCATTGAAAAACTAATAATTGAGAGGCATTGTTACGGAGCCTAGTCTTTCTACTTACTGTTTGTATAGCTTTAGGTAAGTTACCTAACCTCTCTGTGCTTCAGTTTTCTCATGAAGTGAGAATAATAACTATTTATAACTTGACCCTGGCACATGGTAGGTTTTCAAATGTCAACTATTTTTTACTATAACATATGCAAATTCTAGGCATATAGTAAAATTTTAAATAAGTGCTAATTCCCCCACTACAGCCTGAATTTTCACTAAGTTGAGTGCTTCAGATTGTGCAAAACATAATACCCAACATCATCAGTTCTATATATTTGAATCAAATATTTAGAAAAACTAAATACTATATACACTAAATCATAAGTTCTTCACTCATGTGTTTATATGCATATGAATTGTAATCAACATTACAAAAATCCATTGATACACTTCACTGCATTGAAGAAGGTAAGAAGTAATACATGGTATATCAGTGGATACAAGAAGAGCATGTGATATAGTTTATCTTTTTTTTTTCATTGGAGAAACTCTTAATCTGTGAAATTTCTTTTACTTGGTAATGGTTATATACCATCACATAGGAAGAAGACAGCTGTACAGTATACATCTTCATTCTTCTTCCTCATTACAGAGCCCCCATCCCCTCACATTCTGAACCGCCGTAGCTTCCTGGTAAGAGACTGTATTTTCCAGGCTGTCTTGCAACTAGGTGTAAACAAGTGACTAGGTTTTGACCAGTGGGATGGAAGCAGAAATAGATAACAAGCAGGCCACATCCTTAAAAGGAAAGAGCCCACCCTCCTCTTCTAATTTCCTCTTTCCCATGCACCAGAATGTAAACATAGTCAGTGGTCATGGCAAACCAGTTTTGTCTATGTGGGAAAGGGCAACGTATCTTAAGCACATTAACCTCATGGGGCAGCCACTTATCTCCTGAACTGCCTACTACCTCAGACCTTCACATAAAAAAGAAAGAAACCGGGCTTCCCTGGTGGCGCAGTGGTTAAGAATCCACCTGCCAATGCAGGGGACACGGGTTCGAGCCCTGGTCCGGGAAGATCCCACATGCCGTGGAGCAGCTAAGCCCGTGAGCCACAACTACCGAGGTTGCGCTCTAGAGCCCGCGAGCCACAACTACTGAAGCCCACGTGCAGCAACAAAGACCCAACGCAGCCAAAAATAAATTAAATAAATTTAAAAAAAAAAAAAAAAAAGAAAGAAACCTTCCATCTTACTGAAGCCATTGTTATTTGGCCTCTACTAAAGTAGCCAAACCAGTATCCTAACTAATAGACCTACTATGCCCAGTATCATGCTTCTGCTTAATGTAGAACTGCAAGTTCTGATCCAGACTATAAGGAAAGAAAAAGAAACAGCTTTTCAATATTGGCAAGTGAGAAGTAAAACTCATTATATTTGTCATTATTTTCAGATGTTCAGGAACATCTATAAAAAACCAAGAGAGAATTCCCTGGCAGTCCAGTGGTTAGGACTCCATGCTTTCATTGCTGTGGGCCCAGGTTCAATCCCTGGTCAGGGAACTTAAGATCCCACAAGCCGTGCCACGAGGCCAAAAATAAAAAGCCAAAAGAAACAACATACCATTAAACATAAGTTTAAGGCTGCTAACTATAAAATAAGTTTATAAAAACTTCAGGCATTTTCCCACAAGAGCAATAGCCAATTAGATAATGTAATTAAAAGGAAAAGATACTATTCACAGTAGCTATGCAAGCTATAAAGTATTTAGTGATTAATCATATCTGTCAATAAAGGATGACAAACAGATGACAAGCTCAGAGAAGATACTTGTGTAAAACCACCAAAGGATTTATGCCTCGAATATACAAAAAACTGCTGAATTGTAAAGAAAACTGAACAAAGAATGATAGTTCATAGATGAGGAACCCAAAAAGGTAACAAATATATGATCATGGGATTTTATATATATATATTTTTTAACAGATTATTTTTTACATTTATGTATTTATCTATTTTTGGCTGTGTTGGGTCTTCGTTTCTGTGCGAGGGCTTTCCGCAGCTGTGGCAAGCAGGGGCCACTCCTCATTGTGGCGCGTGGGCCTCTCACCACCGCGGCCTCTCTTGTTGCGGAGCACAGGCTCCAGACGCGCAGGCTCAGCAATCGTGGCTCACGGGCCTAGCCGCTCCACGGCATGTGGGATCCTCCCAGACCAGGGCCCGAACCCGCATACCCTGCATTGGCAGGCAGATTCCCAACCACCACGCCACCAGGGAAGCCCAGTCATGGGATTTTATAAAAGAGCTGTCACTTTACATCCTTAAAACCGGCCAAAATTAGAAAAATGGATAATGCCAAGTGGTGGTGGTGATGTAGGACAAAAAAACCCTTACATATTGCAAGAATAAGTGTAGAACTGCGTATATCCATTCTGTAGAGCAATCTTAAACATCAAGTTAAAGAAGGTTGATAGTTTTTACTAAGAAATTTCCCCTTTCCTTTCATTAAATAAATGATTAATGTTATTAAGTGGTCTTTTGTGTGTGTGTGTCCATGTAATTTTTATCCTTATTCATTTGCCAAACTACCTTGATGGATTTTTCTAATATTGAACCATCCCTGCATTCCTTGATAAAATAATTAATGGTGATTTTTAAATATATATATATATATATATACTATTGGATTAGATATATAATTTTTATCAAGTTAAGGATATTACCTTCCATTCCTAGTTTGCCATCAGTTTTTCTTTAAATTATAAATGTGTTAAACTTACCAAATGCTTTTTTTTTTTTTGGATTTTTCTATATAGTCATCTTACTTTTCTGTCTTTGTTAATGTTGTGAAGCACATTGAATGGTTCTTGCATCCCTTGGATACACCTTTGTTAAGTTAATATATACTGTTAGATTTGGCTTGCTAATATCTTACTTAGTTTTTGTTTTGTTTTTACATCTATAATCAAAAGTGAAAAATTTTCTTCCCTTGAACTCTCATCTGATTTTGGAAACATCGTTAGAAAAAGAAGTAGGCAAATTTTATTATTTTTCCATTTTGTGGAACAATTTATATAAAACTTATATTACTGAAAGTGTAGTCAAACTATAAAACTTTTAATTCAGTTTATTTTTCAAAATTCCTCTAAGGGCATGTCTTTGCCATTTTGGTTTATGTAATGTTCATTGGTCTATTCAAGTTTTTGGTGTCAATTTGGATTTTTTATGTTTCTCTATAATTTTCTCAGTTTCATCTGTATGTTCAGGTTTATTAGCATATGGTTCATAATTCCTTCTTCCATTCTATATTTTTTGTTCTTCTGTTTTGTTTGCATTTTCTTTTTCCTGATCAGTCTTTTTTCTTTTTCTTTTTTTCTTCCTTCTTTCTTTTTAAATTTTTATTGGAGTGTAGTTGATTTACAATGTTCTGTTTCTGCTGTATAGCAAAGTGAATCAGTTAAACATATACATATATCCACTCTTTTTTAGATTCTTTCCCATATAGGTCATCACAGAGTATTGAGTAGAGTTCCCTGTACTATATGGTAGGTCCTTATTATCTATTTTATATATAGTAGTGTGTATATGTGAATCCCAATCTCCCAATTTATCCCTCCCCGCCTTCCCCCCCTGGTAACCATAAGATTGTTTTCTACATCTGTGGCTCTCTTTCTGTTTTGTAAATAAGTTCATTTGTACCATTTTTTAAGATTTCATAGATAAGCGATATCATACAGTATTTGTCTTTGTCTGACTTATTTCACTCAGTATAACAATCTCCAGGTCCATCCATGTTGCTGCAGATGGCATTATTTCATTCTTTTTTATGGCTGAGTAACATTCTATCGTGTATATGTACCACATCTTCTTTATCCATTCATCTGTTGGTGGTCATCTAGGTTGCTTTTGTGTCCTGGCTATTGTAAATAGTGCTGTAGTGAACATTGGGGTGCATGTATCTTTTTGAATTACAGTTTTCTCTAGGTATATGCCCAGGAGTGGGATTGCTGGATCATATGTTAGCTCTATTTTTAGTTTTTTAAGGAACCTCCATACTTTTCTCCATAGTGGCTGTACCAATTTACATCCCCACCAACAGTGTAAAAGGGTTCCCTTTTCTTCACACCCTCTCCAGCATTTATCGTTTGTACATTATTTTATGATGCCCATTCTGACCAGTGTGAGGTGATACCTCATTGTAGTTTTGATTTGCATTTCTCTAATAATTAGTGATGTTGAGCATCTTTTCATTTGCTTTTTAACCATCTGTATGTCTTCTTTGGAGAAATGTCTGTTTAGGTCTTCTGCCCATTTTTGGATTGGGTTGTTTGTCTTTTTGTTATTGAGCTGCATGAGCTCTTTGTATACTTTGGAGATTAATCCCTTGTCAGTAGCTTTATGGCAAATGTTTTCTCCCGTTCTATGGGTTGTCTTTTTGTCTTGTTTATGGTTTCCTTTGCCCTGCAAAAGCTTCTACGTTTCATTACACCCCATTTGTTTATTTTTGTTTTTATTTTCATTACTTTAGGAGGTGGATCAAAAAAGATCTTGCTTTGATTTATGTCAGAGAGTGTTCTGCCTATGTTTTCCTCTAAGAGTTTTATAGTGTCTGGCCTTACATTTAGGTCTTTGACCCATTTTGTGTTTATTTCAGTGTATGGTGTTAGGGAGTATTCTAATTTCATTCTTTTACATGTAGCTGTCCAGTTTTCCCAGCACCACTTATTGAAGAGGCTGTCTTTTCTCCATTGTATATCCTTGCCTCCTTTGTCATGGATTAGTTGACCATAGGTATGTGGGTTTATCTCTGGACTTCCTATCCTGTTCCACTGATCTATATTTCTGATTTTGTGCCGGTATCATACTATTTTGATTACTGTAGCTTTGTAGTATAGTCTGAAGTCAGGGAGCCTGATTCCTCCAGCTCTGTTTCTCAAAATTGCTTTGGCTGTTCGGGGTCTTCTGTGTTTCCATACAAATTGTAAAAGTTTTTGTTCTAATTCTATGAAAAATGCTATTGGTAATTTGATAGGGATTGCACTGAATCTGTAGATTGCTTTGTGTATTATAGTCATTTTGATAACATTCTTCCAATCCAAGAACATGGTATATCACTCCATCTGTTTGTGTCATCTTTGATTTCTTTCATCAGTGTTTTAGAGTTTTCTGAGTATAGGTGTTTTGCCTCCTGAGGTAGGTTTATTCCTAGGTATTTTAATCTTTTTGTTGTGATGGTAAATAGGATTGTTTCCTTAATTTCTCTTTTTTATCTTTTGTCATTAGTATATAGGAATGCAAGAGATTTCTGTGCATTAATTTTGTATCCTGCAACTTTGCCAAATTCATTGATGAGCTCCAGTAGTTTTCTGGTGGCATCTTTAGGATTTTCTATGTACCGTATCATGTCATCTGCAAAGAGTGACAGTTTTAATTTTTCTTTTCCAATTTGTATTCCTTTTATTTCTTTTTCTTCTCTGATTGCCATGGCTAGGACTTCCAAAACTATGTTGAAGAAGAGTGGTGAGAGGGGACATCCTTGTATTGTTCCTGATCCTAGAGGAAATGTTTTCAGTTTTTCACCATTGATAATGGTTTGTCATATATGGCCTTTATTATGTTGAGGTAGGTTCCCTCTATGCCCACTTTCTAGAGAATTTTTTCGTAAATCGGTGTTGAATTTTGTCAAAAGCTTTTTCTGCATCTATTGAGATGATCATATGGTTTTTATTTTTTTAATTTGTTAACATGGTGTATCAAATTGATTGATTTGCCTATATTGAAGAATCCTTGCATTCCTGGGATAAATCCCACTTGATCAGGGTGTATGATCTTTTAATGTGTTGTTGGATTCGTCTTGCTTGTATTTTGTTGAGTATTTTTGCGTTTATGTTCATCAGTTATATTGGCCTGTAACTTTCTTTTTTGTGGTATCTGTGTGGTTTTGGTATCCGGGTGATGGTGGCCTCATAGAATGAGCTTGGGAGTGTTTCTTCCTCTGCAATTTTTTGAAGAGTTTCAGAAGGATAGGTGTTAACTCTTCTCTACATGTTTGATAGAATTCGCCTGTGAAGCCATCTGGTCCTGGACTTTGGTTTGTTGGAAGTTTTTAAAATTACAGTTTCAATTTCAGTACTCGTTATGGGTCTGTTCATGTTTTCTATTTCTTCCTGGTTCAGTCTTGGAAGATTGTACCTTTCTAAGAATTTGTCTGTTTCTTCTAGGTTATCCATTATATTGGTATATAGTTGCTTATAGTAGTCTCTTATCATCCTTTATATTTCTGTGGTGTCAGTTATAACTTCTCCTTTTTCATTTCTGATTTTATTGATTTGAGCCCTCTCCCTTTTTTCTTGATGAGTCTGGCTAAAAGTCTATCAATTTTGTTTATCTTTTTAAAGAACTAGCTTTTAGTTTCATTGATCTTTTCTATTGTTATCTTCATCTCTAGTTCATTTATTTCTGCTCTGATCTTTATGATTTCTTTCCTTCTACTAACTTTGAGGCTTTTTTTTTTCTTCTTTCTCTACTCGCTTTAGGTGTAAGGTTAGGTTGCTTATTTGAGACTTTTCTTGTTTCTTGAAGATTGTATTGCTATAAACTTCCCTCTTAGAACTGCTATTGCTGTGTCCCATAGGTTTTGCTTTTTTTTTTAATATTTATTTGGCTGTGCTGGATCTTAGTTGCAGCACGCAGGGTCTTTGTCGCTGCATGCGGGATGTTCGTTGCTGCATGCAGGATCTTTTTTTCTTTTTTTTTTAAGTTGTGGCATGCGGGATGTTTCAGTTGTGGCATGTGAGATCTTTAGTTGCAGCATTCGGGATCTAGTTCCCTGAGCAGGGATCGAACCCAGGCCCCCTGAGTTGGGAGCGCAGAGTGTTAAGCCACTGGACCCCCGGGGAAGTCCCCCCACAGGTTTTTGATCATGTTTTCATTGTCATTTGTCCCTAGGTATTTTTTGATTTCCTCTTTGATTTCTTCAGTGATCCATTGCTTGTTTAATAACATATTATTTAGTCTCCATGTGTTTGTGTTTTTTACAGTTTTTTTTTCCGGTAATTTATTTCTAATCTCATAGCATTGTGGTTGGAAAAGATGCTTGATATGATTTCAATTTTCTTAAATTTACCACGGCTTGATTTGTGGCCCAATATGTGATGTATCCTGGAGAATGTTCCAATGTGCATTTGAGAAGAAAGTGTATTCTGCTGCTTTCAGATGGAATGTTTTGTAAATATTAATTAAGTCCATCAGGTCTAATGTGTCATTTAAGGCCTGTGTTTCCTTATTGATTTTCTGTCCGGATGATCTGTCCATTGGTGTAAGTGGGGTGTTAAAGTCCCCCACTATTATTGCGTTACTGTCAATTTCCCCTCTTATGGCTGTTAGCGTTTGGCTTATATATTGAGGTGCTCCTATGTTGGGTGCATATATATTTACAATTGTTATATCTTCTTGGATTGATCCCTTGATCATTATGTAGTGTCCTTCCTTGTCTCTTGTAACAGTCTTTATTTTAATCTATTTTGTCTGAGTATTGCTACTCCAGCTTTCTTTTGGTTTCCATTTGCATGGAATACCTTTTTCCATTCCCTCACTTTCAGTCTGTATGTGGGTCTCTTGTAGACAGCATATATATGGGTCTTGTTTTTGTATCTATCCAGCCAGTCTATGTCTTTTGGTTGGAGCATTTAATCCATTTACATTTAAGGTAATTATCAATATGTATGTTTCTATTGACATTTTCTTAATTGTTTTCAATTTGTTTTTGTAGGTCTTTTTTCTTCCCTTCCTCTTTTTCCTTTGTGATTTGAATGACTATCTTTGGTGTTGTGTTTGGGTTGCTTTTTCTTTTGTGTGTGTGTATCTCTTGTAGTTTTTTGGTTTGCTTTTCCCATGAGGTTTTGATATAGCAGTCTATATGTAAAGAAGGTTGTTTTAAGTTGCTGGTCTCTTTCCTGCCTAGAGAAGTTCCTTTAGCATTTGTTATAAAGCTGGTTTGGTTGTGCTGAATTCTCTTAGCTTTTGCTTGTCTGTAAAGCTTTTGATTTCTCCATCGAATCTGAATGAGAGCCTTGCTGGGTAGAGTATTCTTGGTTGTAGGTTTTTCCATTTCATCACTTTAAATATATTGTGCCACTCCCTTCTAGCCTGCAGAGTTTCTGCTGAAAAATCAGCAGATAACTTTATGGGGATTCCCTTGTGTGTTATTTGTTGCTTTTTGATCCGTCTTATCTATCTTAAAAATCTTTTTAAAGAACCATCATTTGGTTTTGTCAGTCTTTTCTTTTCCATCTCTGATTTTATTACTGTTTTTCCTCTCTTTTCTTGTTTTTTTCCTATGTTGTTTATTCTTTTTTTCCATCATTTTTGCCCTAAATTGCTGGTTTTTTAAAAAAGAATTCATATTGGGTCTCTTAAATTTTTTATACATTTATGTATATCAGTATAGAGTCATAGATTCCTATTTTATTTATTAGGTTATAATTCGATACTCATTTATTTTGATACTCAAATTGTCCTAGATTTAATCAATGGAAGCCCCTTCTGGCTGGCTTCTTTGTCCTTCTGACATGTCCCCATTATTTTTTCAGCATTTAGTTACTCAAAACCAGATGTTCCAGCATTATTTTGTACTTGACCTTCCCCAGTCTTAGACTCAGCCATGAAGCCCTAATGCGTGAGCAACTGGTATGCTTGTTGCTACTAAGATAAAATTGTTCCTATGCCCTGTCAGTGGATAGACTCAATCAATCCATAAGCAAATATATACACGTTTATATTACTATATACAACTCTACCATCTATCTGCCTATCATCTATCTATCTATCTATCATCTATCTGTCTATCATATATCTGAACCTGTGAGTTCATACCAGTTCTTCCAATTTGAGTTCAATACCTTGGAAGAAAGCCTTCTCCCTTTCCATGTTCATAAATCCTTTCTTAAACACTGAGAAATCTGTCTCCCATTATCCTCAATATATATATTTATTTTCTCAATCAGTTAACGTAATCAGTTTCCTATTCCAGTCACCCACTGTCTCACTTGCCCTGTTGCTGGGCTGCTTCACTGTGGCCCCCTTCACCAGTGGGCTTTCATGGGCTCTAGGCCCACCAATTACTCCCTTTGCATGCATTTACTTCCTCAAACACTAATGTCCATTCAGGGAGGGCAAGTGAAGATGGAAAAGAAGGGGTGAGTCTGTCTTCAGTTAAGTTCAAGATGTTTACATTCATTTTAACCACTGCTATTAAACCATATTTCTGCTGTTATTTCACAATTTCCACTTACTGTACTTTTCCCCCCTTGCTTTCCACTGAGTAGCAATAGAAAATTTTCTTCTACCTGTTTAAAAGTAATACATTCTACTTTTTTATTGATGTTAATACTAAACATGCTTGTTTACCCCTATTGGTTTCTTTAACTGTCATCTAAATCTTCTTCCTAGTAAGATTTTGGTCTTCCCAACCCTACCATATTGATATTTTTTAGAATTTTGGCTCTGGATTGTTAATATACTTCATTGTTTTCCTTTCCTTCCCCTTCTTCTCTTCTCTTCCCCCTTCCTCTTCTCTCCTCCCCACTTCCTCTCCTTTCCTTCTAGCTGTTTCAGACTACAGATCTTCCTCAACTTACGATGGTGTTATGTCCCAATAAACCCATCATGAGTTGAAAATATTGTAAGTTAAAAATGCATTTAATGGGACTTCCCTGGTGGCGCAGTGGTTAGGAATCCACCTGCCAATGCAGGGGACATGGGTTCGAGCCCTGGTCTGGGAAAATCCCACATGCCACGGAGCAACTAAGCCCGTGCACCACAACTACTGAGCCTGCACTCTAGAGCCTGCGAGCCACAACTACTGAGCCTGTGTGCCACAACTACTGAAGCCTATGCACCTAGAGCCCGTGCTCCGCAACAAGAGAAGACACAATGAGAAGCCCATGCACTGCAACAAAGAGTAGCCCCCGCTCACGTCAACTAGAGAAAGCCCTCGTGCAGTAATGAAGACCCAACGCAGCCAATTAATTAATTAATTTTAAAAAATGCATTTAACACATCTAACCTGACCATCATAGCTTAGCCTAGCCTACCTTAAAGGTGCCCAGAACACTTAAATTAGCCTGCATTAACATTAATTGGGCAATACCATCTTACACAAAGCCTATTCTATAATAAAGTGTTGAATATCTCATGTAATTTATTGAATGTTGTACTGAAAGTGAAAAACAGATGGGTTGTATGGATACAAAATAGTTGTGTCGGTTTTTTACCCTTGTGATCGTGTGGCTGACTGGGAGCTGTGGCAGCTGCCACTGCCCAGCATCACGAGAAGGTGTCCTTCCACGTATTGCTAGCTCAGGAAACGATTAAAATTCAAAATTCAAAAGATGGTTTCTACTGAATCTGTATCACTGTCACACCATCATGAAGTTGAAAAATCTTAAACCATCGTAAGTTGGGGACCATCTGTACAAACTTTGCCAACGTATTTATTTGCTCACCCTTACTTCCTATATGTCTTCCCTATATGTCTAAATTTGTTTTTCATATTTAACCACTTCTAAGTATATTTTAGGTGGCTCTATTGTGAAAAAATTCTGAAGTTTTGTATCCCTGAGAATATTTTTTATTCTACTTTCATGTTTAAATGGGTTTGTTTTGATATAAATTTTGGGTTCAAAATTCTTTTCCTTCAGCATTTTGGAAACGTGATTCCTTTGTCTTCTTTCATCTAAGGATACTGTTAGGAAACCTAATGTCAATCTGATTCTTGCTTCTTTGTAATTGATCTGCTATTTCTCTCTGGGAGCTTTCAGAATTTTTCATTTTCTTAGGTGGTCTTAAATCTCTTACTACAGTGTTTCTGGTTGTACGTTTTCCTTAATCATCTATGAGTTCCTTCATCTTTCTTTAATTCTGATCAACCTGTTCTCATTATTTCTTCAAATATTTCCTCATTTTTTTCTCGTCTTCTCGGACTCCCATTTATTCAGATGTTGGCACTTCTACTCTACTGCTGGACTGTTCTGTGTGTGTGTGTGTCTCTTCTGACCATTTCCTGCTTCCTTTTGGTAAACGACCTTGAGATGATGCTCCAACTAATTGGTTTTGACCTGTATCTGTCCCTCTATCCCATTCATTATATTTTTCATACTTCATATTTTCACTTGGTTCTTGTTCCTCCTTCATATTGCTAATATTTTCCTGTATTTTTATTTTGTTTTATTTTCAATTCTTGCTTAGAGAGTATATGTTTAGTTTGCTGTCTTTGGGGGCCAGGGGTTGTATTCTGGTTATTTTGGCCTGTGAGCTCATGTCCCTCCAGAGCATTAGCTCTTCTGTCTGGTAGTATTTATTGGTGAAAGGTCAAGGCCATGCTCTATGCTGTCCCTTTCAATTAAGAAGGGGAAGGTAATGACCTCTGGGTACCTCACAGTCACTGTCAACCACTTTACCAGTAACTGCTCAAAGATTTACTTTCAGAGCCTTAGGAAGAAGCAGCAATTCCTAATTGCCATCTACCAGCCCTGGGGCTTTGGAGGGGGGAAAGGTTTTAATCCCAAGAGCAGCTACCTAGCCCACCCCCTCTTTTCACCCCAGCAGAGCTTTTGGGCTGACTCGGTAGTGTCCTTCTGACACCAGTGACTTGGCTGTGTGTCTCATGTTCAGCAAGAGTAAACAACTCACTGATGTCCTACCTGCCCTTACAGTTTCTGATGACCTTCAGTGTCCTAGGGGTTCTTAACAGGATTGGGGGAGATTTCTTGTCGGTTTGGTTTTTGGTGGTGGTTCCTCAGATTTATGCTATTTCCTAAGGTGTATTGTTTTCCTAGGGTTAATTTTTGAGGAAGGGAGCCAGTAGCCTATGCTACTTCATTGTCTTAATAGGAACCAAAACTCCCAGTATATCTTTGCTGTCCTTTTATTTTCAATCTCTGTATGCTATATTTTAGGTGTCTCTTGTGAATATAGTTTAACAGGTATGTCCCATCATCTGTTAACTTCTGTTTGGAGGTGGTAGTGGTGGTTGTTTTAATATCCAATCTGACAACTTCTGCCTATTAAGTGATCAAATTTTTAATGCTGCAGTTTTACCTCTATTCCTGCTTTCCGTTTGGTTGATTGAAGTATTTTAATTTTTTCTTTCCTCTTCTGGTTTAGATATTCTAGTTCTGACCTTTTAGTGGCTTACTCAGTATTTATAACATGAACACCTGACTTAAACTCTAAAGTTAATTAGCAATTTTACTGTCCTATGAAAGGACCTTAGATTACTTTCATTTCAGTTACCACCCTACCTCTATCTTAAATGGCATTCATTGTTTAGTATTTTAATTCCGTCTTTTTATTCTTTCCCCCCAAGTAACATTACCTGGGAACTTATTCGGCCAGGTTCCCTTGGAGTGTCAGCTCAGCTCAGCAGTGACTAGATCCTCTTCCCCTCTTCAGCTGGCATTTTTTTTGAGAAGCCATCTCTTCCACATCCCTGGCTTGGTCAGTCTGTGCCGGGCTCTGTGTTCATCATAGGCACACTTTCAAGTGCATGCCAGCCACCATAAGATGACATGGGCAGTTTTGGAATGCTGAAGTTGACAGTGCTTTTCCAAATAAGAATATGGCATTTTTGGGCTTCCCTGGTGGTGCAGTGGTTAAGAATCTGCCTGCCAATGCAGGGGACACAGGTTCGAGCCCTGGCCTGGGAAGATCCCACATGCCGCGGAGCAACTAAGCCCATGAGCCACAACTACTGAGCCCACGTTTCACAACTACTGAAGCCCGCGTGCCTAGAGCCCGAGCTCCACAACAAGAGAAGCCACCGCAATGAGAAGCCCACGCACCGCAACGAAGAGTAGCCCCTGCTCACCGCAACTAGAGAAAGCCCGCAGGTGGCAACGAAAACCCAACGCAGACAAAAATAAATAAATATATAAACAAAGAAAATTTAAAAAAAAAAGAATATGGCATTTAATAGATCCAAAGAGTACCATGTTTAAAAGCGCTTCATGCTTTTGATAGAGATAGCTTGGGATTTTTGAGCAAAGGTAGGGATAGAGTGGTGTCTGTGGTTTCTCCAGAGCTGCCTGTTGTTGGCATTAATCACTGATGAGCACATGCAGATTATGGGCAGCATGACGGGAACCCTCTTTGTCTGAGGCACAGGTGTTTGAGACTTGTGTTTTGTCTCCATGTAACCCATCAGAATCAGAAGAGTGTTATAAAACATAAGATGTACTGAGCCTGCGCGTCTGGAGCCTGTGCTCCGCAAAAAGAGAGACCGCGACAGTGAGAGGCCCGCGCACCGCGATGAAGAGTGGCCCCCGCTTGCCGCAACTAGAGAAAGCCCTCGCACAGCAACGAAGACCCAACACAGCCAAAAAAAACACAAAACAACAAAACAACAACAACAACAACAACA
This sequence comes from Balaenoptera physalus, assembly GCF_965194825.1. Lineage (NCBI taxonomy): Eukaryota > Metazoa > Chordata > Mammalia > Artiodactyla > Balaenopteridae > Balaenoptera > Balaenoptera physalus. Next base: position 167,898,646 of record NC_138882.1, on the reverse strand, counting down.
CAAGATGGCTCTACAGTCTTATGAACTTGTAAGCAAGTAGGAGGCAGGAGGTTGAGTGCTGTATAGAGTGTAGAGGCACATGAGTCACTGTAGCCCCAGATGTAGCCCCGGGTTTTAGAGGAGAGAGATTCTAGGCTGCTAGGAGGCAGCCTACTTGAATCTAGTCTACTTGAAGGCTGGAGGGCATTGCCTGGGGGAAAGCTTAAACTGCTCTAAGGGGATGGCACTTTATCTGCTTCAATTTATTTAGCCAACTAATAAATGCAAAGAAAAAGCATGTGACTCAGATCTTCCCATGATTCAATTCCCCATTTTGGGCTCTACAGTTCAAACTGGGAGCCCAGGTCTGACTCCAAGTGTATATTGACATTGTATTTCTTAATGGCACTGGACTCTGACTTCAGAGATTCAGGGTGTGTGTGGTTACCTGCAGATTACAAAGATAATGACTTTCCTCCATGTAGCCATATTTCCAGTTGAATACTAAAATGCTGTAGTCATTTACAGCACAAAGTTTGGATTAAACACTTTTTGCACTGGATTTGTCCTGGCTCTTCCTTTAAGCTTTTTAAATTTTATTATTATTATTATTTTTTAATCATAGAAATGGGTGTTTGAAAATCTTCAGTTTTCTGGGCTACAAGATATAGTAACAATTGAGATACTGCCTGTCAACAGATTGGAAGTCCCCCCCCCCGCCACAGATCTAGTTTAAGTTTCAGATTGCTGCTGATTATTCCTCTCCAAGCCCTCAAATTCCCAAACCACAAACTACAGGTAATCATACCCCCGAGGATCCCTAAGCATGTTGCCCTTATCCTAAGGGAGGATCTGAGTTATTATTGTCTGCTCTTCAGAAAACAAACAAAGAGCATGTGACCTAGAACTGTATGGCCAAGATGGTGGTATGCCTTAGTTCTCCAGCTGCCCCTCCTGCAGCCCACGTGGCTGTCAGAGAGCCCTGGGCTGAGGCACTTTGTCAACCCTGCTAGCTTACTTGGGCCCAGGGAGGCCTGTCAAAGGAGAGCCCCGGCCCACAATCTTAACACCAGCCATTAGTTTTTTTGTTGTTTGGCCGCAATGGCATATGGGATCTTAGTTCCCTGACCAGGGATCGAACCCATGCCCCTTGCGTTGGGAGTTCAGAGTCTTAATAACTGGGCAGCCAGGGAAGACCCCTACTTTTTTAAAAAAAATGCATTGGCTAGTACAATAAAGTTCATTTCTCTCATCACAATCCAATGGCCATTCTGGTAGAGCAGCTCTCTTCTAGATGGTGGTTTAGGAACCGGGCTCCCTCCACCATGCATGTCTCTCCCATGGCCTCAGAGTGCCCCGAGCGCTCCTCTGCATCTGGCCAGCAGATGGAGGAGGGGGGAGTCACACAGAAGTTTCTAATGGGTCAGGGCTGAAGATGGAACACCTCTCTTCTGCCCATATTGTGCAGAAGGCTGGAGATGAAGTGAGTTGTGTGTCTCTGAAAAGGACTCTGGTTTGGCAAGCAGCTGATCTCTGCCACACCCAACTTCAAGGTCTCCCTGAGGGTGGTTCTCTCTTTGTCTCCAAATCCAGCTGGTTTGCAAGTCTTTTGAAGCTGAGCTGCTAAGGGCCATTTTCCCCCTTGTCAAGGGTATGGTATGGGTGCACAAATATTCTGAGGAATTAATAAAAGATCAGTTACATCACAATAACCTATGGGGTGTGGGTTCCAGGCATCAATATGTTTTAAAATTTGCACCAGTGATTCTAACGTGCAGCCAGTGTGAGAACCACTGATGTCGATACACAAGAACGGGATTAGTTAGAAGTGGGGAGAGGAACAAAGATGGCGGAGTAGAAGGACGTGCTCTCACTCCCTCTTGCGAGAACACCAGAATCACAACTAGCTGCTGGACAGTCATAGACAGGAAGACACTGGAACTCACCAAAAAAGATACCCCACATCCAAAGACAAAGGAGAGGCCACAATGAGACGGTAGGAGGGGCGCAATCAGAGTAAAATCAAATCCCATAACTGGTGGGTGGGTGACTCACAGACTGGCGAACACTTATACCACAGAAGTCCACCCACTGGAGTGAAGGTTCTGAGCCCCACGTCAGGCTTCCCAACCTGGGGGTCCGGCAACAGGGGGAGGAATTCCTAGAGGATCAGATTTTGAAGGTTAGTGGGATTTGATTGCAGGACATCGACAGGACTGGGGGAAACAGAGACCCCACTCTTGGAGGGCGCACACAAAATAGTGTGCGCATCGGGACCCAGGGGAAGGAGCAGTGACCCCGGGAAAGACTGAACCAGACCTACCTGCTAGTGTTGGAAGGTCTCCTGCAGAGGCGGGGGGTGGCTCTGTTTCACCATGGGGACAAGGACACTGGCAGCAGAAGTTCTGGAAGTACTCCTTGGCATGAGCCCTCCCAGAGTCTGTCATTAGCCCCACCAAAGAGCCCAGGTAGGCTCCAGTGTTGGGTTGCCTCAGGCAAAACAACCAACAGGGAGGGAACCCAGCCCCACCCATCAACAGTCAAGTGTATTAAAGTTTTACTGAGCTCTGAGCACCACAGCAACAGTCAGCTCTACCCACCACCAGAGCCTCCCATCAAGCCTCTTAGATAGCCTCAACCACCAGAGGGCAGACAGCAGAAGCAAGAAAATACAATCCTGCAGCCTGTGGAACAAAAACCACATTCACAGAAAGATAGACAAGATAAAAAGGCAGAGGGCTATATACCAGATGAAGGAACAAGATAAAACCCCAGAAAAACAACTAAATGAAGTGGAGATAGGCAACCTTCCAGAAAAACAATTCAGAATAATGATAGTGAAGATGATCCAGGACCTTGGAATAAGAATGGAGGCAAAGATCGAGAAGATGCAAGAAATGTTTAACAAAGACCTAGAAGAATTAAAGAACAAACAAACAGAGATGAACAATACAATAGCTGAAATGAAAACCACACTAGAAGGAATAAATAGCAGAATAACTGAGGCAGAAGAATGGATAAGTGACCTGGAAGACAGAATGGTGGAATTCACTGCTGTGGAACAGACTAAAGAAAAAAAGAATGAAAAGAAATGAAGACAGCCTAAGAGACCTCTGGGACAACATTAAACGCTACAACATTCGCAATATAGGGGTCCCAGAAGGAGAAGAGAGAGAGAAAGGGCCAGAGAAAATATTGGAAGAGATTATAGTCGAAAACTTCCCTAACATGGGAAAGGAAATAGCCACCCAAGTCCAGGAAGCGCAGAGTCCCATACAGGATAAACCCAAGGAGAAACACGCCGAGACACATAATCAAATTGGCAAAAATTAAAGACAAAGAAAAATTATTGAAAGCATCAAGGGAAAAATGACAAATAACATACAAGGGAACTCCCATAAGGTTAACAGCTGATTTCTCAGCAGAAACTCTACAAGCCAGAAGGGAGTGGCATGATATACTTAAAGTGATGAAAGGGAAGAACCTACAACCAAGATTACTCTACCTGGCAAGGATCTCATTCAGATTCGATGGAGAAATCAAAAGCTTTACAGACAAGCAAAAGCTAAGAGAATTCAGCACCACCAAACCAGCTCTACAACAAATGCTAAAGGAACTTCTCTAAGTGGGAAACACAAGAGAAGAAAAGGACCTACAAAAACAAACCCAAAACAATTAAGAAAATGGTCATAGGGACATACATATCAATAATTACCTTAAACGTGAATGGATTAAAGGCTCCAACCAAAAGACACAGGCTTGCTGAATGGATATAAAAACAAGACCCATATATATGCTGTCTACAAGAGACCCACTTCAGACCTAGGGACACATACAGACTGAAAGTGAGGGGATGGAAAAAGATATTACATGCAAATGGAAATCAAAAGAAAGTGTTGGAGTAGTTATACTCATAACAGATAAAATAGACTTTAAAATAAAGAATGTTACAAGAGAAAAGGAAGGACACTACATAATGATCAAGGGATCAATACAAAAAGAAGATATAACAATTATAAATATATATGCACCCAACATAGGAGCACCTCAATACATAAGGCAACTGCTAACAGCTATAAAAGAGGAAATCGACAGTAACACAATAATAGTGGGGGACTTTAACACCTCACTTACACCAATGGACAGATCATCCAAATTGAAAATAAATAAGGAAACAGAAGCTTTAAATGACACAACAGACCAGATAGATTTAATTGATATTTATAGGATATTCCATCCAAAAACAGCAGATTACACTTTCTTCTCAAGTGCGCATGGAACATTCTCTAGGATAGATCACATCTTGGGTCACAAATCAAGCCTCAGTAAATTTAAGAAAATTGAAATCATATCAAGCATCTTTTCTGACCACAGTGCTATGAGATTAGAAATGAACTACAGGGGGAAAAAAAACGTAAAAAACACAAACACATGGAGGCTAAACAATACGTTACTAAATAACCAAGAGATCACTGAAGAAATCAAAGAGGAAATCAAAAAATACCTAGAGACAAATGACAATAAAAACACGACGATCCAAAACCTATGGGATGCAGCAAAAGCAGTTCTAAGAGGGAATTTTATAGCTATACAAGCCTACCTCAAGAAACAAAACAAATCTCAAATAAACAATCTAACCTTACACCTAAAGCAACTAGAGAAAGAAGAACAAACAAAACCCAAAGTTAGCAGAAGGAAAGAAATCATAAAGATCAGAGCAGAAATAAATGAAATAGAAACAAAGAAAACAATAGCAAAGATCAATAAAACTAAAGGCTGGCTCTTTGAGAAGATAAACAAAATTGATAAACCATTAGCCAGACTCATCAAGAAAAAGAGGGAGAGGACTCAAATCAATAAAATTAGAAATGAAAAAGGAGAAGTTACAACAGACACTGCAGAAATACAAAGCATCCTAAGAGACTACTACAAGCAACTCTATGCCAACAAAATGGACAACCTGGAAGAAATGGACAGATTCTTAGAAAGGTATAACCTTCCAAGACTGAACCAGGAAGAAATAGAAAATGTGAGCAGACCAATCACAAGTAATGAAATTGAAACTGTGATTAAAAATCTTCCAACAAAAAAAAGTCCAGGACCAGACGGCTTCACAGGTGAATTCTATCAAACATTTAGAGAAGAGCTAACACCTATCCTTCTCAAACTCTTCCAAAAAATTGCAGAGGAAGGAACACTCCCAAACTCATTCTATGAGGCCACCATCACCCTGATACCAAAACCAAAGATACTACAAAAAAAGAACATTACAGACCAATATCACTGATGAACATAGATGCAAAAATCCTCAACAAAATACGAGCAAACAGAATCCAACAACACATTAAAAGGATCATACACCACAATCAAGTGGGATTTATCCCAGGGATGCAAGGATTCTTCAATATACGCAAATCAATCAATGTGATACACCATATTAACAAATTGAAGAAGAAAAACCATATGATCATCTCAATAGATGCAGAAAAAGCTTTTGACAAAATTCAACACCCATTTATGATAAAAACTCTCCAGAAAGTGGGCATAGAGGGAACCTACCTCAACATAATAAAGGCTATATACAACAAACCCACAGCAAACATCATTCTCAATGGTGAAAAACTGGAAGCATTTCCTCTAAGATCAGGAACGAGACAAGGATGTCCACTCTCACCACTATTATTCAACATAGTTCTGGAAGTCCTAGCCACGGCAATCAGAGAAGAAAAAGAAATAAAAGGAATACAAATTGGAAAAGAAGAAGTAAAACTGTCACTGTTTGCAGATGACATGATACTATACATACAGAATCCTAAAACTGCCACCAGAAAACTACTAGAGCTAATCAATGAATTTGGTAAAGTTGCAGGATACAAAATTAATGCACAGAAATCTCTTGCATTCCTATACACTAATGATGAAAAATCTGAAAGAGAAATTATGGAAACACTCCCATTTACCATTGCAACAAAAAGAATAAAATACCTAGGAATAAACCTACCTAGGGAAACAAAAGACCTGTATGCAGAAAACTATAAGACACTGATGAAAGAAATTAAAGATGATACCAACAGATGGAGAGATATACCATGTTCTTGGATTGGAAGAATCAATATTGTGAAAATGACTATACTACCCAAAGCAATCTACAGATTCAATGCAATCCCTATCAAATTACCAATGGCATTTTTTACGGAACTAGAACAAATCATCTTAAAATTTGTATGGAGACACAAAAGACCCCGAATAGCCAAAGCAGCCTTGAGGGAAAAAAACGGAGCTGGAGGAATCAGACTCCCTGACTTCAGACTATACTACAAAGCTACAGTAATCAAAACAATATGGTACTGGCACAAAAACAGAAACATAGATCAATGGAACAAGATAGAAAGCCCAGAGATAAACCCACACACCTATGGTCAACTAATCTATGACAAAGGAGGCAAAGATATACAATGGAGAAAAGACAGTCTCTTCAATAAGTGGTGCTGGGAAAACTGGACAGCTACATGTAAAAGAATGAAATTAGAATACTCCCTAACACCATACACAAAAGTAAACTCAAAATGGGTTCGAGACCTAAATTTAAGACCAGACACTATAAAACTCTTAGAGGAAAACATAGGAAGAACACTCTTTGACATAAATCACAGCAAGATCTTTTTTGATCCACCTCCTAGAGTAATGGAAATAAAAACAAAAATAAACAAATGGGACCTAATGAAACTTCAAAGTTTTTGCACAGCAAAGGAAACCATAAACAAGACGAAAAGACAACCCTCAGAATGGGAGAAAATATTTGCAAACGAATCAACGGACAAAGGATTAATCTCCAAAATATATAAACAGCTCAATCAGCTCAATATTAAAGAAACAAACAACCCAATCCAAAAATGGGCGGAAGACCTAAATAGACATTTCTCCAAAGAAGACAAACAGATGGCCAAGAAGGACATGAAAAGATGCTCAACATCACTAATTATTAGAGAAATGCAAATCAAAACTACAATGAGGTATCACCTCACACCAGTTAGAATGGGCATCATCAGAAAATCTACAAACAACAAATGCTGGAGAGGGTGTGGAGAAAAGGGAACCCTCTTGCACTGTTGGTGGGAATGTAAATTGATACAGCCACTATGAAGAACAATATGGAGGTTCCTTAAAAAACTAAAAATAGAATTACCATATGACCCAGCAATCCCACTACTGGGCATATACCCAGAGAAAACCGTAATTCCAAAAGACACATGCACCCCAATGTTCATTGCAGCACTATTTACAATAGCCAGGTCATGGAAGCAACCTAAATGCCCATCGACAGACGAATGGATAAAGAAGTTATGGTATATATATACAATGGAATATTACTCAGCCATAAAAAGAACAAAATTGAGTCATTTGTTGAGATGTGGATGGATCCAGAGACTGTCATACAGAGTGAAGTAAGTCAGAAAGAGAAAAACAAATATCGTATATTAATGCATGTATGTGGAACCTAGAAAAATGGTACAGATGAACCGGTTTGCAGGGCAGAAGTTGAGACACAGATGTAGAGAACAAACGTATGGACACCCAGGGGGGAAAACCGCGGTGGGGTGGGGATGGTGGTGTGCTGAATTGGGCAATTGGGATTGACATGTATACACTGATGTGTATAAAATTGATAACTGATTTTAAAAAAAGTGGAAAAAAAAAAAAAAGAAGTGGGGACGGGGACCTAGAGCGTAGCTCAGAAGGTGAGACTAGGGCACCGCAATAACCTGCCAGCCAGCGTTTTGTATCTGCACTGAGAACTGGACAGAAGGCTGGCCTTCCCATGAAAGGTAACTTTAGTTTTCTTCCTTGTGACCAAAAAAGCCTGATCAGTACCCTCCAATGTCAAACCCCAGCAACTCAGAGAGGCCCCCGGGGTGGGGGAATTTACCTGTTCGGCAGCACTTGGACACAGAGGCACACATCCCACCTGGGCCTTTGTGGGGAGGCACGAGAGTGGACAGCCCCAGCCCTGGCACTGGAAATCCTGGATATTAAGTAGGCACCACCAGCACCAACCACAAACTGGAGGGTTACAATGGTGGCCTGGGTTTTTTGGGTTTTTAAATTTTTTTATTTTATTTATTTATTTTGGCTGCGTTGGGTCTTCATTGCTGCGTGCGGGCTTTCTCTAGTTGTGGTGAGCGGGGGCTACTCTTCGTTGCGGTGCGCGGGCTTCTCATTGCGGTGGCTTCTATTGTTGCGGAGCACGGGCTCTAGGCGCACAGGTTTCAGTAGTTGTGGCACGTGGGCTTAGTTGCTCCGCGGCATGTAGGCTCTTCCCGGACCAGGGCTCGAACCCGTGTCCCCTGCATTGGCAGGCGGATTCTTAACCAATGTGCCACCAGGGAAGCCCGGTGGCCTGTGTTTGACCAGAGACTAAATAGGGGCCTTTAAACCTCAACACAAACTCCACAAAGGAGTCAAGGGCCTGATCCATGCTCCTCAAACCCTCCTTCCCAGGGGCTCCTGGCTCCTGACTGCACGCACCTTCTTTCCATACCTGCTTGTTTTCAGAGAACAGCTCTCAGTGTGTGTGACCACCTGTGCCGGCTCCTTTCACTGATCAGATAGGCCAAAGGGAAGCTGGAAGAACAAGATTCAGAGTCTCCCCCACCTTTGCTCCCTCAGAAGGAAGGCCAGTGCTGCAGCCTTCCAGCCTGAGGGGTTTTCTTTGAGTGTTGCTTCCTGGTGACTAAGTCTCCTCTCCACACATAGTACCTGTGGGCTTCAAGAAATGCGAGGATGCCCTCTATTGGCCTTCCCTCTGGCCATTCTAGAAAATGAAAGATGGAGGCCTCTGAGGGTGGAGGAGTGTTTGTTTAGCTAAGTTTGGTCAAGGCAGGGGCTCCCAGGCTCCTGAAATTCAGGATTATTTCAGAAGGGTTCCTTTGGGGTGACAGGGTTATATGGAAGTAGCCTAGCTCTCCCTAAGCAAGCCCAAGGATTTCTGGCTCTTTCATGAGTCAGGCAAGAATAGGGGCATGGCAGTCTTCTTGATGCAAGACCCCAAGCCAGGAAAGCAGCACTGGTTTCTGGGTTTTGTCCCTTTTTTTGGTGGGAGGAGTAGGGGATGAAAAATTATTTTATTCATCTCTGAGACTGAGATAAAAATATATCCTTCAATGAGCTGTGGCTGAGATAAGATACAGGAATGAGGCCCAAAGAACACAGGAAAAACCTACAAAGCCAGTAAGTTATCAAGTCCTGTAGCTCCTTCATGGATCCTTCAAAGTTCTTCCAATACACCAACCTCACTAAGTCCTGACCGTCTGCCCACCAGCTGCTCCCGGGCAGTCTGGCCTGCACACCTGAGAAAACACGCACCCCTGGCCCACAGCGCACCCCGGGCAGATTCAAGCTCCCACTCCTCTGAGCTTCCTTCACCCTCGCTCAGGACGAGTCAGCTGCCGCCTCCTATTCATGACACACTGAATATGCACTTCTAGACCAGCGGTTCTCAAAGTGTGGTCCCCAGACCAGCAGAAGAGCATCTCTGGGAACTTATCAGAAAGGCAAATTCTCGTGTTTCATCCCAGTCCTACTCAATCAGAAACACAGTGGTGGGGCCCAGCAACCCATTTTTAAAGGTGATTTTGATCCAGACCATGCACAGGCTCTGCTGGGCCTGAGTTCTAATTCTGTCATTTACGGTGTGTGGACCGAGTTACTCCTTGTATGCCTCGTTTCTGTTGCTGTAAAAACAGAACCAATACCGCCCACCCTCAGCTGGTTTTTGTGCACAGGGCCTTGGGGAAAGAATGAGTTCCAAGGTCCTTCTCTCCCCTCCCTTTCCTGGGAGTCCAAGACTGAACAGCAGCCCTCCTTCTATCCCACAGGCTCAGCAAGCTGTTCCTCCAACACTGCACAGCGTTCTGGGGGCACGGGGCCAAGCCCTACTGCTTTGGAAACCCAAAAAAAGAAGGGCAGGGCCCCTAAAGGCCAACCTGGGCACTGGGACACGCTGTATCCCCAGCTTGTTCACAGGGTAAGGGTAGGGGTGAGAGGGGGTGGTGGTGTTTGTGTGTATATGCATCAATTTTGTGTTCACAAAAGGTTGAAGGAAGGGCAGAAAACTCCCCTCCCTAAAAGCCACAGGAGCAGCTGGCCAGCAGGGGCCAGGGCGGTGACTCCTCCATCAGCAGCCACTGAGGTAGGGTCCCAGCACCACACATGCTGATGCCAGGCCCATGACTTCCCTGCCGGAGGCCATCATGTCACAGGGACATACAGGTGCCTGGACCCGTGGTACAGGCCAGCAATGGAGCACAAAGCAGCACATCCAGCAGGCACACGTACAATTAAATAGCATGTTTAATCATCTCACAACAGACTGTAGTGCAGTAGTATAAATTGTAAGTTTCTTTTTAAAAAGCCACTCCCCCAAAGCTCCCATTCCTCAACACCCAGAAACCATAGCTGAGGAACCAGTGACAGGGCCGGAGGGATTCAGGAAGTTTCTGTTCCATGAAGCTGAAAGTCTTTCCAGGTCAAGGTTGCCTTATGAGTAGCCAAGAGCCCTAGGAGGAGTTGATGCACACACACTCACTCTAACACACACACACACATACACACACACACACACACACACACACACACACACACACATGCAAGGGACACAGAGAGAAGACACTCGGACAGATGGACACAGAGGAGACCGCCGTGGGACAGTCACACACGTGCACTCTCATGCCGTAACATTCCAGTCTGTTGGTGGCTATCTCCTCTGGGCACAGGGAGTGGTGGCCTGATCCCTGAAGCAGCCGGGGTGGTCAGGAGGAAGAGGCTGGCAGTCTGGGTCCAGCCCGGCTACTCCGACACAACCGCCCAGCAGCCTGAGGGGCCCCTCTGCATTCCTGAAACAGCCAGCCCTCCCCTAGCCCAGCAGAGGTGGTGAGGAGGGGGCACCACCTCTTCTGGGCCCAGCAAGAGGGCGCACTCAGTCCCAAAGACGAGAACAAAGAACATGCCTGCAGGCGGGCTTCTGGAGCCCGGGGCTGGCGGCGCTTGGTGCTGTACCCAGGTGTGGAGGACACAGCCAGGCCTCGCTGTGCAGATGCCCCGGAAGCAGCCACCCTGCCAACAAAGAGCTGGAGAGGAGGCCAAGAGCTGGCAGTGTCCATCCTCGGAACAGAGGAGGGGTTCCAAAAAAGGAGGCCCTGAGGTGAGGACATTTTGTGGGACCTACCAGACGGGTTTAAAGAGGAAACCTCTTCATTCACAGCTTCATTCAGGGGTTCCCGGAGAATGTCTCTGGATTCAAGTACCAGCAGCTCTAGTTGAGGGTATTAGGGTGGAGTGACCAGCAGACGCTGGGAGAACAGCTGCCCTCAGACATGGGAGGTATGAGAACCAGCCTGGCAATGCTCTGCACCCTAGCACTGCCAACCCCTCACCTGAGGAGACAGACCAGGTGGCTACAAGATCTCCTCCCGTGGGCTCCTGGCCTTAAGCGGGGTCTGCCCGTTGGGCACGGAGCCGTTCTGACCATGCAGGAGCTTGCCCTTCTCTCGGTCTGGCCATGTGAAGATGGCGTCGTCACTGTCCAGCTCCGACTCCGAGTGCATCAGGCTGCTGCTCAGCATTGGGCCTTTATGTTTGACACCTGCAAGGGAGTCAAGGAACCCAGCGTCAGGAGCACAAATCTTCTCTTCCTTGAGCCACACCCTGCACCCTCCTCCCAGCCTGAAGAGGAGCCGAGGGGCAGGGACAGTCACGGTCCCCTCTCCTGAAAAGGAGGCTTCCCAAGTCCTCCCAGCCCTGGCTACACGGAACAGTCCATCAGGGAAGCCTCGGAGAGCGACTGATCAGGTTCCAATGGGGATTCTTTATTTTCAGCATCTATTAGCTTTGGTTAGTGCCACCCAACAACATTCTCTTTTCTCTCTTTTAAATGTAGAATGTTTTATCATCTCCCTTTATGCAGAGGGTGGAGTTCTGTGGGGGGCAGGAAATACAAGGAACAAGAACTTAGGCTCTAGAGAATGAGCTTTGTCACTGTACCCTGGCTCAGTATGGATGTAAAGTGCCTGCCAGCGATGCTGACACTGAGTGAGGACACAATTTCATTCTACGTAGACATTTACTCTGGCTTCGCTGAGAGGGTACAAGGGGTGGGAGAGCAGGCATGTGGCCCGGAGAGGCCTCTGCTGCAGAGCCTGACTGAAGCAGGGACTGTCCCAAGCCGTCAGCTGGTCAGAACACACAAACGAGGACCCATAAGAAGCACCTGAGGTCAGAAAAGACGCCTCAGATTTTTTTTTTTTTTTAATAAATTTATTTATTTTTTTATATTTATTTTTGGCTGTGCTGGGTCTTCGTTGCTGTGTACGGGCTTTCTCTAGTTGCGGTGAGCAGGGGCTACTCTTCGTTGCGGTGAGTGGGCTTCTCATTGCGGTGGCTTCTCTTGTTGCACAGCACGGGCTCTAGGCGCGTGGGCTTCAGTAGTTGTGGCTCACGGGCTCAGTAGTTGTGGCACACGGGCTTAGTTGCTCGTGGCATGTGGGATCTTCTCGGACCAGGGCTCGAACCCGTGTCCCCTGCATTGGCAGGCGGATTCTTACCCACTGCGCCACCAGGTAAGTCCCAAGATGCCTGAGATTCTATAAGTCTATAAGTCACTGTAGTTACCTTCACTACTCATCCTTATGGCTGCAGAGGCCAGACCATACCACGAGGTCTGGTAATAGCTTTAGGGCAGATCCCATCCAATAGCAAGATGGCTGCCCTCTGGCTGGTACAAATACTACTCCAGAGTAAGCAAAAGGTAGGCTGAGACAGCAGAACTAGAAGTGGGAATTGCCAACATCAAGAACCCAGCTTGGCAGTGTTCTGGGCCTGGCATTGCCCACCCCCAGGACCTAACCTACCTCCTTTCTTAAAAAGGGGACCAGGGCTTCCCTGGTGGCGCAGTGGTTAAGAACCCTCCTGCCAATGCAAGGGACATGGGTTTGAGCCCTGGTCTGGGGAGATCCCACATGCTGTGGAGCAACTAAGCCCGTGAGCCACAACTACTGAGCCTGCGCTCTGGAGCCCCCGAGCCACAACTACTGAAGCCCGCGCGCCTAGAGCCCGTGCTCCGCAACGAAGAGTAGCCCTCGCTCACTGCAACCAGAGAAAAGCCTGCACACAGCAACGAAGACCCAACACAGCCCAAAATAAATAAATAAATAAAATGAAAATAAATAAATTAAAAAAAAGAAAAGGTGACCAGTCAGGTGAGCTGTGTTTGAACCCTCATCCTCCAACAATCACTCTCCCTCCCCCTGGTCCCATCCAGATCCCCAATAAACACTGAAAGAAGGTCCTGGGATGATTCTCAGGCATTCTGCCCTTTCCTGGTCAGACATGACTTCAGGCTGTGAATGATGAGGGCATCTAGACTCTGACTGCACCTGTCACTCGGGAACCACAGCCCCACAGACCTTGCCCGTGTGCTGGTCGTCTGTGCAGTGTGCTCTGGGGCCCAGCTTGTCCATCTCAGGGGCACAGTTCTGGGACACAACTCCCACTGATTCTCAGGACGGCAGAGCAGCAGGGCCAGAGAAGAACACCAGCTTCCCAGGCTTTTCCAATGTGGTAGGGGACAGTGGCAACATAAGAAGCGTCAAGACCAGGGGAGCGTCAAGGTTCTCAAAACCTCTGTTTTGCCCCTATAGATGAAATACCCTTTGGGGGCTTTCTCCTCCAGCATCCAAGCACTTGAAGCTTCCCTTGTTCCCTATAGCCCTTCTGGGCCATAGGTGTGGAGGACAGGAGCCTGAGGGGGGACGTGTTGCTGGCTCCGAAGTACACAGCACTCACCCGGGCCCTCCTACCTCTAGCTCCCGCTCTGCTTGAAGAACTGAGTGGGATTCATCCACGAAGCAATACAAGCTGGGAAGCTGGTTGTATCAGTGGGTGCTGAGCTCATACATCTCCTCTGACTCAGCCATCCCGTTCCTAGGTCTACACCTAACAGAAGTCCATGCACAGGTCCACCAAAGGACATGGGCAAGAACGTTTACAGCAGCACTCCCCATCATAGCCCAAGATGGAAAGAACTCAACTGCCCATCAACAGTATACCTGACAAATAAATATATTCCTACAAAGGAAATTACTCGGCAATGGGAATGAACGAACTATTGCTCTACCTAACAACATGGATGGACGTCCTAGATGTAATGTTGAGGGACAGGCGCCAAGCCCAATGATTCCATTTATATAAACTACTCCAAGATACTAGAAGTAAATTGGGGGGAGGCAGTGACTGGAAAGAAGCACAAACGGGGCGCTTCTGGGGGGCTGATTACATGGGTACATTCACTTATGAAATGTGCTTATGATTTTCTGTACACATTAGACTGAATCACAGAAAACTGCTATTTTTATAGGTCAAAAGTCAATTATCAGTAATCTTATATGGTTCAATCTAATAGACTTCAATAGAAAGTCTTGAAAAAAAGTCAACAGAATAGCAAAACCAAACCAAACCAAAAACCACAACTGCTGAATGTAAACCACGTCTCCTGAGGGTGGGCATCTGTCCCACTCCGCCTGCTGGTCTTCGGTGCCAGTGGCTCCGAGCTCACTCAGGTGGGCCCAAGCCACTTCCAGTTCCTCTTCCTCCCAGCAGCATCCGTTTCAGCTCACTTCCACACATGTCACGCTCCACTAAATTCACTCTTCTTCCAGCTGAACTTCTTCAGTTCCAGACCTTATACAGCTTGGTCCTGAATCCCATTCTCCTCATCCTACTAGTGACTCTGCTCTGGGTTGCACCCACTAATCCACTGCAGAGCCCAGAACAACAGCCGGGACTTCTGGCCTGGTCAGACCCACACCAGATGCAAGGCGACTCTCACCGCCTCCTCGTGTGGACACTGCGCACAGAAGGGCCTGCCGACCCTCATCTAGTCTCATCTTGGTTACCTGGGAGCAGCTGGCCACCTGCAGCCCTCCCCGCTCCCTCCCTTCCCCCACAAGTCTGCCTTCCCATCCTGCCGTCACCCAGCAGGCATCTTAAGTCCTTTACCCACTACTCCCTCCTTCCTGCGCAGGAACCTCACCTCTATCTTCTGCACCTCTGCCCGCAACGTGCTCCTGAACCCCATCCACCCTGTCCTGAATCTCCACTTACTTGCTCAACTTCGAAAAGGACTTTTAAATATTTAGGGCCTCCATTGTCTCACCACCTACGTACTTCCTAAATAAACTGCACTTTGACTTCTGCCATGTATCACTCACCATCTACTCCAGTTCTTTAGGTGACCAGAAACTTCTCCAGTGTCGTCACTGCCGTCATCAACAATTCTTACCCTTTTCTTCTGCAGCAGCAAACATGCTGACTGCTCCCTGGTGACACCTCTCCTCCCTCACCTCAGCTCCTTAGCCCTGGACTCTTCTTTTGTCCCTCGACACTCTCCCCAGAAGGGATGTGATCTACTTTTGCGGAGCCGACCGTCACCAGCATACAGAAGATTCCTATCCAGTCCTGTTCTGCTGAGTTCAATTTAATTCGTCTTCTCTTACCCAAACTGCAACGACTGTCCTAATTCTGTCGTCAGGGCTATCAGTCCCTGTCTCTCATGTCAGAAGGCAGCCTGGACCTTTCCTGTCCCTCCATCCCACTGATACCAAGCTGTCTGAGCCATCATCATCCCTCCTCGGACCATCGCAAGAATCTCCTTGCTGGCCTCCACCTGTAATCTCCTCAATGAATGAAATGTTGTCACTAGACTAATTTTACTATGCCAGTATTTTCAAGATGTCACTTCTCATCACCATCAGAATAAATGCTTAACTCCTTAGGCTGATGTTCAAAACTCCCCATAATTTCATCTTCCAGCCTCATTTCCTCAACCCCATTCATAACTGTTCTAAACCAAATGATCTTCTCTAGTGCTTCTCCTGCAGTCTTTTGCATCTAGGGTAATAAAACCACCCAATCCACAGATGCTCAGAGAAGATGCTTGGGCACCATCCTTTACTTCTCCTTTTCTCTCACCACCCCTTGGAAAACATATCATGAACCTCAGCAAGCCTTCCCCCAAAATGTATCTGGAACCCATCTGCCTCTCTCCATCTCATCATCTCTCCACCATAAGGGCATTCTATCTAATCTCCTCTCACCCACTTTTGCCTCTCCAATTCCTTCACATAGCAGCCACAGTTGTCTTTTTAAAATGTAAATCCAACTGCACCATGCACCTCCTTAAAAAAACTACCCATGGCTCCCCATTGCTCTTAGAAGGAACCCACAGCAAGGTCCCTGCTCACCTGTCCAGCCTTGTGCCACTCACTCCATGCTCACCATGTCTTCTTCAAATGCCCTCTCCTCATTCCAGCAGCTGCGCCTTCACCAGCTTTGCCTGCAATCCTATTTCCCAGAGTCTTCACGTGCCTTACTCTCCTTCTCGTCGTCCCTTGGGTCTCAGCTTAAGTGTTATTCTTTACAAAGACCTTCCATTATCACATTTTGTATATTTGTGAATTTGTTTGTTTAATGTCGGCCTGACATAAACTACACAAGAGCAACGTCTTTCTGTTTAGTTCACTGTAATATAACCAGTATCTGGCATAGGGCCTGGCACACATGTGGGAGAAAGATAAGCACGACTTTGATTGGCAGGTTAAGGGAAGGATGAGAAAGTGCTTTCTGGACAGAAATATGAACCAACAAAATTTGTTTAGAAAAGAGAGATATCAGCAAGGAGGAGGATCTCAGAAAAGCACAGTGACGTAAGCTCACCAAGGCCATGTCTACCCGACCAAAAGTAAGTCGCGAATGACTTCAAGGAGTAGAAAAACCTTGCCAGAGCAACATGAACACAACCTTGGCTACCTTGCGGACGGTGCTGTGCAACGTTCTCCCCTCGAGGCCTCATCCTCAGTATCCTGTGTGGCGCTCTGGCTGCACGTCTGTGGTTCGCTAGGCCCCAGCCTCCAGGCACCGCCCCACAGTGTTCCCTAACCAAGCTGCCTAGGTGCTGACAGAGCCCAGACTGCCTATGAGCACTTATTCTCTTCTCATATGTCTTCTCCCTCGCTACAGTGAAATTCTGAGAGCAGAGCCTATGGTTTAGAACTCTCTATAGTCCCCTTACAGCCTCTCCTAATACGAAGCTTTAAGTATGAGAGACGTTTAATAAATACTTTGTATAAAAACAGTTCTACTTGCAGAGTGTTCAGGAATAGCTCTATATAGAGTCCAGCTCCCATAAAGAGATGAGGCCTGTCCTGTGGCACCCATGATGAATGGGAACCTCACCAATGACCTAGTCCAGACAAGGACGGAGGGCCCTCTACCCACCCTGGCCCTCCGAGCCCCACCACTGAAAGCCGTCTTAGTGCTTGTGCAGCTGGAAATTCTTTGGCAGATGAGCCCAGTGCACCTGGAGCCAGCAGGGTAGCTGCCCTCCACCTGCTCTAAGACAGTGATGGAGCTTGTGGATCTACCTGACAAACACTGGAGAGAGGAAGATGGGAGAGGATGGCTGGCTGGCAAGGAGGCCAGCTGGCAGACACTGGCTTTGATCTCTTCATGGCCTCACCTTGTCTGCCCAGAAAGGACAGACTGATCAGGAATAAAAGACCAAGGTCCCTGAGCCCGACTACAGGGGCAGCTTGAAAAGCTCAACTCCAGGCAGGAACCCTGAGGGGAACGAGCAGACAAAGGAAAGCAAGAGGCTGAGCCCCTCGGCACAGTCAAAGGACCACTAAGAAGTGAGCCCTGGAGTCTGAGCTTGTCCAGTGGGCAGCTTCTGCCCCAACAGGGCAAAGCCGACCCTGAGCCCTCATCAGGGAGGGGAAAGATGCTTTTCCAGCACAAAGAGCTGCCAGCAAAAACACATTTAGGAGGGACTGGTGATGGTGGTGGCTCTTCAGGGAGAGTGCACCAATCTAGACGCCCCCGGTTCCCAGTTCCCGGGGCCACTACCTGCTCGGGAGGTTGGCTTCAGTTCCAGGCTTTCCTGATCCGTGGCATCCAGGATCCTGTACTTGCTTTTCCTCTTAGGTTTTCCTTTTTGCCTGAAAAACACAATCCCCTGCTCAGGAAAGAGGTTCTGTGTGAGGTTCAGGTAGCCCACCACAGGGTGGCAGCCAGACTGCAGGCAGAGCCCTGTCTTGGGGGATGCTGCTTAATGGAAGGGCTGTTTCTCCTTGTTTCTCAGCTGGGAAAGGTAGCAACTGTGATTTGTTATTCAAACAGTCCTCACCAATTTGGGAAAAGGTAAAGGAAACATTATCATTTTATCATGGACTCACCACTCCACAGTGGCAATGAAGGAAGGATAGATGGGTTAAAAATGTAAATAAAATGACACTCCTATGCTTGAAGGGTAGAGAGTGGAGGAAAGCATTAAACCAGCAAAATGTTGTTAATGGTGGTTGTCTTAGGCTGGTGGGAATTTTTAAAAATTCTTTTAATTTTCTAAGTTTTATTGTGAGATTATATTGCAGGTTGAATCTCAGTTCTGCCATTTATTGACTGTGTGTCCATGGAAAATGTCATTTTCCTGAGAAAAGGCTGTTATGCATATTAAAAAAGATATTACACCTATAAAATGTATAAAGTGTTATACAGGGGCTTCCCTGGTGGCGCAGTGGTTGAGAGTCTGCCTGCCAATGCAGGGGACACAGGTTCGAGCCCTGGTCTGGGAGGATCCCACATGCCGCGGAGTGACTAGGCCCGTGAGCCACAACTACTGAGCCTGCGCATCTGGAGCTTGTGCTCCGCAACGGGAGAGGCCGCGACGGTGAGAAGCCCGTGCACCGCGATGAAGAGTGGCCCCCGCTCGCCGCAACTGGAGAAAGACCTCGCACAGAAATGAAGACCCAACACAGCCAAAAATAAATATAAATAAATAAATTTATAAAATGTTATACACATTTTATACATTTTTGCTTGGTACACAGTAAACATAGAAATGATACCTATTATTAATAATTAAAAACATAATAAATGTTACCATTAAATATTGTAAGACTAGATAGGAAGACTAAATGAAAAAACCTAAATAAAAAAAAAAACTAAATTTAAATAAAAATTTAAATTAAAAAACTAAATGAAAGACTTAATCATGACTAACCTAAGTCTACAATTATGTAAAAACATGTACACGCGAGAATCCCAAACTGAAAGGGAGGCAGACAAATTAAGAACCCATGTGCTACAGCTACATGTAAAAGAATGAAATCAGAACACTCCCTAACATCACACACAAAAATAAACTCAAAATGGATTAAAGACCTAAAGGTAAGACCAGACACTATAAAATTCTTAGAGGAAAACATAGGAAGAACACTCTTTGACATAAATCACAGCAAGATCTTTTTTGACCCACCTCCTAAAGTAATGAAAATAAAAACAAAAATAAACAGATGGGACCTAATGAAACTTCAAAGCTTTTGCACAGCAAAGGAAACCATAAACAAGACGAAAAGACAACCCTCAGAATGGGAGAAAATATTTGCAAACGGAGCAACGGACGAAGGATTAATCCCCAAAATATACAAACAGCTCATGCAGCTCAATATCAAAAAAACAAACAACCCAATCAAAAAAATGGACAGAAGACCTAAACAGACATTTCTCCAAAGAAGACATACAGATGGCCAAGAGGCACATGAAAAGCTGCTCAACATCACTAATTATTAGAGAAATGCAAATCAAAACTACAATGAGGTATCACCTCACACCAGTCAGAATGGCCATCATCAAAAAATCTACAAACAATAAATGCTGGAGAGGGTGTGGAGAAAAGGGAACCCGCTTGCACTGTAGGTGGGAATGTAAATCGATACAGCCACTATGGAGAACAGTATGGAGGTTCCTTAAAAAACTAAAACTAGAATTACCATAAGACCCAGCAATCCCACTCCTGGGCATCACCCTGAGAAAACCATAATTCAAAAAGACACATGTACTCCAATGTTCATTGCAGCACTATTTACAATAGCCAGGTCATGGAAGCAACCTAAATGTCCAACGACAGATGAATGGATAAAGAAGATGTGGTACATATATACAATGGAATATTACTCAGCCATAAAAAGGAACCAAACTGGGTCATTTGTAGAGATGTGGATGGACCCAGAGACTGTCATACAGAGTGAGGTAAGTCAGAAAGAGAAAAACAAATATCGTATATTAACGCACATATGTGGAATTTAGAAAAATGGTATAGATGAACCTGTTTGCAAGGCAGAAATAGAGACACAGATGTAGAGAACAAACATATGGACACCAAGGGGGGAAAGGGGTGGTGGGATGAATTGGGAGATTGGGATCGACATATATACACTAATATGTATAAAATAGATAACTAATGAGAACCTGCTGTACAGCACAGGGAACTTTACTTAATGCTCTGTGGTGACCTAAACAGGAAGGAAATCCAGTAAAGTGGGGGTATATGTATTCATAAAGCTGATACACTTTGCTGTACAGCAGAAACTAACACAACAATGTAAAACTATACCCCAATTAAAAAAAAAAAGAACCCATGTGCTAAGGTGGTGAGGCTGAGGTGTGGAGTATTAAAGGCCACACACCCTAGAGATAAGAGCCAGGTCCACACCCCAGGCCCTCCCACTCCCACTCCAGCCACAGCCACGTTTTCCAGGTGGCAAATCACTGCAGTGACAGCCTCTCAGCCTAAAGGAGTGTGCTTCTGCCCTCAGGAGTGTCAGAGGTAAGGAGAACTTTTCTGTGCATGCCGTGGGTGGGCCATGGCATGTAACAGTGACGGGAAGGGAAGAAACCCAGGACGCAGCGCCCTCAATGTAGAAGGTGCCAGATACCTCTCTAATGAATAAATATGTAATTAGAAGCCTGAACAAACTTCCAGGCAAAGTCCATCTTACCTCTTACAACAACAGATCACAGTCCAGGAGAGGATTCCCAAGGCAACAACAATGACAAAGGAAGCAATGATAACATATAACACGCTCCACTCTGCCAAGAGAAACAAAATATTAGGGCAGTGAAGAGAGAGGCTATAAGGGAGGTCTGGGCTGCCCACCTTGGGCAGGAGATGGCTTCGCTCTGTAAACAAGGAGGCCCCTGGGGCTCCCCAGGGAAGGTGAGACTTTGGAGTTAAAGGCAGCTGAAACTTTAAACCTTATGAATTGCCCCTGTTTTCTAGCTGGTGCTCTGAGACCCTGGGGCAGTGGGGCAGGTTGTAAGGAGCTTTAACAGAGGGAAAGGGGGGAATGGAAACCTATGGGCTTCCATGGGGCCAGAGTAGGCACTCCAAAAAGACAGGAGGCCTTGCAGCTCGTCTGATTTAGGCTGCATTTTGTAGTTGGTTTGATTTAAGCTTGTTTCTTCTTAAACAACTGCTTCAGGGAAATTCCCTGGCAGCCCAGTGGTTAGGACTCAGCGCTTTCACTGCCAGGGCCCAGGTTCCATCCATGGTCGGGGAACTAGGCAACTAACATCCCGCAAGCTGTGCTGCGAGGCCAAAAAAAAACAAAAACAAAAACAAAAAACTGCTTCAGAGCTTTCCTCTAACCTTGAGCGAGTGTGGAGGAAGGAAGTAAAAGTCCTCTGCAAACAGAAAATACGCAAAGTTCTTCTCCTTGCTTTTGCTCATCTGCCTTGGAAACACCGACACCCACCCACTCAACTCAGAGCCACATTCAACGCCAAATCAGCTGGCACAGTTCCAAGCAGAAAACTCACCACAGTTGCTATCTCCATCCCTCAGCTGCACCTTGATGAAATTCTCCATCCAAAAAGGGTCACAGATACAGCGTTTGGTGAATGAATCACAGTGGCCATGGTCAGAACAGTTCAACTGGCATGCTGAAAGTAGCAGGAAAGGGAAAAAAGTCAACGGGAGTCAGAGCCGGGGGTTGACCAAATTCCAGTGCCCATGAAGATACGAAGGGATCCCCTGCTCAATGGCCTGTGATGACATTTCCTGGAGACCTGCCCCAAGAACCGTTATAGCTGGACACAGTGCCCATTATTATCATCATGGATAAAACTGGAGCAGTTAGAAAGGCTCCAGATTGTTTTTACTTGCTGTTTCTCCACATCAGCAGTTCTTAATCTTTCATGTCCCACAGACCCCCTTCTCTGAATAATTGCCAAAATAAAACACATAGTATTACAAAGGAAGGCAATTATACTATACATGTTTTTGAAGTATTTAAGAATACAAAACTTTAAAATAATATGTGTCTTTATTAAAATATTAAGTAACAAGATCTAGAAGTGTGTCTAACAACTGTCATAATTTTGAAGTGGTGATGAGTAAAAATGCTATTTCATTATGTAGTATGATACAAAATTATCTGAGATTTCTATTGCCTTAAAGTCACATGTTCTGTTAATACTAACTGAAGTTTCTTGCCTACCTTCATGATTGAGGAAAACAATAAATTTCAGTTAGAGGTTCGTGAAAATAAAGATGTAATTTTTTTCCCATTCAAACTCACAGCCCCTCTGAATGCCATCTCAGGGGCCCATGGAAGGTTAAGAAGCTCTGCAACGAGTCGAGACTCTTTCAAAAAAAAATGGTAGTTGAGGCAAGTGATTATCTCCTTGTTCCCAGAGAACAGGAAATGAAGCCCAAGGACAGCAGGGACTGACAGGTGAGCTGTGGACACTGGGTGGACTCTCATTCCCGACTTCCCAGAATTACTCACTGACAGTATTGATTTCCAGGGCTCTGAATATCAGAAAGTCTGCCTTTTGCTTCCGCAGCTCACTCTTGAGCATCACTGCCACCTCATGGCCTTTGAAGATCTGGTGAGGAGGCTCATTTTGAACAAAAAATACCATCTTGGTGCTGCAGAGACACGCAACAGTATGAATGAGCTGAAGCTGCCAACACGATAGCAGTAGCTATCATTTGCTAAGTGCCTTCTGTTTGTGCCAGACCCTGTGCTAAGTGTCATACACATCCTCTCACAGGAAGCCCGTGAGAAAGGGGTCATCAGCATCATCTCCATTTTATAGAGGACAACATTGGGGCTCAGAGGGGTTAAGTAACTTGCCCAAGGTCACACAGTTAATTATGGCAGAGCCAGATCCCAACCCTGATATGTCTGACTCTAAAGCCTATGCTTTCAGAAAAGGCCTAAGCTGCCCCAACTAACAAGAAGACCTATTCCAAAAGGTAACTGGAGGCCAGAAAAATGGGGATTTGGTTATGGGTACATCCCTGCTGTTAGCCTTTTAACAGCTAAGAGTGTGGTGCTGTTGGGTTTGTGCCTGAGTTATCTGTAAGACAAACCACAGTGCTTTGTAAAATATAAATTGTTGGACAGCATCAAAGCATTATCCATAGGTCAAAACATAGCCAAAATGATCATTACTATGACAGCAACAATAAAGACCCTACACAATGGTGTGGCCGGTGCAAGATTATGTTATTCTAGGCCCAGAATCTGTTTGCTTTCTGACCGTCAATTTCTGTCCAAGGTAGACCATGTCTGAACTCACTTCTGGGTGGCACAAAATCTGTTCTCTCTGTCTTGGTCTCCATTTTTGGCAGCCTGCTTCGTGATTCCGTGTTAGTCTCACAAACTGAACTTTCCCAATCAGTGGGTCACACTGGGTTTATAGGTGAGCCCCAGGTATTGATCCCCACAGCACACAGGGTGGCTGGGTGGGACCTGGGTATCCCAGAGGCCCTGGACCAGCTGCTTCCAGTATAATTGTCTATTTATCCCAAAGTGCCATATAAACAGCATCATTTTCTATGGGTGGATTGACATGAAAGTTTGGGAAGCCCTGTCCTAAAAGACTTTTAAAAGCTTGCTGCATAGTGAGGCTAACAATGGGGTATTATAAACTCCAGAATCAAGAAACAAACCTTTTCCATGAAAGATTTGTGGTCATTTCTCATATATACACTACTACATATAAAACAGATAACTAATGAGAACCTACTATATAGCACAGGGAACTCTACTCACTGTTCTGTGGTGACCTAAATGGGAAGGAAATCTAAAAAAGAGTGGATATATGTATATGTATAACTGCTTCACTTTGCTGTATAGCAGAAACTAACACAACACTGTAAAGCAACTATACTTCAATAAAAATTCATTTAAAGAAATATGTGGTCATTTCTCATATTTTCTCCTAGTTACCTAATTCATGCTTACAGTTTCAATTTCTGTCTATATACAAATAACCCTCAAATCTTTGTCTCCTCTTCCTATGTCCCTCCTGAGTGACCAAATCTGTATCTGCAAATGCTTGCTAGAATATCTATACCAGATCTTCCACAAGCATCTCAAATCCAAAATGTTCCAAAATAAACTTATAATAAACACTAACTCATTATGTGTTAGAGACTACACAAACATTATCTTATGTAATCTTCAACAACCCTGTAATATGGGTGCTAGCATTTTTATAAGTGAAGAACGGGTTTGGAGAGGCGCAGTAATCTGCCCACTGTCACAAAGCTGCCACTAACAGAGCAGGGCTCAGAAGCCAGGTCTGCCAGGTGTGAGGCCCATGCTCTTTCCCACTGTAATACACTATCTCCCTCCAATCATATCTTCCTCCTGAATTCCTCAGCTAAGCCAATCTAGGCCAAGCCCGAAACCCAGAGTCACTGCGATGCTTCTCTCTTCCTCGTGTCCCAGATGCAGTGACGGCAAGTGTGCAAGCAAACCCTTCCGCAATGCTCTTACCCGCACTCTCGCTAGTGTCTTCCACTGTTTTGTCCCAGCCAATTCCCACCAGCTTGATCGATCCCAGCAGCCACCTTCCCTTTTCCTATTCCCAGGCTGCTGAGCAGAGGTTAAAAAGAAAGTCCTAAACATCATGCTGTCTCTGACCCAGTGAACCCTGACTGCATATTAGATTCCCTGGGGAGTTTTAAAATTTTAGGTGCCCAGACCTCACTCCAGACCAACTGAATCATAATCTGTGGGGGTGAGGCTTGGGTAATGGTATGTTCATAAAAGCTCCAGGTGATACTATTATGCAGCTGGAGTTGGGAATCGCTGCTCTCACCTCATGTCTCTAACCTTGGTTGAGACCCCAATATTGCTCAAAGCCAGCATCCTTTCCTGGAGCTGCTGTTCTCAACCTTTACCACTTTCCTCAGGCTGCCCACCTCATTCTCACCTCCTCAAAGCAGATGGCCTTGCCTCCAGTTTCAGAGAAAAAACAGGACGTTGGTACTAATACTCTCAAATTTCACCCTTCTCTACTTCTGAATTCACCCATAATAGCACATCTTCCCTCCTTTCCTCCTACCTCCAGGGAAAGTCCTGCTCCTGCTCTGCCCACAGCCAGCGCCCCAGACCTACCTCCATTTATAACCCGCCTCCCCAGTCTCCACCATCTACCTTTCCTCTGCACCTTCCCCTCAGTCTATAAAAATGTTCAAGTATTTCCTATCTTTAAAAGGTGTTCTTCTGAGCTTGTCTCCCATACTGTTTTCAACACCAGCCTCTTCAAAGAGGCATTATACTTACCATCTCTGTATCCTCAAACTATGAAAAAAATTTTCTCCCAGCATCTAAGTAAAATGATCTCACTATAGTTCTGATGATCTACTAACTACAAACCCAAAAGCCTGTTCTGCGTGCTCACCACATCTGTCTCTATAGCACCTGAATCCTTTGGCAGCCCCCCTTACTGCCAGCTTGTCCCTTAACTGCCAGCAGACCGCTCCCACCTGGTTTTCCTCCCATCTCTCTGACGACTGTTTCTTAGTTTCCTTTGCTGGCCCTTCTTTCCTTGCCTCCCCCTTAAATATTGATGTCCTCCAGAGCTCTGTCCTCAACCCTCTTGACACTCCCCAGTGTGACTCATCCGTCCTCATGGCCTTAATTCCCGCCTGTATGTAGTGACTCCCTATCTCAGGCCGTTCCTTCCACCTCAAGTTCCAGCCTATACGTGCTACTACCTGTCCCTATGTAACCCATAAGATACCCCAAATAAAACAGTCAAAACTGAACTCATTATCTTTTCTTTGAAACTGGTTCCTTTTGTATCCCTAGTCTGTTAATGGCATTCACCATCTATCTAGGCATCCAAACAAAAATTCTTATATTTGATGGCTCACTCACTTTCATTCCACAAAGGTCACCAAGTCCTACTGATTTACCTCTGAATTTCTTTTAATTTCCTCTTCTCTTCTGCCATTTCCACTGCCACTACCTCAATTCAGGTGTTATCACCTTTTTTACTAGACTAGTCCAAAAGCGTCCTGATTGGTCTCCCAGCCTTTGGTCTCTCCCTACTGTTTTTTTTTTTTTTTTTTTTTTGGCCGAGCCGTGCAGCCTGTGGGATCTTAGTTCCCTGCTGTGTGCCATGCGGGATCTTAGTTCCCCAGACCAGGGATTGAACCTGCACTCCCTGCAGTGGAAGCGCGGCGTCTTAACAAATGGACTGCAAGGGATGTCCTGATCTCTCCCTATTTTACTCTAGCCTCCACACTACCGATCTCCCTAAGGAAAAAAAAAATCTAATATCCTTGCTTCAAAAACAAAACAAACAAAAAATTCACACATATAAAACCAACTAACTCGAGTCCTCCTATCCAAAGTATTAAAACTAAACTGCTTGGCTTGCTTATGACTGTTCTCAGTCTACAGAGCCAGCCTTATTGTCCCCCATATCCTAGGGCCCAGTAAATGCTCTGAACCCCAGGACTTCTTCCAGAGGAAACTCCATACTTTCGTACCACAGGACCATTGCTCATGCTGTTCCCCTATTCTGAATTTCCTCCTAGTCCTTCTATGCTTGATCAGTGCAAGTTTTACTTCTGGAAAATCTTTGGACTACCTCAACCCTCCTGGAAGAATTAATCGCCCTTGCCTGTGTCTCCATGATTGTGTTACCTGAAAACTGGGTTCTCTACGTGGTGTTGAGCCAAAAGACACAACCAAGCCAAAAACGAGGAGAAGGAAGACTTTTATCACTTGCGGCAAGTAAAGAGAACACCGGGATCTTTCCCAAAGCAGTGTCTCCGTGAGCAGCAAAACTGCGGAAGCTTTAAGCTCAGGGTACATGCATATTCGTGAAGGGGCTTGAGCAGAGGAGAATTCAGCATAGAATTGGGACAAAAGTCAACAGAGTCCAAGCTTTAGCTGAGGGTCATGAGGGTCAGAAAAGGTCGATATCATCATTCCTTAGGTTCCAGTTGATCTGGTTGTCGAGTACTTCAGGCTACCTTTACCACTGAAACAGAACTGGGAGTCTTTACAACTGATTTACTATTTTTGCTATTGTTACTTCTCTTGCCTGAAAAGAGTCATTTGTTCCTGCATTCTTTTTTGTTTTGTTTTGTTTTGTTTTGTTTTGGCCACACTATGCGGCTTGTGGGACCTCAGTTCCCCAACCAGGGATTGAACCAGGGCCAAGGCAGTGAAAGCCTGGAATCCTAACCACTAAACCACCAGGGAACTCCCTGTTCCTGACTTTTTTTTTTCCCTTAAGATCATTCATTACTGAGACCTGTTCAAGGGCAAGTACTGTGGCCAGGCTTAGGTCACAAAATGGCTTAGGCCAAAAATGGCTTTGCTTACGTCAAGAAAGCCATGCCTGGTTCTCTTTCCCTGGGGAACCCCTACACTATCTGCTTACAATAGCACTTATTCTGTCAAATTCACCCTGTACTGATGCTATATGTTAACTTGATTATCTCCCCTACTAGACTATGGTCTTCAAACATCATAGACCTCTTCTGACCTTGCACCCTGCTGCAGTGTCTAGTACAGAGCCCATTACCTGTACTAGAAGAGTACATTTCTTCTTCATTAAAAAAATGAACACCATGAGTGGTTCCTGGTCAGAGAGCCCACCCTTCTCTACCTACCCACACTATTTCTCAGCTCAGTCAAGAAGCCCAGGGGACCCCCTGGTCTTTCCTTTTCTCCCCCGATTCATTGCCCAGCTACCTCTGCTCCGTGTACGGCTGAATCTTTTGCACAATGATGTCGGAATCCAGCACCCCCAGGAGGACCCCAATCTGGCGGATGAACATCCCCTTCAGCCTCTCAGTCAGCTGACTGACGTTGACATCCAAGATGATCTCCACCAGGTTGTTTTTCCTGGGATCTGGAAAGCATGTGGATCAGTCATGGCTTTAGAAGTAGGAGAGTTAACATAGACCTGCCACTGTGCATGTGCTCTGGCCCAGGAGAGAATGTGGTGAGAGCATTCAGAAATGCAACTGCCCTCCTTCAAAATGGAAAGGAACAACAGTGAATTCCCCATTGCTTTGTCCTCGTCCCCAGCAATCTGGGGCTGGCTTGGAGAGCTTCAGAAGCATTCCTGGTCTCTACACCAACCTGGCAATTACCACACATGTGCTGGGGACCAGGCCGAAGTGATGGGGTTTAGTGAAGGAAGTGGGGAACAGAGAAACACTTCAAGGTTTATTTTAAAAGTCTCTGCCCAGTTGGCTTTGCTGAACTCTCCAGGCCAAGTGGCAGGTATCTAGCAATCTCTCCTGATCCAATCTGATTTTCAGTAACTTGCTGTACTTTGTCTACAACAATGGGAGGGAAATTTTCCATCTCAACAATCTTATGGGAATGCATCTGCCCTACAGTGTTGAAAACCATAAACACAAAGGAAATACAGGCGGCCAAGAAACAAGGATTTCCTTAAAACAACATCACAACTGGACGATGTTTTTACAACTCTAGAACTATAAGACCATTGTGCTTTACACTTTTGATTAAGTCCTAAAGACTATTCTACACTTGCAAGTTAAAAGTGACTATTCAGAATACCTATTCACATACTTGGATGCACCATTTGCCTGTCCTGATGTATAATTTATATAATTAGTAGACTATCTGTGATCTGATTTTAAACACAGAAGAGACTTTACAGTGTCTTGGCTGTTGTCCTTCCGAGAGGTAGGACAAGGACTGGAAGACCTGCCAAGATCCCTTCCCATCCAAGACATCTGTACATTAGCTTGGCCTAGATAATAAAGAGTAGGTTTAAAGTTAGTACCTTCTCATCAGTTGTTCAGGAATTTATAAAGCTCTACCTCACCCTGTACTCACTTCCTCCCTATTACCAAATTAGCCTCGATACAAAACAAAAACATGGTTCTATTTAAGAAAGAAATTTTATTTCTGCAAATCTTAAAAATGTAAAGGATGCCAGTTACTTTACCTTCCCTGGGGGTTGTCAGATAAAGCCTGAGGCTCAACTTACAAAAATAAATCATTTTCTGCAGCTGGGTGCTGATAAGACATCATGACTCAAGTTATTCCTGTGCTCAGATTCCCAAAGCACACTGAGTCCTCTCTCATCAGTCACACGTAGAGGAGAAAGTGCTGGAGTACGGGCCCAAAGGCCTGGCTCTGACACAACTGCTGTGTGAAGCTGAGCAAGCCCTGCCCTCTCTGAGTTTCTGTTTCTCCATCTGAGCTAAGTAGGGGGAGGTCCATATTTCTGCGTGGGTAGGAGAGGTCTTGTTGGAACAGAAAGTCTCTAAGGAGTTCTTAGCTTGGGGGTTCTAGATTTTTTTAAAGCTGGATATGCCATCTGGCTCTGTCCATGCTGGGGGAAGGGTCTCAAGATCGAGGCCCTGCTAGGCTGATCCAGTAATTCCACTCCAACCCCTCACTAAATGAACTCACCAGGTTTCACCTCCACAGTGGTCCGGCCTGTGTCACTCTCACCCTTCGCATCAGTCACTTTCAGGTGAAATGTGTAGGTTCCCTCGACCAGGTTGGAAAGAAAGAGGACAGGGTGGTGGTCAGAGTGATTTAACACCTCCTGTGGGGTTGAACGACATGGCTGTGTGGCAGAACAAAACCACACTCCTTTCGTGGAATCAGCTGTTGCATCTGTCATAACTAAGTCCCCTCTGGGCTAGACGGCTTTGACTCGGGGCAGTTCCTGCTCTATGATGGCACTACAGCCCACAGCAACCAGAATCAGGGAAAAGAATCACATTCTGTTCCACACTAGCTTGAGGGGTGACCCTAAGCAAGTCATTTAACCTCCCTGGATTTCAGAGCACAATCCAGGTTTGACATAAGAGACCACTTGGTTAAAACAGGTACTGGAGTGTTTAGCTCAGCCTCCTCTCCTCATCGCACCACATTGACCTGTGTAGCTCTCCACCTGCTGGCACACTCACCCCTGCAGCTGGGCTCCCCTCGTCTCGAGTCCAGAGGTAGTTGACTATCCCCTTGTCATCTGAGGACTTGGAGCCGTCCAGCTCTGCCGTGTCTGTGGGCAAGGTAATTACCACATTCCCAGTTATCTTGGCTGTAGGTGGTTTGTTCATTTCTAAACAAAGAGAAACCATGGAAAAAAATGTAACATTCAGAAAAAGAAGAAATGCTTCTCGTGATGCTTATAAGGAAATTAAACTTCAAAATTATCTTAAATGGAGAACTGTTTTAAGTGCTTATCCATGCCAGCAACTAACAGTGTAGAGTTAACGCCACCAGTGCCACAGGTCCTGAGGCTCCAGTCCCACCCAGAGAAATGTTCCCCTGACATCAGTACAGTAGAAGGGACAAGTATAGTTTCCTCTTGTATTCTCATAGCAGCCTCCCCCAAAGGAATCCATTTCTCTGCTTGGGGATATATGATGATTGGAAACGAAGGCCTAAGGTGGATTAAAGCCCTGAAGTTCAGGTTTCATCAGCTGATACCACAAATTATCTTCAAAATATGGCTGAAAATGTTATTCTCTGAACATCTTTTTTGACTCCTTCCTTAGCACTTTAATAGAGAAAAAGAAGAGCGACACTTTTCTTATTCTGGGCCCCACCTGCAGCTCTGTGTACTCAGTGTGTGCTCTCTACTCACTGAGTTCAGTATACTGTGTTTGGGGATCACCTGCATATCTGATAGTTTTTCCTACCATCAGCTTATAGACCTCTCCCAAGACCGTCACTGATCACTGTGCCTGCAAACCAGAGCAAGGCCAATCCACTTGTGTTCAGGTTGGCCTCAGCGTGCATGCTCCTAGGATGCGCATAGGAAGCTACAGTGCAGGGCAGTCATTCTAAGGTCTGACAGCAGGTGTCACTGTAGCCAGCAGGAGAGTCACAGAAACCCCAGCAGCAGAGGCAAAATAAAAATACAGGGCTTCCCTGATGGCGCAGTGGTTAAGAATCCGCCTACCAATGCAGGGGACACGGGTTCGAGCCCTGGTCCAGGTAGATCTCACATGCCACGGAGCAAGTAAGCCCGTGCGCCACAACTACTGAGCCTGCGCTCTAGAGCCCGTGAGCCACAACTACTGAGCCCAAGTGCCGCAACTACTGAAGCCCGCGTGCCTAGAGCCTATGCTCCGCAACAAGAGAAGCCACCGCAGTGAGAAGCCTGCGCACTGCAATGAAGAGTAGCCCCCGCTGGCTGCAACTAGAGAAAGCCCACACACAGCAACGAAGACCCAAGGCAGCCAAAAATAAGTATATTAATAAATTTATTTATAAAAAAATACAAAGGAAAAAAATCTTAATTCTTTCCCTATTCAACTGAGAAGGAAGGGAGGGAAAACAAGAAGTTAAAATTCACCTTAAAAGTCGAGGGCTTCCCTGGTGGCGCAGTGGTTGAGAATCTGCCTGCCCATGCAGGGGACACGGGTTTGAGCCCTGGACCGGGAAGATCCCACATGCCGCGGAGCAACTGGGCCCGTGGGCCACACCTACTGAGCCTGTGCGTCTGGAGCTTGTGCTCCGCAACAAGAGAGGCCGCGATAGTGAGAGGCCCGCGCACCGCGATGAAGAGTGGCTCCTGCTCGCCGCAACTAGAGAAAGCCCTCACACAGAAACGAAGACCCAACACAGCCAAAAATAAATAAATAAAATTTATTAAAAAAAAAAAAAAAAGTCACTCACTCAAAGGCTGTTGTAGAAAAGCAACTAACAGCTACCCTAACCTCTAACTTCCTTCCCTACTTTGTCTCTAATCAGTTTCTGCAACCAAACAAGAGATGATGCATTCTTCAGTTATCTGACCCAGAGGCTGCTGCACCAACCCAAGGCAGTGAGGTACCTTCTTTGACAATGACATTCACAGAGCTCTGGCTTTGCAGGTTCCTCTCATCCTTGACGGTCAAGGTGAACACGTAGGTTCCCACTTGCAGCCCAGTCACAGTGGCGACACTGCTGTTAGCATTCTCAAGCTGTACCCCGTCAGGTCCCCTGGACAAAGAGAGAAACCAGAGGGTGGAGTTGTACCTGTCTACTGCTCTCCTGTCCCCGCAGGAGCAGACAATTATTGCCTCAGCTAAGACATGAACTATTGTTTCTCACACCTTGAGAGGGCATGTTTAAAAATATTCCATTTGGACAGAGTGTCATTTGGCCCCAAAATACAGGCTACCTGCTGATCAGAAAATTCCATTCACCAGCTTTCAAACACATCTAGCCTTATCCTTTGTAAGAGCTTCTAGAACATTCAAACTCTTTGCTGCTCCAGTAAAAGGAAGAAAGTGCTCTGAGCAGGTCTCTGATCAAAAGAATGATTTAAGAGTGATGTTTCTGAAAAGCATTTCTGGCCCAGTGGTTGGTTCAGCTCTTGCCAGAAAAGAAGCAAAATGCATTTCTTAATCACATGCCAAACTCCCTCTTGCTGAAAAGTCAGGGAAAGGAAGTGGGCCAAAGCTACAGAGGAACTCTCCGGGAAAAACCATCCTCTTCTTAGCAGTTCTACAGGCAAAACTCCCTCCAGCTCCTGGACAGGGGCCACAGAGGACCCAGGATGCCCCGTAGCTTTCCTTCTCCCCCGTGGCCTCACGCTGCAGCAGGTGAGCGAGCTCTGGGCCAGTGTGTAGGCACAACACTGCACATGTACCAGAAAGCCCTTCTGCTCAAGGGTCAAAATGCCTCGGAGCTTTTCTTGACACTGCAGGACAACCAGAGAAACCTGTAGACTCCCAGGTTTTGCTCTGTTTTGTTTTGCTGTTTAAATGTATAACCCTGACCCTAGCAGCACCCCCTTGAACAGATTCTCCTCCAAGAAACTATGCTAAGGATTATTTCTGCTGTAAACACTAATAAAACTCAACTGAAAGGTTTATCTGCTGTATCTTCAATAAACAGTTATAATTAAAACATGCTGGGTTGAGGAAAATTAGGTTCTCCAAAAGATAGAAACGAAAGCTAAGGAAAATCATTTCTAGAATCCAACTCACTAATCGTAAGTCAAGTGCTTTTACAAGTCAAATTACAGCCCCTCCCCACCCATCTCTAACATCCTAGTCAAAAACAAAAGCAAAAACAAAAAACCCAGTCTGTCCTATGGTTGCTACCTTTGGAAATTGGGAATGCTTTTAACTCTTTCCTTGGAATTGCTTCCTGTGGGATCCTGCATATAATCTGAGTTCCATTTGTTATGCTTTAAAGGAGCTGAAAGAAACTGTGAGAACCAGGAATGGTTCGATTAGGTAATTCCAATTTAATTAGTATTATTTTGGTTATTGCCTTTGGCCTCTGGCTGACATAAATGGTATATGGTATCTTCAAGGAAACAATAACAGAGTAATGCTTTCATTTTGGAGATGAATTTTCAATTCTTCTCAAGAGCTGCTCTGTCCCATCCCCCTGACAGCCTTACCCAATTAATTTTGAGCAACAGTATTTTTCTGCTCCATTACCCCTTCCATCCTGCCTCTCAAGTGTAATTAAACTATGCATTTCAGCAAATGGATTGTACCTGTAAAAGCACCAGGACCACAAAGTACTACCTGGGGACAGCTAATGGTAAGCATTCTTTTTTTTTTTCTTACAAAAATTATATTTTTCTTAGAGTTGAAGTTTGGGATTGCAGATATTTCTTTCTCAGTAATCCCCCTTGGATAAGCTAATAAGAGAAAGTAAACTCTTAAAAGCAAATAAAACCTTGCTCTTCAAAGGTCTGGAGCCCTTGCATACATAAGGATTTTGTGTCAATACTCACTGTGTTTTTTCCCAGAGATATGAGATAATTTTCTGATCATCTGAGCTTTTGCTGCCATCCAGGGTTGTGCTATCCATGGGAAGGGTCAGCTCTTTATCTGGACCTGCATCTGCCTGTGGAGGCTTGTTGTTTTCTAGAAGACAAGAGACTTGGAGTTCAAAAGCAGGCAGTCCCGCTGGGAAAGGAGAGGAACCAATTGGGACATATGTTCTGGAAGCCTCAAGGACTCTGCCTCTCCACTCATAGAACTGTCAGATACTGTGTGAGGTAAGGGTATGGTCAGGGAGCTCGCATGAAGAATATAAGACTGAAACGCATAAAACAACTCTGAAGCAACATGGAAGAATATAATGAAGCTACAGTTCCATGCTAAATCTGAAGTATAATGCTATAGGAGTTCAAATGAGAGGGTCTGAAAGATAAGGTAGGGCTTTCTTGAGGAAGTGGGTTTTAAGCTGGCCCTTAAAGGACATGGTGGGAGGAGTTCCCTGGTGGTCTAGTGGTTAGGATTCGGCGCTTTCACTGCTGTGGTCCGGGTTCAATCCCTGGTCGGGGAAGTGAGATACTGCAAGCCGCAGCCAAAAAAAGAAAAAAAATAGGACATAGTAAGATTTGAGCTGGCAGAGACTCTATCTGCTAGCTCCCCTTGAAGGCACAATAACTAGCCAAGAGCAAGGGCACAAGCGAGGCTGTGAAATACTCCTTCTCTCTAGCTATGAAGAAAGCACTAGGGGAATGGACAATAGCAGCTGCCAGGGGCTTGGTGGATTGGTAACTCCCACTTCCACCCTCATAGAGCTCAGAACCCAAGCCCTCTTCTCCCCACAAGGGCCAAGGGACCAGCCAACAGAAGAGCCTGCACCACAAGGTTAGAACTTACCAGGCTGCACAATAACAGTCACTTGAGCGGTGGCCTGCTGTCCTATTGTGTCAGTCACTGTGAGTTGGTAAGTATAGTCTCCTTCTTGCATGGCAGACAGCTGCAGGGTCGGTGTTCTAACACCCTGGGTATATAAATACAGACAAGTGGGCTCCCGGAATCACATCATACAAGAAGTCCTACTCTGGTCTAAATGGTTTACCCAGTTTTCTAAACCTAGGTTGGTAGTGGGCCATTACCTCCCAATTCAACATAATTACTGAATGCTCAATCAGACACTGTGGGACATCTTGTTAAAAGTTTCACCCTTCAAGGAAATAACCCTCTGACACAGCAACAGTTTCAAATAAAGTCAGAGCTCTCACAAGGTAGGCGAGTACAGGAAAATGTGCAGAGATAATCAAGATCCATTTCTATGACCCAAGCAGAAAGAAAACCATGAACATACAGAAAAATAACACAATTTACAAAACAATGTTCTTCCTACTGAAGCCACACAGCGTGATCCTAACAAAGCTGCCTCGATAAAACATGGCAGCAACGACTCAAGATGCTTTGTAATGCTGTGCGTGCCCTTACAGGTCTGTACAGATTCTGCAACAGCGGAGAAACCTAACCTAATACCTTGCAGACATTTTATTTGGCCTTAGGGTTCTTAAAAGTTGGAAAATTTCACATAGAAGTCTAGGTTTCTGTCTTGTCTTGAAAAGCTGGAGGACCTAGCAACACGGGGACGATACTCCAGCGTGGCAACAACCAGCCTGACTGGAGGGCTGCGGACCCCTTTGGTCAGGGCTTACGCCCTCCGGTTTGCCACAGTCCCCATCCAGTTTTCTTCATTTACTTATGTTACCTGCCTGGTGACAGATCTAGTCTCTTCTTAAATACCTCCAGAGAGAAGATGCTCACCATCTAGTCAGGCAATCTCCTCCAATTTGTAATAGAGCTCACTGTGTTAGTTTCTGCACCCTTCAGCAGAAACTAACACATTTTAAAGCAACTATACTCCGATAAAAATTAATTAAAAAAAAAATTTGCACCCTTGTAGCTTCTAAAGAATTTGACTCCCTGAAATTATCCTAGAGCAGCTACCAGTCTTTTCCTCTAATACTAAACATTTAAGATAAGGTTTTTGCTAATATGTTAACTAAAGGCCCCTTAATCTTTCTAGATTTTTTAAAAAATTCAAATGTTCTATTCACTAATCTGACTTTGGTTATTAAGATGGAGAAAAATAAGCCTTGGATGGGTGACCCAGTCCAGCAGCTCTAATTCCCTGGGCAAGAAAAGACAGAAACTATTCCCTCCTACCTGCATCTCCATCACTTTCCCTTTGCTGTTTGGGCTGAGTGACCACTCATAGCTGGTGATGCCGTGATCATCAGTGCTCTGATTCCCAAAGAGGGTGATGGAGTTTTGGGGCAGGGTGATCACTTGGTTAGGGCCTGCATTGGCCACTGGGGGGTAATCCACAGCCTTGTTCACTGTCAGGCTTGCAGTGGTAGAGTTGGTAGCTCCATCAGAGTCTACTACAGTCAAGCTATCAGGAAAGAGAGAGGAATGCAATCAGGGATGGTCTTAAAGAAAGAGGAATAAACATGGAGGAAATGAAAATCAAGGCTAAAAAATACCAATGTAGCAGGATTACCAATCGGTAACCAATTCTAACCCATTGTTTTTGGAAAGTTAGAATAATACTAGAAGCTAACACTGACTGAGGGTTTACTGTGTGCCAGGCACTGTTCTAAGCACTTTATATCTCATTCAATCCTCACAACAGCTCTATAAAGTACTATTCCCATTTTACTCCTTATACATATGAGGAGACCGAGGCAAAAAGAGGTAAAGTAACTTGCCCAAGCTTGAAAGCTTGAAAATAGTGGAGTCAGGATCTAAATCTAGACAATATATCTCTAGCACCATTTCACTCTGCTGCCTGAATGTGTCTGTGGCTGGGACCTTTATAAATAAGCATTGTCTGATCTGGCCCTCACAACAATCATATAGAATACGTATCATCAACCTCACTATTATAGAAGCATTAGAGAGGTAAGAAACCTGCCGAGAGCTAAACAGTGAGCCAAGATGCAAGCCCAGTTCTCTGACTCCAAAGCCCAGAACCAAGTCTTAAGAAGCAATAATCCCTGGCCACTATTCCTATGGGGTTCAAAGACGCTACACTAAATAAAGCAAGCTCTGACTGCAGCAGGCTCTCCTCCCATCATCCTGTTTTGGCTGTGTACACAGCACAAGAATGGACTTCCTGGGCAGACAGCCTCTAGGATGGACCAGGAGGGCTAGCTCCAGTAAGATAGGAGCCTGAGATGGAAATGAATTCTCCTACGCAAGCATCCCACAGTTTGTGCCAGTGTGAAAAAGAATTTGCAAGAGAAAAAAAAAATGTTCATTTGTAAGAGCAGGCTTCTACCTAAATGATGCCTTCCAGCTGAACAGCCTAAAGCTTCTCTTGCCACCTCAAAATGTGAGCATAAGCAAGCAAGGAGGTTTGGGCTGCTTCCATTTTGCTGACAGAAAGAGGAAAAGCATATAAAAGACATGTCGTTTGTTTAAATCTCACAACCAGCCACAGAAAGAGCCAGACATCTGTGGGGTTTTTATCCCACAATCTCACTTTTTACCTATGGTCTTAAGGGGACTTCTGATATTACAGCCTTTAGAAAAAGAACACAAAAACATCAGACACACAGACATGTGCAAATCAGCAAACATCTGAAAAAGAAAAATCCACAGAAGTTTTCCTCTCCTTCCAGTTTCTCTGTTTTCAGTTTTTTATTTTTTATTTTTTAACATGTCTTATTTGTCTCCTATTTCAGAACAAAAGCAAGTTATAGACAGATGGCAAAATGGCAGCTGCCCATTACGCTGACTTTCACCTCAGACAGTCCCTGGCTTGCACGCAAAAGTTCTGGAACCAAACAGCAGCTGACCACAGGGCTGGGGAAAGAGGCCACTGCCATGTAAAAGCAGGGGAGAGGAAAAGGTAAGTGGAATCAAACAGATTGGACCTTAATGCTAATCAAACCCAATCCCATCATTTCATGGACTGAGGCTTAGAAAAAAAGAACTGCACCCAATATCCCATTCACCCAAAACGCTCTAGGTTAACATTGTGGTTAAAAGCTCAGACTCTGGAATCATACAACCTGTGTGACCTTGGGCAAGTTACTTAACCTCTCTGTGACTATATTTCCTAATCTGTAAAATAAGAGCCATTATAATATCAGGTACAAGGGTTAAATGAGCTACTGCGTGCAAAGAGCTCAGAACAGTACTTAAAACAGTAAATGTTCAAGAAGCAGCAGCTATTATTGTTACTATTTCAAAACGGATCATCATCGCCCAGGCTAAATTCCATAAATGTTAAAATTCCTATATTAGAAATCCAAGGCGAAAACCAACTCACATTTCCATTTTAACTCAGTGAGAAGGCTTCTACCTTGTTGTGATGGCAGCTACCCTTCATTCACTTGAAGTCTTGAGTCAATGAGAGGGCTGCTAAGTCAGAACTTGTATATTTATTTATATGGTAGGTGCTGTGCTAGGACATTCCTTGCTGCGTCTCTGGTAGTGTCTAAAACGTGATTAATCTCAGATCCAGTGGGGAAGACAGATACCCATGAACAAGCCGTTGCACCATGGCAGGCACCACATAGAGGCACTGAGTGCAACAGGGAAAGAGGAGGGACATACCCTCTCCTCTCTGGAGGGATCTCAGAGAGCCTCACAGAAAACTGAGGAGGTCCTTAAAGATAGGCGGAGTCCCAACAGATTGAGAAGGGCATTCAAGGAAGCATAAACAAAATATATATAGGCCAAGTCAAGGAGCAGAGTAGAATGAGTCCTGACTTGGGGATTAGAAAATCTGCATTTCAGCTCTAGCTGTGTGACCTCAGAGAAGTTAGTAAATACACCGAGCCTCATTTTTCTCAGATGTAAAATGAGGATGGTATAGTGTACATATGGTGTTTGCGTGACACGTACGAGTGCTTCGTAGCCTACAATGAATAATGCAAGTATAAGGAGGATTACTCTAGGGTCAGCCTCACACTCATTAATCACAGTCTAGTATATCAACACTAGTTCCCAAAAGAACTGACTTTGAATCAAATTCTCTGAAAAGCCCCAACAGAGAAAGATGCTACAAATCATATTCAAATAAACCACTAAGTCAAAAGTAAAGATTTGGATATATCCTAAGTTGAGGAAGCATTTCCCAAAGGGGAGAGATGAGAGTAGATTCCTTCTAGATTTTTCCAGAGAAAAGGCAAAGGAAGATGGGCCCTTTCACTTAATGACAGAAATTCTAAAAAAAGGTTTGGATATATGCCAAATAAGGCTTTGAGAAGGATTAGCTGTGTGGATCCTGATCTATTATGCAAGGACCTTTGCCCTAAAAAGTTATCACTATTGTGACCACAGTTACAACATGGCTCAAAGAACCAGTAGAACCAAAGGCTATATTATCAGCCAACTCTACGGGGAATTTGACATCTGTCAGAGTGACTCCTATAAGAATGTAAAACCCACAAGGGGAAAAAAATGGCCTATGGTAAACTTGAAGGATCCAGATTTACCTGAAAGTGTAGTTCCCAGGGACGAGCTTAGTTAGTTTTAATATGGCCGTATCTTCAGAAATCTTCTCTTCTCTCAGAGGTCCCTTAAGTTCTTCCCAATGGTACTGGACGATTTTATCATCATCCGTGCTTTCTTGAACATAAAGAAATATCAGTTACAGCATGAGAGCACTGGGTCTTAGCACTTATCCAGTTTACACAAACCAGGGCAACTACCCAGAGATTTGAGGCTAGGAAAACTTCATGAAATTACAGACTATCTCTCCAGAGTGTTTCTTCCCTCAGATTATTGGGTCATTCTGCCTCTCTATGAATATTCCACTGCGTAGTTTTCCAAGGACTCCAACACAGGCAACCTCTGGTTAAAACATTACTGTATTAAGTATATGTATAAAAAAAGGAGAATCAAAAGGTCTTAAACACATGAAAAGATACTCAACCTCACTTAAAAAAGAAATGCAAATTTAAATTACACTTGCGATAGCATTTTTTTAACCTCTCAAATTGGAAAACACCAAAGTTTCACAACACATTATGTGGGTAAAAGTGTGGGGAAAGAGGCCCCCTCATAAGTCATAGTGGAAGCATAAATTGATACAACATCTATAAGGAGCAATTTGGGAAAATTTATCTTTGTCCCTGCAATTCCTCTTCTAAGAATTTAATCCTTCAGATATACTTGCACTTGTGTTGTGTATCTGTAGGACATTTAATATTTGTGTTAAATGTCATGCTTACAAGATTATTCACGATAACGTTATTTGTAATAGCAAGTCAAAAATAATCTAAATGGTCAGCAATAGAGATTGAAAACAAGTACATATTCATACAATGAAATCATATATTCATATCATGGAAGGCTATGTAATCATTAAAGGAAAAAAAGAATGAAGAAGTATTGCATGTATTAATTCAGAAAAATTCTCCAACATATAGAAACAAACACTGTATGTAACAGTGCGTGTAATGTGTGTCACAAGGACAGTATATATATTTTTTCATATACGCATCAAATATCTCTGGAAAGATACATAAGATAATACCATTGGTTGTCTGGAGGAAAACTGGATAGTTGGGAGACCGGGAGGGTAGTGATTCTTTTCACTGTGTACCTTTACATATTATTCAACTTTGATCTAATCAAAAATATAAAATAAAATGGTACTAAGTGAACCCTTTCTGCCACTCTCACAAGTGTTTCTTCCTATTCTGCCTCTTCCTCTTGGCCTGCTACTCTTCTGTCCTCCTCTTCTGGCCAGAATCACCTACATGAAAGGTTTAACCCGCTAGAGATCCCTCTGCTAAAGCGGCAGCTGCCTCTGCCACAAGCCCCTGTTGTGCCAAGACACTCAGGGGTGACAGGGCCTTAACGGGCCTCCAGAGAGACCAAGCCAATGCTGGAGGGCGACAGGCCCGAAACCTCTTGCACACACAGAGCCAAGGCCCAGAAATCCTCTCATGTCACCCATCAGGTGACACTACTCTGAAGGGTGACACGTTAACAATGGGCCCAGGCAGGGGTGTGTGCTCCATTCTGTGAGTCTCTCCAGGAGAAGGCTGATGAGAATCTTGCTAGGCAGTGATGGCTGAGTGAGAGCTCTTTGTCAAGACTCTCAGTTACTTATCTTGTCATGATAGGAAGGAGCTTTGTTTCCATAGCTAAGGATGGCAACTCCAGGCAAGCGAATTTGAAAACCAGCAAGTTTCAACTAAAATAATGCTAAATACATGAATAATCCTACTTTCTTACCATCTCAGGGCAGAACTATTACTGCAGACAGGCCACACGGGGATTTTAAACAGGGCCTGTCTGGTTTTTACTTCCTAATCAATTGCTTCAGATGGTTGGTCTTCCCCTAACACGGCCAAGAAGACTGGCCTAAACAGTATGACAGTAAGACATAGCTGGCCCCAAACCTTCTACCAGTACACAGTGAAGGCTCTTCTAAAACATCATGCCTAGACAAGTACTCACGGCTGCCATCAATGACTGTAGAAGTGGTTGGCAGAGAGATCTCCTGGAACTGTGGTGACACAATGGCAACAGGAGGCCGATTCTTACGGGGCTCTGCAAGAACATGACCGACAGTAAATTGGAAGAGGGTCTTTATACATTATAGGAGAAGCAGGCCATATCTGGGTGGAGCATAAGTCAGTTTCTATTACATAACTGAGAGCTGAGCATCACCACATGGGAAAGTCACAAGACCAGGCTGCCATTCTAACCTAAGACACCTGGGAGTGTTAAAGCCTCTTCTAAACCTGACGACTGCTAAGGCCATGCCCTGCGCATTCTTTCAATGCTCATGTCCTATCTACTACATCAGAAGTACTAGAGCAGCAACTGCCTGCTTTCAAGCAAGCTGAGCAGAGGTGGACAACAAACAAGCTTTGTGAACTAGGAATTGCCCAGTACGTAAATATATTACAAAAAAAGAATGAGAATTTAAAACCCCTAAAATCAAATCTCCATCTCCTTGGGAATCCTGCAGAGGGAGCAGTGGAGACACGGCCAGGGCTGGGTAACATACCTGGTTTCACTGTCACATTCACATAGCCTTCCCCGTGGGCATTTTGACCATCTACAATCACTTTGAATTCATACAGGCCTGGAGTGAGCTGCAGAAGTGAGAGAAGATCTTTTAGACAACCACAAACAGCAGCAATTATATTTAAAATAACATATATATCTGAATTTTCCAATGCTGTTTCTTGAATTCTCCTCTTCTTGCACCATTTCCAAAATGGAGAAAGTAAACTAGCTGAAGATATGAAACAATGAATTATAAACTAAAAAACCATAGCTTTTCATGTGAATCTCATTACTAGCTGACTCGGAACAACAGAAGGGATTTCAATATCTCTGTACTCCCATTTTCTTTTCAGAAGAACATTAAGGGTCCAACCATCCTACTTCACAGTTATGAAATTAAAACAATCATCTCTGCAAAGAAAAACATTTTGTAAAAACACCAAATAGCTCTCAAATATCTGAATATTTCCCCCTCCTGATTTCCACTAACTGTACGAACATAACATAAAAAAAAATCACCCACAATCCCATTGTCCTAACACCCCAATTAATCACATTTTTCTTATTTCCTTCTAATCTTTTACCACATCCAAAAAAAGAGCTATAAACAGTACATCTGTTCAACAAACATGTATTGAGAATCAATTATATGTGGTCATTGT
Organism: Balaenoptera physalus; assembly: GCF_965194825.1. Classification (NCBI taxonomy): domain Eukaryota; kingdom Metazoa; phylum Chordata; class Mammalia; order Artiodactyla; family Balaenopteridae; genus Balaenoptera; species Balaenoptera physalus. The sequence goes on along the minus strand of NC_138882.1, from coordinate 167,856,106 downwards.
CCTAGGCTTGGGGTTTGGAGAGGAATTAGATAAGGTCCCTACCTTTGAGGAGCTCACATTTCAGTGGTATTCAGGGCCTAGCTAAAATCACGATATATCAAACTTTTTATTATTCTTTCTTCCATTCATTTAGCATGAACACTTTCCCTATTAGAACAGTCTCTTAGTCATTTTAATTTTTTTTAATTAATTAATTTATTAATTAATTTAGTTTTGGCTGCATTGGGTCTTCGTTGCTGCACACAGGCTTTCTGTAGTTGCGGCGAGCGGGGGACACTCTTCGTTGCGGTGAGCAGGCTTCTCATTGTAGTGGCTTCTCTTGCTGTGGACCACGGGCTCTAGGCACACGGGCTTCAGCAGTTGTGGCACACAGGCTCAGTAATTGTGGCTCACGGGCTCTAGAGCGCTGGATCAGTAGTTGTGGCGCACGGGCTTAGCTGCTCCGTGGCATGTGGGATCTTCCCGGACCAGGGCTCGAACCCACGTCTCCTGCATTGGCAGGCAGATTCTTAACCACTGCGCTAACAGGGAAGTCCTTAAATAGTCATTTTAATGGATGCAGAAGAGTATATGAATAAATGTGCCATAATTCACATAAGCTTTTCACATTGTTGGATATTTGGGTTGTTTCCAAAATTTTACTATTATAACTAATGCTGTGATGAACATCTTTCAGCTAAAATGATTTTTTTCTTTCTTTTGAATTATCTCCTTTGGGTAAACGCTAACTGAATGCATGGAGCATTTCTGACCACTTCCTTCTTCTTGTAATGCTCTCCTTCCTTGGCTTTCACTTCTAGGCCTACTCCTCATTTTCTTCCATTTCCTCTTCCTTCCATACCTTTAATGACAGTGTTCCCCAGGATTCCAATTGCAATCCGTTTATTACTTCACGCTACACACTCTCTGGATGTTTTCATCTGTTCATGGCTTCAGTTGTCAACTATTTGACGCTGGTGCACAAATTTATCTCTCCAGCCCAGACTTGCATCCTGATCTCTAGCCCCTTACCTGCAACTACTTATTGGTCCCTCCACTCAAATGTTTCACAGGTACCTCAAACTCACTCTGTCCCAACATGAATTAATTATCTGCACACCTCTTCCAAACCTGCTCCTCTTTCTATGTTCCTCATTTCAGGGAATATCACCACAAATATACCAACATCCAATGAGGTGTCTAAGCCAAAAGGCTAAAATTATCCTGGACTTCTCTTCCTCAACACCTCCACCCAATTAATTGATCACCAAGTTGACCTCCATAATATTTCTCAAACCCACCCACTTCTCTCCATTCACACTGTCATCACCTTAGTTTTTAACCATTCATCATAGCACAGTTGTTAAGAGCATGGGCTTAGAGATGGAAAGTTCCAGTTCAAATCTACCATTTAATAGCTTTGCACACTTTGGCCAAACCACTTTGTTTTTCTAATTTTTAGTTTCGTCATTTGTAAAACAAATATTAATATTTACATCTTGGGGTTGTTAGGAAGATTAAATGAAATAACTGCATAAAATAATTAGCACTGTTTCTGGCACATGGTAAGAGCTCAATAGGTGGTTTTTAAGTTTTATTTTATTTATTTAGTTTTTTTTCACTCAGACTATTATCATCTCACACCTACATTTTTCAATAGATTCCTCCCTGGTCTCCCTAGTTTGAGTCTTATCTCCTCCAATCTGCAGTCAGGGTGATCCTTCTAAACTGAAAATCTGAACATGTCATTCTCCTGCTTAAAACCTTTCAAAGGCACCATATTCCCTCTGGATAAGAGTCAAAGGCCTCACTCTGGCACACACAAGGCTCTGTGCAATCTGGCACCTGCATCTCTCCAACTTACTTGTGCCACTGTTCCTCTCATACCATGGGGTCCAGTCAGGATGAACCACATAAAATTCCCTTTTTCCCACATTTCTCTCTATTATTTGGCCCAGTAGGCATATTGCTTCCTCTGCTTGGGGTATTACAACTCCACCCTTTACCCAGTAAGCCAGTCACCTTTCATGACCCAACTAGGCCAACTCTAAGAAATTTTACTCTAACTCCCCAGGGCTTCAATACCCCATGCACTGACCTAGTGTACTCCTGTTATAACTACCTGCTTCTGGTCAGTAGCACCTACTAGACTGTATTTTCCTTAAATGTTAATATTATGATTAATTCACTAGTAAATCCCCAATACCTGCCACATAACTAGTATACAATGAACAGCTGTTGAAAGAAAGAGAGGAAAGAAAGGAAGGAAGGACGGACAGAAGGAAGGAAGGAAGGAAGGGAGGAAGGAAGAAAGAAAGAAAGAAGGAAGGAAGGAAAAAGAAATTGCTTGGCCAAAGAATATGAACATTTTTATGGCTCTTAATAACTACACTGAATCCTAAAAAAAGACTGAGCCAATTTACACAGTCATGTGGCCACAAATAACCTAGCTTATCTCCCAAATTCTGAAATCCTTATGTTACCCTTAAAAGCTGTTTAGTGTGTATTTTCAGCTATCACCACTATGCTTATACAATATTCTCACCACAAATGAAAATTTGAGAATCACACACTAACAAATACTGGATGTCAGCCAGCCAGACTTTTGGAGGATTTGCTTCTGAAAGACTGTTCCTAAGTTAAGTGTGGACAGAAAATTCTCTATTATACATGTTAGAAAATGGTCAACACCTCTACCCCATCCCTGCAAATGAGAGGAGGCAAATTCACCTTGGATAGTTTGAGGATCTGGGAATGTTTCCCTTCCATTTCTCCACTGTAGTCTTTAGGATGAGTAATCAGTTGCCAGTCGTAGGTGTAGGTTTCTCCTATAGAAGGGCAGTTACAAAAATCATGAAAACACACACCTACACACAAAGAGGGCAACCACATAGCCTGCAAATAACAAAATTTTTCTAAATCTTGACAAGACCTTAGTTTTCAAGATTTCACCCCAAAGCCAAAGGGAAAACAAACATTCTGTTGAAAGAAAAGGTGGATTCTGCTGACTCAACTACAGTTAGGGCTTCTTCCACTCTCTCCCAGCAATGCTCATTCCTGCCCCATACCCATGCTGCTTTCGGCCAATCCTCCCCAAAATACCAGGTTGCTCATGGTATGGCATCCCAGTGAAAATACATGCCCTACCAACCACTATGGATGAACTCATTGGGAATAAAGGCCATTTTCTTGCAAAACTTCTTTTGCAACAAAGAACAGCAATGACTTTTAAATAACATGGTTCAAAAATACCTTTTTAAAGACTGCTGGGCTTCCCTGGTGGCGCAGTGGTTGAGAATCTGCCTGCCAATGCAGGGGACACGGGTTCAAGCCCTGGTCTGGGAAGATCCCACATGCCACGGAGCAACTGGGCCCGTGAGCCACAATTACTGAGCCTGCGCGTCTGGAGCCTGTGCTCCGCAACAAGAGAGGCCACGATGGTGAGAGGCCCGCGCACCGCGATGAAGAGTGGTCCCCACTTGCCACAACTAGAGAAAGCCCTCGCGCAGAAACGAAGACTCAACACAGCCATAAATAAATAAATAAATAAATAAAAGAACGCGAATTTCTTTTAAAAAAAAATAAATAAATAAATAAAGAGTGCTAACAATGCTCGTCTCACTGAGGTCATCACACCCTGGTGAGTTAAAAGAGCCACTTCATTCCTGCTGAGCTAAGTAACACACTGCGGAAGGTGGTAAGGGATGGCCCATTTAAAACAGGCCCCACTGAAATTAATTAAGATCAAATGAAGCATTAAATGGTCCTCATTTGTAGCTCAGACTGTATGACTGGGTAGGGTGAGGATAGAATCCTGTTATCTAAATGGAATCCCTACCCAGTTAAAGTGGTCTTAAATATTTTTTGGAACGAGATGCATTTATGGCTAGGAAAGGGTGGGATTCGGTAGGAAGGTTTCATTTAATTTACTACCCAAAAAGGGAAAAATAAAAGGCAAAAAAAAAGAAGTCTCAAATGCTTACAGAGAACTGGTCATCTTTTTCTTACTTCATGAGTTCAAAAGTTAAAGTTAACACACAGAACTTAATTCCAAACAGTCTTAAGACTAGATTTTACTTTATAAGCCTGAGATACAAGATCTATTACTCTTCCTTCCTCCAGAGAATACTAGCTTTGTTTTGGCCAGTTGTCAGCCCCAGGCAGCTCTCATAAATGTATACGTAGAAGTTAGGTTAGGTGAGGAGCAGGAAAGAAGAAGTAGAAGTAGGACTGGTGCTAAGAGATGACATTTCTTGAACTGTAGTTAGAAATTTTTTTTCCCACACAGAAAACAGACTCACACTAGCTTGGGAATTGACAATTTTATAACATCTAAGGCTAGCAACACAAATTTCAACAAATGACAATACTCTTAGAACAGAAAAGCTCAGGGGACGAATTATGCCTTACAGACAGGAATTTGCCCAAGGGTAGGAACAACTGAGTATAAGTCTGTTAGACAGAATGCTGGTTTTAATGATTTAGGGCAGTGGTTTTCAAATCATGCCTCTGAACCCTAGAGGGATCCTGAGAGGTGCTGCAGGAGCTGCCATAGGAGATGAGAGGGATGAAGAACAAGCAGAGCTGGTCCTGCCTCATCGTCCCCAACCTTTCAAAGTTTGAAACCATCCATCTCATGTATCTGATTAAGACTGAAGAAACTGGGGAGCGGAGAGTTGCAAGAATCTGTTTTTGAACTGATGTGTTTTGGAATACTGATATACAAGGTGATATCAACTCACAGAAATGTATATGCAGATAGGGGTTAGAAAAGAAAATACAGTAGAGCCAGGATATCTTTCACAAAAGAGTGGAAGCAGCTGCAGCTCAAAGCAGTTCTTTCTTTACCTGCATCTTCAAAGGCCACCAAATCCATTCACCTTAACTTAGCCCCAGAGGAGGAAAGGAATATGTTTCTCTGTAGGAAGGTGGAATGAACTGATAAGGAAAACTCAATGTGAGGGCAGAAATAAAGAACAGAGAGGGCATTCAGGTTCTGGAAAAGTACTTTTTGCATAAATACACTATTTGGTACTAGGCCCAGAAAGTAGGGATATTGTGTTGGAAACATGTGTACCTAAAATGGAAGGACCCCATCCTGAATACAGTAAGGCATTTTGCTTAACTAGCCTTACAATGAGCTACTTGACTAACCTTATAATGAGAGTTAACACAAAGCCAGTGCAATCATTTTCCATCAACATATGCTTCACTTCATGTCACAGATAATCTTAAGAGAATATGTGTTTATAAGTCAAACTTTGTTATATTAACATGTACTTCAAAGGTTAAAGGGATGCGCATATTACAAAAGTTTTCTTAAGTAATAAATTAATCATCCCCTAATTTATATATTTTATAAATTTGAATATTGTATATTACATTGGGCTTGTCTTTTTTTTTACGTGACAAATCTATTAGTAGTAGTCTTGAATAACTTCTCTACAAGTTCTGTATCTGCTACTTACTAGTTGTTTGGCCAAAATAAACAGGTTAACCTGAGTCTCAGTTTTAAATGGGCATGATAAAATCTACATTTAATGAGCATCAGCTATGTGCTAGGCACTGAGGTATATAGGTATGTTATATACCATTTCATTTTGCCCTTAAAGTAACCTTATGAAGTAGGGATTATTATCCTCATTTTACTGAGAAAGAAATGGAAACTTAGAGAAGTTAAATAATTTGCTTAAAATCATTCAGCTAGGGCTTCCCTGGTGGCGCAGTGGTTGGGGGTCTGCCTGCCAGTGCAGGGGACACGGGTTCGAGCCCTGGTCTGGGAAGATCCCACGTGCCACGGAGCAACTGGGCCCGTGAGCCACAATTGCTGAGCCTGCGCGTCTGGAGCCTGTGCTCCACAACAAGACAGGCCGCGATAGTGAGAGGCCCGTGCACCGCGATGAAGGGTGGCCCCCGCTTGCTGCAACTGGAGAAAGCCCTCGCTCAGAAACGAAGACCCAACACAGCCATAAATAAATAAATAATTAATTTAAAAAAAAAATCATTCAGCTAATGACTTGGCTGAGCTCAGATTTGAACCCAGCCTTGACATCAAAGCCCATGATCTCAAACATTATATTGCCTCTCATATCACATAAATATTTGTGCATGTTCAAGCTATATCTTATTCGCATAAGACTTTTACAGAGAGTAAATGTATGTAGATTCCATTATGAATTAAAACATTACACAAATATAAGTGGATGTTTTACCTGCATCTGGCTCTTGGAGAACATATGCATTTAACTGAACTTCATTCTTAGGCAAGGTAATCTGGACACTGTTTCCAGCAGATACCACCAGTTCCTTTATAACTGGAAACGAAGAAAATACACAAGAGATAAGAAATTAGATCCAGACTATCTCAATTCTCTCCTTCCTTTTGTGGCCAAATTTCTTCTATAAACAATATTCAGCTACTGCCTTCATTTCCTCATTATTTACCCACTCTCTAATCCCCTGAAACGTGACTGTGCCCCCACTTTTCCACCGAAAAGGATCCTTAGAGGTCATCAACAAACTGATCCTTAGCAAATCTAATAGCTGTTTCTCAACCCTCATCCTTCACCTCTGTGGTATCTAATACTGCTGACTGCCTCCATCTTAAAACTCGTGGTTATCATGACACCATATTATTCCACTTTCTTCCTTTCTCTCTGGGTTTTTCTCCACTGTATTTTAACTATGATCTTTTCCTAAGCCCTCTTTATATAGTACTTTCCACAAAATTCAATAAACAGAGTTCAACTCTGTTTCAAGGATCATCTTTATGCTGATACATAACTTTCTAGTAAAATACATATATAAAGTTCCTAGAGGAAAAGGCAAGTGTTGGCCGCAAGGCCAGCCTTAATTTTCTTTCCATTTCAATTGATACAGCCATAGACTTAGATAATTCCAAGAATCTTAACTGGCCTTCCCTCTGCTAGCTCTCCCCATTCTAATCTATTCTGTCTCCCTAAAACACCCATCACCATGAATTTTTCTAAAATACTCACCCACCATGATACTCTCCTACTTAAGACCCCCACTCCCACACCATGTTTCAGTCCAAATTCCCAACCTGGCATCAGAGATCCATCATCATCTGATCACATCATCTCACCCTTCCACCCGATTCTGCCTCTAGTTATACTCATTTTCCCTCTTGTGCTCCATAGAAGTCTACTCCTGGGGACTTTGCTAAAGCTTTTTTCTTCAGTTGGGGTGTGTGCTTACTTTATTATAAATACAGTACTTTGTTTCTAGCTTAAAAGCCAGGCTTCTCTCCAAAAAATCTTCCCAGACCATTTCAGTTCGAACTGATCTACTTCCTGAACTACTCTAGCATTTTTGGAACATCCATATCAGCTAATAGCTAGATACTATACTTCTGCTTTTCACCAGCTATTCCATACATGTCAAAGTTTCTCAACTATGGCACGACCAATTCTTTGGACCAATTCTCTGGACCACGACATTTTGGACCAATTCTTTGTGTGTGTTGGGGTTGGGATGGGGGGAGATTGTCCTGTGCACTGTAAGATGTTTAGTAGTATCCCTAGTCTCTACCCACTAGATGTCAGTAGCACCCCTCCTCCACGGTTGTAACAACGAAAAATGTTTACAGGAAGTTGAGAACCACCGATTATATAAATCTTATTTCTCTAACAATAATTGTTCACTAGGTATGAGACCTAGGAACTAGAGAGCTTAAAGCAAACAACTGGCTGGTTCACCCATATTCCAAGACTGGAAGGTGAAAAGGGTTTCCTAGACAAATATGAAATTTGAGATTTATCTGTCTGCTTGGGAACACTGCACTTGGGGAGAAATGAAACCATCCATTATGGAAGCTTCAGCATTTAGACACTCCAGGAGGTGGAATAAGAATTTCTGCAGTAACTTTCAAAAAAAAGAAAAAAGAAAGAAACCACTATACTTAGAGAAAGTATAATGGTCAAAAATACAGCGCAGGCCTTCCCTGGTGGTGCAGTGGTTAAGAATCCGCCTGCCAATGCAGGGGACACGGGTTTGAGCCCTGGTCCGGGAAGATCCCACATGCTGCGGAGCAACTAAGCCCGTGCGCCACAACTACTGAGCCTGAGCTCTAGAGCCCGTGAGCCACAACAACTGAGCCTGCATGCCACAACTACTGAAGCCTGCATGCCTAGAGCCTGTGCTCTGCAACGAGAAGCCACCGCAATGAGAAGCCTGCACACCACAACGAAGAGTAGCCCCCACTCACCACAACTAGAGAAAGCCCGCATGCAGCAACAAAGACCCAATGCAGCCAAAAATAAATAAATAAATTTATATATATAAAAAAAAATACAGCGCAGCCCAAAACTTTCACAATTACACCAAAAATTACAACCATTCTGCCTGAATACAAAAATTACTTTAGTGCCTCAGGATTGAAACACTAAAATTTTATGTTATATTACCACTGAAGGAAACCTTAGGAAATTAAAAATTGGCAAAAATTCATTTTCACTGGCTTTGCTTCACCCTGTTGACTTTTTCAGGGGATAAAGATCAACTTAGTTCCCTTGATTAAGCATTTCCTCCTAATGCCTTAGAACGGAACTTATGAAGCAGACTTCTTGTTAAGGCAACACTGTATAAATCTCCTTCCTATGAGTTGCTTTAAAAATAAAGATGCAGAATTCCCTGGCAGTCCAGTGGTTAGGACTTGGTGCTTTCATTGCTGTGGCCCCAGTTTGATCCCCGGTCAAGGAACTAAGATCCCATAAGCCGCATGGCACGGCCTAAATAAATAAATAAATAAATATTTAAAAAATAAAAATAAAGATGCTATCGAAATCACAGACAGAAATATCTGACCCACAATCACCCATTCAGAAGGCAAACAGTTATACAGATCCGACTCTTTCTTCCCAGTGGCCTCTGCTTGCTTGGCTCCTTGAACATTACTTAATTGAATCTAGGCACAGTGGAATTTGGCTCTCGAAAGAGCCTCAAAGTACCCATAGGCTGGAGCTTATTGAAAAAAGGATTGAGAGACCAAGTCCTATGATTACAGGGACATTAACAGGATTATTATTTTTTTAACCTACAGTATTTAAAAGTCATGCCTCCCTCCTTTCTTTCCACGAAAAGGGAACACTTTGATCAAAATCTCTATTTCCCCGTCCTATCTCCAAGGACAGAAGAAAAGGGCCTCACCTGGGTATGGTGCTGAGGTGCTCTGGAAAGAGGCCTGGGGGGTAGGGGTGGCATAACTGTAGGAAGGAGCCACTGGCAGAGGGGTAGCAATTGAGATTTTCCCAGGGATTTTTACTTGCTGAATGGTAGGAGTAGCACCCGGGTCCTCTGATGCCTCAGCTTGAACTGGTACACTTGACCAACCAGGAATCTTCGCAGTCAGATCTGTGGTTAAGGGATTAGAAATTGTATCTGTGTTGTGGACCTAGAGAAATGCAAAAATTCATTTGAATAGGCAAAAGTTATACAGCCAGTTTTTTAGGTCATGTCTCATGAAATAACTGCATGTTAAATTTTTTTTTTGAAAAATGCAAAACTGTCAAAAATATTAAAGAAGCTAATCTTACCACCCAAAATGGTGTTAAAATGTTGACATAAATCTTCCCAGTGTTTTTTTTCTATGCGAAGAGTTTTGCTTAAAACAAAGTAGTAATAATTACACTATGTATACTTTTACCTTCTTTTCTCACTTAATATTTATATTCAATCTTTCTACAAATATGTATTAAGCACCTATTACAAAACAGGCCTGTGGATCCAAAATATAATTAAAACATAATCAACAAGTACGTAATCTAGTGGGGAAAAAAGGACTAGAAACATAATAAGCCAAAATGGTAAATATACCTATAAGAGCTACGACTGAACCAAAGAAACTTCAGAGTACTTCTCTTTCTTGGAGAGAGGAAGCATGTGAAGAAGGATGGTTTAAATAAATAAATCAAGACCTTCTGGAGGTGGAGAGTCCTGAGATGCATTTTAAAGGGTAAACTAGGGGAGAGGCTGAGGGGAGAGATGAGTATAAGCACAAGAAATGAGATTAACATGGCTAGTGTTGGGAAATGAGAGTCATAAGCAAAGTGAGAGGCAGGGAGTAATAGAAGATGAGCTGGAAAGACAGTGAGGGGTCAGACTAAAGAAGACATTAGATGCTACTTTAAGAAGCCAGATGATGATGACAATTAAAGAGTTATATACAGGGAAGTGACAAGGTAGGTAAGGTTTTTGTTTTAAATGAATCATTCAGGTTGCTGCACAGTGTATGGGTTTGAAGAAGTAAGACAACAGCAGGAATACCCCTTAGGAGGTTACTGCATTCATCCAAATGAGAAATGATGAGTGGTTAAACAGGGTGGTTGTATGGATATTTAAAAATCAACTAATTGAAGTGTAATACACAAAATAAACTGCACACATTTAAAGTGTATAGGTCAATGAGTTTTGACAAGTGTATACACCCATGTAACCACAATCAAGAGAGAGAACATTTCTATCAGCCACAAAAATTGGTTCATGCCACAGACTAATTTCCAGTAATGAAATTATTAAATCAGTAATTTAAAAAACTCCCAATGAACAAAAGTCCAGGACCAGACAGCTTCACAGGTGAATTCTACAAAACATTTAAAGAAGAAGTAACACGTATCCTTCTCAAAATATTCCCAAAAATTGAAGAGAAAGGAACACTTTTGAACTCATTCCACAAGGCCAGTGTCACCCTGATACCAAAAACAGACAAAGCCACCACACAAAAAAAGAAAATTACAGACCAATATCACTGATGAACACAGATGCAAAAATTCTCAACAAAATACTAGTGTACCAAATTCAACATTACATGAAAAGGATCATACACCATGAGCAAGTGGGATTTATCTCAGCAATGCAAAGATGATTCAATATCCACAAATCAATCAATGTGATATACCACATTAACAAACTGAAGAATAAAAATCATATGATCATCTCAATAGATGCAGAAAAAGGTTCTGACAAAAATTCAACATCCATTTATGATAAAAACTCTCTAAAACTGGCTATAGACAGAACATACCTCAACATAATAAAGGCCATATATAACAAACCCACAGCCAACATCATACTCAACAAAAGACAAGGGTGCCCACTCACACTACTTTTATTCAACATAGCATTGGAAGTCTTAGCCACAGCAATCTGACAACAAAAGGAAATCAAAGGAATCCAAACTGGAAAAGAAGACGTAAAACTGTCACTGTTTGCAGATGATATGACACTATACATAGAAAATCCTAAAGACGCTACCAAAAAACTATTAGAACTAATAAATGAATTCAATAAAGTTACAGGATGCAAAATTAATACAGAGAAATCTGGTGCATTTCTATACACTCATAATGATCTATCAGAAAGATAAATTAAGAAAACAATCTCATTTACAAGTGCATCAAAAATAATGTAATACCTAGGAATAAATCTAAACAAAGAAGTAAAAGACTTATACTCTGAAAACTGTAAGACACTGATGAAAGAGAAAAGGGAGCCCTCGTACACTGTTGGTGGGAAGGTAAACTGGGGCCACCACTGTATAAAACAGTATGGAGGTTTCTCAAAGAACTAAAAATAGAACTTCCATACCCAGCAATTCCACTCCTGGTTATATATCCATAAAAACAAAAACAAGGGGCTTCCCTGGTGGCGCAGTGGTTGAGAATCTGCCTGCTAATGCAGGGGACACGGGTTCGAGCCCTGGTCTGGGAAGATCCCACATGCTGCAGAGCAACTAGGCCCGTGAGCCACAATTACTGAGCCTACGCTCCACAACAAGAGAGGCCGTGATAGTGAGAGGCCCACGCACCGCGATGAAGAGTGGCCCCCGCTTGCCGCAACTAGGGAAAGCCCTCGCACAGAAACGAAGACCCAACTCAGCCATAAATAAATAAAAACAAAACAAAACAAAACAAAAAACAAATTCGAAATGTTCAATGCAGCATTATTTGCAATGGCCAAGACATGGAAGCAACCTAAGTGTCCATCAACAGACGAACAGATAAAGAAGATGCGGTATATATATACAACGGAATACTACTCAGCCATAAAAAAGAATGAAATTTTGCCATCTGCAATAACATGGATAGACTTGGAGGGTATTATGCTAAGTGAAATAAGTCAGACAGAGAAAGGCAAATATTGTATGATATCACTTATACGTTTATGTGGAATCTAAAAAATAAAACAAACTAGTGAATATAACAAAAAATAAAGTCTCATAGATATAGAGAACAAACTAGTGGTTACCAGTGGGGAGAGGGAATGGGGGAGGAGCAAGATAGGGGTAGGGGATAAAGAGGTTCAAAATTCTATGTATTCTATGTATAAAATAAATAAGCTACAAGGATATATTGTACAACACAGGGAATATAGCCAATATTTTATAATAACTATAAATGGAGTATAACCTTTAAAAATTGTGAATCACCTGAAACTTATACAATACTGTACATCAACTATACCTCAATAATAAATAAATACATAAATAAATATTATGAGGATTAAAAAAAAGACATTGATAGGAATTCCCTGGCAGTCTAGTGGTTAAGACTCTGCGCTTCCAGTGCAGGGGGCGTGGGTTCAATCCCTGATCAGGCAACTAAGATCCCACATGCAGCACGGTGTGGCCAAAAAAAAAAAAAAAAAAAAAGACATTGATGAAAGAAACTGAAGATGACAAACAAATGTAAAGATATCCCATGCTCATGGACTGGAAGAATTAATATTGTTAAAATAGCCATACTACCCAGAACAATCTACAGATTCAATGCAATCCTTATCAAAAACAGAACAAAACAAAAAACATTCATTTTTCACAGAACTAGAACAAATAATTCTAGTATTTGTACGGAAACACAAAGACCCTGGATAGCCAAAGCAATCTTGAGAAAGAAGAACAAAGCTGGAGGTATCATGCTCCCTGACTTAAAACTATACTACAAAGCTACAATAATCAAAACAATATGGTACTGGTACAAAAACAGATACACAGATCAATGGAACAGAACAGAGAGCCCAGAAATAAACCCATGCTTATATGATCAATTAATCTACAACAAAGGAGGCAAGAATATACAACGGGGAAAAGACAGCCTTTTCAATAAATGGTGTTGGGAGAACTGGACAGCTAAACACGAAAGAATGAAACTGGACTACTTAATCACACCACATATAAAATTAAACTCAAAACAGATTAAAGACTTAAATGTAATACCTGAAACCATAAAACTCCCTGAAGAAAACACAGGCGGTCAGCTATTTGACCTCAGTCTTTTTTTTTTTTTTAATTGGGGTACAGTTGGTTTACAATGTTGTGTAAGTTTCTGCTGTACAACAAAGTGAATCAGCTATATGTATGTATGTATGTATGTATATATATATATATCCTCCCTCTTGGACTTCCCTCCCACCCCCCCCATCCCACTCATCTAGGTCACCACAGAGCACCGAGCTGAGCTCCCTGTGCTATACAGCAGGTTCCACTAGCTATCTATTTTACACACGGTAGTGTATATATTGACATCGGTCTTAACATAATATTAATATTGATTTTTTTTGGATATGTCTCCTCAGGCAAGGGAAACAAAAGCAAAAATAAACAAATGGGACGACATCAAACTAAAAAGCTTTTGCACAGTAAAGGAAACCATCAACAAAACGAAAAGGCAGCCTACTGAATGAAAGAACATATTTGCAAGTGATGTATCTGATAAGGGGTTTAATACCCAAAATATACAAAGAACTCATACAACTCAACACAGAAAAAAAATCCAATTAAAGAATGTACAGAGGACCTGAATAGACATTTTTTCCAAAAAAGACATACAGATGGCCAACAGACACATGAAAAGAGGCTCAACATCACTAATCATCAGAGAAATGCAAATCAAACTGCAATGAGATACCACCTCACAACTGTCAGAATGGCTATCATCAAAAAGACAACAAATAGCAGGTGTTGGTGAGGATGTGAAGAAAAGAGAATCCTTGTGCACTGCTGACGGAATTGTAAATTGGTGCAGCCCTTATGAAAACCAGTATGGAGGTTCCTCAAAAACTTGAAAATAGAACTGCCATATAATCCAGCAATTTCATTTCTGTGTATTTACCCAAAGAAAATAAAAACACTAATTTGTGCCAACAAACACATGAAAGGATGCTCAACATCACTAATCATTAGAGAAATGCAAATCAAAACTGTAATGATGTATCACCTCACACCAGTCAGAATGGCCATCATCAAAAAATCTACAAACAATAAATGCTGGAGAGGGTGTGGAGAAAAGGGAACCCTCTTGCACTCTCGGTGGGAATGTAAATCGATACAGCCACTATGGAGAACAGTATGGAGGTTCCTTAAAAAACTAAAAATAGAACTACCATACAACCCAGCAATCCCACTACTGGGCATATACCCTGAGAAAACCATAATTCAAGAAGAGTCATGTACCACAATGTTCATTGCAGCGCTAGTTACAATAGCCAGGACATGGAAGCAACCTAAGTATCCATCGACAGTTGAATGGATAAAGAAGATGTGGCACATATATATAATGGAATATTACTCAGCCATAAAAAGAAACGAAATTGAGTTATTTGTAGTGAGGTGGATGGACCTAGAGACTGTCATACAGAGTGAAGTAAGTCAGAAAGAGAAAAGCAAATACTGAATGCTAACACATACATATAGAATATGAAAAAAAAAAAAAAGGTTCTGAAGAACCTAGGCGCAGGACAGGAATAAAGATGCAGACGTAGAGAATGGACTTCAGGACACGGGGAGGGGGAAGGGTAAGCTGGGACAAAGTGAGAGAGTGGCATGGACATATATACACTACCAAATGTAAAATAGATAGCTAGTGGGAAGCAGCCGCATAGCACAGGGAGATCAGCTCCGTGCTTTGTGTCCACCTAGAGGGGTGGGATGGGGAGGGTGGGAGGGAGACGCAAGAGGGAGGAGATATGGGGATATATGTATACATATAGCTGATTCACTTTGTTATACAGCAGCAACTAAGACAACATTGTAAAGCAATTATATTCCAATAAAGATGTTAAAAAAAAACCCCACTAATTTGAAAAGACATATGCACACCAATGTTCACTGCAGCATTCCTTACAACAGCCAAGTTATGAAAGCAACCTAAGTGTCCACTGATAGATGAATGAATGAATGAAGAAGTGGTATTATATATACAACGAAATATTACTCGGCCATAAAAAATGACATCTTGCCATTTGTGATAACATGGATACATCTAGAGGGTATTATACTAAGTGAAATAAGTCAGACAGAGAAAGGTTAGTATCATATGACCTCATTTATATGTGGAATCTAAAAAACAAACAGATAAACAGACTCACAGATACAGAGAACAAACATATGGTTGCCAGAGGGAAGTGGGTTGAGGGGTGGGGGTGAAAAGGGTGAAAGGGATCAAGAGGTACAAACCTCCAGTTATAAAATAAATAAGCCACAGGGATGTAATATAAAGCATAAGGAATATGATCAATACTACTGTAATAACTTTGTATGAGGACAGTCTGTCACTAGACATATCGTTTCATAAAGTATGCAAATGTCAAATCACTATGTAATACACCCGAAACTAACGTAATACTATATGTCAACTATATTAAAAAAACAGTTGGTTCATGCCCCTTTGCAGTATATTCCTGCCTCCAGCCCCAGGCTCAGACAACCACTGATTTGTTTTCTGTCACCATTAGTTAGTTTGGGCTTTTTTTGTACTTCATATAAAAGGAATCATATACAAACTATTTTTGTTTCTGGCTGCTTTCACTCAACATAACATTTTTAAGATTCATATCAGTATATCAATAGTTCACTCCTTGTTATTACCGAGTAGTATACCATTATAGAGATATACCAAAATTTCTTTATCCATTCATCTACTGATGGAGGTTTAAGTTGTTTTCAGTTCTCAGCTCTTACAAATAAAGCTGCTATAAATGTTAGAATACAAATGTTTCTATAAACGTATTTTAATTTATCTTGGGTAAATTCTTAGAAATATTTATTGCTAATTACATATATGTTTAACTTTATAAGAATCGGTTAACTATTGTCCAAAGAAGCTGTACCATTTTGTATTTCCACAAGCAATGTATGAGAGTTCCAGTTGTGCCACAAGTTCACCAATACTTAGTATTCTTGGTCTTTTTTCTTTTTCCTTTTTTTTGTCATTCTCATGGTATCTCACTGAGATTTAACTTGTACTTTCCTGATGACTAATGAGGTTGAAAATTTTCTCATATGTTTATTGGCCAGACATATATTTTCTCTGAAGTTTATTCAAATCTTTGTCCATTTTTTTTACAACTTTATTAAGATATAATTGACATATAGTAAACTGAACATATTTAAAGTATACAATTTGATAAAATTTGACATATGTGTACACTTATGAAACCATCACCACAATCAAAACAATGAACATATCCATCACTCCCAAAGGTTCCTCACGCTCCTTTGTAGTCACTTCTCGTCTCCACTCCCACCTCCAAACAACCACTGCTCTGTTTCTTGTCACTATAGATTAGTTTGCATTTTCTAGAATTTTATATAAGTGGAATCACACAGTACATACTTTTTTTGTTGGTCTGGCTTCTTTCACTCAGCAAAATTATTTTGCTATTAATCTGTTGCTGTGTGTACCAACAGTTCTTTCCTTACAGTTGCTGAGTAACATTCTACTGAATGCTACAAGTGAATATACAAATATATTTATACAAATAAAATATACAAATATATTTGAATATACAAATATATTTATTCGTTCAGTAATGATGGACATTTGAGGTGATTCCAGCTTTTGGCTATGACAAATTGAGCTGCTATAGATATTCCTCTACAAGTCTTTGTATAAGCATATCCTTTCATTTCTCTTGGTTAAATATCTACAAGTAGAATGCTTGGTCATATGGAAGATGTACCTTTAAGTTTTTAAAAAACTGCCAAACAATTTTCCAGAGTTGTGCCATTATATAGTCCCACCACCAGTGTGAGCATTCCAGGTTCTACAACCTTGCCAGAATTTGTTGTAAGTCTTTTAATTTTAGCCATTTTAATTTGCATTTTTCTAATGGTGAATGATGTTGAGCACCTTTTCATGTACTTTCTGGACACCTGTATAACTTCTTTGGTAGACTATCTGTTGAAATCCTTTGTTTCATTATTAGTTTTCTAACTGAGTTACAAGAGCTCTTTGTATATTCTAGAAACAAGTCCTTTGTTAGGTATTTAATTTGGAAATACATTTTCCCAGTCTGTTGCTTGCCTTTTCATTTTTCTTAATGGTGTCTTTTAAACAGCAAAAGCTTGTAATTTTGATGAGTTCCAATTTATCAGTTCTTACTTTTATGGTTCACAATGTTAGTGACTTATTTATTTATTTATGTATTTATTGACAAGATCACAAAAATGTTTTCCTGTTTTCTTCTACAAGTTTTATAGTTTTAGCTCTTAAATTTAGGCCTACAATCCATTTTGAGCTAGTTTTTCTGTATTGTATGAGGTAAGGGTCAAGGTTCATGTTTTTCCATATCACTATCCAATTGTTCCAGCACCATTTATTGAAAAGATTATCCTTTCCCACTGAATTGCCTGGACACATCAACTGGCCATATTTGTGTGCGTCTTTCTCTGGAGTCTATTCTGTTTCAGTGGTTTAATCTACCTTTACACCAATGCCACTGTATTTTTCCTAGCAGGCAAGTAACTTATCTGGATTTAATCTGTAGAGTTTGCTTCCCCTGCAATGTGCAGCAACTGATATCTCTTTGTAATTCTTGCAGCTACTTTTTCAGCCTGGTCCCCTGTAGGTTTTCTTGTGAATCTGGTAATTGGCCATGAATTTGGCCATAGATTATACTCACATTCAGGGCCTGTTCTGACTGAGATTACTCCCTAATTTTTCAGTCTTAGAGTCTGTCCTCTGATACCTCAAGCAAATAAAACATCAGATTTCTGCCACCTGAGTTACACATGGTTGGGTAATGAATTCAGTTAAAAAAGCAGCAAACTCACAGAGCTCACCTGGTTTAGGTTCTGTCTTTCAAAGACAGGACTCTGCCTCTCTGATCTCTGTATGCTTTTTCACCAGGCCCTCTGGAATTTCTCCATGTAGGTGTAGTTTAGACGTTCAGCCAGGGGATTTTAGTGGGGTTTATGGTCAGGTTATGGGTTTCACCTTCTTCTGTGTTGTTGGGTTTTTTTTAACTTTCAAGAGCTCCTCCCCTTATGTTTCCAGGTAATTTTTCTACCCTGAACTCTGTTCTTTGCCACCATAAGAAAGTAAAACTGAGGTTTTCCACTGCCACTTTCCTCTGCTATGGGGGTTGATGAATGCCCTCAGGCAAAAATTTTAAAAAGCTGCAAACTCACAATTCTTATCATTTCCAGTTAGTGTTTTTCAAGAGTAAACTCTCCTCTAGCTTCTTTCTGCTTTTGGATACTTTCCACTTTATTTAAATATATTTTTTACATATTTTATAATTATTATCTGTGGGAAGGTTCAGGAGACTGCTTTACTCTCCACCATTACTGGAAATTCCCCCTGTGGGATGGATTTTAAAATATTAAGAATCTAATATTTATGAAGCTGAAATGTATCTTGGGCTTCAGGAAAAAAATCTAAGGTGAATCCCACGTTTCTACAAGGATATTAAAATCATTATTATGATTGGATTCCATATGTTCAAAAAGCTTTAGGAAAGACTGCATATATTAAGTAGAGACATAGAAGATATATTTTTAAAAGACCCAAATAAAGCTTCTGGAGATGAATATTACACTGTCTAAGGTGAAAAATACACTGTAAGAGATTTAATGGCAAAGTAGACAATGCAGAAGAAAACTCAAAGACATATCAACAGAAACTATTCAAAACAAAACACACAGAGAAAAAAAAAGACTGAAAAGAAATGAACAGAACATCAGCAAATTGTAGAACAAATTCAAGGGGCCAAAATGTTTCTAATTGAGTTCTCAAAGGAAGGAAGCACAGGACTTCCCTGGTGGCGCAGTGGTTAAGAATCCGCCTGCCAGTGCTGGGGACACAGGTTCAATCCCTGGTCCAGGAAGATCTCACATGCTGTGGAGCAACTAAGCCCATGCACCACAACTACTGAGCCTGTGCTCTAGAGCCCATGAGCCACAACTACTGAAGTCCACGCACCTAGAGCCTGTGCTCCACAAGAAGAGAAGCCACCACGTTGAGAAGCCCGCACATTGCAACAAAGAGTAGCCCCCACTCGCTGCAACTAGATGAAGCCGATGCGCAGCAACAAAGACCCAACGCAGCCAAAAATTAATTTAATTAATTAAAAAAAATTTTTTTTAAAAAAGGAAGCACAGAAAAATATTTGAAGAAATAATTTCCACATGATAATAACTATAATTTGAACCCAAATTTGAGAAGTTCAACAAGTTCCAAGTATAAGAAACATAAAGAAAACTACAAGTAGTAATATAATCAAATTTCTTAAAACAGTGATAAAGAGAAAATCTTAACAGGAGCAAGAGAAAAAAGACACATTATACATAGAGGAACAAATGTAAAAATTACAGCAGATTTCTCAGTAAACACAAGCAAGAAGAGATTGCTATCATATAATATCTTTAAAGTACTGAAAGCAAAAAAAAACAAAAACAAAAACAGAAAACAACAAAAAACCCACAAAAAACCAAAATCCCTGCCAACTTAGATTTACTTAAATAGTGAAAATATTTTTCAAAGACTAAAGTGAAATACTGAATTTTCAGACATACAAAAGTTGAAAGAATTTATCGCCACAAACCTACACTACTTGAAATGATAAAGGAAGCCCTTCAAGATGTAGAAAAATGATACCAGACGGAAACCTGAATCTATACATAGTAATAAAGAGCACTGGTAATAGTAACTAACTCGGTGTATATTTTTCTTATTTTCAAATCTCTTTAAAAGATAATTGATCATAAAAGATAATTGACTGTTTAAAGCAAAAAAAGTAACAATATACTGTGGAGGCTATAACATATATAGAAGTAAAACGTATGATGACAATAGCACAAAGGCCAGGAAGAGAGAACGGAAGCATACTGTTGTAGGGTCTTTACACTATACATGAGCTAGTAAAATATCAGTTGAAGTTAGTGCTTGATAAGCTAAAGATGTATGCTACAAACTTCACAGCAACCGCTAACACGGTAACACGACATAAAGAATTATAACTATGTATTAATTTCTTTGTTGTTGCTGTAAAAAATTACCACACACGTTAGCAGCTTAAACCACACAAATTTATCATCTTAGAGTTCTATAAGCGAGAAACCCAAGAAATACAGATCTCACTGGGCTATACCAAGTGGTTGGCAGGGATGTGCTCCTTTTTGGAGGCTTTAGGACAGAATCCATTTCCTAGTCTTTTGCAGTTTCCAGAGGCCAGGCACTCTCTTTGGCTCAAGGTCCCTTTCCTCCATCTTCAAAGCAAGTAATGTTACATTTCTCTGTGTCCTCCATACATCTTCCTCTTCTACTTTTAGAAGAAGGACCCTTGTGACTAAAATGGGCCTACTCAGAAAATATGATAATCTCCCTATTTTAGAGTCAGCTGTTTGAAAACCTTAATTCTATCTGCAACCCTAATACCTCTTTGCCATGTAACGTGACATATTCACAGGTTCCTGGGATTAGGAAAGTGACATCCTTGGGGGTGAGGGGCGGGGGGTCATTTTTTTGTTTTGTTAATTAATTAATTAATTAGTTTATTTATTTGGCTACGTTGGGTCTTCGTGTTGCTGCACACGGGCTTTCTCTAGTTGTGGCGAGCAGGGGCTACTCTTCGTTTTGGTGCGTGGGCTTCTCATTGCGGTAGCTTCTCTTGTTGCAGAGCATGGGCTCTAGGCACACGGGCTTCAGTAGTTGTGGCGCGTGTGCTCAGCAGCTGTGGCTCATGGGCTCTAGAGCACAGGCTCAGTAGTTGTGGTGTACGAGCTTAGTTGCTCCATGGCATGTGCGACCTTCCCGAACCAGGGCTTGAACCCGTGTCCCCTGCATTGGCAGGCAGATTCTTAACCACTGAGCCACCAGGGAAGCCCGAGGTGTCATTTTTTTAACTATCACAACTAATAAGTCAATAAAAAGAGGTAAAATGGAATGAAAAATAATTAATTCAAAGAAAAGCATAAAAATAGGGATAAATGAACAAAGAACACATGGGACAAACAGAAAACTAATACTAAGTAGGTAGATTTGAATCCCATCACATCAATAATCACATTAAATGGTCTAAACACTCCAAGTAATTGACAGAGATTGTCAGATTGGATAAAGAGCAACACCCAGCTCTACGAAGCCTATAAGAAAGCCACCTTAAATATAAAGACACAAATAGGTTAAAGGTAAAAGAATGGGAAAAGATATATCTTGCTAATACTAACCAAAGAAAGCCTGACTGGCTATATTAATATCAGACAAAATAGATTTCAGAGCAAATAATACTACCAGAGATAAAGAGGATAAATTTTATCATGATAAAGGGGTTAGTTCATCAAGAAGACACAACAATCCTAAACATTTATACATCAAATAATAGAACTTCAAAGTACATGAAGCAAAAGCTAATCTAACACTAAGGAGAAACATATATCTACAAATATAGTGTGATATTTCATCACCTCTCTAAATAACTGATAGAAATTAATAGAAAATAAGCATATAGAAGATCTGAAGAACACTAACCAATTTGATCTAATTGACATTTATATAACACTTGCCCAACAATAATAGGATACATATTCTTTTCACGTGCACTTGGAACATTTACCAAGATAGACCATATTCTCAGCATTGAAACAGGTCTCAATAAATTTAAAAAGATTCAAGTCATACAATGTTCACTGGCTACAATGGCATTAAATTATCAATCAATAATACAACAACATCTGGAAAATCCCCCAAAACATTTGGAAACTACATAATATACTTCTAAATAATCCAAAAGTCAAAGTAGTAGTCAAAGGGGAAATTTAAAAGTATTTTGATCTGAATAAACTATAAACACAATATCAAAATCTGTAGGATGTGGTTAAAACTATACTTAGAGGGAAATTTATAGCACTAAAATACCCATGTTAGAAAAGAAGGAAGTCTCAAATCAACAACCTCAGATTACACCTTAAGAAACTAGAAAAGAGCAAATGAAATCCAAACTAAACAGCAGAAATGAAACAATAAAAATTAGACAGAAATCAATAAAATAGAAAATAGAAAAGCAATAGAGAAAAAGAAATGAAACCAAAGATTGTCTTTGAGAAAACCTAGCCAGTCTGATCAGAAGGAGGGAGAGATCCATTTCTTAGCCTTTTCCAGTTTCTACAGGCCACGTACTCTTCTTGGCTAATGGTCCCCTTCCTCCATCTTCCAAGCAAGCAATGTTACACCTCTCTGTGTCCTTCCATAGTTACATCTTCCTAAGATACAATAAGTAATTGTATTGCTATACACTAGCAACAAACAGAAACTGAATTTTTAAAAATATCAATTATAATAGTATCAAAAATGAAATACTTAGGGATAATTCTGACAAAAGATGCATAAAATCTGTACCCTGAAACACACTGCTGAGAGAAGTTAAAGATGACTTAAACAAATGGAAAGATATACTGTGTTCATGGATCAGTAGACAGACTCACTATTATTATAAGGCTATGAATTCTCCCCAGATTGATCTACAGCCTTAACACAACCCCAATCAAAATCCCAGAAAGCTTTTTAACAAGAAATTGACAAGATGATTCTAAAATGTATATGGAAATATAAAGGACTTAGAAGAGCCAAAACAATTTTGATAACAAAGAACAAAACTGTAAGATTTACATTATCTGATTTAAAGACTTATTACAAAGCTATAGTTAACAAGACAGTGTGGTATTGATGTCAATACAGACAAATAAATCAGTGGAACCAAATAGTGTCCATAAATAGATTCATAAACATATGGTTAACTGATTTTCAATAAAAGTGACAAGCAATTCACTTGCTTGAAAATGGATGGTAAAAATACAGTGCTAGCACAATTTGATACTCATATGCCAAAAAACAAAACAAAACCCTCACATCCACAGCTCTCTCCATGCACAAAAAAAATTCTAGACCTAAATTTAAAACCTAAAACCATAAAACCTTTAGAAAACTTAGGAGACCTCTTTCTTAGATACAATATCAAAAGCATGATCCATAAAAAAAAATTGATACACTGGACATCATCAAAATTAATATCTGCTCCTCAAAAGACACTGCTTACAAAATGTCCATTGACAGATGAATGCATAAAGAAGATGTATACAATGGAATACTACTCAGCCATAAAAAGAACAAAATCATGCCCTTTGTAGCAACATGGATACAACTAGAGATTATCATACTCAAGTGAAGCAAGTCAGAAAGAGGAAGACAAACACCAAATGATATCACTTATATGTGGAACCTAAAATATGGCAAAAATGAACCTATCTATAAAACAGAAACAGACTCACAGACATAGAGATCAGACTTGTGGTTGCCAAGGGGAAGGCACGGAGGGAGAGGGATGAACTGGGGGTTTGAGGTTGGCAGATGCAAACTATTACATTTAGAATGTATTTAGAATGGATAAACAAGGTTCTACTGTATAGCACAGGGAGCTATATCCAGTCTCCTGGGATAAACCATAATGGAAAAGAATATTAAAAAAAGAATGTATCTATCTATCTATCTATATCTGTACATATATAGATAGATAGATATGTAAAACTGAGTCACTTCGCTGTATAGCAGAGATTGGCACAACATTGTAAATCAACTATATTTCAATTTAAAAATCAATTTAAAAAAAAAGACACTGCTTACAGAATGAAAAGCAAGTCACAGACTGAGAGAGAATATTTGTAAATCCCTTATCTGATAAATGACTTACATGCAAAATATATATGTGTGTATATATATATATATGAAAACAGCCCAATTATTTTTAATGGGGGAAAATATGAACACTTTACCAAAAACATATGGATGGCAAATAAGCATATGAAAAGATGTTCAACATCATTAGTATTTAGGGAAATGCAAATCAAAACCATAATGAGAATATGGGGATATAGGTATACATATAGCTGATTCACTTTGTTATACAGCAGGAACTAACACAAAAGTGTAAAGCAATTATAATCCAATAAAGATGTTAAAAAATAAATAAATAAAATAAAATAAAATAAAATGGCACTATAGAGATACCACAAGGGAATAATGAAAGAAGCATTAAAAGTACTAAAAAGCAAAGCTTAAAAAAAAAAAAAAAGAGATACTATTACACACCTATTGCAATATCTAAAATGAGAAAGACTCACCATACCAAGTGATGGTGAGAATGCAGAGCAACTGGAACTTTCATACATTACTAATGGGAATGTAAAATGGTACAACTGTTTGGGAAACAGTTTGGCAATTTCTTAAAATATTAAATATAGACCTATAATATGACCCAGCTATTCCACTCCCAGGTATCTGACCAAGAGAAATTTAAACATATGTCCATACAAAGACCACACAAATGTTCACAGCAGCTTAAAAAATCTGGAAACAACCCAAATGTCCATCAACAGGTGAACAGATAAACAAACTATGACATGTCCATACAATGGAACACTATTCAGTAATTAAAAGAACCAACTACTGACACATACTACAACAAGGATGAACATCAAGACATTATGCTAAGTGAAAGAAGCCAGACACAGAAGACTACATGTTGCATGGTTCCATTCACATGAAAAGTCCAGAAAAGGCAAAATTTACAGAGACAGCAGATTAGGGGATACCTGGGGTTAGGGGTGGGAGTAGGAATGGCACAAGGGAACTTTTGGGCAAATGAGCACCAGGGAAGTTTTGGGGGTTATGGAAATGTTAACTAACTGGTTGTGGTTATGATATACAACTCTATACATTTACTAAATTCACTGAATTGTACACTTATAAGGAATGGGTTTTATGGTACGTAAATTATACCTCAATAAAATTGTTAAAAAGAAGAGTACATAGGGGACTTCCCTGGTGGCGCAGTGGTTAAGAATCTGCCTGCCAATGCAGGGGACACGGGTTCGAGCCCTGGTCTGGGAAGATCCCACATGCCACGGAGCAACTAAGCCCGTGCGCCACAACTACTGAGCCTGCGCTCTAGAGCCTGCGAGCCACAACTACTGAGCCTGTGTGCCACAACTACTGAGCCCACGTGCCACAACTACTGAAGCCCGCACGCCTAGAGCCCATGCTCTGCAACAAGAGAAGCCACCGCAATGAGAAGCCCGTGCACCGCAACGAAGAGTAGCCCACGCTTGCTGCAACTAGAGAAAGCCTGCACACAGCAACGAAGACCCAAAGCAGCCAAAAATAAAAAAATAAAATAAATTTATAAAAAAAAGAGTACATAATGTAAATATGATTCTGTTTATTTAAAAACCCTAGAAAATCTATAATAACCTAAAGCAGATCAGTGGTTGCCTAGGAATAAGGGAGGGAGTGGGAAAGACATTACAAAAGGACAGGAGAAAATCTGGGGGATAATGATATGTTATCTTTTTTGTGGTGATGGTTTTATGGGTATATACATATGTCAAAAATCATCAAATTGTACACTTTAACATATACAGTTTAGGGAATTCCCTAGTGGTCCAGTGGTTAGGACTCTGCGCTTCCACTGCAGGAGGCACAGGTTTGATCCCTGGTCAGGGAACTAAGATCCCGCAAGCTGCACAGCGTGGCCAATAAATAAACAAATAAACCATTAAAAAAAAAACATGTAAAGTTTATGATATGTCAATTATACTTCAATAAAGCTGCTTTCAAAAAGTATGGTATCCACAGAAAAGCAAACATTCCATTCAGTGTAGCTGGAGTGGAAAGTAGAAAGGAGTAACAAAAGAGCCATTCATGCAGCCAAAAATGTATTGTTAATGGCTGCACTATGTCACTTTCCCCTTATTAGATAGACTGCTTCCACTTTTTAATTAAATAAATACCAGCTCACCATTGTGAGTGAAGCTCCTTCTTTATTAAGGAATTACTGCTTTAGAATAAATTCCCAGAAGCAGAAGCATAGGAATATTTTTAAGTAAGGCAGGCAGATTTTTATTTTTAAAGAAAGTTTGTTTATTATTATTATTATTTAGCTATTTTTAAAGAAATAGGAAAAGGAGATATGGAGCAAATTATTTTACTTTAGAAACTATGAAGTAATACTGAAAATTTTCAGAAATGGTATAGGGTCAGGGAGACTTGGGTGGAATTTCCTTGGGACAATTTTTTCTGGCACTTGACAGAAATCATAAAAACTAATCCAATTGTGAACAAACCATAAGTCATAAATCATGCCCCAGATGGATACACCTGTTTTTTCTTCAAGGAAGCTTTATTTAGAATGATGCGGCTTCCCTGGTGGCGCAGTGGTTGAGAATCTGCCTGCCAATGCAGGGGACACGGGTTCGAGCCCTGGTCTGGGAAGATCCCACATGCCGTGGAGCAACTGGGCCTGTGAGCCACAATTACTGAGCCTGCGCGTCTGGAGCCTGTGTTCCACAACAAGAGAGGCCACGATAGTGAGAGGCCCATGCACCGCGATGAAGAGTGGCCCCCGCTTGCCACAGCTAGAGAAAGCCCTCGCACAGAAACGAAGACCCAACACAGCCATAAATAAAAATAAATAAATAAAATTAAAAAAAAAAAAAAGAATGATGAAAGGTTTCTATTCACATTCTTTTTCTCCATCTCTTCATTTCTCTCTCCCTCCTTCTCCCTCTTCCTCCTCTCTCCTTCTTCCCTGCCTCCACTCTGGGGCTACCCTCTCCAAATACAGCAAGCCAGCCCCAGTGATTAATACCATAATTCAAAATGACAAAAAATATCCTCCATCATGAGCTATTCTGTTTTGAGTAGGAGCCTGCAGGGCACACACAGGATGTTCATGCTTATCCAGGTAGTATCACCACAGACCAGGTAGGAGCCCTCCTTGGTAAGACACATGCTACACTAGTGCCTACTTAATATTAAAAAATGACTCACAAAAATTCAGCTTTCAACATATTTTTATTTGAGACACAATTGTATTAAAATAAAACAAGGGACTTCCCTGGTGGCGCAGTGGTTAAGAATCCACCTGCCAATGCAGGGAACACGGGTTTGATCTCTGGTCCAGGAAGATCCCACATGCCGTGGAGCAACTAAGCCCATGCACCACAACTACTGAGCCTGCGCTCTAGAGCCCGTGAGCCACAACTACTGAAGCCCTCACGCCCTAGAGCCCGTGCGCCACAACTACTGAGCCCACGTGCTGCAACTACTGAAGCCCACACACCTAGAGTCCGTGCTCTGCAACAGGAGAAGCCACCGCAATGAGAAACCCGTGCACTGCAACGAAGAGTAGCTCCCACTCGCTGCAACTAGAGAAAGCCTGTATGTAGCAATGAAGACTCAATGCAGCCAAAAACAAAACAAAACTATTATTGTCACTAACAAAAATCCTACTAGAGGAAAGACAGTATCTTTCTGCAGTAGCAAAGCCAGTGGAGCTGAATGATACATCCCAACCCAATTCTCAATAACATCCCAACCCATATTCTCAGAATATGGCAGGGTTTATCTTTGTAATAGTTAGTTACAAAGTTATGTCTTCTCAGAATCTCCTTGAGAAACTAAGACCACCCATGAAAGGAGAAAGGGGGAGGGAAGACAGGAGTGTTAACTAAGATATGGCTGGTTTTGAGACTGTTTTTCCTGTGGCTCAAGTTCTGCCAATTAGCAAGGAGCTGTTAATGGATCCACAACAAAACCCTCTTCACTTCATAACTTAACTTACAAAGTAGTCAACAAACACATTTTCAAATTCATTTCACACAGTAAAAAAAACAGATAGTCACATCAACAAAAGACAAAAACCACATGATCATCTCAATAGATGCAGAAAAAGCATTTGATAAAATTCAACATCCATTCATGATAAAAACTCCTACCAAAGTGGATATAAAGGGAACATATCTCAACATAATAAAAGCCACTTATGACAAACCCACAGCCAACATAATACTAAACAGTAAAAAGCTGAAAGCCTTCCCACTAAATTCTGGAACAAGACAAGGATGCCCACTCTCATCACTCTATTCAAATATATTGGAAGTCCTAGCCACAGCAATCAGACAAGAAAAAGAAATAACACGTATCCAAATTGGTAGGGAAGAGGTAAAATTGTTATTATATGCAGGTGACATAATACTCCATATAGAAAACCCTGAAGACTCCACACAAAAACTATTAGAACTGATAAATGAATTCAGCAAGGTAGCAGGATACAAGATTAATATACAGAAATCTGTTGCATTTCTTTACACTAACAATGAAATTATCAGAAAGAGAAGTTTAAAAAATCCCATTTAAAATCACATCATGTGAAGACCAGATACTATAAAACTCTTAGAGGAAAACATAGGAAGAACACTCTCTGACATAAATTGCAGCAAGATCTTTTTTGATCCACCTCCTAGAGTAATGAAAATAAAAATAAAAATAAACAAATGGGACCTAATGAAACTTAAAGGCTTTTGCATAGCAAAGGAAACCATAAACAAAGCGAAAAGACAACCCACAGAATGGGAGAAAATATTTGCAAACGAAGCAAACAACAAGGGATTAATCTCCAAAATATACAAACAGCTCATACAGCTCAATATAAAAAAAAAACAAACAACCCAATCAAAAAATGGGCAGAAGACCTAAACAGACACTTCTCCAAAGAAGACAAACAGATGGCCAACAGGCACATGAAAAGATGCTCCACATAGCTAATTATTAGAGAAATGCAAATCAAAACTACAATGAGGTATCACCTCACACCAGTCAGAATGGCCATCATCAAAACTCTAAAATAATAAATGCTGGAGAGGGTGTGAAGAAAAGGGAACCCTCCTACACTGTTGGGGGGGGATGTAAATTGGTGCAGCCACTACAGAGAGCAGTATGGAGGTTCCTTAAAAAACTAAAAATAGAACTACCATATGATCCAGCAATCCCACTCCTGGGCAGATATCTGGAGAAAACCATAATTCAAGAAGATACATGCACCCCAGTGTTCACTGCAGCACTATTTACAATAGCCAGAACATGGAAGCAATCTAAATGTCCATCGATAGATGAATGGATAAAGAAGATGTGGTACATATATACAATGGAATATTACTCAGCCATAAAAAAAGAACAAAATAATGCCATTTGCAGCAAACATGGATGGACCTAGAGATTGTCATACTGAGTGAAATAAGTCAGACACAGAAAGACAAGTATCATATGATGTCACTTTTATGTGGAATGGAATCTAAAAAAAAGGGTACAAATGAACTTATTTACAATACAGAAGTAGAGTCACGGATATAGAAAACAAACTTATGGTTACCAGGGGATGGGGAGGGGGATAAACTGGGAGATTGGGATTGACATATATACAACATCTTATAATAAACTATAATGGAAAAGAATTTTAAAAAGAATGTAGATACATATATTTATATATATATATATATATATGTATAGATATATACATTTATACATAACCAACTCACTTTGCTGTACACCTGAAACTAACATGATAAATCAACTGTACTTCAATTAAAAAAAAAACCCATATAATCAGATAAAAGAACCAGAAGATGTAGAAGATTAGAGGAGAAAGTGTGCAGGTATAGTGAGAAAAAAATAAGGAAAAAGTATTATGGTTCAGGCACTAATACTTTTGAAAAAGGAAAAGTACAATAGCAGGGATTTTTGCATACCCACACACAACAAGGAAACAGGCTGCCCAGTTTTTCTCTTGATGCAACAAGCCACTCATGTAAGATTACAAAGGCGGGGGTTGGGGGGTGTTGAGGGAGCACTTAGTGAATATATGCACACAGTACAGGAAGGGCCTAGGTCAGTGACGGGTGAGAAACCCACAAAACTTGTCCAGGCCAGAGGGCTGGAAGGGGGTCTGGGGCTGAAAAATCTTTGGTGTCTGCTGCTCAGATAACTGAGAATGAGAATCTGGAGAAAACTAGGTCCTGAGAGATTCCAAATTTGTCAGGAAGTAATAATAGCCAGAAGAATAAATGAACCCTTGGCAAAAATTTCACAAGCCTAAAGGATTAAAGGGAAGATTTTAAAACAAAAACCAAAAGAAAGCAACCAAGCAAAAAACCTTAAAAAACAAACCAAAACAAAACAAAAATATAAATGAAGGGAAAGAGAACTGCTTGGGTTTCTGTCCTTGGTTATGCAAGGCTCTTCTCTGTTGCTGCCCACACCCCACGCCTCTACCTTGGGGTAAGAGGTAAGTAAGTTCCAACCTTCTGTAAAGTCAGCACAAGAGTTTTCCTTGGGGATAAAAGGCAGCAGAGAGGTGTCCAAGAGCTTGGCCCACTTATCCTTCTCAGTCATCTGTTCTACAGAAAGCCACCGGCTTGCAGGGGTTGAAATGCTGTAATATTGACTAGAAACGGGGAAATGGTGCCAGTAGAGAAGGGAGCACCTCAGTCTTTCTAAAGTCAAACCTTACGTGTGGGGATTCCTAATTGGACCTTCATTCCCTGGGCTCAAAGAGAACACTCCTCCTTTCACAAAGCAGGATTGGCAGCAATTAATTGCCAGTGGCTCAACTCCTCATACTGTAAATATGCCAGTACCCAATTAACAAGCCTTCATGCTCCTCCTGCCAACAATTCAGAGGTTCATGATACAGAAAGGATGAAGTACTTAAACCAAGCAGTACAAGCTTCTCCTTCTCTAAGCTGAGAAAGGGGAATAAATTGATGACATTCCTTTCCACTTCTGGAATTGCTGAAGGTCCACAATACCTACTCTTGAATGCAATATATATGTTTTCAAAAGAATGAAAAATGCTACTGACAACCCCATGCGTTTGCAACTCTGCAGGTATTTCAGGCAAGACAAGAGTAATTCATGATACAATTTCTTCCTCCTTTGGATGCAGACTTGCTTGACTTACCTTAGTGAAAACAGTACAAACTAAAATTTTAGTACAAACTATTGCTGCTAGTCAGTCATCCCTAATTAGAAGGAGATCTGCAGTGCATACATTTCTTTTACTCTCCCTAATGTATTGAGCAGAAGTTTGAACTCCAAGTCCTCTCCTAAAAGAAATGCCTAGCAATTAACTATTCTGAATGTACAAGGAGTTCCTACCACCCTTCCAGAGCTATCCATGGCCTTCAGCATGAGAATCAAGCTCCTAAGCATGGCATATAAGGTCAAATGTAACTTGTCTGGATCTGAAGACTTCACTTTGCCCCATTTTTCAGCAATGCTTGCAGTTCCCAACGTGTGATGCCAAATGCCTATGTGCGACACTGCACAAAGACCACTCCCACTCCTAGGGCTTCAAAGTTCAAGTTCAATATTCCTCCCCCCATGTCCACCCACTCTCCATGTTAGATCATAAAGCCTGAGATCCTGTTCACTAGCAGCAATTTATTGCCACTGCCTATGACTGGTGAACAACAAGAAAAAGAACTCCCCAGCCAACACAACTTCAGGATCCTCCCTCCAGCATATACCTGAATTTCGTAAGGCCTAAGTTTGAGTTTTTATCATCTTCCAGAAGACCGTCAGGCCTAAATCTACAATAGTTCTAATTTTACTGGTCCAATTTTATTGATCATAATTATCCTGTGGTGTGCTAGAGCCAGGTCATATGCCGACTGTGTTCATCTCTGCCAACTCTGTGCTCAGTGACTTCATGTTGGTAGCTTGAAATTGGTCACGGTGGTAGTATTTACACCATGAAAACTGGCAAAGTCTACAACTCAGGGCTTGACTTTGTTTTCTGGGGGAAAACCCAGTTGTGAACCATTTACCACACCACACTGTTATCCCTACAATGATCTATACTTCCTCTCCTTTAAAACCCAACCTCCTTTTCTTCCAAATATTCAATTCAAATGATCAGAAAGTCACCTTGTACGCTCAATCATTTCATGTTTTGTTCCCTATACCTCCTGCAGGAGAGGCTACATAAATTTTCAGGATCTGGTGCAAAATGAAAATGTGGGCTTCCATGTTCAAAAATTAAGAATTTCAAGCTAATGAGAGTAGAGCATTAAATCAAGAACAAGGCCTTTCTAAGTGTGGGGACTGCACAGGTCACATGCCCATAAAGTGATCCCTGACCTCCTACTTTTTTTTTTTGGCCGTACCACATGGCACGTGGGATCTCAGTTCCCCGAGCAGGGATCGAACCCAAGCCCCATGCATTGGAAGCTTGGAGTCTTAACCACTGGACCACCGGGGAAGTCCCTGACCTCCTATTCTTAAGTGTAAGCCTGCCCTCCCCTGAGGATACTGTTTCCCATCTATCTCTGCAATATGATGGCTACTTATTCTCCCACATTTTAGGATTAAAGGTAGGTTGCTATTTTATCTGCTCCCCTTCTCAATGCCTTTGCAAATCATTACTCTTCTATCTTCTTTGTAAAAACCTCTTCTCCTTTGCTATCTTGCTGCACAATACTTCAACTCTCATCATAGCTGTCATCTCTCAACTTACTCATTACTCCTTCTACTTGACTGATGGCTTTGACATCTGGATCTCAAAATTCCTCTTCACTGCAAGTCTTGCCTCAAGAGTAAGCAGATTAAGAAGACAGACTCCGGACAGAATCAGACTGCTGGGTTCAAGTCTTGGTACTACCACATATAGCTATGTTGCCATGTTCCTTAACCTTTCTTTTCCTGAGTTTCCTCATTTATAAAATAAAGATGGTAATAGTAATTCACAGGATTTGTTGCACAGATTAAAAGGGTTGATTCATGTAAAGGGTTCGGAATAGTACCTGACATAGTACTAAGTACATAGTACTTACTAATAGTAGTAAGTACTCAGTAAACATTCGCTACTACTGCTGTCATCATTATCATCATCCTTATTAAAGTCTATCTCAATGTCTACATGGATAACTCATTCAACATGTTCTATGAGCTCCTGTCACCAATAAATTTCTTCTCTGCTCTACCCCAGCAACTCTCTTCCATAGCTTCACCCTACATCCTCTAATCACCAGATCTTCTCCACATCCAGAATATTAAATTCAAATATCTCACTCTCTGACGACTACCTTCTGTCTTTCCAGCACATTTACCTGTCCCTCTATATCTGCTTCCCATCATCGAAACCTCTGAATGCCAAACTCCTCTACTGAATGTCTTTCAGCCCCTCCTATTTTTGTCTCTTTTCCTTTCTTCTTATATCTCTCTTTCATCCACTCTCTTGACAACAACCTCAGTCTCAACGCCCCAATTTCCTTCTATACAAAATTGGCAAAGTTCTAATCTGGGATGAATCAAACTATCAGCCTTTTCTTGACAGGTTTGCTGAGAGCTACTGAGGAGAATCATACAACTATAATTATAAATTCATGGTCTCCACCTTCAATGCCACCCAGCAATCTTTCTATTTCCTTACCTAGTTTACTATCTCCTGCCCCTCACAATGGCCATTTCAGGCCTTTACCACTCTCTCCAGACCGCTCATTTTCCTGCCTACTACCCACCTAACCCCACTCCACCTACCTCTGCTTCTACTTTCAATAAATGATCTATCCCACTTCAGAAAAAACAAGAATGAGATTAGAACTATCACAATTTCCTCCTATCAAACCTAAAAGTCCACCTTAGCCGCATCTATATCCACCCATTTCTTCCTTCCTATCACAATGAAGGAGATGACTCTCCTCCTGCTTAAGGCTAATCTTGTGCTCTGTGCTCTGGATTCTTTTTTTTTAAATAAATTTATTTATTTATTTTTGGCTGCATTGGGTCTTCATTGCTGCACGCAGGCTTTTTGTGTGTGTGCGTGTGTCAGGCACTGCCTTTTTTAAAACTTTTTATTTTGCAAAGTTGCAAACATAGTACAGAGTTCCTAAATACTCTTCACCTTGTTTCTCCTAAGGTTAACATCTTACATATATATTGAAGCCAGAAAATTAACATTCATATAGTACTGTTAACTAATCACCTTATTTGAATATTGCCTGTTTTCCACTGTCTTTTTTCTTGTCCATGAGCCATCCAGCATCCAACACTGCATTTAGTTGTATCTCCTTTGTTCCCTCCAGTCTATGACAGTTCTGTCTTTCTTTTTCATGATCTTGACATATTTTAAGACTACTAGTTTTGTAGAAGGTCCTTCCATTTGGGTTTTTTTTTTTAACATCTTTATTGGAGTATAATTGCTTTATAATGTTGTGTTAGTTTCTGCTTTATAACAAAGTGAATCAGCTATACATATACATGTATCCCCATATCTCCTCCCTCTTGTGTCTCCCTCCCACCCTCCCTATCCCACCCCTCTAGGTGGTCACAAAGCACCACGCTGATCTCCCTGTGCTATGTGGCTGCTTCCCACTATCTATTTTACATTTGGTAGCGTATATATGTCCATGCCACTCTCTCACTTCATCTCACCTTACCCTTCCCCCTCCCCATGTCCTCAAGTTCATTCTCTACGTCTGCGTCTTTATTCCTGTTGCGCGTGGGCTTTTTCTCTAGTTGTGGTGAGAGGGAGCTACTCTTCGTTGTGGTGCAGCAGCTTCTCCTTGTGGTGGTTTCTCTTGTTGCGGAGCACAGGCTCTAGGCACGCCGGCTTCAGTAGTTGTGGCTCACGGGCTCTAGAGCACAGGCTCAGTAATTGTGGCACTCGGGCTTAGCTGCTCCGCGGCACGTGGGATCTTCCTGGACCAGGGCTCGAACCCGTGTCCCCTGCATTGGCAGGCGGATTCTCAACCACTGTGCCACCAGGGAAGCCCTGTGCTCTGGATTCTAACCCACCTGCCTTATAAGGCATGGTTCTCAAAGTGTGGTTCCCAGACTAGCAGCATCAGCACTCTAGGAACTTGTTACAAATGCAAATTCTCAGGCCCCACTCTAAACCTACTGAATCAGAAACTTTGGAGCTCGGGCCCAGCAATCTGTTTTTAACGAGGCCTCCAAGTGATTCTGACACTTGTTAAAGTTTGAGAACCTCAGCTCTGAGGGAGTATTTATCATTTATCCCCTTTCCCGTATCTTCAACTGCCTTCTTTAGTGAGATGGTTCCCTTGCCTGAAGAGCCTCCTACTTGATTGCTCCATGTACATTCTTGCACTTCTCCAGTCTACTCACCACACAGTAACATATCTGATCATTTCATTCCCTGCTTAAGATAAACTAATACTTTAAGAAGGTCTCAAGGTTCTGCACACCTCTGAAGCCTGTTCTTTCTCCACTAGCTCTCCTGCTCTGTCTGCCAAGCAAGACCAGTCTCTCCCAACTTCCTGATCTTCCAGTGTTCTAGGGCACCTAACAAACTTTGAAATTGTTATTCCTTCTGCCTGAATTACTCTTTGCCTGTTTCTTTTCCGAACTCCTACTTCTACTTTAAGTCTCAGCTTAAGCTTTCCTTACTTAGGGTGGCCTAACTTTACCCCTCAGTCTCGATTAGGTCTCCATTAGATGCTCTTATAGCACTCCACTTACCCTCTCATAATGTGCATCAAGCTTATAATTATTTAATTATCATAAATGTCATGTCTATTTTCCTTGTCAGAGTGTAAGCTCCATTAGCACAGGAATCATGATCTTATTTGCTATAATATTCCTAGTGCCTTGCTTTTAGTACAGGACCTTGCAGATAGTAAATGTGTAACCAAGCCTTTGCATACACTGGATCTCCCTCCAGAATGTTTTTTATTACCTTTAAACCCCTAGTGAAATCCTACACATGCTTCAAGAAATAAGTTAAGCATCTCAGTGAAGTCTTCCCTGTACATACACATCACCTGCCTGCTCAGGAGGATCACTTCTTCTTTTGTGTTCCTACTGTTCTTAAATCAACTAATGCAATAATTATATACTACCATAAATACCCATCTTCATGCCTGAGTCTCCACTAGACTGTAAACTCCCTGAGGGCACAGATCATGTCTTGTTTACCTTTATATCTCTAGCGCTTAGAAAAGTACCTGACATTTATAATAAATGTCCATAAATGTTTATGGGCATGTTGAAACTAACACTGTATCTCTAATATTGCACTGAAAGATTTTTTCTTAACATTAAATCTGGGTTCCAATTCTAACTTTGTTATTCATTAGCTGTATGATCAAATTGTTTAACCTCTTTGGGCCTCAGTTCCCTCACTAGTAAAACGAGGCTAATAATACACACTTGGAAATACTGCTATGAAAATTAAACAAAATGACATAATATAATGATTAGCACACACAGTGCCTAGCATGTAGTAGCCTCCCTACTATGGCTTCTACTTGATAGAGACAACTAGGACAAAAAAATACAAAAATAAGTCACAGCAATCAAGGGAGAATGAGCACAGAGTGAGTCATTCCTTTTAATCATTCGCCCAGGAAGATGAACAATGAAGAAACATAATAAGCAGAATAAACTCTACCGGTGGTATCTCCCTTGGCATACAAAGCTTGGTAAGAATTCACCCGAGACCTCTTGGCTAATGGCCACATCCAGTTCCCCAGCCCGGCAGGTCAGGTCTTAATCTGCAATACCAGGCATGGTTACTTCAGAGTGGAATAGAAACTACCTCATAAGGAATGTGTTTACAGGAGGGAGATGGGGGAGGAGGAGAACTTGACTGCAACCACATCAATCAAGTGTTTTGCAATCTGGCAGAAAACACTGCAGAATTGTTGGTGGAGACTAACACCCACACAACTGCACTTACCTGTAGCCAAGAACCAGCTTAGACTAGATAATGAGCAGCTTTCTGCTTTTACCAAAACAATGGTCAGACTTGCACGGAAAGAACATCTCTAAGGTCAAATTACCTTGAACATCTGGGCAGCACCACCTACCAAGATGACACCAAGCAGCTTTATACATACACTCCTCAGCCTATGAGCACTGCCCACGAGCACCAGCTTCATAGCTCGTGTATGCCAAATGTAAAAGCAGATTAACAGTTTCTTTGCTCCTTATTCATAATATGCTTACCTCTGCAGAGCTAGTGGTATTCAGATCACCTCGTTCATTCATTTTAGAAGGCTGTGTCACTGTAGCTACTTCTTCACTGGGACTCTCTCTCTTCCGAAGCTTCCTGATGAAGCTCTGTTGGTCACTGGAAGATAAAGTAGGTCTGAGTGTAGTTCTGGGTGGGCTCTGCCTCCTCCAAGATACCTTGCTCCAACCTAACCCCAGAATATGTGGTACATCATCTTCAGGTAGAAAGTCCAAGTCATCTGCAATTTGGAATTTTTTTAAAAACACCAACATAGAATTGGAAGAGTCTGTCCTAAAAGTCTGGCAGCTCTGGGGCCTGCTGCAGTCTGCCTGAACGCACATCCCTTCTAACCACCAAAAGGCATGGCAGGCAGAGTCCTGGCAGCAGGCAGCCCAACATGTCTGGAGAGAGGGGGTTCCTTCAAGAAGCCGGAGGGGATTTTCTCCCCCAGATCTCAGGCCAACTCCAAATTGTGTCTTCGCCTGCTGGCACCTGCTCTCCTTGGCATCTAAAAACAAAGAATGAAAACATTTAAAAATGAAATAAAAACAGAGACTACAGCTCTGTAAAGAGTCCTGAATACCAACATTTGAGGCTATTTTGAAGACTGGTTTTTAAGAGGGTGGGAAAGCTGTCTAGTAAGTGGAATAAAAGACACAAAAGAGAGAGTTTTTTGGCTCAGGATATTTTAGCTTGTAGAAGTACTGCTCCACATTCATCACTGGCTCCCCTCCTCAATGAGTCCCTTGCATGTAGACCTTTTAAACAGAACTCCAGTTCATGAAACAGAAAAAACAAAACAAAAGAGCTCTTCTGATGTAAGCGTACTGAAGGATGGGGGCAGAGTCCCACCACTTGACCTCACATTCACCTCCAAAGCATTTCTCAGGGACAGTATGAAGATTATGGGGCCAGAAGAGCAGCCAGCTGAAGAAGATGGAGTACTCTGCCCACTGAACTGGTAGCAACACAAATTGAGTACTCTTGACCTATTGCAGGATTCAGGTTCATCCATTCTCTAATCAATGGTTTGCCAAAGTCAGGTGGTTTTGCATATCACAGCATCAACCAGAGCAGTAGTCAGTCAAGCTTACCAAAAATTTTAATCATGAGAGGTATTCTGCTAGAATGAACTTCTTAATGATAAGCCGTGTCATAATAAGAAATATTGGAGGCTAACACAACATTGTAAAGCAACCATACTCCAATAAAAATTAATTTAAAAAAAAAGAAAAAGAAATAAAGGAATAGAAGTACAACAGTGACCTACTGTGGTTAACCTAGATAACATGGTCCAAAATTCCGGCTAACGTCGCTTACAGATAAACTTTTGAGCCATTGAATGTTTTCAGGCATGGTATTGATTTTCCTGAAATATCACCTCATTTGTGTTTTCTTAGACGAAATAAAGTCAAAGCATGCTCTGAATTAAAGTTTTTATACAGAGTTCATTTTAAGGTCTCAGTTATATAGGTGTCTGTAACCAACTATGGTCAGGGTTATACAAGGCCAGACCAGGATGAGGCAAGGGAGATGCCTCGGGCACACTCTTAAGAGTACTCACTCTTAGAGTCATGAAGTGCTCACTCTTAGAGTCATGTAAGTGCAGGGCTGGCCTACCCCCACCTTTTTTAAAAAAATATTTATTTATTTATTTATTTAGTTGCATCGGGTCTTAGTTGCGGCATGCGAACTCTTAGTTGCTGCATGTGGGATCTAGTTCCCTGACCAGGGATCGAACCCGGGCCCCCTGCATTGGGAGTGCAGAGTCTTAGCCACTGGACCACCAGGGAAGTCCCAGCTTACCCCCATCTTGAGAGTGTTTCCTGAAATTTCATACCCTAGATACCTCTTTCTTCACCCTAGCCCTCGCCCTGGGGTTATAACATAAAATTTTATTGTAGAATTACATATAGAAAATATGTAGTAGAATCAAACCACTGAACAGATGGATAGTCATGTCTGCATGTATACATAACTGAAAAAGGGCTATGACTGACTAAAGCAACAACTGGATAATCTGCCAAAGCCATCGTGACTCCCAGGAAACAATTACTAAATGTGGACACTAGTTAACTGAGAGATAAGAGAAAAATAGGCAGCCTTCTGGATTATGGAGTCAAGCACTATGGAAGCCAATCTGCCATTGTTCTTTCTTTCTTTTTTAAAATTTATTTATTTATTATTTATTTATTTTTGGCTGCGTTGGGTCTTCGTTGCTGCACGCAGGCTTTCTCTAGTCGCGGTGAGCGGGGGCTACTCTTTGTTGCAGTGTGCGTGCTTCTCATTGCGGTGGCTCCTCTTGTTGCGGAGCACGGGCTCTAGGCATGCGGGCTTCAGTAGTCGTGGCACGCGGTCTCAGTAGCTGTGCTCGCAGGCTCTAGAGCACAGGCTCAGTAGTTGTGGCGCATAGGCTCAGCTGCTCCGTGGCATGTGGGATCTTCCCAGACCAGGGATCGAACTCGTGTCCCCTGCATTGGCAGGCGGATTCTTAACCACTGTGCCACGAGGGAAGTCCCTGCCATTGCTCTTTAAACAAAAAGAGAGAAACATGGGCACCAACCTAACATCAGACAAGACAATTTAGAGGCCAGAAAAAAATAGAACTTACTTAAGAAAAGATGAATAAATAGAAACTATGAAAAAAATGAAGTTACCAAAAGCTATGGAAATGCTCCTCATTTCCTCATCCACCTTCCTAAACAATAACCAATGGTATGAATCTTGGTAACAGCTGAGTGTACAGAGTTTGTTGAAATCAGTAAATTGTTACATCAGTAACTACTGTCAGTTACCTTTATATCAACTTTCCATCATTCATCTCAGAAAAAGTCTCTCATATTTAATATAGTGAAAAGGTCCACAAAGATGAAAATAACTTGCAGTTTTCTATAAGCCACTATTTTATTTAATTTTTTTTAATGTACTGTAACCTCCACTTCTGCCCTTGAAGGAGAAATTGCCATAGGACTTG
The DNA here is from genome assembly GCF_965194825.1 of Balaenoptera physalus. Taxonomy (NCBI): domain Eukaryota; kingdom Metazoa; phylum Chordata; class Mammalia; order Artiodactyla; family Balaenopteridae; genus Balaenoptera; species Balaenoptera physalus. The sequence goes on along the minus strand of NC_138882.1, from coordinate 167,816,052 downwards.
CTTTCCTACCATGAGAAACTAGAAAACTAGACAAAATATATGAAACAATTGTTTTTGGACACTGAACAACATGTGGTCTGGGGCTGTAATCCCAGAGAGAAAGGAAATAAACAAGGGTGAGCCCTAGGACCACCTTGGCTTTCCGTTTACAGGATAGGCATGCTGCAGACTGTAGAACAGGAAGAACCCAAGCAGAGTAGAGTGGTCTTGCTGAGTTGAGGAAACAGAGTTCAGGGTGACTATGATAGCTAGAAACTACCGGAAAGGAGGAAGCTACATAGAGAAAGACCTCCAGACAGCTGGATAGTGGTTCCCTTGGTATAATACTAATTTACACCAAGTGTAGGTTAAAACTGCATGAAAGTTTAGAAAGTATTTTGAACTAAATGAAACTGAAAACAGAACATATTAAAATTAGTGGGATGCAGGTAAGGCAACGTTTAGAGGGACATTTATCGCTTTAAATGCTTATTTTAGAAAAGAAGAAAAGTCTAAAATCAATGATCTAGAAAGACATACAGGGAGAATGCCATGTGATGACAGGAGTGGAGACTGAAATGATACAGCTGCATGCCAAGGAAAGTCAAGGATTGACAGTGACCACCAGAAGCTAGGAAGAGTCAAAGAAGGATTCTACTCAGAGTCTCAGAAGGAACCAACCCTGCCAACACCTTGATTTTGGACTTCTAGCATCCAGAACTATTGGCCTAAGCAGCGTTCTCTGCCCTTGCATGGAAGAATACTTCAGAAGACAGATGGCTCGAAGACTACCAAGAGCCTAGATCTAGGGATCCTTGACATTTGGGGATGAGGCTATGGCCTCTACCCAGATTGAATGAAGACACCTGTGTGCCATTCAATGGACATGTACAGAGATATAATGTTGGCAAACTATAGGAATCTGTTGTTATGGGGTTTTTCTCTCTTTCAAACCAAAATTAATAGCCCAACTGGAGCAAGGGGCAGAGCCCTGAATGGAAGTGTGAGAAGTTCCACCAGGTACCTGTGCAGTCCAGGCGTACTGGTTTGAAACAAAGATGTCAGCCCTAAAGCAAAATACTTCTGAACCATCTGCTCTGAAAGGGCAAACAAAAAGTGTCATAATTGATATAGGCCTGAAGTGGGAGGACAGAAGCTCCACAGAGAAGTCGTACTATGATGTAGGAAAGTCTTCAAATATAATTCCTCCTTTATTAGACGCCAGAGATATCATACTGGTAAGAAATCCCATAAACAATGTTTGATAGCCATTATGAACAGCTCATTTCTTTTAATCATCATAAAATTCACATAAGAAAACAACCTTATAGATGTACTGAATGTGGGAAATTCTTCAATAAGCATTCAACAATTATTAATCATTAGAGAATTCATTCTAGAGAAAAACCCTATAAATGCAATGCATGTGGAAAAGCTTTCAGAAAGAACTCTATCCTTTTAGGTCATCAGAGAATTCAGACCAGTCAGAAACCCTTACAAATGTAAAGACTGTGAGAAAGTCTTTGCTCAGAAGGTAGCCCTTACTCATCATGAGAGAATATATAGTGGAAAAAGGCCTTTTACATGTAATGAATGTGGGAAAGCTTTCAGGGATAACGCAACTGTGTTGGAACATAAGAAAATCCATACTGATGAGAAACCATACTGGTATGATGAATGCAGAAAAGCCTTTAGGAAGAGCTCAACTCTTATTAATCATCAAAGATGCATACAGGAGAGAAACCCTATTAACTGTAGTAAATGTGGAAAATCTCAGGTATACATCCTTTGCTGGACATCAGAAGACTCATAGTGGAAATAAACCCTACTGATATAATGACTGTGGGAAAGCCCATATGAAGAGCTCAGTTCTTACTGGACATCAGAGAAACCATACCAGAGAAAAGTTTTATAAACAAAATTAATATGGGAAGACTTTTCCCCAAAGTTCAGCCCTTAAACAACATAAGATAATTCATAGCAAAGAAAGAGCCATGAAATGTAGTTATTGTGGTAAATCACATAGAAATAGTTTATTCCTTCTGAGCATCAAAGAGAAGACATTCAATAAATTATACATCTAACAAAAATATTCTGTGTACCTCTATCCTGGAGAACTTCCCACTTGTGAGGATTTCATTATAGTATAGTTTGTACTGTAAAATATTTGAAGAACCTAAATGTCTATCAATATAGAAATAGTTACTGCAGAATACTATACAGCAAGTGAAAAGAATTAGGTAGAGTTCTATATGCAGCCAAAGAAATATCCCCATGATACCTTGTTAAGTTAAAAAAACAAGTTGCAGAAAATTTATATATTATGGTCTTATTTATAGTCTCTAAAGTGAAGCTTTTTTGTTTGTAGATATATGCATTCAAAAAGATCTGGAAAAATAAAGGCCAAACTTTAACAGGAAAAAAAACAATGATCTTATGCTTTCATCATAAAAGACAGAAAAAAAAAGAGTAAATTATATCGAAAATAAGCAGAGAAAGGAAAAGATAAAGATAAGAGTAACCACTGAAACAGAAAACAAACAAAAAACAACAGAGAAAAATCAATGAAACCAAAATCTGGTTGTTTGAAAGGTCAATAAAACTGAAAGCTCCAGTCAGACTGATAACAGAAAAAAAGAGAAAAGTTACAAATTGACAATATCAGGAATGAAAGAAGGGTTATCATTACTGATTCATTAAACCAGGGGAGCCAACTATGGCCCAAGGGCCAACTCCAGCTGCTGCTTATTATTGTAAATAAAGTTTCACTGGAACATAGTCACATTCATTTATTTATGTATTACCTATGGCTGCTTCTGTTCTAATGGCAGAGCTAAGTAGCTGCAATAGAGTTATCTTAAGACCAGTAAAGCCTAAAATATTTACTATCTGGCCTTTTAAGAAAGTTTGTCAACCCCTGGTGTAAGAGAATATACTTTTGTTTGACTTACTATTTACTATTGAGTAGAGCCTAAATTTACATATTAACTTATAGAAGAGATAAGTTCCAAATGACTTTGATTTTTATAGAGCTGCAAATTATTTCTGTCTGGTGTGAAAGATAACCTCAAAGCTTTAACTAATAAGGCGCCCTTACTTCCCATCTAGCTATTATCCTTATCTCCTTATTCATTCATCCATTCAAAAAAATTTTTGTTTTAGCTTTTTTTTGGCCGCACTGAGCAGCATGTAGGATCTTAGTTCCCTGACCAGGGATTGAACCCGAGCCCCCTGCAGTGGAAGCACGGAGCCTTAACCACTGGACCGCCAGGGAAATCCCCAACAAATATTATTGAGCATCTGTTTCATGCTAGGTATCTCTTTGATGGAGCTTATAATTTAGATGGGGGAGACAGTGATTAAATAGACATAATAAACGTAGAACTGCAAACTAATGGAGTGCTATGAAGAAAAGAAATTCAGTCTTTACAGAATAAAGGTAGCTAACTTTGGAACTTATTTATCAGATACATTATCATATATGTGACATGATATCAAAGATAGTTACTGTACATTGTTTGAAAGGAAAAAATTGGAAATAACTTATGCATCCCTCAACAGAGAACTGGTTAAATAAACTAAGGAAGATTTATGCAGTTGCTGGGATGAATAAGGCCACTCTCTATAGTCCTGATATGAAATGATGTCCAGGAAACATTAAAACATTATGTGGAAAAAGAAAGGTGCATAGCAGTGTGTACAGTATGCTACAATTTGTGTGTGGGGGAAAAAAGAATACAATTTTGTGTGTCTGTGTCTGTGTGTGTGTATATATATGCATAGACTATTTTTGGAAGAATATTCAAGAAACTGGCATGGTTGCCTTTAGGAGGGGAAACTAGGTAGATGAGAGACTTGTTTGTTCACTAAATACCCTTTTATACCTTTTGACTTTGTACAATGTATATGTATTATATCTGGAAAAATAAATTTTAAAAATATTAAAATTTTCAATGGCTTCACTCACTTGAATGAATCAAAATCCTTAACATAACCTAAAAAGATCTTGTATGATCTGGACTCTGCCTACCTTTCTAGCCCCACCTTGTATCATGCTCTCCCTCCTTCATCATGTTCCACCACCAGACTGCATTCATTCCTCAAATGGACCACGCTCCCTCTCCTAACTGGGCTTTGTACATGCTGCCTCCGCTATTTGGAATTTTCTTGCCTCCTTTCTTTAACCAGTTAACTCCTCATACGAGGTTGCAGTTCAACCATCATTTCCTCAGAGAAGCCTCCATGCTAAGACAGGTCTCTCTAGTACACCCTTTGGGCCCTGTTGCCTCTCTCCTTCAAAGTAATCATAGCACTTATAAAGTTACATGTATTTGTGTGATCATCTGTTCAATGTCCTTCCCCCACAGCTTCACTGTAAGCTCCAGGATGAGAGGACCACATCTGGCTTTTTTCCCCCCTCACCACTGTATCTCCAATTCTAGCATAAGACTCGGCACATTACATTGTAAGTGATCAAAAACCCTTTTTGAATGAATGCACAAATAAATGCATGTATGCATGAAGGAAGTATTGAAAGAATGAACAAATGAACTGTCAGATGGCCAGGTATTGAGAGGGTCATACTGAAGACATCCAGGCTGATGGCAGGATTTTTTTTTTTTTTTTTTGGCTAAGTTGGGTCTTTGTTGCTGCGTGCAGGCTTTCTCTAGCTGCAGCAAGCAGGGGCTACTCTTCATTGCGGTGGCTTCTCTTGTTGCGGAGCATGGGCTCTAGGCGTGCAGGCTTCAGTAGTTGTGGCTCACAGGCTCAGTAGTTGTGGCACACGGGCTTAGTTGCTCTGCAGCATGTGGGATCTTCCTGGACCAGGGCTCGAACTCATGTCCCCTGGATTAGCAGGCGGATTCTTAACCACTGCGCCACCAGGGAAGCCCTGATGGCAGAACTTTGAAAAGAGACGAGGTCCATATGCCACAATAAATGAGAGAGGGTGAATGACAGTTGGTAGATGAGTAATGATTAGGGGTAAGAAGTGTTATAAACCTCAAAAAGAAGACGTTTTTACATGAAAGTGGAGGAGTAATGTTCAAGAAATAACAGTGAGGAGTCAGCTCCACCTCCAAACTCAGAGGTAAATGGGATATGGGAGAATGAGCAACCACTGCCTGCAGGCTAGAGAGAGAAATAGGTATTTCCCCAAGAGAAAGCCAGGTCTCAGAACATTCTCTCTATCCAAGGTCCTGACTGACGAGTTAGAGTATAGAGAGGGTTTAGTAACTCAGTGGATTCTTGTCACAGTTAAAAAGTTAGGAAGGGAGGGGTGGTAAGTGCCAGTGAGTTGAAAAGCACAAATTTATATGGGAACGTCAAATCAGACTCACACAAATCGTAATGGTTAAGGCACTTCATAGCAAGAAAAAAAGAAGATGGAAAAATATGATGAGGAACTGGTGACAGGATGGCTGCCTATCCATCCTTGGTATAAAACGGTGAAAGCTTTCAGGCGAGTTACGGAGGATGTCTTACCAATGGAATGCAGGGGAGAGGGGAACATATTTAGACTCCAGGGAAATGGTCAAGGGGATTTATGGAGATTACAAGGTCGAAGAGAAGGTAGCAAAAAATTCTAATTCCCTAGTTGTTACCAGCAGCTCTGGTTAAATTAAGATCTTGAAAGAGGAGGAGATAAAAGCAGGTGGGGAGGACTTCTTTTGCTTCCATGGCTCCACAAAGAATGTCGCATAAGCTATACAACTATCTGGTAGTATAAAAGAGAAATGTTTCATAACCCAAACACTCTCCCTGCTTTGTGAGGTGACCTGGAAGCCTCAGTTACAGATCTCATCCACTACTCTGGGCTGGAGAGAACATGTTCAACGAGGGAAGGAACAACCTGCAGGTTCATACAGGATGTTCCAGACTCTCCCTACTTCACTTATATCTCTTGATTTCCATATTCTCAAAAGTATTACTAAAGCTTAGTAATGGGTAAGATCTCTGATTCTTGTGAGTCTTATCTGACAATTTGATCCTTTGTATTAGCTCAAAGGAATAGGGCCTGGGAGAGAACAGATGATCAGAAGCACTTATATCTTCAACAGTGACCAGGAATAACTGATGAGGAACTGATGACAGGTAATGTCTGGGGGAGGTTAGCTGGCTTTAGTGTTGCTAAAAAAATTAATCCCAATAGTTTCCAATAAGGGGAGCAGGTACTCTGATCTGTTAGTTCATATGTTCAGTTAGTGGGAATTTGAGGGTTTTTTAAAAATTAAATGTTATTTAATGTCGCTCCATTATGTGTTCAATAACAAAAATGCGGGAGAGGGAGCAGTTCTTTTTCATCTATTCAGTGGATCATAATTCTTCCTCTTAGATTAAAAGACAAGGGTTCTAGTTTCAGCTCTAGATCTATCACTTACTAGTAATTTAACCTCTGAAAAGTAATTTAACCTCTCTGAGATTCAGTTTTCATTATTGTTACTCTTGAGAAAAAAGGATGCATCAGAGGAGGAAGCAGGGAAGCAGTGGTAGAGTCAATATTGGATTCTAGAAGTAACTTGGATAAAAGGTAAGATGAAAATAAGCTCCAATTTTAGATCAGTTCCTCTCCTGCCCACACGGCCATAGCCTGGCTCTGCTCCCAGGGCCTAAACAAAAGTAATATTAAATCCTTACCAAAAAGGGCTTACAGTTGGTAGAATCTTAGACTTTTCCTTTGGGAAAGTCTAGAACTCACTGTTAGTAGGAGCACACAGAAAGCTTACCCAGGGTGAAAACAGGAAGGCAGAGCCAATCCCTTTCTTTCTAAAGTCTTGACAAAGCAGAGAATACAGGTCTCTCATATGAATTACCTGGAGGATCCCCAAAACAGGAGGCTCTGGAACTAACAATGCTTACTTAATATTACCACCTCTCAAAAGATAGAATTCTAATAATCTGGCACAAAATCTAGACCAGGTTTCAGAATTCCAAGCAGCAGAGTAGAAAAGCCTATAGAATATAAGAATTATTGCCAGAAGCAAATTCATCAAATACTTTTAGAAAGCTGTGAACAACTCTGGAAATATTTAGACAGTGCTGTTGCCTCCAGCATTCTTAAATCGCAGGTAACAAGCTTGACTTCTCCAGCTAACTTGGAAACTGTGCTGGCTGGCAACCAAGAAGGAAGTAGAGACAGAATGCCTGCTATCTTAGGAACTATACGGTTAAGGTCATTTGGGAATTCATACTTTAACCAAATTCATCAAATAGTATCCCAATGGAAGGTCTGAGATGGTGGGAATGGGAGTAGAGAAAATGCCCCACTGGTATTATTTGAAAAAAAAAGAGCAGCTGATAAATTCTCCTGGGAACTGGGGGTAGGGGGTGCAGGGGGAACCAAGTTTCTGTGGAAAACTATACACAGTTAGGATATTTTATAGGCAAAATTTGCACGTACTTTTTTCTTGAGGGGGGGAATTGCATCTTTATTTTCAATTAAGGTATGAAAGCATTTCCATTGATTATGAATATAGACAACAAATCAGAGTAGTATCAGATGTGTGACTTTGTCACCAAGGGAAACCATAGATGTTCTCGTGTTCCAATTGTCATATCTCAAAATATTTCATTTCAAAATTACATTAAAATTACAGCAGTTATCAGACCTAAAGCTACATCTTTTTTGTTATTACTAGAGCACACATACTACTGTATCACAAATTAGGCCTTTGAATATTATGCTAACTGTATATGACAAATTGGGTTATTTTCTATTTTCATTAACTTTTTTTTTATTGGAGTATAATTGTTTTACAATGTTCTGTTAGTTTCTGCTTTACAATGAAGTGAATCAGCTATATGTATATATATATATTCCCTCCCTCTTGGACCTCCCTCCCACCCATCCCCCATCCCACCTATCCAGGCCATCACAGAGCACCGAGCTGAGCTCCCTGTGCTATACAGCAGGTTCCCACTAGCCACCTATTTTACACATGGTAGTGTATATATGTCAGTCTTCATCTCCCAATTAGTCCTCCCCCCTCCCCCCTCCGGTGTCAACATGTCCGTTCTCTATGTCTGCGTCTCTATTCCTGCCCTGGAAATAGGTTCATCTGTACTATTTTTCTTTTTTTTTAATTTCTCTGTGTACCTATCTACTTATTTATGGCTGCGTTAGCTCTTTGTTGCTGCATGTGGGCTTTCTCTAGTTGCATGAGCAGGGGCTACTATTCATTGTGGTGCGTGGTCTTCTCACTGTGGTGGCTTCTTCCGTTGCGGAGCACAGGCTCTAGGCGTGCAGGCTTCCATAGTTGTGGCACGCAGGCTCAGTAGCTGTGGCTCGCGGGCTCTAGAGTGCAGGCTCATTAGTTGCGGCACACAGGCTCAGTTGCTCTGCGGCATGTGGGATCTTCCCGGATCAGGGATCGAACCCACGTCCCCTGCACTGGCAGGCAGATTCTTAACCACTGTGCCACCAGGGAAGTCCTGCACTATCTTCCTAGATTTCACATATATGCATTAATATACAATATTTGTTTTTCTCTTTCTGACTTACTTCACTCTGTATGACAGACTCGAGGTCCATCCACATCTCTACGAATAACCCAATTTCACTCCTTTTTATGGTTAATATTCCATTGTATATATGTACCACATCTTCTTTATCCATTCATCTGTCATTGGACATTTAGGTTGTTTCCATGTCTTGGCTATTGTAAATGGGCTGCAGTGAACACTGGGGGTACATGTGTCATTTTGAATTATGGTTTTTCTCAGGGTATATGCCTAGTAGTGGGGTTGCTGGGTCATGTGGTAGATCTATTTTTAGTTTTTTAAGGAACCTCCATACTGTTCTCCATAGTGGCTGTATCAATTTACATTCCTACCAACTGTGCAAGAGGGTTCCCTTTTCTCCACACCCTCTCCAGTATCTACTGTTTGTAGATTTTTTGATGGTGGCCATTCTGACTGGTGTAAGGTGATACCTCATTGTAGTCTTGATTTGCATTTCTCTAATAATTAGTGATGTTGAGCATCTTTTCATGTGTCTCTTGGCCATCTGTACGTCTTCTTTGCTGAAATGTCTATTTAGGTCTTCCACCCATTTTTTGATTGAGTTGTTTTTTTGATATTGAGTTCCATGAGCTGTTTGTATATTTTGGAGATTAATCCTTTGTCCGTTGCTTCGTTTGCAAATATTTTCTCCCATTCTGAGGGTTGTCTTTTTGTCTTGTTTATGGTTTCCTTTGCTGTGCAAAAGCTTTTTTTTTTTTTTTTTTTTGGAGGTTCCCTCTAGGTCCACTTTCTGGAGAGTTTTTATCATAATTGGGTGTTGAATTTTGTCAAAAGCTTTTTCTGCATCTATTGAGATGATCATATGGTTTTTATTCTTCAATTTGTTAATACGGTGTATCACATTGATTGATTTGCGTATATTGAAGAATCCTTACATCCCTGGGATAAATTCCACTTGATCGTGGTGTATGATCCTTTTAATGTGTTGCTGGATTCTGTTTGCTAGTATTTTGTTGAGGACTTTTGCATCTATATTCATCAGTGATATTGGTCTGTAATTTTCTTTTTTTGTAGTATCTTTGTCTGGTTTTGGTATCAGGGTGATGGTGGCCTCATAGAATGAGTTTGGGAGTGTTCCTTCCTCTGCAATTTTTTGGAAGAGTTTGAGAAGGATGGGTGTTAGCTCTTCTCTAAATGTTTGATAGAATTCAACTGTGAAGCCATCTGGTCCTGGACTTTTGTTTGTTGGAAGATTTTTAGTCACAGTTTCAATTGCATTACTTGTGATTGGTCTGTTCATATTTTCTGTTTCTTCCTGGTTCAGTCTTGGAAGGTTATACCTTTCTAAGAATTTGTCCATTTCTTCCAGGTTGTCCATTTTATTGCATAGAGTTGCTTGTAGTAGTGTCTTAGGATGCTTTGTATTTCTGCGGTGTCTGTTGTAACTTCTCCTTTTTCATTCCTAATTTTATTGATTTGAGTCCTCTCCCTCTTTTTCTTGATGAGCCTGGCTAATGGTTTATCAATTTTGTTTATCTTCTCAAAGAACCAGCTTTTAGTTTTATTGATCATTGCTATTGTTTTCTTTGTTTCTATTTCATTTATTTCTGCTCTGATCTTTATGATTTCTTTCCTTCTGCTAACTTTGGGTTTTGTTTGTTCTTCTTTCTCTAGTTCCTTTAGGTGTAAGGTTAAATTGTTTATTTGAGATTTGTCTTGTTTCTTGAGGTAGGCTTATATAGCTATAAACTTCCGCTTAGAACTGCTTTTGCTGCATCCCATAGGTTTTGGATCGTAGTGTTTTCATTGTCATTTGTCTCTAGGTATTTTTTGATTTCCTCTTTGATTTCTTCAGTGATCTCTTGGTTATTTAGTAACGTATTGTTTAGCCTCCATGTGTTTGTGCTTTTACGTTTTTTTCCCTGTAATTCATTTCTAATCTCATAGTGTTGTGGTCAGAAAAGATGCTTGATATGATTTCAATTTTCTTAAGTTAACTGAGGCTTGATTTGTGACCCAAGATGTGATCTATCCTGGAGAATGTTCCATGCGCATTTGAGAAGAAAGTGTAATCTGCTGTTTTTGGATGGAATGTCCTATAAATATCAATTAAATCTATCTGGTCTATTGTGTCATTTAAAGCTTCTGTTTCCTTATTTATTTTCAATTTGGATGATCTGTCCATTGGTGTAAGTGAGGTGTTAAAGTCCCCCACTATTATTGTGTTACTGTCGATTTCCTCCTTTATAGCTGTTAGCAGTTGCCTTATGTATTGAGGTGCTCCTATGTTGGGTGCATATATATTTATAATTGTTATATCTTCTTCTTGGATTGATCCCTTGATCATTATGTAGTGTCCTTCCTTGTCTCTTGTAACATTCTTTAAAGTCATTTTATCTGATACGAGTATTGCTACTCCAGGTTTCTTTTGATTTCCATTTGCATGGGATATCTTTTTCCATCCCCTTACTTTCAGTCTGTATGTGTCCCTAGGTCTGAAGTGGGTCTCTTGTAGACAGCATATAGATGGGTCTTGTTTTTGTATCCATTCAGCAAGCCTGTGTCTTTTGGTTGGAGCATTTAATCCATTCAAGTTTAAGGTAATTATTGATATGTATGTTCCTATGACCATTTTCTTAATTGTTTTGGGTTTGTTTTTGTAGGTCCTTTTCTTCTCTTGTGTTTCCCACTTAGAGAGGTTCCTTTAGCATTTGTTGTAGAGCTGGTTTGGTGGTGCTGAATTCTCTTAGCTTTTGCTCGTCTGTAAAGCTTTTGATTTCTCCATCAAATCTGAATGAGATCCTTGCCGGGTTATCTTGGTTGTAGGTTCTTCCCTTTCAACACTTTAAGTATATCATGCCACTCCCTTCTGGCTTGTAGAGTTTCTGCTGAGAAATCAGCTGTTAACCTTATGGGAGTTCCCTTGTATGTTATTTGTCATTTTTCCCTTGATGCTTTCAATAATTTTTCTTTCTCTTTAATTTTTGCCAATTTGATTACTATGTGTCTCGGCGTGTTTCTCCTTGGGTTTATCCTGTATGGGACTCGCTGAGCTTCCTGGACTTGGGTGGCTATTTTCTTTCCCATGTTAGGGAAGTTCTCGACTATAATCTCTTCAAATATTTTCTCTGGTCCTTTCTCTCTCTCTTCTCCTTCTGGGACCCCTATAATGCGAATGCTGTTGTGTTTAATGTTGTCCCAGAGGTCTCTTAGGCTGTCTTCATTTCTTTTCATTCTTTTTTCTTTAGTCTGTTCCGCAGCAGTGAATTCCCCCATTCTGTCTTCCAGGTCACTTACCCATTCTTCTGCCTCAGTTATTCTGCTATTGATTCCTTCTAGTGTAGTTTTCATTTCAGTTATTATATTGTTCATCTCTGCTTGTTTGTTCTTTAATTCTTCTAGGTCTTTGTTAAACATTTCTTGCATCTTTTCGATCTTTGCCTTCATTCTTTTTCCGAGGTCCTGGATCATCTTCACTATCGTTATTCTGAATTCTTTTTCTGGAAGGTTGCCTATCTCCACTTCATTTAGTTGTTTTTCTGGGGTTTTATCTTGTTCCTTCATCTGGTACATAGCCCTCTGCCTTTTCATCTTGTCTATCTTTTTGTGAATGTGGTTTTTGTTCCACAGGCTGCAGGACTGTAGTTCTTCTTGCTTCTGCTGTCTGCCCTCCTGTGGATGAGGCTTATTGTGTGCAAAAGCTTTTAAGTTTCATTAGGTCCCATTTGTTTATTTTTGTTTTTATTTTTATTACTCTAGGAGGTGGGTCAAAAAAGATCTTGCTGTGGTTTCTGTCAGAGTGTTTTTCCTATGTTTTCCTCTAAGAGTTTTATAGCGTCCTGTGTTACATTTAGGTCTTTAATCCATTTTGAGTTTATTTCTGTGTATGGTGTTTGGGAGTGTTCTAATTTCATTCTTTTACATGTAGCTGTCCAGTTTTCCCAGCACCACTTATTGAAGAGGCTGTCTTTTCTCCATTGTATATCCTTGCCTCCTTTGTCATAGATTAGGTGACCATAGGTGTGTGGGTTTATCTCTGGGCTTTCTATCCTGTACCATTGATCTATATTTCTGTTTTTGTGCCAGTACCACACTGTCTTGATTACTGTAGCTCTGTAGTATAGTCTGAATTTGGGGAGCCTGATTCCTCCAGCTCCCTTTTTCTTTCTCAAGATTGATTTGGCTATTCAGGGTCTTTTGTGTTTCCATACAAATTGTAAAAATTTTTGTTCTAATTCTGTGAAGAATGCCACTGGTAATTTGATAGGGACTGCACTGAATCGGTAGATTGCTTTGGGTATTATAGTCATTTTGATAATATTGATTCTTCCAATCCAAGAACATGGTATATCTCTCCATCTGTTTGTGTCATCTTTGATTTCTTTCATCAGTGTTTTATAGTTTTCTGAGTATAGGTCTTTTGCCTTCTTAGGTAGGTTTATTCCTAGGTATTTTATTCTTTTTGTTGCGATGGTAAATGGGAGTGTTTCCATAATTTCTCTTTCAGATTTTTCATCATTAGTGTATAGGAATGCAAGAGATTTCTGTGCATTAATTTTGTATCCTGCAACTTTACCAAATTCATTGATGAGCTCCAGTAGTTTTCTGGTGGCATCTTTAGGATTTTCTATGTACAGTATCATGTCATCCGCAAACAGTGACAGTTTTACTTCTTCTTTTCCAATTTGGATTCCTTTTATTTCTTTTTCTTCTCTGATTGCTGTGGCTAGGACTTCCAAAACTATGTTGAATAAGAGTGGTGAGAGGGGACATCCTTGTCTTGATCCTGATCTTAGAGGAAATGCTTTCAGTTTTTCACCATTGAGAATGATGTTTGCTGTGGGTTTGTCGTATATGGCCTTTATTATGTTGAGGTAGCTTCCCTCTATGCCCACTTTCTGGAGAATTTTTTCATAAATCGGTGTTGAATTTTGTCAAAAGCTTTTTCTGCATCTACTGAGATGATCATATGGTTTTTATTTTTTAATTTGTTAACGTGGTGTATCAAATTGATTGATTTGCTTATATTGAAGAATCCTTGCATTCCTGGGATAAATCCCACTTGATCATGGTGTATGATCCTTTTAATGTGTTGTTGGATTCTGTTTGCTAGTATTTTGTTCAGGATTTTTGTGTCTATGTTCATCAGTGATATTGGTCTGTAAGTTTCTTTTTTTGTGATATCTTTGTCTGGTTTTGGTATCAGGGTGACGGTGGCCTCGTAGAACGAGTTTGGGAGTGTTCCTCCCTCCGCAATTTTTTGGAAGAGTTTGAGAAGGATAAGTGTTAGCTCTTCTCTAAATTTTTGATAAAATTCACCTGTGAAGCCATCTTGCACTTACTTTTAACATTCACTGAAACTAAAATTCTTTTCTTGAAATTTCACAATTTTATAATATGGTCAAGAATCCATTCAAAGCATTCCTTTGGTAATTATACCTGCAATGAACTATTACCAAGCAGCAAGGCAAAAGCTTTAAATTTGGTGCTTCAGGCAATGACTGAACTATGGCTCCACACCATCTGTCTTCCTGAAGCTATCATCAGAAGTATGCATTCTCTCAGAAGCAGTAGGTCTCAGCCAATATGGCTGCCATATGAAAATGAGACCATATTGGCAGGCATATTGTCAATCCCAAAAACAACTCACAGGAACTGTTCAAAAACAAACCACCTCAGGGGGCAGCCTCCACCTTCCTTTTGACTATCAGCATGTCTGTCAGCTGCACACCCACTAATAAACAAATACAAAAATGGTTCCATGTTACTCTCCACACCAGTTCTCTCCTGCAGGGGGTTAGCATATTCAGAAAGCAAGGCAGAGGGGGTAACTAAATCCTTTGAAAGGCACAATCAGGTATGAATTTTGGAAAAAGCCAGGGTAATGCCCATTGCCCTCTCTCTTCCTTTTCAAAAGGGCCAATACTTTTTTCCTCAACTGCATACAAGTTAGATTGAAAGGTGGCAGTAGCCTCACAAAGCAGCCCTTAGAAAAGAAAATAATTACTATCGCCCTTGCTGTGTGCCTAGCTTTGTTAAGAGCACAGTTTGTTAAATGTTATGGTTTAGGTGATTTGTTGGAACTAAACTACTGCTAAAGAAGAATCAATAGTCTTTAAGTCCATATTCTGACTCCTTTCCCTTGACTGGAAAGTTTCCATTTTTCCCAAAGACCATTCTGATCAAAGGCAAACGCTCCGTGGAACTAGCTGCCCACCAGGTACCTTTCAGCCACTATTCACATTAACTCTTGATTGTCTGCTAGGTGGAAAAACAAGCTTCCAAGGACTCAATCACAAAACCTGAGCCTTTTAGCACTTCTCTAGTTAAGAATACTTAGAAGAGTAAGTTCTCTTCTATAAGACTGTCAATAAAGAAGCCTCAAAGGTACTGGATTGCAGCAAACTGCTGAGGAGGAAAACAGTACCTTAACGTCTCCTTAGAGGAGGGCAATATTTACAGGCAAAGTAGGGGGGAAATGTTCTTTTTATCTACCTATAACTGTACTTTACAGATTAAAGGAACTATGAAAACCACCCTCATTTAATCTTGGTTTAATAAGAAAATACATCCAGCCTCCAAAGTGAGGTTGGAGGTTCATACAGAACCCTCAGAAAATTACATAAAAACATTTTATATCCAGAAGAAAATCCCATACCAAGATTAACACCCTTATTCCATCGCACCCCATATTCTGACACCCACCCCACAAGTCTGATTAAGACTTTGGCCTCTGAAATAAGACTGCCTGGGTTTTAATATCAATCCAGTCAACTTACTAGCCGTGTCATCTTGGGTCAAATATCTTGGTTTCTTCAAGTGTAAAAATAGGAATGATAACAGGGTTATAATAGATATAGAAGGAGATAAGATATGCAAAGTACTTAACACAATGCCTGGCATGTAGTTAAAGCTCAGTAATTATCAGCTGCAATTACTTTTTGTTGTCGTTACTGCACTTCATTTCAGCTCAGGCACCACTTCTTCCAGAAAGTCTTCCTTGAAAGCTTCACCCAAGATTCCTCTCGTCTGCATATCCTACATATACCTCTACCATAGCATTTCTCTCACTGGATCATATTCGTTTGTCTACCTCACACTCTCTGCCCTCTTTAAGTGCTAGGGTTGTATCCTGTATCTCTGTATTTGTAGGCCCAGCAAAATGCTTGGCACATAGTAGGCATTCAAAGAATTATCTGTTAATTTTTAAAGTTTACCCAACATTTAAATAAATTTATGTTGTTGTTTTTTTTAACTAACAAAATCTGGCAAAAGATGTCAGTTCTAACACGGAATTACTTAAGTTTTAGTCAGATTCTTAATGTTATTGGCTAAAAGAAGGGAGGGACAGGAGAGAAAAGCAAAGTTCCCAGTTCACTAAGAAATGAGAAAGACCTTTTTGAATCAAACTGGGGAGAGCACTGAATGGGAGGTATGATGAGAGATGTGCAAAATGAGAAACTAACAAAAAGCCAAATGGATTAAAAAGAGATAAAGGAATCTAACATAACCAGCTAGGAAACAGCCTTTCCTGCCTAAACACTGAACTGAAAAATCTTTTCAAATCACAAAACAATCTTTCCTCATGAAAGGACCAACCAAATTTCAGTTCCCTGAGCTATCTATTTCAGACCACTCCACTTCACTCAAAGGCAAGATAGGCTTTCACCATGGAACTTTCAGAACAAAACAACAGTGGAGAATAGCTTCCCAGTTCACCCAGGCAAATATTCATCCATCACTGATGACATCTAGATCCATTCAATTTCCCTTCTCCTGAGTAATGAGGAAAAGTAAAAGAAAAAAACACATCTAAGTTCTGGTCACCTGGATGAAAAATGGAAACCAGTCTATCACAATTCTAATGCCTTTAATTTCTACCTGATACTTATTAATAAGTCAGAAGTTTGCCTTAATTGGATATGGTCGCTATAAAGTTTCAAAAGACCTATCTGTTAAGGTTTAGTTCAAAGCCATTTTCACAACCAAGTCATAAGTGAGAATACTAATCGAAACACTGGTATAGCTGAAAATAGCTCTCCTACCATAAAGTCACCTGCTCAGAAATGAGCCAGTCATCAAGGGCTTTATAATATTTAAAAGCAGATTGAAGGCAAATGATTAAACCATGTACTTAAAAAACAAAACAAAAAAAACTGTGACTGGGGGTTACAATGCTGCATATAATATTCTCAGAATCTCCTGCTTTGCTTTTTCTCCCACCACTTTATGACTAAAAGACTATGGAGAACCCTGTCAGCAAGGAGAGCACGCCTCCAAGCCACAGCGTGAAGGAGCCCACACCTCTCTATGAAACACTGTCTTCGCACTTCAAAAAGCACAGGTATCAAATGATAACAGATAAATTTTGGCCTATACATAAAAGTGGTCCTAAGAAGAAAGACTTTTTTTTTCTAAAGAGAAAAGCCCCAGGATATGATGTCATGAATCTAGCAATTCCCTATATAGCCCACTTGTAGATGTTATTGTTAAGAACCTGCAGTTGATTCCTGTCTCTGACTGCAGGGCGGATAAATTATTTGCATTCACAATCACACCAATCTTCTTTGGAAATCCACACAGTAAACCTTGAAACAGAGCACTGTTTTGTTTCGGGGGAAGGTTTTTTGGGTTTTTGGTGGGGTATTCTTTTTTTTGGTTTTCTTTTCTTTCCTTTCCTTTTCTTTTTTTTTGCCGGCTGGTTTTGTTGTTTCTAAAGAGAAGGTCATTTAGAGGGCTGCAGCAGAGATATGTAAATTAAATAAATCAGCAGTAAGCTTGAGAAGAAATAAGGAAATAATATAGCAAACCATGAAGTGTTACTTCAGCAGATATGGCCAATAGAGGAAAATTTTATGTCAATTTATCCATTAAAAATCTCTCTTTTTGGAGTATTATGTAAGTCTCATAAAAAAAAAAAAAAAAAAAACCTGCAGTGGGCTGAACTGGGACATGTGAGGACTCACTACAACCAAGCTTCAGATACTTAAATATCTCATACCACTTTTTGCTTATAACAAATAAAATGCAGAGCTACAGATGCTTTCTCATCTGTGTGTAAATGAAAGCGAAACTGTACGAGTAGTTAGTATTCTTAGAATTTTTAAGAGCCAGTTTATTTAAATTAAATCAAAGCCAATCTGTATCTGTACAGAAATAAAAATAAAATTTTCTTAGGGCTCTTATTCTCTAGACTTTACAGAGCTGTATATACTCTTCCCTCCACCCCTCCCTCTGCGATAATGAAATGAAAGAGCTTTGCAGGTTAAAAACCACTTCAAATGAATCTGAGAGAAGGAAGTTTAAAGGGATTAGAATATCACTTGTCTCACCAGCCTGCTATAGAGTAGGGTTCAGCTCTTCCCTGCCCCACTCTTTGTGCTCCCATAACACGTCGTGGAATTTACCATGGTTTTTTATGTTTCTACATCTATCTCTGCCTCCATAGCATGAACACTCTGATGGCAGGAACTGGGTTTTATTTAGCCAGGGACAGCCCTTGTTGACAGGAATTGTATGTACATAACACCTAGATACTAATTATCATTAAGTGATTTGAATTAAGCATCCTAGAGAAGGTATTAAAAATGCAGTAAGCATATTTTAAGGCACTGAATATGACCACACATATAAAGCACCAGAGATCACAAACATTAGAAAAGTGTAATCTAGTTAAAGTCATCAACATAGCGTAGCACTGACATTCAGATAATTTGGCATTGTTTGGTTTATTTACTGCAGATGTATGGCTTTCAATAACTTCATTTTTATGACATGTACATACACGCACACACACAGACACATCATTCTGTCTTTCTCCTATACTTCCACTGTCAAGTTGATTGTAATTCACACATTCTACGGACAGAAATAAAAATCTGGGCAAAGCGGTCAACAAACATTCCTTACTATCCAATTATCTAGTACAGACTCTGTCTAGCCACAGAGAAACTGGCCTTTCCTTATCCTCACCTGTAAAATGGCAATATTTCTCTGCTGCTTAAAAGTGACATTAATTCTAGGCAGGGCAACAAGGAAGCCCAAATGCGCCTGGTCTCTCTGTCTCTCTCTCTCACACACACATACACACACCCCGCACAGGCACACAGAGAAACCCCTGAAGACACACCACACACAGAGGGCCTTCATTCTTTGCCTCTCCCTCCCTCCTGACAGAGGCAGCCGCTGCCACGTGAGACTCGAAAGAGTGGGGGCGGAAGAGCTCAATCAAAACAGCTTGGGGAAGGAAAGGAGGGTATGCTTGTCAGCGAAAGTCTCCGTGGAAAAGCCAGAAAACGTTCCCTTCCGCCCTGACTATCCTGGGCAAATAACCTTGCTCAAGATCTACTTACTTGAGCTTAGAGGTCAAGCCCTCCCTTTAACCTTTCAGAGAAGAGGTAATATGAAAATTCACCCCATTATTTCAAAAGTGCATTATGAGAAATGTCAGGGTGCAGCTTATACACATACTCTGGGGAGCATAGCTGAGAGCAATTTTGAAAACCAAGCAGTTAGACAGGAAGAGCCAGGAGCTTCCGTCAGGCTGGGACAGGGCCTTTGCAAGAACAGAAAATCTCCCTTCTACCAGGTCCAGAGATGGCTGGTGCCATGGCAGCCTCCAGTAACTGAGCAGAGCAAGCAAGCTCTCACAAACAGAACTTCCCCAGCGATACGCCTGAAACTACAGCCACAGGTTCACAGTGGTCATCTCTGGCAATGGGATTCACAGCATGTAGTTATTTCTATCTGGAATAATCGTTTCCTAAACTTTCTACATTAAGCATGTGTGACTTTTATAATCAAAAAAGAAAGGGTTAAAGAGGAAGGGAGGGAGGGAGGGAGGGAAGAAGGAAGAAAGGAAGCAAGCAAGCAAGCTAGAGCAGCCAGAGAGACTGATGAAGTAGAACGCACAGGTAGAAGAGAAGCTTGGCGCTGCTTCAGCACAGGGGGCTGTTTTCCTTCAGGCCAAAAGCCACAGACTGACCCAGCAGGATGCAACTTTCTCAGGTGGAACCTAGCTCTTCAGCTTCTCTCTACAAGGTTGCTTCATTTATTCTGATTAAGACTCACTCATTCTAGCAGGCCTACTTCCATAAGCTTCCAGCTGACTCAGGTTGCCCACAGTTAAGGACAATAAGCACTGAGTTGTGTAAAAAAAAAAACCAAAAATCAAAAAACAGAGAAGCCCCTTCTTAACAGGCAGAATGGCAGTGCCTTTAAAATTTTAAACCTAAATCTGAAATTAGAGTACAGAAGTAAAATTAAATCAATATAGACTTCCCATCTCCCAGGTCTGGTGATACGAGTGATTCCCTTTATTACCTAAAAGTGAGAGAATCCATAAGCATCTACTTTAAATTGCTGCTCGATTAGAATCAAAGCATAACGTTTAAGCCAGCTGGAGGAGAGCAAGCATTCCTAAAATTCCTGTCATTTGCTGGGAGAGTTTTAAAAGGAGAAATGGGATGAGCTACACTAGGCATCCATCTTTAGGGGCAGAGTCTGCAGTTGGTGGAGCTGGATAGGCCTTGGCCAGCATTCCTCTCTGCTTCTGTTTCTCCTAGAACAGCACCTGTGACAGTTAACTCATCATTCAGGAACATTCATAATTCCATCTCATCTCAGGGTATTTTACAGTTTCCTTTTGTGACTGACCAGAGAAGTTCAAAATTTATATAATTTGGTGCTTGCCTTGCACTGTAACTGTTCACCTCAGGGCCTAAAGTAACAAACCTGATGCAAAAAATATTTTCAAGAGCTGACTGGCTGGGTATGTCTAATACCCATGAAATCACCAGAGGACACGCATATACTTCCAAATTGGGGCAAGGGCTGCAGCTGTCGCACTTTTTCCAAATCTCCAGATAACCACCTCACTGCTTATTCAGGGATGTGGGTTATTAATGGTGGCAAGAGTGGGTTGGATTGAAAGGAAAGCTGGATATACTGCATTAATAGACAGGGGACTCACCTACATAATTCTTAGCAGAAGGTTACTCTTTTTTTTTTTTGGCTGTGTTGGGTCTTCATTTCTGTGCAAGGGCTTTCTCTAGTTGCGGCAAGCGGGGGCCACTCTTCATCGCGGTGCACGGGCCTCTCACTATCACGGCCTCTCTTGTTGCGGAGCACAGGCTCCAGACGCGCAGGCTCAGTAGTTGTGGCTCACGGGCCTAGCTGTTCCGTGGCATGTGGGATCTTCCCAGACCAGGACTCGAACCCATGTCCCCTGCATTGGCAGGCAGATTCTCAACCACTGCGCCACCAGGGAAGCCCAAGGTTACTCTATTGAGACCAGCTTGAGACATCAAATTCCCTAGTCTCTTAGGATTCTGCAAGTAAAACTGGGTCTCTCCTGTCATTGAATTACCTTGAGACCCTCAGCCTCTTTGAAGGGAACCTTGATACCAGTAACATCGTCCCTCTTGAAGAGAACTTCTGTTCCCTAGTAATGGCTAAGGAATCACTAGACTGCAAGCTCCAAGAGGGCAGGGACCATGTCTTTCTTACCACTGCATTTCTAATGCCTAGGATAGTAGGCACCCAATAAATACATTTTGAAGGAAGGAACTAACTCTGCAAGCTACTTCTGACATAAAATCCAAAAACTGCTATTGAAGTAGCCCCAGGCAAAACACTGCCCTGACTAAAAGACAAAGCCAACCTGGCCTAGCACAAGAGTTTGCCAAACATGGGCATATCATCAGTGTTGGGGGAAGTGAACCAGGGCTGAGGGCCAGATGGTGTCATGGCAGCAGAACAAAGTCCTCTTCCAGAGGAAAAGTATCCCTGGCTGAAGGAGGAAACAAGTAACCAACAAGCAGTCGTGTTCCTTAGTGGCATGTTACAATTACAGGAAATGCACAACACAGCCCACCCTGTCATGGGCTTCAACCAACCTCAGGCCTGAATGGAGGCCTACTTCTCCTGACAATGCAGAAAGGCCAGCTGCCTACAGTATACTTTAAAAAAATGTGGGGATTGACATCCCACTGGACAGAGGTTTAAGAAGCCAGCAGAAACCTCAAACCTACTGCCTACGGGGTCATCTTGGGATGAGACAAGAGTCTAACCAAAGAGGATTTTATGTCATCACATCATAATGACTACTACTAACATTTGCTGAATTGTTATTTATGCTCCTGGGAGTAGGCTAAGCACTTTGTGTGAACATTTCATTTAATCTTCGTAACAATCCTATCAGAGGTACTGTCATTCTTGTTTTGTAGATGAGGAACCTGATGAAAGGTGGGTTTCAGTAATACCACCCAGTATATAATAGAACCAGGACTCAGATACAGGCTTGTCTGACTCCTGAGTCCATGCTCCATGCTCTTGGTCACCCTGTCTCCTGTTTCTTGCTCTATTGATGAACTAGGTAGGTGGTCAAGACCAATTCTTACAACTCCTCTCTAAAACATATCCAGTACTGTCTGGAATCAAAAGTGGCTAAAGGATCTTAACCACACGGGCTGACTTTTCTTATGGAAGCTCTTGGATGGAGGATCAGAAAGAAAGTTCAAAGGGCAGGAGCTGTGCATTTTAACCCAAACCAAGAGCTGTGCATTTTAACCCAAACTCTTCAATACTACTCACCTGAGAAGAGATGTCCAAAGAGTAACCACACACATAGTCTTGATCATGTTCCTGCTGATTCCACACAATGTCTGGACCAAGGCCTTGCTTTGGTCCTGCAATTATTCTGTTTTTATAAATTCCTCCACTACTGTATTATTTCCTCTCTGAGGAATTCCTAAGGAGAGTCAATTTAAGACAGCTTTTAAATTGAATTGGATTTACTGCCCAATTATGCCATTTTCTTAACCCTCTTCACTTTATCACACAAGTTAGGAAATAAGTCTGTGTTTGCATAATGTTTCTAAAGGGCAAAAAGAACCCACCAAAATTATAGTTTTCCTAGCTAGAGAGAAGGACTTAAGATGATTATCTTTTACTGAAGAGTATTTAAGCAAGAGACAATTACTTCATTTCATTGGGAGAGAAGCTAACTTTAGATAATTCTGATTGGTCTTACCGAAGTCAATTAAATTGTGATATAAAAAGATCCCATAGACTTGCTCAATGCTAGCTGAATTTTAGAATCAAAAAGCTTGCATGGTTTATGTTAGCAGCCAGAAAACTCTACCTCCCCCAGCTGCCATGTACTCAAGTCATTATCACAATCTGAGGAGACAGATTTAGGATTAATAATTTATTACCTTCCTGTAGTGCAATGCAGTTAAGAATACAGGACAGTTTGGCAGGAGAAAGTTCCTGCTGAAGGCTCATCGCTATGAGGTGTATTCCATTAGTCATCCACCTTAAATTAGGTGCCCAGCAGATACAGAAGAGCAGGGATATAATGCCACCTAAAAAATCTCTGGAAAATGCTTTTCTCCTAAAGACAAGACTGATGCATGTTCAAAATATATTATTCTCTTCAAGGAAAAAAGATACCACTTGGTCTGACTGGTGCAACAGGGGCTACAGCCCTCAAAGTACAACTAAAAGGTGGGGGCAAAGGAAGAAAGTGAGTTCAGGTGCCTTCTGTCTGCCAGGGGCAAATGCGAGCAGTTATAAGAACAAAATGGGAATGGCAACTAGTGGGGAAAAGACCTCTTGCTAAGCCAGAAGCTGTCTCTGTCCCATCTGCAGTCTCTGTGGGGGCTGAGGGTGATAATTAATCTCTCCCATCCAGAGTTTAGGACTAACTAAAAAAATAAAACATGGCAGTTAGAGGTAGATGGAGACCAAAATATCATCTTTCTAAGTGTAAGGTGACTGGAGAACATAGCTTAGATGTACAGTCACAAATGGGCTTCCTAATACTTTCCTACACTGAATTAAACTTACCAATTGGACAAATGCAGGCTGTCCTGGCATGGGCAGACCAGTTAGAGCATGGCAGGGTGAGAACACATGAAAATCCTGAAGACTAGCCATTCCACACAACAGAATTCTTTTCCAATATCACCAAACAGAAAAATCGTTCTTCCACTCATGGAGAGAGTCAGAGAAAGGTGGGAAAAAAAGAACAAAAATTACCTTCCTGGGAAATGAAGTGCCCACTTAATTGGCCAAGACTGAAAAACAGAGTATGAAAGATTGATTCTCCTTAACATGTATATTCCAAGGTGGTCCTATTTCTAGCATTATCTTTAGGTTAACCCAACAAACCTTTATTGCTACCTACTACATGCTATATGTTAGGTATGTAACTATGAGTAAAACAGTTTCATGAAGTAGACACATAAGCAAGTAATCATAGTAGACTTCTGCTCCCAGCCATGATGGAGTAACTGGTACCAGACTCACCATCTACCATAAATAACTACGAAACTGGACAGAATACTTAAGACAATTGTTTTCCATAAGAATATAATAGTCAGTGCAAGATTACAATCCCTGGGAGAAGGGAAACTTGAAGTGAGCCCCATAATTGCCCAGTTCTCTTTTAAGGGACAGCTTCTCAACCACAGCACAGAAAGCTGGAACCCAAACAGAACAGAGGGTTCTCACCAAGCTCAAGGATCAGAGATCTGAATTTGGCTAGAACTTGAGTGGTAGGACACTGGAGAAGGAGCTGTGAAAAGAGGGGATCCCAAAAGGCTGAGGGCTGGGACATAAAGGCACAGGTCTGTCATATACTAGATGTTACATCGATGAGAAGGAAACAGAATCACTAGAGGTCAAGCAGTGCTGGGGTAGGAGGTAGGAGCATTTTAGAATTCCTGCTCTGCCAAAGTGAAGAAATCACATGAACACCACAGACCAGCAGACACTAGAAAGGCCTTCAGGAGTAAGGACCACATTCTAGGGCAAAACCTACTCTGAACCTCTCCTCACAAAGCCTAAAACACAGTATAACATGGCATAATAATAGAAAAATATATAGACACTATGAGAACACTAAAGAACAAGTTCAAATCAAGGCTTCAGGGAAAGCACCAGAAAGGAGCTTATGTTTACCTGAATCAGAAAACATCAGGCAGGGACTTCCCTGTTGGCACAGTGGTTAAGAATCCGCCTACCAGGACTTCCCTGGGGGCGCAGTGGTTAAGAATCCGCCTGCCAACGAAGGGAACATGGGTTCGAGCCCTGGTCCGGGAAGATCCCACATGCCGCGGAGCAACTAAACCAGTGCGCCACAACTACTGAGCCTGCGCTCTAGAGCCCGTGAGCCACAACTACTGAAGCCCACGCACCTAGAGCCCGTGCTCTGCAACAAGAGAAGCCACCGCAGTGAGAAGCCCACGCACCGCAACAAAGGGTAGCCCCAGCTTGCCGCAACTAGAGAAAGCCCGTGCCCAGAAAAGAAGACCCAATGCAGCCAAAAAAATAACTAACTAACTAAATAAATAAATAAATAAATAAAATAAAATTTTTTGAAAAGACCCAACGCAGCCAAAAATAAAAATAAATAAATAAATTTATTTAAAAAAAAAGAATACATCAGACATAATGGTAATGGCATAGGCAGAGGAATGGAGTACTCTATGTGGAAACATGAAACGGCACTCTATGAAAAGCGATTTGAATGTGGAAGAGAAAAAGGAGTATAGGATGCTTCAGGGATTTCTACCTAAGAATATGAGTAGAGGTAATCTTTGCACCGCTACAGGGAATAAAGGAGGAAGAGGGGTAAAAGATCGTGAGTTCAGTCTTGATATATTAAGTTGGAAGTAGCTGGGAGACATCCAGTTGGAGATGTGTGACATACAGGTGGCTATGTGGTCTGGGGCCCAGGAGAGAAGTGAATGAACACGTATAGACTTGGGAGTAGTGAGCACACAGGTTACAATTATGGGAAAGAATGAGATTGCCCAGGGAGAGCGCACAAGCGCGAGACAAGAAAGGGTAGAAACAGAATCCTGAAGAATAAAACATTTAAGGGACAAGCTGAGAAGGGAGTGAGGAAGAATTAGAAAGTGCGATGCATCAGCTGTAAGGGAGAGCAAAGAAAAGCATGGTGTAACTTAAGGCAACTGAGGAAAGGGTATCAAGAAAGTAGTCAAAGGTGTCAAATGCAGCAGAGATGTTAAGTAAGGTAAAAAGTAAAGGTGTCAAGCTACGGAGGTCACTGGTTACCTTGGTAAAAGCCAAGGTTTAGGCAGAAGCCAGACCTCACTGGATTCAGAAGAGGAGAGAGGTGGGAGAACAGAGACAGCAAATGTGGTCTGCTCATTCAGAAAGCTTCCCTGGCTGGGAAGGCTAAGCCAGGAACCTGGCTAGAGGTCCCTCACAAAGAACAGTGCCTGGCTCAATAAATATTTGTTGAATGAATAAGCAATAATAATAAAAATACAACAAATAAATGATCTGTACCCATCTGGTTGTTTGACCAGTCCTTGTTTCTAACTGTATCAGTTTGTCTGTCTGCGAACTGGATATGTATTAGGCCCAAGCCAAGTTCCATTTCCTTCACAAAGCCTTCCCTGATTCTTCTAACCTTCAACAACGTCCTCTATGACAATCAAAAAACAGACACTAACAAGTGTTGGTGAGGACATGGAGAAACTGGAACCCTAATACATTGCTGGTGGAAATGTAAAATGGTGCAGCAGCTGTAGCAAACAAAAAGTTAAACAAAGAGTTACCATATGATCCAGCAATTCCACTCCTAGGTATGGATACAATGAAATACTATTCAGCTAGGAAAAGGAATGAAGTACTGATACATGTTACAACATGAATGAATCTTGAAAACATTACCCTAAGTGAAAGAAGGTAGACATAAAAGGCCACATATTGTATGAATCCATTTATATTAAATGTCCAGAATGGGCAAATCCATAGAGTCCAAAAGTAGATTAGTGGTTTCCAGAAGCTAGGGGAGGGAGAAAGAGGGAATGACTACTAATGGGTATGAGGTTTCTTTTAGGAGGTGAGTAAACTGTTCTGGAATTAAATAGTGGTATTATATCTCAATTAAAAAAATAAATAACCTCAGCTAATCTCTTACTACAGAACTCCTAAATTCTACCCATCTACTTAGCCCTACATCTACTGATTTGTATTGAGTAAAATTACTCTCTCCAGTGAGAGAGAGGTTCCTTGAAGACACAGAGCCTCATCAATTTTCTCCTGGACTACTATTTCATTAGCTTCCTAACAGATATCCTTACCTCTAGCCCTGACCTCCCTCCCCTTTCCATCTTTCTCCCATCCCCACCATTACCATTCTTCCATATTCCAGCAAAAATGTTCTAGAAATTTACCAGTATTACTCTTCTGCTTAAAGTTTTCAATAGCTCCCAATTTCCTAAGGCAATGCTCTCCAAAGTAGAGTTTTTGCTTACCAGAAGTGCACAAAACAAATCATTGGGATATGAAAAGAAAATATTAAAACTATTTATATTTGTTTTTGGCATCTCTCATAAACAAAAGACATTAGTACAATGGTGCTTGTTATAATGTATAAACAAACATAAACTGGGGCACATCTTCAACTTTTTTTATGGATATAAGTACATAATCAAGAAAATCTGTAGACCATCTGCCTTAAAAGATTAAAATCAAAGCTTATTTCCATGGCATACAAGATCCTTCATCACCCGGCCACCATCTACCTCTTCAGGAGTTGCCATTCCAGCTTTGCTCTTTGTATTCCAGCAGCACTAAACTGTGTATAGAGTTACCTTTATTTACCAAGCTTTTTCATAATTTTGTGCTTTTGCTCTTACAATCCCACTGCCTGGGAATACCCTTCGAATCCTTCAAATTCCACCTTCAAAATTCTGTTCAGGCATCAGCTTCTCTGGAGAGAATTCTTCAGTTCTCCCCCTTCATCTCTAAGCTAAATGCTTCTCTGGTTGCAGTAGCACTCAGGGCATGGTATCCCTCTATCTTTTCACTTACCACATCGTAGTATTTATACATCTATCTCCCTCATTAAACTGGGAGTTCTTCCAGGGCAGGAATTGTGTTGTACTCATCTTTATTACCCTCGTGCTTAGCCCAGGACCAAACTCCTAATAAGTTCTCACAAATTGGTTCTGAATTGGATACTTTTTCTCTGTACTCAAAATACTTATTAACTAACTCTGTAATCTATTTCCCAGAAGCAAGGGAATAACAGTAAAAGTTTTCATAGCCAATTGTTAGCTTCTGGAGTACATTAGCCTCAATGACCCTCCTTGGTTTAGGTTTCCAATGCTGGTTCCGGCCCTCTCCTGTGCATGCACATATATAACTCTTCAGATGCACACATTCTTTCTTTAGATGTTAAAATATTTGTGAATATTTTAATCAGATCCTGTTGCTCTCAAAGGCATTATGTCTCTTTAAAGTGCCTTCACATACCTCTGCCCCGATTGTGTTCATTTTAAGCTTTAACTCTCAAATGATAGATTGTGTTGATTTTAACGTTTAATTCTCAAAGGACAATTCCCTTATTGCTAACTTATTATTCAGTCAACAAACATTTTTATGGTGCATCTACTATATGTCAAGCCCTTGGTACTTGCTAGGAATAGCTGGCGTGAGCAAAACAGGCAAAATCTCTGCTCTCAAGAAGCTGACAATCTATTATAGGAATTTCCAAATTCTTGGGGTCACTTCATGTTTTTCTCCAGATACTGATAATCCCCAGGTTCAAAATGTTATTTTAAGCCATGTAACAATAAAGTTAGACAGAAAAATAGTAATTCAATGGCTCACAAGGAAAACACAGAGCATCTTTTATCAAACTGTAATCACTGCTTCCTAGCAGTGCGCTCCAGCATTGAACCCAAAGCTGAAATAAAAAATAAGCCCACTATACATAAGTCAATGGGTACCTGGGGCTCTCCCAAAGATGGAGAAACTGCTAAGTGATAAACAGAAATGGGGATAATTGGAGAGCTGCTTTGTTTTGTTTAGTTTTTCAAGAATAATTTCTATAATCCATGAACTAAAGACAACAGCAAACAATCAAGAATGTATTTTATCAGGGAAAACGTAAGAGCTCAGATAAAAACTGAACAAATTCATGAGTAGATAAATACTGACTCAGGCTACCAACAATAGGTTTTTGCTGCTATTGTTTTGTTGTTGCTACTTCAGATAGGTTTTACCCCCCCTTATAAAAAGAGTTAACTTGTACCCTGGAAAACACAGAAAAGTATAAAGAGATAATAATTCCACTACTCAAAAAAATATATAAACATTTAGTTATATATCTTGTTCCAGACTTTCTATTACATAAAAATATTTTTTTCTTTTCATAAAATTGACACCAACTTTGAATATGAATATGCAATTGTATATCATGCTTTTTCATGCTTAACATTAGGAGCATTTCCCATGTACTTGTTCTT
Organism: Balaenoptera physalus; assembly: GCF_965194825.1. Lineage (NCBI taxonomy): Eukaryota > Metazoa > Chordata > Mammalia > Artiodactyla > Balaenopteridae > Balaenoptera > Balaenoptera physalus. Next base: position 167,787,319 of record NC_138882.1, on the reverse strand, counting down.
CTAAAATGTGAATTTTTAAGTCAGGTAATACTCCACCATGTGGACATGCCATAATCTCACCACTCCTATTGTGGGGCAGGTTGTAGCAATGTTTTGCAACACAGAATAAATAAGTGTTGATGACTGCTCTCATTCACAACCATCTAAATATGTCCTTGAGGTAAATTCCTAAAGGGGGAACTATCAAGTCAAAGAATATGAACTTTTTAAGGATCTTGATTTATGCCAAAAAGTTCTCTGTTCAAACTCTCCAGCACAATAGGAGGGCAACCACATCACCCCTTGGCAGCACTAGATATTTTTACTTTGATTTTCAACAATATGATAGGTTAAAAAGGATTTCTCATCTTAATCTGCAGCTCTTCAGTTAGTAATGAGAATGAACATCTTTTTTTAATGTTTTATAAATCATTTTAATTTCTTATGATACTCTACTTATGTCTCATTCATTTTTGCTATTAGGACACTGTGTTTTTTTAAAAGTTGATGTAAAAAAAGCTCTGATAAATTAAAATACATTAAAAAATCTGTCATGTATTGCTTGCATGTTCCCTCAGTTTGAACACATATGGCTCTTGGTTCTTCCATGATAAAAGCTTCAAACTTTTCTAAAATGGAACTGGTACAGTCTAATTCCCATCAGAACCACTCCTACCAATACCACCTTTGCACCTTTATACTCAATCCGTTCCTTAGGGTGCTGTTTTGAAGCACCAGGCTCAAGGGATACTAAAAACTAGACCAGTGAGACCACAGTACCATGTTTAACCAACTAGCTTGGCAAATACAGAAACACTCAGCAATGCTTCTTCCTCCTCTATACTCAGACTTCCTCAAATAACAAGCTCATCCTGGTTCAGGGCAAAAAAACTGTCTTTGGTCCTCCAAAAGATCACCTATGGTTGGAAGGCAGCATAGCAGAAGAAAAAAAGCGTGAGCTCTAGAGTAGAAAGAGCTGCGTTTAGATTCCTGGCTCCGTCATGTTCTTGCTATATGACCTTGGTCAAGTCATTTTGCCTCCCTGGGCCTCAATTTCCTAAGTACAAAATAAAACTATCTGTTTTCAGGTTATCATAAGGATTAAATGAAACATGTAATGTTTACAACCAGGGGTCTGGTATATGGTAGGTGCACTTCAAAAAGTGTGATTTTCCTACTCTGATGGTGCTAAATCAGTTACTTATTTAATTCAAATGATCTTACATAAAATGTTGGCTTGAAATAGTTAGCTGTCCCAGCAAAGCATCATCTGGGTAAAAAACATTTAGGTCAGCTTTCTGTCAACTGCAATTTCCACTGCTATAATTATGCAATCATCAACCACCACTGCAAAACAACAAAAACCCCAAAGCTGATGTTACTGAAATTGTTAAATACAGTAATTACTTGATTCTCAAGATCACGGCCACCAACTCCTTTTGGAAAGCAACAGAAACTTTTCTAATTATGGGGGCAAAAGACGGATTAGTTGTCCCAGACAGTGGTCTCTACAACAGAAATCTTTTGGTCATTGCCCAGAACAGCAACATACTGAGAAGTCATTCTCAAATTGCTGTTTCCTCACATTCCATACTCTGAAAGGAACAATGTCAACAAAAGAACCAAAAGGAAAAAAAAGACAGAAAAAAAGGATATTCTTTGAGATTTAGCCTTTGTGGCACTTTTTCCTGGCAAGACGTAATAGACTGGTGAAATAATCTCTAGGAGGAAAGCATACTTTATAAAATCTATCAGCATAACCCCATTCTACGGAAGAAGCAAGGAACACATTCTCCTTCTAAGTATAGAGTGTAGATTCCTTCAGGAAAGGAAAGAAAGCAAAGTATCACTTATGTTCAGAGAATTGTACTACACGCTTTAATTATATTATGTTTTAAATCAAGTTATGAGGTAGGTCTTATGTTTCCTTACAGACAATAGGTAACTAGCTCAATGTTTTATAGTTATTAAGTGGAAAGAAACATCCAGCTCCAGGACCCAGGTCCTCCTAACTTTGAAACCTTTTTCTTTTCATTACATCTTCATCAAATCTCAAAATGATCATGCCAATTCTCCTTTATGAGAAATAACCCAGGGACTTCCCTGGCGGTCCAGTGGTTAAGACTCCATGCTTCCTCTGCATGGGGCACGGGTTCGATCCCTGGTGGGGGAACTAAGGATCCCACATGCCGAGTGGCAGCGGCCAAAAAAAAGAGAGAAAGAACCCAATTTAAATTTTGGTTTAAAACAAAACAGACAAATAAACCCAACAAACTAAGTGTCCACCTAAAGGATGACCACTTCTGTCAATTAGCAGGTTGCTTTTCTGGCTCCTACTAGTCTTTAAAATGAACTGAAAGACTCACACTGAGCACCCTTTTTTAAAAATCTTAAATATACAAAGAAAATGGTACCTGTTGACAGCCACAGAGCACTGAGGCAGAAGCAAATATAAAACAGGTACAAGCTTCTCAACCACTTCACAGATGTCTGCCAACAAAATCCTGATAAAATCCAAGAAGCACGGCTTGGCTTGATTCCCAGCTTCTCCATGGCCTTCCAGACAGGCAGAACCAGTCCACTAGAAAGACAGAAAAAGAAGAAATTATATGCCAAGTAATTAATAATTGATTCCTCGAAATGCAGAGTGCTAGAGAGTGTGACAGATTAGGGAAAAGGGAAGTTTCAAGTTTGTCTTTCACTGCTCATACCTGCCTATAAATTTCAAAGCTGAGCTTTGGCGTAGCCTATAATTATCAGGATAAAAACATAGCCAGGGATATGAAATGAATCCACTGTAAAACTGAAACACTTTATACTCCATATTTTCTAATCTAACAGTTAATCGTCTATGTGGAACAATGGAAAGCGTACCAGACTGAAAAAAAAGATCTGAATTTCAGTTCCAGTTCTGCTACTAACAGCTTTGTGACTTTATACAAATGCACTTTCTTACTTATGAAAAGAAGAGTTTGGAGCATCAGAGGTAAACTAATCTGAAGGCTTTTCTAGCCATGTTTTTTAAAAATTTTAATGTGATTGTCTTTAGGCAGGGCAGGCACTCTCCAGTTTGCTACTGTCCCCACCACTCTTATCTTTAAAATCTATCCAGTTTACAGTTTGATGTCACCTCCCTGATCCTTAGTATCATTAGCAATTCCTGATTTAAATTCATATATCCATTCAACAAGTATTTACACAGCCCCTATTTTGTACTAGGCATTGTGCTGGCTACTCTATAATCCAGAGACCGAATGATTTAGGTCCCTTCCAGAAGAAAAAATGACTTTCCATCAGTTTCTTCTCTCTTACACAACTTCCCTATATTGTATAAATTATTATATAAATCTTGGCAGTATTACGAGGGTTGACTGAGTTCTGAAGAAGCAATTTAAAAATCTTCTGTCCCAGACTTCCCTGGCAGCACAGTGGTTAAGAATCCGCCTGCCAATGCAGGGGTCATGGGTTCGAGCCCTGGCCTGGGAAGATCCCACATGCCACGGAGCAACTAAGCCTGTGTGCCACAACTACTGAGCCTGAGTGCCACAACTACTGAAGCCCGCGCGCCTAGAGCACGTGCTCCGCAACAAGAGAAGCCACTGCAATGAGAAGCCCACGCACTGCAATGAAGACTAGCCCCCCCGCTCGCCGCAACTAGAGAAAGCCCGCGCGCAGGAACGAAGACACAAGGCAGCCAAAAATAAATAAATAAATAAATAAAAATAAAAATCTTCTGTCCTAAATATGCACCTGTCATCCACATCTGGAAAATGGCACAGACTGACAACCCCAGCCCCAAGCAGCACTGTATGGGTTGGATATCAATACTGATTAATACCAGGAAATAGACAAACATACACACAGAACTGCAAAACTAAGGTACAGCCCACCCAAGAAAAAGCTTTCACTGAGACTTAAGCAGCTGAAGGACTTCATCTTTCTCATTCACTTCCATCCATTCTTATTTCTAGCGGTTTGTCATTGTATGTTAGGGAGCAGGGGGCAGAAAGGAAGTGTGCAGGTCAGACACATGCTCAAAAGATTATGAAATGGAGCCTAAGTTAGAAAGTATATCCAGCAACTTTTCTAGCCTCCCAAGATGGAATGAGTGTGCATATGTGCGTGTCCGTGTGTGTGTGTGTGCGTGTGTGTGCGTATGAATCTTACCCAACACATTTCTGCCTACCACAAAAGGATTTTAAATTCAAGGTGACTCAACACCTGTCATCAATAGTGTGGCAGGTGGGCGATAGAAGCATCAAAGAAATGAATAGGTTTTGAAATGGGAGTAATAAACACCACGGGATTAGCAGGCTGATTAGAAGAGCAATGTCTCACAAACCATGCATGAGAGAGAGGCAGTTATTTTCATGTGAACTCCCAAGCAGTCATTCCTCTGAAACCTACAATTGCCTAAGGGCACAAATCACTGCTAGGGTCCAGTCAAAGGCTTGCTGACCAGAGGTAGGAACAACACCACATCACAAAGATCCAAATGGCTTGTTATAGAATCAAAGGGAAACAGACCAGCGAGAGAACACACACCCCCACAATACTTGACAAATGAAAATCTAGAAAAGCTTGCAAGAGTTCTGGCATTTAGGGCGTTACAAGTACACCCGAAATAAAAGCACTCTCTGTTGCAGCAGCTGTTCAGACAGAGCAAGGGGTAATGTTTACTTAATGCTTCAGGTTGATGGGGGATGTATCATAGTTCAGTCTGTCAGCTGCATATGTGGAACTCCATTTATGTACCCAGAGATAAGATATGTTTGAACAACGACAGAGCACGTCTGAAACAGCCTATTCTGCTGGTATGAGTAATTAAGAATAAAGCTCTTAAAAAAAAAAAAAAGTCTCAGATATTTGGGAAAGTTACAGAACAGACTGCCATGAATAGCTTTGCTTATATTTGCAGACACTGTTTTCCAAATAGCTGGAAAAATGAACAGATTGTTCTGGGAGGTCGTGTTTCCAATTTGTTCCTAGCTTCCAGTCTGTTCATCAGATAAGAAAGCACAAGGAGAGTCAGCTAATACTCTTCACCAACTGCATCTATCGTCGATTGCGCACAACCACGGTGAGAGGAAAGAAAGCAAAGCTTTCCTGGAATCTCGCCTGAGGTCTTTTCTCTTGACTTCCTTTATTTCACCTTTGTGCTCACTGCAGCCACCACAGGACCCCTAGGTAGCGCATAATTTCCAAGTCCTGAATAAGGCAGGTTTCGCACCGTAATTTACACGTAGTGCTCAGCCCCGCCCCCCTCATTCAGCATCAACTTGCTGTCTTGGTGGGGAGAACAAACACCAGAGACTGAAGCTAGGGGCTAGGGAGAATGAAGGCCAGCAGCGTCTCGAGGCCGGTCTGTCTGTCTGGGGATGGAGGGAGCCGCAAGACCAGGCCCGGGCCCGAAAGAAGCGGGGTTCAGCCTGAGACTCGAGCTCCGCACCTGCAAAGCCAGAAGCAGCTGGCTGCCCTAGCCGGGCCAGGAGCGCCACCTCCGGGTCCCAACACCCGGCCAGCGCACCCCCAGAAACAGCCCGTCCCGCTTGCCCCTCCCCTGAGCTCGTGGTCCTCGGCCCGGCAGCCAGCCGCCCCCGGCCACCTACCGGGGCTCAGGGCCACAAAGCGGGGCCCCGGCTCTCGGCGGCCTCCGCCTCCTCCCGGTCCATGGGGTCGGGGCCCCAACCTTCGCTCCCCTCACCCGGGGGAGGAGGAAAAGGAAGAAGGCAATGCGGGCTCCCCACCCGGACAGCTCACTCTCGCCTCAGCCTCCCTGGACAGCGACGGCGGCCGGAAACGCCGCCCCCTCCCACCTGCCGGACTCAACCCGGAAACACACTCTTCATGCTAAACAAGCCCTCCTGTCCCCCCGGAAGCTCAATTCCAGCCGCGAGCCCAAGGGGGAGGAGGGGTAGTGCTGGGGGGCAGAACTACGCACGAGCGAAGGAACCTGGGTCCCCAGGCTGTCGCCTCCCGCTCTCCAGAAGCGGTCTGCACCTTCGCCCGCCCTGCGCGAGCCCCAGGCCCCAGACTCGGGCAATACCCACAAGCAAGATGGCGGCAACGGCAGCACCCCCTACGGTTTAGCGCCCAGCTGTGCCATTGGCTAGAGCCTGGAGTGAGGCCGCCGCGGATTGGTCGAGAGTGCTGCGGGGGTGGGGGTGGAGCTGCAGCAGCCTGGAGCCGGGAGTGGGCAACGCGGCGTGAGCAGCGGCCCCAAGCTCCCGGAGCATCGCGCTCGGAGAAGACTTCGCCGCTCGGGGCCGCAGCCTGGTGAGCTCAGCCCCCTACAAGCCCTCCCTTACATCCCAGCCGGGGCCACTCCGAGCCGGCGCCTATCGATGCCGACAGACCCCGGGGACCCTATCGCGACTCCATCGCGCCATATCGCGACATCATCGTGCCTTGTCGAGACTCCATCTTGCCACAGCCCTTCTCAATATATAGCTATATCTTTTTAAAAAATTTGCCCTGTCATCTTTGGGGGCTGTCCCATGTCGTGATTTTGCCGTGATCTCTCCGTGACATAACCGCGCCATCGTGAAGTGTGATCTCATCGCCGCCCTGTCGTGACTTCATCAATGTCGTGTTGTGACCTGGCTGCGGCGGGACAGGTGGTGACCGTCAGGAACCCTCCTTCCCTTCTCATCTCCCCATCTCAGCAACCCCTCTTCGATTATCCGGCTTTTGGAGTCTCCGTTTTCCTGGGAGCTACCCGGGACCCCTTCTTGCTTCTCCAGCCCCTGCCGGCGTCCACAGGCTGGTAGCCGGGCAGGGAGGGTGAGGAGAGGGAGCGCAAGGGGTTAATTCTGCTGCTGCTTCTGCTGCTCTGCTGCTGCAGCTTCTGCCCGAGGGAGGGAAAGGAGAGGAGGCAAGGAGCCTGCGGGGGCGACTAAGAGCCCTGGCTGGAGGGATGGGGTCTCCTGAGGGCCCTCTGAGCTTTCCCTGGTCAGCACCTTGCTTCCTCACTTCTGCTGAAGCTTGTCTCCTGTCTCTCCTGAAGAAGGGAGGGGAAAGGAAACCTAGGATGCCCTTTTCCCTCATGCCAGCCTGAGTCCGGATAATCGAACTTCACCCGTGTATGTCTCCATTCCTCCCTGTCTGTCCTCACCACTCCCTCCCTGTACGCCTGGTGGAGGGAAACAACACCTGGCCTCTGGTGCCAGGGAGCAGCTGAGCAGTGGGGCCAGCCCCCTCCCACCCTCAGGAGATTGGTGAGGAGAGCTGTCCAGCTGAGCAGCAGGATACATGGTCCTTCTTTCCCACTTTCTGGAGGTGACCTTGGACCAGGGTCCCTTCTTCATCCCTAAGGACTTGAGGGTCCAGCCCCTTAAAGGGGCTCCCCCAAGGGAGGTCAGTCCTGAGGAGTCCATCCCTCCTGATCCTCCCCTCCCTCTGTGCTAATCCCTCCCTCCCTCCCTCCTCCACTCCCACCCCCACCCCTCCTCTGCAGAGGGATGCTCAGTCCCTCTTGTGTTCACAGTTGGGCAAGGCGGGCATCATGGCCTCGGATTGCGAGCCAGCTCTGAACCAGGCAGAGGGCCGAAACCCCACCCTGGAGCGCTACCTGGGAGCCCTCCGTGAGGCCAAGAATGACAGCGAGCAGTTTGCAGCCCTGCTGCTAGTAAGGAACGGACTGACAGTTGGGAGGTGGGAAGGGCTGGGTGGTTGGGCTCCCTAGGAATGGGGTCAACAAGTCCCCAAGGATATATAGGTGGTGCTGGTAACCCTGGAGGCACCAAAGAAGGCCCAAGGCACCTACCTGTGGACTCATTTTTGCTTCCCTGAGTATGGGAGCAAAGGGGAGAATGGGGGTGAATAAAGCTTGTGGCCCTAGGAGCCTTGGAGGAAGCTGAGTGGGTCTGCTCTCTGGGGCGTCCCAGAGCAGATGGGAGCTGACTCATAGGGTTACAGCAGCAGGTAGTAACTAGTGCAGAATACCTGAGGGCTGGGGATGTTTGTTCTGGAGGTGGAGAGAGTAGCAGGACTAGAAGTGACTGGGAAGGGGTCCTAAGGGATGGCCAGGATGGGTATGTAGGTTGCGGGTGAAGGATCTGGTTCGGGGCTTAGCCCTGGAGGAACCCAAGCTGGGGACAGCAGAACAGGAGCTGCAGTGCTGGGAAGGGGGGGGGGGGGTGAAGGGAGGAGGGAGTACAGCCTGCTTGTTTGCCATGGCAACAGGGAGAAGGCTCCAGAGTCAAGGGCTCACACTGCAGCAGAGGAGGTGTTTAGGTGAAATGTAAGGGGAAATGTTTTGACAGGCAGAGCAGGGAGACACAAGAGCCATTTCCCCTGAGAAGGTGGCGGGAATGGATCAGAGACTTCTCTGGAGAGAGCAATTAGGGAGGGACCCCAAATCCTTGGAGAATTTTAAACACTGAGTTCTAAGCCTCTTCCAACTCAGGATGTGGGCATCTAGCTTAGACATCAGGAAGAACTTCCCAACTAACCAGGTAATGAAACGGTAGAATGAGTAGTTGAGGAGGACCTAACCTCCCTTCCACAGGGATCACAGATGAGGGATCCCAGAGGTCACACATGTCTGCCTCTGGGGAGAAGGAAGGAGCTGGATGAAGTGATCTCTGGGAGACCTCCTGACCCCAGAGTGAATCTTGTTATATAACCTAGTCCTGCTAATGGTCAACCCCCAGAGTGCAAGGGACAGTCTTTGCCACCCCTTCCTTTCATCCTGCTGATAGCACATACCTCCCTTAGGTGACCAAGGCAGTCAAAGCAGGTGACATCGATGCCAAAACTAGGCGGCGGATCTTTGATGCTGTCGGCTTCACCTTCCCCAATCGTCTCCTGACTACCAAGGAGGCGCCGGATGGCTGCCCCGACCATGTTCTCCGGGCCTTGGGTGTGGCCCTGCTGGCCTGCTTCTGCAGTGACCCTGAACTAGCCGCCCATCCCCAGGTCCTGAACAAGATCCCCATCCTTAGCACCTTCCTCACAGCCCGGGGGGACCCTGACGATGCTGCCCGCCGTTCCATGATTGATGACACCTACCAGTGCCTGACAGCTGTGGCAGGCACACCTCGTGGGCCCCGACACCTCATTGCCGGTGGCACCGTGTCTGCCCTGTGTCAGGCATACCTGGGGCATGGCTATGGCTTTGACCAGGCCCTGGCACTCCTGGTGGGGCTGTTGGCCGCTGCTGAGACACAGTGCTGGAAAGAGGGGGAGCCTGACCTGCTGGCTGTTTTGCGGGGCCTCAGCGAAGATTTCCAGAAAGCCGAAGATGCCAGTAAGTTTGAGCTCTGCCAGCTGCTGCCCCTCTTTCTGCCCCCAACAACTGTGCCCTCTGAATGCCTCCGGGATCTGCAGGCCGGGCTGGCACGCATCCTGGGCAGCAAGCTGAGCTCCTGGCAGCGCAACCCAGCACTGAAGCTGGCAGCCCGCCTGGCGCACGCCTGCGGCTCCGACTGGATCCCAGCGGGCAACTCCGGGAGCAAGTTCCTGGCCCTGCTGGTGAATCTGGCATGCGTGGAGGTGCGGCTGGCACTGGAGGAGACAGGCACAGAGGTGAAAGAGGATGTGGTGACCGCTTGCTATGCCCTCATGGAGTTGGGGATCCAGGAATGCACCCGCTGTGAGCAGTCACTGCTTAAGGAGCCACAGAAGGTGCAGCTTGTGAGCGTCATGAAGGAGGCCATCGGGGCTGTCATCCACTACCTGCAGCAGGTGAGGGTGCAGTGCCCCACCCGAGGGGGCCCAGTGTGGGAGGGGGAGTCAGAAGGCAAGGGAAAGGGGGAAGTGAAACCCCGAACCTGGGTATATGGGGAGAAGAGAAGACGCACCTACCTACCTACGGAGGGCTGATCCTGCGGCACTCCAGGGAGTAGTGTGTGGCCAAGCCTCCCTCTCCCTCCCTGAGCCTCCACACAAGCACCATACCACACGCCATATGTGCACTCCCATCACAGTACACACACGCGCACACACAACACAGAAACCTCCTACTCACAACCCTCCCCCCAGTCCACACACACGAAAGTGAAGCAGTCTGTTTTGTTCAGTCTCCAGCATGGCCTTACACACATACACATACAAACTTGTCACAGTACAGGGAAAAGGAGCGGGGCTGCCTGCTTCCTGTCCTCCGTGGAGGGTCTGCCGACTCCATTTGATCACCTGCCCCAACATCCCCTCCTCCCTCCTGCCTGAGAGTCCAGCTCGCCTGTCCTGCAGGGGTTCCCTCAGAACTCCGATCTCTTTAGTAGCCTGCTCCAGCCGCATACCCCACACACCGTGCCAAGCTCCCATTGTCTCGTTCTTTCTGATTTAGCCCAAAGTGGGGCTTCTCTCCTGGCCTCCCACCCCAGGTCAGAGCCACTGCAGAGGGAGTGTTTTCTTCGCTTTGGACCTGTGGGTCTCCTTCTAGCCTAGAGATGCTTTAGAGGCTGAGTCCCAGCGAGTGCAGGGGCATGTTGTCTAAAGTCCAGTTCCCTCAGCAGGCGTGCCCTGAGGGCCTGCTCTGTGCCAGCCCCCCGTTGAGTGTGTCCCAACCATGCGCTGGCTTCTGGGTACACGGGGCCTGCCTTTGCAGGGCTCACAGGCCAGAATTCCCTTCTACTTGTGTTATTCCTAGACTGGCCGGCGTGCTGGCCAGGCAGGGGAGGTTCTCTGGTCCTGCTCCATCTCAGGGGAGTCCTTTGGCAACAGGTGGGGCCAGAGAAGCAAAAGGAGCCCTTTGTGTTTGCTTCCGTGCGGATCCTGGGTGCCTGGCTGGCCGAAGAAACCTCATCCCTGCGCAAGGAGGTCTGCCAGCTGCTGCCCTTCCTCGTCCGCTATGCCAAGACCCTCTACGAGGAGACCGAGGAGGCCAATGACCTATCCCAGCAGGTGGCCACCTTAGCCATCTCCCCCACCACCCCAGGACCCACCTGGCCAGGGGATGCTCTCCGGTGAGTTTGTAGTTATGGTCTGTTCAGCCAGAATGTGCTAAAGGAGTAACACAGGGATACCTCCTCTCTCCCCAAACGGGGCTGTGCCGGGCTTCCTGACGGGGGCATGAGATTTAGTAGTATTTCTGTCTGTCGGGGGTGGGGTGAGGGGTTGTTCCCTCAGGACACCTGGGCTTCCTAGTCTCACTTGCCAACCCCAGGTTACTCTGTAAACAGAGAACTACTATTGAGCATCGACTGCCTGCCAGGCATTTTACTGTACCCTTTACCATTTTGATCTCATTTGGTCCACGCAGCAAATCTAGGACAGAAGTCTCATCCACATCTTCAGGATGAGGAAACTGAGACTCCAGGAGGTTAAAGTAACTTGCCCACACGCACAGCCCAAGTTTGAGCCCAGGCCTGTGCAACTCCGAAGCTTGTGCTCTTTCTGCAGTGCCTACAAAGATGTGTTCTCCTTCTCCCCTACTTCCCTTTCTCTTAGATGGGGTGCCCCCCCAAAATGGAATCCTGGTGCCTTCATTTCTCCCCACACATATCTGTCCCTTCTACCCCCCCCAGGCTCCTCCTGCCCGGCTGGTGCCACCTGACGGTCGAAGATGGGCCCCGGGAGATCCTGATCAAGGAGGGGGCCCCCTCACTTCTGTGCAAGTATTTCCTGCAGCAGTGGGAACTCACATCCCCTGGCCATGACACCTCAGTGCTGCCCGACAGCGTGGAGATCAGCCTGCAGACCTGCTGTCACATCTTCCTCAACCTCGTGGTCACTGCACCGGGGCTGATCAAGTGAGGCCGGGGAGGAATTGGAGGAAGCAGGGGTCCTGCTCAAACTTGCCCCAAATCTCAGTCTCCCACTTTGCTTCCCTGTGCCCATGGGTTCCTATTAGTGTTAGAGTGAAAGGGTCTCAGAATGGAGAGAGACCCACCCCACACAGGGATTTGGTATATGTGGAAGCCCTCTGGGCATGTATGTCTACCTGCTCCAGCCATAACCCAGTCTCTGCTCCCCAGATGCCACGGATGGGGCCCAAAGTTAACTGTTCACCCTGCTGCCTCATTTCTTGCCAAACCCTGGCCTGGTAAAGCTGGGAGCCCAGCATCCCAGGTTTCCGCAGGGCTTGGTCTGGCTCTACTAATCTCCCGCCTCCCATCTTTCGCTCCCTTTCTCCCCAGGCGAGATGCCTGCTTCACTTCTCTAATGAACACCCTGATGGCGTCGCTGCCCGCACTAGTACAGCAGCAGGGGAGGCTGCTTCTGGCTGCCAATGTGGCCACCCTGGGCCTCCTCATGGCCCGGCTCCTTAGCACTTCTCCAGGTAAGCCCTGGGGACCCAGTCCTAACAGATGGGAGCAGAAGACCTGGGTGGACCTGCTATGTTCTGGGCATAAGTCATCATTTTCTGAAAATGGTTTTACAGAATTTTCCAGTCAAGGAAATCTCTGAAGTGCACCTCCCTCCCCCGCCCCACCCCACCCCACCCTTCTTCCCCAAATGATAACATTTTCTTCCTTCTGAAGCCTTTTAAGGCAAGGTCTGGTGGGTGTAAGTACAGGCCCGCTCCAAGGCACAGGCATAAGCACCTGGAATCCCCAGCAGCCCAAGGAATCTGAATTCTGTGTTTTCAAGGTGGAGCCGCCCCCTCCTAGGCCTTGAGTCAGAAACATGACTTTTCTCCATTGAGGTTTTTCTGTGCTCGGCACCGCACCTCCCTCGTGACAGGCTTCAGCGCTCCTGTGCACTTACCTTCCGCACCTCCCACCTCACTCTGGCTGCATGCGGTGGGTAGGGCCATCCACTTCAGCCCTCTGCCAGCCCTCTGTGTCTCCCACTTTGGCCGTGGGTGTCTGCTTGGGTCCCTGTGTCCCTGCCTGTTCCCTGTACCCCATCTGTCAGGTTGGAGGAGCTGCACAGATGCCTGGGAACAGGGTGTAATGAGCCTGTACCCTCAGCTGCCTCTGTTCCCTGTGCGGGGGGGGCCCAGTAGGGTACCTGGCAGCTGGAAGGGGAGCATGTCCCAGTAGACCAGGAGCTCCCCCCCTCCCTCTAGCCCCTGAGCTCCCTCAGATCCAGGCTGCATCTCCACAGCCCCTGAGTAGAGCCACAGTGCTGGTTCACCCACAAATGCCACCAGGTTAGCCTAACAACCTCGGGAAAGCATCTGCAGTGCAGGAGGCGAACCCCTGCAGGCAGGCGAGCCAAGCCTGGACCCCAGCCCATGGTCCCCTCTGGCACCCTCTTCTGGCCTGAGAATCAAATTGCTGCACCCTCCTCAGCCTATAAAGTGCTAGGCCCAGCAGAAGCTCCCGTCACTACTCAGACTACAGGAGGGTCCGACCACGAGTTAGTGTCCCAAGATTATTACATTTCATTCTCACGACAGAGTTCTAAGATTAGCACTATTGGCCCCATTTTACTAGTGAAGAAACAAGACCCAGAAAAGTGAATTAACCAAGGTCACACACTGAAGTCAGAGGTAGGGTTTGAACGCGGGCAGGCTGATTCCAGGCTATGCTTCGGCTCCTGAGTGTGCCCACCAGGAAGGGAAGGGGCTGGTGAGGCAGCCGGTTCATGCCCCCCTCCCTCCTTGCCTTCCAGCTCTTCAGGGAACACCAGCATCCCGAGGTTTCTTCGCAGCTGCCATCCTCTTCCTGTCGCAATCCCACGTAGCACGGGCCACACCTGGCTCAGACCAGGCGGTGCTGGCCCTGTCCCCCGACTACGAGGGCATCTGGGCGGATCTACAGGAGCTCTGGTTCCTAGGCATGCAGGCCTTCACAGGCTGTGTGCCCCTGCTGCCCTGGCTGGCCCCCGCCGCCCTGCGCTCCCGCTGGCCACAGGAGCTGCTCCAGCTGCTGGGCAGCGTCAGCCCCAACTCTGTCAAGCCTGAAATGGTAGCCGCCTATCAGGGTGTCCTGGTTGAGTTGGCACGGGCCAACCGGCTGTGCCGGGAGGCCATGAGGCTGCAGGCAGGCGAGGAGACGGCCAGCCACTACCACATGGCCGCCCTGGAGCAATGCCTGGCAGAGCCCTGAGGGGGCATCCACTGGGGACAGAGCCGGGGGCGGGCGGCAAGGAAAGGGGGGAGGAGGCATCTCCCCTGAAGCCCCCAAATTGGACCCTCTCCCCCAACTTCCCCCCCAAACATCCCAGCTTTCTGGCTTTTCCGAGGGTAAGGGCATGGTGCCCATCCTTCAAGTGTAGGGAACTGCGTCACGCCCCCTGGGCCCGCTCAGGGGCAGGGATTGGCTTGGAAATCAGCATGGCTGTCCCCGCCAGGCCGGGGGAGGTTGGAGCAGCCCACAGGGAGGGGGGCACTAGGTGTCATTGTGCCCGATGTCTGGCTCCCTCGCAGGAGGGAGGCCCCCAGATGGGACAGGGCTGGCAGGAGCTGGCTGCTTCAGCCCATGTGCCCTGCCGGCCAGGGCGTGGGCTCCCCTAGACTGGTGCCCCTCTGGACTTCCAGGTCCACGTCCTTTAAATTGGCCACTTGGTTCTTGCACTTGGCCCCCTTGGGCAGAGAGCAGGCTCAGGCCCTTGACATCACAGTTCTTCCTATCAACTTCAGTGACCCAGGGTCTGAACTGCCCCAGCCTTCCAGAGCAACCTGGGGCAGACAGCCCTGGTGGGGGGGTCGGGAAACCTCCTTCCGCCTGAGCTTCCTTGAGGGGACCCAGGAGCCCTTGGATCCTGGTCTCTAAGCTTTTGTGTTGTGTTGCAGCAGAGTGACAGTGAGGGTTGGGGAGTTATTTATTTTGCCTGCCCTTATCCCTGCTTGGACACCTGAGCATCTGATCCCTGTCCCCTTGATGCCTTCTGGCCTGGCTGGAGCCAGGAACCGGAGGGATGCTTTCCCAGAATCCGCATGTTTCCCTAGTGACTGCACCCCATCGCCATCGTGGTGCCTGGCTTTAACTCCCACCCCTGCTTGTGATTCCTCTCTGCAGGGAGACGCGACTGGCGGCTCCAGCAGGGACTACCTTTCTTATGAACCTGATCCCTTGCTTCCCTCTCCCCTTCCCTCCCCCAGTGCGTTCTGTGATCGCCCAGTTCAAAGCTGTGCACATGTGGACACTCAATAAATGTTCATTGGTGACAAGATGGTTCCCGTGTGGTTTGTCCTGCACCTTCTTCCTTCCAGGCCCCAGCAGCTCACAGCACACATGCCCTGCGAAACACACTTCACAAGTGTGATCTCATTCAGAGATGACAAGAATCCAATCCTCCCAAGAATCCAATGAAGCAAGCGTCATCCTGATTCTCCAGGTGAAGAAACTCAAGCAGGGGTAGGTGATTTGTTCAAGGTGTTACAGCCAGTACGTGCCAGAGTCAAGACTCCATGTGGGCCATCCAACTTCTCAGCCCACACCCTTCAGTGCCAGATCAGGTGGCAAACTCATATGTTGATGTGGCGAGGCCTCTGCGGGGGCTCTTGTGCTCCTGTGTACAAATGAAGTTCCGCCCCTCCATGTCAGCAGATTGTGGCCAAGTAGCACTGCCACATACTCCAATGTTTAACAGGAAGTCAGAAATCTTAGTGTTTATGTGAAATCTGATTTTGAATGTTGATATTTTTAATTAACTCAGTACTACCCCAACAGAACATCAGCAGGCCAAACGTGACTTTCAGGCAACCAGCTGTTTACTTCTGTTCTATGCCAAGTGAGAAGGGGAAGGGTCTGAGAGCTTCGGCGGAGACTGGACCCAAGTACCCACTGCCTCACCAGGCCTGAACCAAAGCTGTAAGTCTGGAGCCAGACCAGCCTCTGGCCCACGTTCTGCAGACTCTTTTCCACCTAGGCCCTCAAGCCTACAAGCATTGGTTGAGCACATCCTAAGTGCCTACCTGTGGTTGGCTATGCATAGACAGGAACATTCATTTATCTATTGGATGTACTGGAAGTCATGTCCTCGGCATGGAGTCCCTGAAATCCCTGAAAAATATGCCTGGTGTACCAGGCTAAGCAGTTTGGATGTGGGGTCATGCTGAGACTGTGGATTTTTGAGCAGGTTGAATGTGATCCATTTGCATTTTAGAAAGATGACTTTGGCTGCAACAGGGATGACTGAGTCAGGGAGCTCGGAGAGGAAGTAGTAAGTCTGAATTGAGCCAGTGGCGGTGAGGGTGGAGAAAGTATAGGTCAGAGTTAGCTAATTGGGCTTGGTGATTAATTGGAAGTGAAGAGGGATAAAGAGCAAAGGGTGACTCCCAGGTTCCTGATCTGGGCCAGTGACTGGATAGTGGGGCCATTCACTGTCACAGGGAACACTGAGAGCAAAACAGGTTTGTGTAAAATATAAGCTCATTTTGGTAAATGGTGAATGCGTATAGCTTATATCCAGGAGGAAGTCGCTCTCTGCAGTCTGGAGCTCAGAGAGAGGCCTGGGCAAGTGACAGATTTAGGAGTTGTCAGTATAGGGGGTCCTTAAAGTCATGGAAGTGACTGAGATCATCTGGGGAAGTGAAAAGAGAAGAGAAGGGCCCCATAGCCAAAGGCAGCTACCCTTGGTCCTTGCTCTCAAAGTACTCTCACTTGTGCGGTGGGGAGGAAAAACCCTGCATAAAGCCTCAAAATGCAAGGCAGACTGAGCTCTGTACTTTGGTGAGGGATGGTCAGAGAGTTCCCGGCTCTGGAATGGGGAGGGGACTAGGCTAGCAGTGTAAGACCAAGTTTGCTCCTGGTAATTCAGCAGCAAGGGAGAAAGGGGGACCTGAGCTGCAGTTGTGAGATCTAACCACGAGGTGGCGCCTCAGCATCTCCTTGTGCCTGATTTCCCCCACCCTGCAAACAGCCCGGCCCAGAGCAGAAGGTTGTCAAAGGCTGGGAGGAGGGTGGCTGTGTCAACAATACAGGAGGCCGGCCTGAGTCTTTTCTTAACGTAAAGTCCAAATGCAAACTCAGGGCTTCCCTGGTGGCACAGTGGTTAAGAACCCGCCTGCCAATGCAGGGAACACGTGTTCGAGCCCTGGTTCGGGAAGATCCCACTTGCCGCGGAGCAACTAAGCCCGTGCGCCATAACTACTGAGACCCGCGTGCCTAGAGCCCATGCTCTGCAACAAGAGAAGCCACCACAATGAGAAGCCTGCGCTCCGCAATGAAGAGTAACCCCCGCTCACCGCAACTAGAGAAAACCCACGCGCGGCAACAAAGACCCAAGGCAGCCAAAAATAAAATTAATTAATTTAAAAAAAACCCCAAAACAAATGCAAACGCACTTTTTGAAAAGAGAGGGAAAGATTTGAGCCTGGGAGAAGAGCAATAGGGCAAGTATGCCAAATGGGAGCCCATGTATGTTTGAACATGCATGCCTATGTGTCAATATATGTCCTGTGTTCCCATGTGTCCCGTAAGTGTCTCTGTGCCCTCTGTGTCCAGCAGTGTCTGCACAGGTACCCCTGTGCACATTCCAGGGCTCCACATGTGTGCATGTGTTCCAGAGAGTGGGCAACCAACAATGCCCACCTCCATGCCTCAGAAAGTGAGGCGCCCCTTGGTCCTGAGCAGGAAGGGCAACAGAGTCTGCAACCACAGGACCCGGAAGCTTGAGGAGCCCCCAAAGCAGCAGCAGACCATGCAGAACATCCATCTCCCTAGTAGCCATAAGCGACATCATTCATTTATCAGGTGACTTCCCCAGATTATACCTGGGTTCTATGTCTAGCTACCCAGGGTCATGTTCACACGGAGGCTTCCTAAAGGATCCCTCAGTAGGCTGAGGGATTCCTAAACTCATTCATTCATTCATTTGTCATTTATTTAATAAGCGTTTGCTCAGCACCTGCCATGTACCAAGCCCAGCGCTAGACTAGACATATTTTCTCTTTCTCCTTTCATCTTCTTCTTGTGAACTGGTTCATGAGGCAGGAAAGGAAGATTAGGTTCAGCTGCAAGGAGCCTAAAATGCTGGTTACGGTGTTTAAAATCTTTTTCCCCAAAGATGAGCCATGAGGAGCCGCAGGAGAGTTTTCAGTCAGGAGGTAACATGGTCCAGTCATTTTTGCGGAAGAAGAGATATGAATGAAAGCAGGAGACCATTTGGGGGTGGGGGGTTGTTGCAATGGTCTAGGCAGTGGTTCTCAGACTTGACTTTGCTTCTGAGCCACCTTACAGGCAATGGCTGGGCCCCACTCCCAGAGTTACTGATTCAGTAGGTCTGGGTGGGGTCCACGAACTGGCAAGTTCTTCTAACAAGTTCCCAGATGTTGTAGGTGATGCTGGTCCAGGGACCACACTTCGAGAACTACTGGTCTATGAGGAAGAGTATGGTAGCTTAAGGTGCTGACAGAGGATGGAGAGAGATGTTTAAGGATTAGAAATGACAACACTCTATGAGGATTAGCTTATGGAGGTGAGGGAAAGGACAGAGGCTGGGATGGCTCTTCTTAATTTGAAGGATGGTGGTGCCATTTAAAGAACTATAGAACACAGGAGGAGAGGCAGGCTGGGGTTGGTGGTGGGGGCGGAGGAAATGTTGAGCTCAGTTTGGGCCTTGGAAAGTCTCAGATGGCTGCAACAAGGTGTCTGGAGGAAATATCCAGCTGGCAATTGCATCTATGGGTCTGGATTTTTGGTGAGAGATACAGACTGGAGATAACAAGGTTGGGAGATAACAGCAGACAGGTAGTCATTAAAGTCTTGAGAGGGGATGAACTCACTAGTAAAGAGTGTAGATAGGAAGAAAAGGCAGAAGCTGCAACTCTGGGAATGAATAACTGACCTTAAGGATGTGGGTGAAAAGAGGGGAGATAGAAAAGGAGACTGAGGGACTTCCCTGATGGTCCAGTGGTTGAGAATCCACCTTCCAATGCAGGGGACGTGGGTTCGATCCCTGGTCGGGGAACTAAGATCCCACATGCTGCGGGGCAACTAAGCCCATGCTCCACAACTATTGAGCCTGCGCGCTCTGGAGCCCACGCCACAACTAGAGAGAAGCCCACGTGCCTCAACGAAGATCCCACATGCCACAACTAAGACCCAAAGCAGCCAAATAAATAAATAAATATTATTTTATAAAAGAAAGAAAAGAAGACTTAGAAATGGTCAGATTAGAAAGGAGGAGAAAGAAGCAAGAAGAGGTTGTCTTAAGCTGCAGGGAAGTAGGGTGAGGAAACCCAAGGAAGTCACTGGGAAGGCAGCTCTTCCTGTCATTCTGACCTTCCCAAGCTTACTGGAGAGAGCAGGAGAGCCCCAGAGCTAGGCACAGGCATCATCATCCTCGCTGCTCCTGGACGTCTCCCAAAGGGGTCCACCGACCCCTTTTGCATGCATTCACTGCCACACATACACCAGTCCTGGAGCCTGATGTCTAATGTCCTGTGGCTGAAGTTGAGGGTCGGGGGAAGAGGGGTCTCACCATTGACTCACATATCCACACATATAGACACACACACACACACACACACACACACACACACACACACACACACATACTCTTGACCTCTGATCTGTCCTAGGCATGAGGTTGCAGAGCTGCCCAATTTTGCTTCGTTTACCACCCTAGCTGGTGGTTCCACCTTCTGGAAAGTTCTTAGTGATGAAACCTTGCCTGCTTCTAGCCTCCTCATTCCCTCAAAGCCTCCCAGGCTGAGATGACTCAGACCTGAGCTCTGTACCTGCCGTGTGCCTTCTGGGATGCCCTCCTCAAGTCTCCTCCACATACCTCCCATGGGTTAATGGTGTCACCTCTATCTCCCTTTCTCCTCTAATTTAGCTCAATATTTTTACCTTTACTTTCTCATCTTCCACTTCATTAGAAAGGGGCCTAAGAAAACATCTCGTCCTCTCTTCCTTCCCATACCTTTTTTTTTAAAATAATTAAAAAAAAAAATTTTGGCCATGCCGCATGGCGTATGGGATCTTAGTTCCCTGGCCAGTGATTGAACCCACGCCCCTTGCATTGGAAGCACACAGTCTTAACCACTGGACCGCCAGGGAAGTCCCCCTCCCATACTTTTTTTTTTTTTTTTTTTTTTTAAATGAGGATCTTGAATCAGATGCATATGTTTGATTTATTTATTTATTTATTTTGGCTGTGTTGGGTCTTCGTTTCTGTGCGAGGGCTTTCTCTAGTTGTGGCAAGCGGGGGCCACTCTTCATCGCGGTGCACGGGCCTCTCACTATCGCGGCCTCTCGTGTTGCGGAGCACAGGCTCCAGACGCGCAGGCTCAGTAGTTGTGGCTCACGGGCCTAGATGCTCTGTGGCATGTGGGATCTTCCCAGGCCAGGGCTCGAACCCGTGTCCCCTGCATTAGCAGGCAGATTCTCAACCACTGCGCCACCAGGGAAGCGCCCCTTCCCATACTTTTTTATTGTTATGTTGAAGTTGCAGAAACTGAGGTCAGAGAGGAAAAAGGTCTTGCCCAGAATCACACAGTCCATCGGAGTCAGGACTAAATTCTAGGCACCTGAGTCTAAGGCAATATAGAATAGTAATTCTGAACCCAGAAAGAGGCTAGAGGCAGACTACCCCAGCTCTGCCACTTAACTAGCACCTTGACCTTGGGAAAGTCATGTCACCTCTCTGTGTCTCACTTTTCTCAACTGAGAATGAGGGTGATAAGTGTTTCTATCTCATAGGGCTGTTGTGAGAGTTAAATAACTCAATACTCATCAAGTACTTAGCATAGAGTCTGGCACACTCTGTAATGTTTGCTGTGATTATTTCTACTCTGCCCTGGTCTGAGCCTCTTCCTTTTTTTAATTTTAATTTTTATTACTTTTTTTTAGCACCTTCCATCTGCTTTCTTAATTCCCATTCCCCTTAGCATTCCTCTCATTTCCCTTTCTGTAATCCTTGTCCCTGTTCCTTAGGAAGGGAGGGTTGGGTTTTGAAGGAAAGATAGAGTGACTGCAGGAAGTGGAACATGCTTGAGAGCCAGCCAGTGCCTGCCATGGTAACACACAAACACACAGCCTGTGCGTATTAGTGTGATGATAGCACACGGTCCACATGATGTCAGTTACACACAGCTTCACTCAACATCCTCTGGGTATAGACCAGCCCACACTCAGTTAGTCCAGGCCCTCATGGCTTCAGAAATATCTTGAGCCCTTCTCAGGTGGAACTCATGATGCCCAACCCCAGTGTCAGGCAACTCTCTCTGTCGGGCCAGTTTGTGTCTCCAACTTCCTCAGACCTTGGCTTGGCAGTGGGAGTTACCAGCTGGGGGAAGCCTGAGTGAAGTAAGCACCCTCAGAGGGGCTTTGATCCAGAAACGTGCAGAGAGGCTGTGATGGCCCCCAACTCACACACACACACACACACACACACACACACAGGTACTGACATATGTGTGCACATGAGCCAGCAGGCTTGAGTCTGCAGCTCGCAAACTTCTTCCACCTTCAAGACTGCCCACCTCATCCATAGTCCAGTGAGGCGGTTAGAGAAAGGACTGATACCCATTTTACAGACGGGAAGCTGAGGCCGAGGAGGAGTAGTGCTTTGCTCAAAGGCAAAGGTGCAATAGAGCCGAGAGCAAACTAGGGCCCTATGTCCCAGCCTCGAATCCTTCTCTGTTTCAAGGTGACTCGGAGCTTCGAGCCTAGAAAGCGATCAGACCAGCGCAGGTTGGAATCACAACCCTATATCCTTCCCAGGGGGTTGCGCCAAAGCCACGCCTCCTCTTGGGCTGTCGCTGGAGAGCTGGGAGAAAGCGGCCCTAGCGTGTCTCTTTAATGCGCGCCCCCGGAGGCCCGGCGCGCCCCCGCCACTATAACTGGAGTGCATGGAGCAAGCTGCGTTCAGAGGAAGAAGGGCGGGCGCTGGGCGCCCATTGACCGACTTTTCCAAGTGCGATCAGCGCCCGTCCGGCCCACATCCCGCCCCCATGGACCCGCCCAGGGGCGCCCACTGCTGAGGACCCGATGCCTGTTGGGCTCGGGGCTGGGTTGCACCCCGCCACCGCAAAGTGACCCCCCGCGGGCCGTGCAGGCTCCCAGCACCTCTTCCCGCAGAGCTCGCCGTCGGGCGAGGGCTCCGCCGCCGCCACGCCTCGCGCCCCGCGCTGCCCGCCCCATGCTGGTGCACACTTACTCTGCCATGGTGAGTAGTCTCGGGCCCGGTGACACCGGGGCGTACCGGGCCGGGGATCCGGGAGCCTGAGTGCTGAACCTTCCGAACCTCCTCCTCCAACGAAATTTCGGAGGGAGGGGGCCACGGCGACTCCGCCCGCTGAGAACTTTGCGCGCCGGAGACCGCTGTCCCCAGCCCAAGGCTCCCGCGCCCACGGGTCATTCAGAGATAGACCTCGGGCCCCGGGAAGCGGGCAGGACGGCAGCTGGCCCCTCGGGAGCTGCGGAGGGTCCTTTCGGGCTGGGTCCTTTCAGCTGCCGATGGGTCGCCTAACGCGCCCCTCTTCTTCCCCAGGAGCGCCCCGACGGGCTGGGCCCAGCGGCTAGCGGGGCCCGCCTGTCGTCGCTGCCCCAGGCGGCCTACGGGCCGGCGCCGCAGCTCTGCCACACGCCGACCGCCGCCGCCGCTGACTTCCAGCCGCCCTACTTCCCGCCGCCCTACCCGCAGCCGCCACTGCCCTACGGCCAGGCGTCCGACGCCGCCGCCGCCTTTCCCCACCTGGCCGGGGACCCGTACGGTGGCCTGGCGCCCCTGGCACAGCCGCAGCCTCCGCAGGCTGCCTGGGCCGCGCCCCGCGCCGCCGCCCGCGCCCACGAAGAGCCGCCCGTCCTGCTGGCGCCGCCCGTCCGCGCCCTGGGCCTCGACCCGCGCCGCGACTACGCCGCCGCTGTGCCGCGGCTCCTGCACGGCCTGGCCGACGGCGCGCACGGCCTGGCCGACGCGCCCCTCGGCCTTCCCGGGCTGGCGGTGCCGCCGGGCCTGGAGGACCTGCAGGTGAGGCCCGAAGGGTCCGGGATGGGCCAGCATCCGCTGCGGTGACTTAGGACCTGGCTGGAGGCAAAGAGTGACCAATGCAGGAACCCAACTTTTCTCCCAGCCTGCCACTTCTTGCTCGTGACTCCCAGGATGCGTCCCACGTCCTGAGTTAGACGCTGCCTGGCCTTTCGGGCGGCCTGGCACTGAGTCCGTGAGCAGGTGCCTGGATGGCGGCAACCCTTCGCCGAGTAAATGGGCAGGGGCTGAACCACTTCTGTCTCTCTCCGCTGGGCAACGTAGGGTACCTATGCCCAGTCGTGGTCTACTGGAGAAGCCTGTGCCTGGAGCGAAGCGAAGTGGAGGAGTTGCCTGTCTAAGGTTCAAAAATGCCCTTTTTGCACGGCATGGCGAGGCACCCAGGGCTCCAACTCAGCCGCAAATGGTGGAGCGCCGGTGAATCCTGGTCCCGCCCGTCGCCGGCCGCAGGCGACGGGTGGTGCGCGTTGGGTGAAGCAGACAGGACAGGGAGCGGGGACAGCAGGGGCTTGGGAAGCGAAAGGAGACTAGATCTACAAGCGTCCTTACCACCACCCTGTCCTATTTGCAGGCCATGGACGAGCCGGGAATGAGCCTCCTGGACCAGTCTGTGATCAAGAAAGGTAAGGAATGGCGTGCATCTGCCAGGGCAGAACCGGGCGAGATGGTGCAGGCCCCAGCACACAGACCCAGTTTCTTCCCCTGTGGCGTGTCCCTCCTGTGCGTCGCCAAGCTCAGTGGCCACCGGTCACTCTTTACGGCCCAGTGGAGGGGCTGCGGAGGCTGCAGGCCTGGCCAGAGCTTGGGCAGCTGCGGTGGTTGGTGAGTTGGCCCCAGAGCCGGCAGTCTGAGGTGGGCGGGAGCCCCACCACACTCACTTGGCTGGCCTGGCCTTTCCCCACCAAGGTGAGGGCACTCTTTTGGATCTAGAGTTAATTTGCAAAACGAGTTAAACCACTTCTCTGTTTCCTAAGAGGTGTTAATGGGAGTGCTATTCCCATGGATGTCGTTAAATGATTTCCACTTTACCAAGCCTTACCATTTCCTAGCCTGTCTGGTGCTTTCTGCCCCTCCCTTCCTAGCAGGACCTTGGGGGGCCTTGAGGATTCCCCCTCTTTTAGCAGTTTAGGACTATGTGTCGGGCTGTGTGCAGGACGGTCAGGGCCTGGGTGTTGGTGTCTATGTGAGTTTGGGATCCTGTACATGTCTATATGTTGCTTTCCTAGTATTTCTTGGTGTCTCTTGCTGTGAGTGTGTGACGAGTGTCTGTTATGTTGGTGTAATTTCCATGTGTATGGGGGTCAGGGTCCCTGTTGTATCCCAGAATTTGTTCTTCGGCACTGAAGATCTTTAAGCATGTAGGGTTGCTCCCTGTGTATTTTCAGGATGTTTGTGTCTCTCTGCCCTTGGAAAAGCTAGGGGTTTGAGATGTGCCCTCCAGTGGATTTTCGGGCTTGAGTTCTGACTGTGACAGGGAAAGGTGAGAAAGACAGAGATTCAGAGAGGCCCAGTGATAAATTTGGGGCAGGTGCAGAGAGGAATATGGAGGCACAGACAAGCCTGCTGTACCTGGGGCAG
Organism: Balaenoptera physalus; assembly: GCF_965194825.1. Lineage (NCBI taxonomy): Eukaryota > Metazoa > Chordata > Mammalia > Artiodactyla > Balaenopteridae > Balaenoptera > Balaenoptera physalus. The sequence goes on along the minus strand of NC_138882.1, from coordinate 167,762,986 downwards.
GCACTGCTCCCCCCGGGATTGGCTCAAGTTGTTTTTCAAACGAGTGAATTCAAGCCTGGGCTCTGTTTGCCCTCCTTGAGTCCCGGGGAGGGGTTGGGGGGAGCTGGATTTCAGGAGTTGAGGCTGAGTTACCTGGGGCTGGGAGTTAGCTGGACCACCTGGTGTACGTGTGCGGAAGATGAGGAGACAGGCCTCCCAGAACTTGGGAGAAGGGGGCTCCAGGTATTGGGGCTGTTACCTGGAGCTGGGGGTTGGGGGAGGCTGCCTGCAGTCCGGGCAGAGGTGTACACTCAGAGCCAGCTCCTTGCTGGCGGCCGCTGCCTTGCTTTAGTGGATTTTTTTGAACCCGACGGGAGAGCTCGGTCTGCAGCGGCAAGAGCCTGCCGCTGTGCTTTCCACCTGGAGATTCAATCATGGTCTTGATCCCCAGTTCTGACTCCTGCCCTGGCTCCGCAGGCTACGGGGGCTCGGGCTCACTGACTCCCTCCGGGAGGCCAGGACCTTGCATTTTGGGAAGGAGCTTGGGGATTTCTGCCCTGGGGGAGGGTAGAAGGATCAGGTGGGGCTCTGAGTACCTTAAACCCCAATCCCCTGGCCAGAGCCAGGACAAAAGACTGGCTACCAAGAAGGAACCAAAATTGCCTCGAGTTAGTTTCTCTCAAAGGACATCAGCTTTCATAAATCCCGGGTCCTAGGGGTGCGCCGGGATCCCCAAAGAACACAGTGAGTGCAGCCTGGACTGTCCCGAGTGCTGCCCACGGGCTCCGGCGGGTGGGGGGTGGACGTGGGCGCTGGTGCTGTTCGGGATGTCGCCGACGCGGGCGCGCACACCGGCCGGACACCAGTGTCAGCCCGTCGGTGGCCCAGTGGAGCCTGGCGACCTGAGCTGGGGACTGCGCCCTGGGGGCCCCAACCCGGACGTCGAGTCACAGCCCGGAGCAATGCAGCAAAAGGGGAGGGGCGAGAGCCGGGGCTCCCAACGGAAGGAAGAGGCTGGTTCCTGAGTCTCGAGCTTGTCCTTCGGCTGGAGTGGCGAGCCTTTGAGGAGAGAGGGTCATTGCGGCAGAGCCAATCTGCGAGGTCGGGACCTCGGGGCGGGGTGCGTGGGCGGGGGACCCAGCTGTGGCTAAGCAGGTGGCCCGGTTGGAGCCCTGCGCCCTGGAGCCTCCACGCCCCACGCGGCGGGTAATTTTCGTTCGGGCCCTCCGCAGTCGCTGCGGAACTCCGGCCACGCCGCCAGCCACTCGGGCGCAGTTGATTAGCGTCCTTCTTCGCCCTCAGGCCCTTCTGAAGGCATCGGGAGCCCCGGTCAAGTCCTGAAGTCCTCTGGCACCTACCAGGGGCGGTGGAAGACCATCCCACTCAGACCCGGGCCCTGGAATTATAGAAGGTCGTTCTTGGCTAGCTGAAGCAAAGGATTCATTCCTCCAACTCCTCCCGGCCCTGGCGGGAGGGGCAGCTGTGTCACGGGCGATTGGAGTCCTAGGTTGTGAAAGGGAGGCGGCCCCAGCCCTGCACCAGAAGCAGCCTTGCTACCGCAGGGAGGCCTCGGGTCTCGACTTCGACAGTGCGTCCAGGGAGGTTGTAAAATCTTCACTACTCCACGCAGGGGAGGGGAGGCGAAGTCCCCGCCCCACCACACACTTCCAGGTCGGCAGCCCGTCGTAGCCAGGGTTGCGTGGGGCAAGGATGGCAGATGGGGCTGAGGCTGACCCGAAGGGAAGTGGGGAGCCCTCAGTTTTCTGCCCACGTTTGTCACTTTCAGTTTTGTGACCTGTCCTAGGGGCACAGAAAGCAGGCGGGACTGGCCTGAGAGACAGACATGGACAGGAATATTTCCCAGCCAAGAAAGGCAGTGAACAGGGTCTGTATACCTTGTAGTAGGAGCTCAGAAGAGAAGCAGTGAGTGCCTGAACTTGGGAGGCTTCCTGAAGGAGAGACAGCAGGGGGCTCAGTAGGTGCTCAGGAGATTTGTTGAATGAACGGTTTTGAAGTCTGAGTGCATTTGGAGAGGGGGTGTACAAAGGGCCGAGCTACTTTCACTCCATTAGGAACAGCACGTGCGTATGCCCTCTCTTTGGAAGGCCAGACAGGTTTAAAAAGGTTAAAAATCTCCGTGGGTTTCAGGCTATACAGTCACAGCTGGAGGGGAGTGGTTTGGGGATGAGAATTGAGATAGTCCTCCTTTCCTCCGAAGAGAGGAGGTAGTTGCCTAATTGGGGGTGGGGAATCCCTCTCTGCTGGGCTCTGTTGTCCAGTCTCAGGACAGGGGATGATGTAAATTCTCTGCTCTCCCTGGATCTGAGGAAAGAAAAGGGAGATGGGGAGTTTCTGGGATTCCAGGTGAATCTACAAGCAGGGCCAGGACTGGGGTGAGGTAAGTGAGGAACTCACTTGAGGCAAGATTTAGGAGGGCGCCTAAAAGCTCAGTAATCAAGATAAATAATACATCTTAGTGCAATATGTTTAAGATTTTTTAATGCAAAAAATATCCACAATAAACGAAATATCAAAATTTTACGTAAAGACGGAATCTGACCCTGCACTTCTACAGCCCTGCCTCACTTGCCTCCCAGGCTACCGTTGGCCCCAGAATGAGACTAAAAAACCGGTGCCCATGCAGATAGACTGTGGACTGTACCTGAGGGCACCATAGAGCAGGGCAGTGAACCGTAGCAGTTATATTTAAAAGAAACCCTCTAGGGGAGAGGGAAGAGGGGAGGGGGAAGATAGGAGTAGGGGATTAAGAGGTACAAACTTACTATGTATAAAGTAAATAAGCTTCAAGGATATATTGTACAACACAGGGAACATAGCCATTATTTTATAATAACTATAAGTGGAATATATCTTTAAAAATTGTCAATCATTATGTTGTACACTTGGAACTTATATAATATTGTACATCAACTATACCTCAATTAAAAAAATAAAAGAAACCCTCTAGCAGTTGGTGAGAAGGAAACTTAACCAGCAGGTCCCACTGGGGAGATGAGGGGACTCAAGTGGGCTGGGAGGAGGGTCACGACCCCTCCTGTCTGCCTTCCTCCTGCTGCCCCTTCCCCCCAGGCTTTGGACCAGTGGTACCTTAAGTGTGATCTAAGGGACCACATGCATCAAATCCCCAGGGGTGCTTGTTAAAAAATGCAGATTTCCTGGACACCATTTCACATCTACTGAATGAGAATCCCTGGAATTATGGCCCTGGAACTTCATTTCTTTAACTGATTGACTGAAGTAAAGTGTACATACCTGAAATTCACCCATTGGAAGAGTACAGTTCGATGATTTTTAGTAAATTTATAGAGTTGTGTAACCATTACCACAGTCTGTTTTTTTTTTTAATAAATTTATTTATTTATTTATTATTATTTTTTAAATCAACAAGTATTTATAGCCTCTTACAATTTCTTTTTTTTTTTTTTTTTTTAAATCATCACCTTTTTTGACCAGGATTCTTTCTTTCTTAATTTATTTATCTATGGCTGTGTTGGGTCTTCGTTTCTGTGCGAGGGCTTTCTCTAGTTGCGGCAAGTGGGGGCCACTCTTCATCGCGGTGCGCGGGCCTCTCATTATCGCGGCCTCTCTTGTTGTGGAGCACAGGCTCCAGACGCGCAGGCTCAGTAATTGTGGCTCACGGGCCTAGCTGCTCCGCGGCACGTGGGAGCTTCCCAGACCAGGGCTCAAACCCGTGTCCCCTGCATTGGCAGGCAGATTCTCAACCACTGCGCCACCAGGGAAGCCCACCACAGTCTGTTTTAAGACATTTCTAACACCCTCCAAAATTCCTCCATTCCCAATTGTAAATAATTCCCACTCCAGCCCTTAGGCAACCACTGATCTGCTTTCTGTCTACATGTTTGCACATACTGGACATGTTATATAAATGGAACATATAAATATGCTGACTTTTGCATCTAGCTTCTTGTACTTATAATGTTTTTGAGGTTCATCTGTGTTGTAGGCTGTATCAGTAGGTCACTCCTTTTTAATTGGTTAGTAGTACTCCATCATGTGGATGTAACACATTTTGTTTATTCATTCATCAGTTGATGGACACTGGGGTTGTTTCCACTTTTTGGCTAGGATAAATAATGCTGCTATGATCATTTACACACATGTCTTTGTGTGGACATAATGTTTTCACCGCTCTTGAACTCCTAGGAGTGGAATGTCTGGATTTTATGGTAAGTTTGTCTTTAATTTTTTAAAGAAACTCCCAAGCTGTTTTCTAAAGTGGCTGTACTGTTTTACATTCCCACCAAGAAAGTGTGAGACTTCCAGTTTCTCCACATTGTCATCTGCACTTGATATGTCTGTCTTTTTGATTATAGCCTTCCTGATGGTACCTCAGTATCCTTTTAATGTGCATTTCCCTAATGACCGAAGATGTTGAGCACTTTTCCATGTGCTTACTAGCCATTCATATATCATTTTAAGTGAAATGTCTACTCACATATTTTGAACATTTTCTAATTGGGTTGTATATCTTACTATTGAATTATAAGAATTCTTTATGTATTCTTTATGTATTCTGGATACACATCCCTGATAAGATACAGGATTTGGAAATATTTTCTTCAAGTCTATGGTTTGTGTTTTCATTTTCTTAATAGTGTCTTTTCAGGTGCAAAAGTTTTTGATTTTGATGAAATCCAGTTTATCATTATTTTCTTTTATGGATCATGCTTTTGGTGTTATATTAGGAACTCTTTGCCTAACCCAAGGTCATAAAGATTTTTCTCCTGTATTTTCTTCTAGAAAGACTTGCAATTTTAACCAACTTTCCAACAGAGTCTATTGCACACTCCCCAGAATCAGTGGTCAGACCATATGTACCACCTGTGGACAGAGTGTGTAGACTTGTGTGTGTGTGAGAGTCTTGTCTGATAGATTGGCTAACTAGGAGCTCTGTCGGTAGGACAATCCTATGTCTGTAGGAGTGTGTACATGTGAATGGCTTCTGTGTTCATGACCAGGGGGACACCATGGGTAGACCACTTCAGCTTTAGGACTCACTGTGGTGTGGGAGACAAACACCGGTCCCTGCTTTGCAATCTGCGCTAGTTAATTCCCACCTTCATGACTGCTCCTGTCCCAGGCTACCTGCTTCCCTAACCCTGGCCTCCAAACCTCTGTCATTTTTGAAGGAAGAGGCTCTGAGGAAAAGGGTACAGACAAGTGGGGAAAGTAACAAAGTCTGTAATTCATATACGCAAACACATGTCCACCTGTCATGTGCTACATTAGCCGCACCTATGTTTGCATAAATCTGGCATATACTCTATGTTTAAATATATCAACAGGAGCAAAAGCACTTGCAGATATCCTTACGCGCGTTGCCACATTCTTGCAACAGTCAGGCAGAGCCTATGTGTCTGTAGCTGGGGCTCAGTATTTGTTGTTGAGTAAGTGTGCATACGCACAGTCTCACCCTCAGTGCTCTATGGCAGGGCATGTAGTTTTTATGTATAGACGTTTGTGTAACACGTGTGCTCACATATGTCCCTGTTTGTACATGCACCAACAGCTTCACCCAGCTTTGATCTCTCTCCCCTCTCACAGTGCCTGGCCTCAGGTGTCCCCAGATTTTAATAAAAGCTGGATAGAGGAGGCTGCTGGGGGAGAGAAGAATTTTCTGTTCCTCTGACCATTCCCTCTGGCTAGGAGTCATGGGAGAGAGGACAGTCACTTTGCCCTTCTTGTTAATTTATTAATTCATAGTTTTAGTTTTTTAAGTCGAGCTTGAGGTATAATTTACATATAGTACAGTTCACCCTTTTTAGATGTGCATTTCTATGAATTTTGACAAATGTAAACATATAGTCAAGATATGAAATATATTAGAGAATAGTTCCATCACCCCAGAAAGTCCCCTCAAGGCAGAGGGACACAGGTGATGAGGGAGCCCGTGCACGGGCCCGGGAGACACTGGGTGGGGGTGGGGGGCATGGCTGCTATTGCGTGTCCAGTGTCAGCGTGTCTGTTGGGTCAGGACATTCTTGCTCTTCACTCTGGGGCGGAGGCTGGGATTAGGATAAGGGGAGTGAGGCAGGGTCGTGCAAGAGCAGGATCAGAGCCTGCTTCTATGTAAATTTGTGATATTGTGTCACCGTGGATTTTCACATTAAATTTTTACTTTTAAAAATATTGCATTAAAATACTGTTTGTCTTGATTGCTGAGTTTTTTGGTGCCTCCTTAAATTTTGCACCCAAGACAAGCACCTCACCTGCCTCACCCTAGTTTTGGCCCTGCTCTGGGGACAGCGAACTTGCCTGGGGTAGGGTGTGTGCTGCTACTCTCTCCACCTCCCCCCACCTCTCCACTTCTCCCACTCAGCCCCATCCACGACCTGTTGACCCTTCGCTGGTGCCTGAATAGGGACGACCCAGGGAGGAAGGGCAGTTTTACCATCAATTGCTAAAAAAGGAATGAGGTTCCCCTACCCACCCTCCCCCACCCCCACCCCGTGCATATATTGGCTGTGAGCCTTCACTCTTTCTACCATTCCACGTTTCAAGGGCCCTTGCTTCACTCATTTATTCCACATTCACTGACACCACCTTGTGCCAAGACCCTGCTCTCAGGCACTCCCAGTTGGTGGGGGAGACAGAGGAGGAAGCAGACATGAGGTTCAGTGTGGTAAGGACAGCGACAGAGGGTGAAAAGGAGCAGAGGGTGAGAGCTTAGGAAGCTTTGCATTGGGGGTGGTGCCCGGACTGAGGCTTGAGAAGGAAGAGGCCCTGCTTAGTAAAATGGAGAAGGGCGCCTGAGACAGACAGCTAGCAGTTCTGCGGGGCTTAAAGAGCCCACACACTGGTGAGCTAGTCGTCCCGCATCCCAAGTGGTGCTTCACACGTTCCATTTGACCTGTCCTGGGTTTTTAAATTTTTGAATCAGTTGCCAATGTTTAAAAATCCAGGGACTTCCCTGGCAGTCCAGTGGTTAGGATGCTTCCATTGCAGGGTACATGGGTTCAATCCCTGGTCGGGGAACTAAGATCCCACAAGCTGCACAGTGTGGCCAAAAAATAATAGTAATAAAATAATAATAAAGTAAAAATCCAGAGATTTCACCTAGAAATCTCAAATCCTTGTCTCACCAGCAAAAACAGAAACGAAAAACAAACAAACCAAGAGTTACGGCAATGTTGGTGTATCCTGCATGGTAACACTCGGCCAAGTAGCAGGTCTCCCACATCTCACTTACTTATGTTAACTCCTGTGCTCCCCCCTTTGAAGTCTAGAACTGTGCTGTCCACTGTGGGAGCCACAGGCCACGTGTGGCTATTGAGCACTTGAAATGTGGCTAGTCCGAATTAGGATGGGCTATAAGTGTAAAATACGTGTTGAATTTTGAAGACCAAGTACAAGAAAAGAATGTAAAATAGCTCATTAAGGGATTCCCTGGTGCCGCAGTGGTTGAGAATCCGCCTGCCAATGCGTGGGGCATGGGTTCAAGCCCTGGTCCGGGAAGATCCCACATGCTGCGGAGCAACTAAGCCCATGCACCACAACTACTGAACCTGCGCTCTAGAGCCCACGAGCCACAACAACTGAAGCCCGCGCACCTGGAGTCCGGAGGAGCCACTGCAATGAGAAGCCCGCGCACTGCAATGAAGAGTAGCCCCCGCTCGCCACAACCAGAGAAAAGCCCACGAGCATCAATGAAGACCCAACGCAGCCAAAAATAAAATAAATTAAAAAAAAAATAGCTCATTAATAATTTTTAAAATATCGATTGTATGTTTCAGTGATAATATTTTTATTTTTTATTTATTTTTAACATTTTTAAAATTTTTATTCTTTTTTTTTTTGGCTGTGTTGGGTCTTTGTTGCTGCACGTGGGCTTTCCGTAGTTGCAGTGAGCGGGCGCTACTCTTCGTTGTGGTGCCCGGGCTTCTCATTGCGGTGGCTTCTCTTGTTGTGGAGCATGGGCTCTAGGAGCATGGGTTTCAGTAGTTGTGGCTCGCAGGCTCTAGAGTGCAGGCTTAGTAGTTGTGGCTTAGTTGCTCCGCGGCATGTGGGATCTTCCCGGACCAGGGCTCGAACCCGTGTCCCCTGCATGGGCAGGTGTATTCTTAACCACTGTACCACCAGGGAAGTCCCGATAATATTCTTATATATGCGGTAAATAAAATATATTAAAATTGGTATTAACATGTTTCTTTTTAAAAATAGGGCTACCAGAAAATATAAATTTATATATGTGCCTTACAGTATATTTGTATTGGTCAGTGTGGGTCGAGAGCCTAAACGGCAGATGGAGGACCTGGCAAAAGGGGTAGGCAGGGCCGGACCACAAAGGAGGGTGAAGGAGGGCACTATGACAGTTAAGAATGTGAACTTTAAAGTCCATTGTCAGAGGTCAAGACCCATGTCTGCTCCTTATTGCTGTACTATCTTAACTTCTTTGAACTTTTAGTTTCTTCATCTTGAAATGGGGACAGAAAATAGCATCTCCACAGAGCTGTTACTGTGAAGCACTTGGTATATAGTTGGCACTCACTGAAGGACAGGCAGCATCATTCTGCTCAGCTGTGGAGCTGGAATTTAATTCTCAGGCACTGACGGGTTCTAGGCTGGGGAGTGATGGGTGTTTCAGAAAGATCCCTCTGGAGCAGGGGCTGTGCAGAAATTCAGGTGGGAAATGAGTGAGCGTCCCAGTACACCTGGAGAAGTGGCTGCATCCAGGGCACGCGGAGAAAAGAAAGCCCTACTACGTGGTGATGGATGGGATGTGGTGGGAGAGGGCAGTGTGGAGGGCCTCACTGCGGTTTCTGGCTGGGCGATGGGATGGAGGGTTTGAATGTGCATCCAGAGAGGGAAAAGCTGGAGGGGCTCTGCCAGGCCAGGGACTGGGCCAGCCTTGCTTACCTCTGCCTTCCCAAGGCTTAGCACAGTTCCTGGCACACAGGTGCTCAGCAAATATTTGCCAAATGACTGGAGGGCCAAGTGCTGCCTTTGAGACCATAGTCCAGGGCTTGCTACTGGTACTAAGTCTACCAGCTGTGTGATCTCAGGCACATTCCTTCACCTCTCTGGGCTTCAGTCTCCTCATCTGTAAAATGGGAATAATAAACATAGCCCCATGGTGGGTTGTTCTGAGGATTCAGTGAGGTTATCTGTATGGTGAGTGCTCAGTGACTATTGGCCTCAGGCTCCCCACTTGATCCCCCTCCCCAAACACACAAGGCCTGCCTTTTCTACCAAGGCTCTCACTTCCTTGAAAGAAGAGAAGCCCAAGGGGAAGCAAGTGCCTCAGTCATTCTCCCTTCCCCCTGAGGCTTAGCAGGAGAATGGAGGTTAGACTGCAGGAAGAACTTTCTTTAGAGCCAGGAGTGTCCAAATGGGTGTTAAAAAATAAACTCAGATTTCCTTCCCTGTCCTTCATAGATATTAGTAGATAATTAGAGAGCATTTGGGGGAGGGGGTGATAGGGTGTGTCTCTTCATTCTTGGTCTCCTTGAGCATCCATCCCAGAGAGACTTGGCAGGAAAGGGGCCAGGGCTGGAGGCCTAATGGGGCCATAACCTCCCTGTCCCTGGGATGTGGGAGTCCAAGGCCCCTAGGGATCTGGGGTTGTGGGTGAGACATGGGGATCACAAGTGAGCGGGGGTAATCAGGGATTGCTTGTGATTGCGCAAATCTGGTTGGGCTCTGCTGCGGTGACCCAGGAATCCTGCCTCCAGCTCATACTCCATTTCCTTATTTCCAACTCCCTCTCTGATTACACATGGCAAAACTCCAAGACTGCTGAAGCTGTTTGAGTTTTAACAGGGAACCAGCCTGACTCAGTGAAAAAACAGGAGTTCAAGAGCCAGAGAACTTTGCGTTTAATGTCTACCACCCATTAGCTGAGTGAGCTAGAGTGAGTCACGTTAACCTCATTGTGCTTCAGTCTCTTCCCTTGTAGAGCAGGGATAGTAGAACCTCCTTCCGAAAGGTGCTGGGACATACAGATGCAGCTGTGTGTGCACAGCATGCTAGCACGGGGCCCAGCACACAGCTGGTGCTTCAGCAATGCGCTCATGCCACAGCTGGCTAGTGCCCGTGTCCGGTGGCCCCTGGCTCAGTGTTGTCTCTCTCTCCCTTGCTCTTGCTTCTGCTTCACAGTCCCCATCCCCTCCAAAGCCAGCAGCCTTTCGGCCCTCTCATTGGCCAAAGACAGCTTGGTTGGCGGCATCACGAACCCCAGTGAGGTCTTCTGCTCCGTGCCAGGCCGGCTCTCTCTGCTCAGCTCGACGTCCAAGTACAAGGTGACAGTGGGGGAGGTCCAGCGGCGACTCTCACCTCCCGAGTGCCTCAATGCCTCTCTCCTGGGTGGTGTCCTTCGCAGGTAGGAAGGCCAGCCCACAACTTCGTGCACAGTGCCAAAGCTAAAATGTGTGGTCGTTTCAGACTTTCTCAGGGGATCGGAGAGGGGCCGGCCCCACCCCAGGCCACAGGGTCATCTCCACCTCAGTCTCCCTGGGGAATTGTGCATGCTCTCTGGGCAGGCCTAGGTCTTCAGCAGCTCCCATGGGTCTGTGGGCTTGGGGGTCGGGGGTAGAGAGGAGCCCTGGGTACAGAGAAGGGATGGAGGACTCACCCACACTGGACACGACGGACAAGGCTGGGTCTGGGGAAGGGAGAGTGCCATCTTCACCCCATCCCTCAGGAAGAGGAGCCCCAGGACCTAAGGCCCATTCCCTGTGTCAGTATAGGCCTCTCTGATGCGTGTGTTTTGGGGTGGGGAGCATGGGGTCCATGGTTTGTCTTCATAGTTGTGTCTGTCTCTCTCTGTGCATGTCCTTGTGCCTGGGTAGGGTATTTCTGCTTCAGGGCTATGAGCTTTGATATGTTTGAGGATAGTGTTTGTGTGTATGCATGTGTGCATGTGTGTGTATATGTGGTGTAGGAGTGGCCAGGAGTATATGTTTCCGTGAGTGTGAGTTTCCTGTGTTACCTTTAGTGAGATGTGTTGGTTACAGTGTTCTACTCTGTGTGAGTGTGTATGTTGTGTGTGTGTGTGACTGCATGCGCACGTGGAGCTAGATATATGTGTGTTTACCTGTCTACCTTTGTGTGGGGCTGCATCTGTGCAGGTGTGGGAGTATCTCCTTATTCCTGGTCTCTTTGAGCATCCCAGAGCAGCTTGTATGAGTCCGTGAATGTCTGTACAAATGTCCCTGGGATCCTGACTTGGTGTGAACATGTGTCTCTGACTGTGTCCCTGGGTGTTTGAGTCTGTGTGTCTGTCTCTATTGGTGTGTGTGTCTCTATTCTTGGCCCTCAGTGTGTGTTCATCTGTGTATGTGTCTATGTGCCCCTGGGCAGCTGTGTAACAGTGTCTCCCCATGTGTGTGTGTTTCCCTGTGTGTCCCTGGGTAGCTGTGTTGGTGTGCTCAGGTGGGAAAAAGGACCCTAAGATGCTGGTCCATCCTGCCCCACCTTGGGCTGTCCCTGTTATTGAGAGGATTAGGGAGAAGTGAGGGGTTCCTGGAGCTGCGTGCTAGGCCCCCCCATTCCCGTCTTGGCTGCAAAACCAGTGAGATTAGGAGGAGATTGGGATCAGGTAAATAGAGACCCCAGAGTGTCCCCAGGGCCAGACCCAAGCCTCAGCAGGGTTGGTGGAGGCAGCAAGGCCCTGTTGGGTCACTTAGCATACATGCTTCATCTTGTCTTCATAGTGTGTGTCTGTCTTTCTGTGTGCATGGCAAGGGCCAAGTCCAAGAATGGGGGCCGGTGCCTGCGGGAACGGCTGGAGAAGATTGGGCTCAACTTGCCAGCTGGTCGTCGCAAGGCCGCCAATGTGACACTGCTGACTTCACTAGTAGAGGGTGAGGCCTGAGGGGACCTGTGTCATCCAGTGTGACTGTGTGTGGCTGTCTCTAATGCAGGAGGGTGTGTTTAGTCGTGTGTGTTCTCTGTGCACCATGTATAAGTAAGGGGTGTGTGTGATATATGTGTACAGTCTTTAAGTGTATATGCAAGCACACATGTGCATGTGCTGGTGCAGTAGAGAGCGTGTGTGTGTGTGTGTGTGTATGGGGGGAAGAGTGGCCAGTGTTTGGATGTGGTGAAGAGATGAGGGGGTCAGAGTCCCTTCCTTGGAGGCTGGTGACTCTCAGCTCGATCATCTTGAGTTCAGGCTCTGGGACAACTGGTGGGCTCAGCTCCCACCCCTGAGCGCAGAGCCCATCTGAGGTAGCCCCAAGGGAGGGCAGCGGGGTTGCGTCTAGAGCTGAGGGGGAATCAAGAGAAGATATATATAGAAGCAGGATGGCGCCGGTCAGGGGTTGAAGGGTCAAGGCCGTGCTCCAGGCTCAAAGGTACACCTGGCTGTAGTCACGGCTCATCTCTCTGCCTCCCCTCCCTCCTAGGAGAGGCTGTACACCTGGCCCGAGACTTTGGCTACGTCTGTGAGACCGAGTTCCCAGCCAAGGCAGCTGCCGAGTACCTGTGCCGCCAGCATGCTGACCCTGGGGAACTGCACAGCCGCAAGAGCATGCTGCTGGCCGCCAAGTGAGTGAGGGCGCCATGCACTGGCTGTCATGGGTGCCGTGTACAGGCACATGTTGGTGCAATGCACAGACACAGACACCAAGCATGGGCACAATGGATACCACTCGTGTACATGTGATGTACACATGGTACATGCGGCACTGCACACAGGCACACCTAGGCTCCATGCTGTGCACGTGAAAGGGCACACATGGATACATGTGAACATATCTGGGTTCTATACATCAGCACAGTGTCACAGACAGGCTTACATAAGTCCATGTGTGGGCACCACCAGCCCCAGTCCCGTCATGGGTCTGAGGTTCTCTGGCCTTGCTCCCCCTGCCTGAGCCTTGCCAATCAGCCCCTCTGCTCCAGTGACCTCCATCAGGGCACCAACACCCACCCAGACCCCTGGGTTGACCCCCCTTTGTCCTTACTTCACACCTGACCCCTCTGCAAGTCTCACTGATGCCTCCCTCACCACCACTTTCATGCCACCTCAACTCTGGTCTCCCCAGTCTCACTCCTGGACGTTCACCCCAGCGCCCCTCTGTTCCCCTAGCCTCCCTGCACATGCACTGATCCCTACCCAAGAGCCTTCAATGGCTCCCACTGCTACTGCAATTGATTTTCAAACTAGGTTCTGTAGGGATGCCGCAGGGCCTGTTTAATGAACTCGTGTTCCATTAAGATTTAGTTTTTAGAAAGGGTCCCATTGCAAGAAGAGACAGACACGGGGGCGGGTTTGAAAACCACCATTCTATTAAGTCAGACTCCTTTGAGGGCCCCCATAATCTGGTCTGCACAAACTCCACCCACTCCAGCTGACCCACTTGCTCTCTCCTGCCCTCCTGTCCTTGGGCTTGCTCTTCTGCTTAGAACACCATCCAGTCCCCCACCTAACACAGTCCTTCAAATCACAACTCCATCCTCCCGCCTTCGAGGTTTCCTCAAGTCCCCTAGGCAGAATTGGAATCACAGACTCATGGGACTGCCATGACTCATGGGGCCTTTGAGGCTGCTCATATTGGAGCTGGAGAAACGTATTTAGGGCAGGGCTCACCTCACTCATTAATCAGCTAACTCATCAAGCACTTCCTGGGTCCCAGTCATGTCTAAGATGCTGACCAGGTTCCTTGGTGATGCACAGGTGAGACACAAGTGATTCTCCTGCCTGAGCCACATACAGGATGCACAGAGAAATGAATAATGGCTGCAAACTGGAGATGGATTCAAATCCCAGCCTAGTCACTTGGGCAGGTCATCTAAACTGCCTGAAACCACCCAGTTTCCTCTTCCATGTGATGGGAATGATAATAACAGTATAGATTTGTTGTGAGGATTAAGTGAGATGATACACACAGTGTGCTTGGCACAGCATCCAGGCCTCAATTCATGTTCACTGCTAGCTATTATTTCAGTTATTTAAGGCAGATTCTGGATTGTTCCCCAAAAATTTCATAGACAAACCTCTTGAAGCACTGGCTGTTTTGGGTGGAGGTGGCAGTAGGAGAGGGAATCAAGGAAAGTTTCCTGGATAAGGTAGGAGTTGAGCTGGACTTGGAATGTGGGCAGGACACCAACAGAAAAAGAAATCGTAGGGTATTGGCATGTGCTATTTATTAGCTGTGTGATATTGGGCAAATCAGTTAACTTCTCTGAACCTTAGTTTACTTTTCTCTAACACGGGTATGATCATCATTTGTAGACTATTGGGTTAGCAATCATATATATAATGTATACAAAGTACCCAGTATGTGGTGGGTCCTTCCCTGGACTCAGACCTTTGTCCTCTAACCTCTGACCCTCCTTCCCCCACCAGGCAGATCTGCAAGGAGTTTGCAGACTTGATGGCGCAGGACCGTTCACCGCTGGGGAACACCCGCCCAGCACTCATCCTGGAGCCCGGAGTGCAGAGCTGCCTGACACATTTTAGCCTCATCACCCATGGCTTCGGCGGGCCTGCCATCTGTGCTGCCCTCACTGCCTTCCAGAACTACTTGCTGGAGTCACTCAAGGGGCTGGACAAGATGTTTCTAAGCAGTGCAGGCAGTGGGCATGGTGACACCAAGGCTTCAGAGAAGGATGCCAAACATCAGAAGTAACTGCTTCCCCCACCCCATCCCGGGCTCCCAAGGTCTGAAATGAGGTCTCTGCTCCTGGGGGTGGGCCTGACAGGATTAAAAAGTGGGGTTGGAGTCAGGCCACAAAGAGAACATTCCTCCAGAAACCCATGAGTTAGGGGTCTGGGCTGGAGTAAGGGGAGGTGGCCTCTGTGGTGGTTTGTAGATAAGGGCCCAGGCGTCTGCCTCGCGTGTGCAGTGTTCCGACCCTTGACTGCTCAGGAAGGCTTGGACAGGAAATTGCATGGAAAAGCCTGATTCTTGGGCCAGCGCTGCTCGCTAGGGTGCCCATTAGGGTGATGGGTGCTCCTAGAGGCCAAGGCCTTGCTGTTTTTACTAACAGCAGGACAGGAACTAACAAACCAGAGGTGCTACTGAGGAGTTGGTGCCCTTCATCCCAGAATCTCCTACCCCCAGAAAAGGGGTGCTGGCGGGAGGCCCCAGTGGGCTCTTTGGACCCCTGCCACTCTTGGAAAGAAGTGGGCAGGAGGGGCCCTCAAGGAACAGAGAAGATAAACACAAATTGGATAACTTGAATCCAGGCTGTGCGTCAGTCCTGTTGCTGTCTGTCCTATTTATTTATGTTGTAATTTAAAGTTTAAAAATGTTCAGTGCAACTTATTTATCCCAATGAGTTGAGGACTCTTGTTTCAATGTCTTCTGCTCTGCACCAAGATGTCCAGCTGGACCAGGATGGAGAGGGTGTTTTTGCTCGCAAAGGGCTGTTGGTGGGCCGGGAGGGAAGAAAGATGTCAGGGACCCTGAGGTTGTTGCTGGGATTTTGTATTTGCTGTTGTTTCTCTTGACCCTGCAGTCTATGTACCTCCCCAACTCTCAGATTGCTTTCTCATTCTCTTAATAAAACCTTTTCATTGGATATGAAGCTCTCCCTGTCCTTCTTCAGCCCAGGCCTGGATTTGCCTCCCAAGAGGGCAAGGTCAAGGGGGAGAGGCAGGGCCTGGGAATTGGGGGTGGGGGTAGAGTGGTAGGGGGACTATAAGGGGGAAACCTCGGAGTGGGCTGTGGGCACCTGTGTGTGAGGGGGTACGGATGGTGGGTCTATCTGGCTTGTCAGTGTGGCGTGTATGTGTGTGTGTGTGTGTGTGTGTGTGTGTGTGTGTGTGTGTGTGTGTGTGTGTGTGTGTGTAGTGAATCCTGGGGGGGGCTGTATGTGTATTACTGTGACTCACTGGGCCTGTGTGTGAATGTGTCAGTCCAGCTATTAGGTCTGTGTGATGTGTTAACATGACCATTGGTGGTGGGTCTGTATGTGTGTCAATATGAATGCTGCTGATGATTATGTGTGTATATCTGGCTCATTCAAATCCAGCTCTTTTGTCTCCTTGAGGATTTCATTCTTGAGGCCATTTTTCTTTCCTGCACCTTATTCTCTCCCTCTCTACTGAATCATCTATACTAGATCGTTCCCCAAAGGACACATATTCTATGATCTCTTACCTTACAAAACATAAATCCTTTCCCCATTTACTTCTTTTGCAGTTGGAGAGTTTTTAAAAGATTGCTACACCCCTACCTCCACTTCCTCACCCACCCTCAATTCACTCCTCAACCACTTTAATCTGTCTTCTATCCCTACCAGCCTATGGAAATCCACTCAGCAAGGTCATCAATGGCCACATGTCAAACCCAAAGGCCCTTTTTCTGGACTTAGCAGCATTTGACATGGCTGACCACTTGCTCTTCTCTGAAATTCTCTCTTCTATTTATGTCCAAAATGGAGTACTTGACTCAAGTACTCAAATCTTGACCTCGCCACCTTCTTGACCCAGTTGCTCAAGCCAGAAATTAGGGAGTCATATTTGATTCTTTCCCTACACCCAATCCATCAGAAAGTCCACATCCTTTTCTATCTCCTCTGCTACCACCCTAGTCCTCGAGACTATTACAATAGTCTTCCAACTGGTCTCTGTTTTCACTGGTACACCTTCATACTAAAGCCCTGCAACAATCAAAACTTTGCCTACTTCTTCAACCATATCTTAAACTATTCTCTTCATCACTCACTTTGCTCTAGCCACACTGGTTTCCTTTCTGTTCCTCAAATTACTACTTTTATGCCTCAGGGCCACCGCACTTACCGTTCTCTTTGCCTGGAATTCTCTTCCCCCAGTTCTTTGTAGGTGTGCTGCCAGAGACAGATGGTCAGGTGTTTTGCAGAAATGAAAGGTCTGGGCGTCATCTCCCAAGGGAAAGGTCCAAAGATGTGATTTCTTCTCCCAAGAAGTTTCCCTGCCTCAGCCCACACATATGAAAGGAGGATTGGAGGAAAGGCTGAAATTATGTTCTGCTTTAACGAAAGCCGTGGGCCTGCAAGAGACATTCTACTACTAAAATTATTTTAGACTATGGGAAGTTGAGGGGATTAAATGAGGTAAGACATATGGCACTTAAACTATTTCAGCACCCTCTTCCATCTCTTAGGGGTTCCTTGTCAGCCTCCCTAACCTCTTCACTAGTCAGAGCTAAGCTTCCCTACCCTAAGGCAAAACAGGTGCTCTCTTCTCCAACCTATCCCCTCTCACCCCAATCCTGGGAAGGAATAAATTGTTTTCTGTGTATTAATCACCTGAAAGCAGATGGGAACCAATCGGGAGACCATTCTGAGCAGTGTTTGGCCAGGAGTGTTAAAGCATCGGTGCATTCCCAGTGTTTTTCAAACTTGAGGAAATTGATTTAGGACATAGCTGGCATTAAAAAAAACAAAATCTGGTAGAAGAAAACAGATTAGAAAATAGAGTGCACTACATCACGACTCAATCACAGATATATACATACCTGTAAGAAAAGTTCCAGGAAGCAACGCTTACCCTTCTTACAGTAGGTATATATATATATACAGGTGTGAAGTAAAAAACATATGCTGAGGCCATATCAATTCAGTTGGGTCATGGCTTTATGAGGTACAGAAGAGGGAAAGGAAATTGGGGAGCTGGGTTGGTAAAGGATTATGAAATGTTTAGCATGTCAAACCAAAAAGGTGGGCTTTATTCTATAAGCAATGGAAAACCATCAGAAAAGTTTTAAGTGAGGAGAGGAATGGATGATCCAATTTTGAGAGTACAGAGAAAAAACTGGAGAGGGAGGAGATTAAAAGTAGAGAGAAGTTAGGAAGCTGTTAAAATAGCCCAAGAGGGACTTCCCTTGTGGCGCAGTGGTTAAGAACCCACCTGCCAATGCAGGGGACACAGGTTCGAGCCCTGATCCGGGAAGATCCCACATGCCACGGAGCAACTAAGCCTGTGCGCCACAACTACTGAGCCTGCACTCTAGAGCCCGCAAGCCACAACTACTGAGCCTGTGTGCCTAGAGCCCATGCTCCACAACAAGAGAAGCCACCACAATGACAGGCCCGCACACTGCAATGAAGAGTAGCCCCTGATTGACACAACTAGAGAAAGCCTGCGTGCAGCAACAAAGACCCAATGCAGCCAAAAATAAATAAATAAATGAAAAAAAAAAAATCCAAGAAAGGGAGTTCCCTGGTGGCCTAGTGGTTAGGATTCCAGGCTTTCACTGCCATGGCTCGGGTTCAATCCCTGGTCGGGGAATTGAGATAATGGAGATGGAGATTTTCATTAAAAGATTTAGGAAGGTAAAGCAAGCATACTCCAATAAAACTTAATAATAATAAAAAAAGATTTAGGAAGTAAAACTGCCAGAACTTGGTGACTATGTGAAGACTGGAGATAAAGAAGGCATCAAAAATGATGCCCAGCTAAATGCAATATAGTATCCTGGATCATATCCTAGAAGAGAAAAAGGACATTAGTGGAAAAATCAGTGAAATCTGCATAAAGGCTGGAGTTCAGTTAATATCAATACTAATGTGCCAACCAATGTTGGCTTCTTAGTTTTTACAAATGTAACATGTTAACATCAGGGGAAACTAGGTGAGGGGTATAAGAAAACTCTGTGTTATCTTTGCAACTTTTCTGCAAAACCAAATTTATTGCAGAATAAGCTTATCAAAGATAAATGATGCCTAGGTTTCTGGCTTGGGCACTTGGGAGCTGGGGGCTGATGGTAAGGCTCAGATTTAGACATGCTGAGTTTGATGTCCCTATGACTAGAGGGTGAGATACCTAGAATTAAGTGTATCTTGAGCTCAGAAAAGACATCTGGATTGGAGAAAACAGACTGGAAGTCAGGGTGGGCTGCTGGGCTTGCCTATGAGACTGCCCTGGGGACACTTATATTCAAAGGCAGAGAACAATTTCATTCCTGGTGAGGCTTGGATGTAGAATAACAAGTTTCCCAATAATTATGTACTTATTGAGCACTTACCACATACCAGGCCCTGTTCCAAATGCTTTATATTTGCACATGGAATCCTCATACAATTTTGACCATTCTACAGATGGAAAAACCATGAAGCAGGACTGCTCATGCCTTAGTAGTGGCACTCAACTGGGGCAAGCATAAGAATCACCTGTGGAGCTTTAAAATAGATGCCTCGGAAAGAGATTCAGGAATCTAGCCAAAAGCCCACACCTATGCATACTGATGGTGGTGTTTGATGATGAACCAGCTGTGGTCATGCGAATCATCTCTTTTGCCCATTTATTCAATGATTAGCTTGCTTCTTATGGTATAAATCATTTACCATTGGTGTATTAAAAAGTGTACGACATTCAATTTGATATTAATCCAATACTGTTAATACAAATGTGCTGATCTATACGGAGAATCTTAGAGAGATGATATATTTCGCCTCAGATAAACCAAAAACCTATTGTATGTGGTATTAAGAGTAGCACAGCATGGAATAAAGTAGGGCTTACCTTAGTTTAAGACCAAATGGTGCTCACAGTATGGTTCCCAGACCAGCAGCATCAGCATCAATTGGAAATATTAGAAATGTAAAATCTCAGGCCACACCCTAAACTACAGGAGTAGGACCCAGCAAGCTGTGTTTATAAGGAAGTTGGGATGCATGCTAAAGTTTGAGGACCACTGCTCCAAAAAAGCTTCAATCTGGTGGTTCTCTATCATCACCTAAGATTAGAAGCTTTAAAAAAATATTCCTAGTCTAGGCCCCAAACCTGTTCATTAGAATCCGGGAGTGAATGTAGCCTAATCATGTAGACTAAAAAAGAAAACTCCCCAGGTGACTCATACATACACCTGGTTAAGAACCACTGTTTTAGTGGCACCAATCAAAAAACATCTACATTACTCATTTCCAAAAAGCTAGGTTAGGAAGTAAAACAGATACCTGGTTAACCACCTACAGTACACCAATTTCATGGAATATTATGCAACTGTCAACAACAATAAGGTAGCTATTTAGGTACTGATATAAAAACAATCTCCAACAGAGTGTTAAATGAAAAAAAGCAATATGCAGAACATTTAAAAATATTTTTTAAAAGGGACATGTATATGCATATATTTCATACAAGAACAGCATATCTCTTAAAGGTTAGATAAGAAATTAGTAGCTGAAGTTTCCTCTGGGAAGGGAAGATGGTGATTAAATTATAGGGATGGGAGAAACATTTTTACTGTGTGTTTTTGTACTGTTTGCATTTTTTTTTAATGGCCCAATAACAATTACTTTTTTGGGGGGGGGGTTCTTCTAGATGTTTTACAGTTTTACTTTTTATTTATGTTTCTTTCTTTTTTTTTTTAATTGGGGTATAGTTGTTTTACAATGTTGTGTTAGTTTCTACTGTACAGCAAAGTGAAGTAGAGTTCCCTGTGCTATCCACCTGCTTTTTATTAGTTACTTATTTTATACATATTAGTGTATATATGTCAATCTATAGGTACATGTATTACCTATTCAAATTAATTAAGTTAAAAATGTTTAAGATTAGGGGCAATAAAGAACCACTGCTTTAGAGGGAATGAAACATTAGCAAGCAAGCTGTCAGCTGCTAAAGGACAATCAGAGCATTCATGAAGGGAAAGGGGCAGGAGGAAAGACAGTCCTGGCAAAAAGTCCCATGCAGGTAATCCTCCCTCCATGTCCTTCCTGAGGTTAGGTACACTGAGACTCAACCCAGAGCGCTCAATTTATCCACAGTCAGCTTTATTCTGAAATAACCATCTATGGAGAGCACACGTCAAAAGAGGAGAAAAAAATAAAGGAGCCCATCAAGAAAAGTTCCCTGGCAAGTGGGAGGGAGGGCATGACGTTAGGAGCCCTGTTTAGGGAAGGAAATGTTGTCCAGGTCGTGGATGCCATTCTTGTCAATGATTCGAACACTGAAGGCTGGCAGATTCAGGATGAAGCGTTTCTGGAGCTGCAGAGAAACATGAAGGAAATCAGTCAACAAATTTTTATTGAGAACTAACTGTGGTCCAGGCTCTGTTCTAGGCACTGGGCATATCAGCAGATAATGATCTCTGCTTTTGTGGCACTGGTATCCCATTGGAGGCAGTTGGCACTAGGACACTGAGGAAAGCCCCAACTGCAGGTGGAGGCTGACTGGAAGGTAGTGAGCAAGAGCTGAGGGCTTGACTCTGGTCAGCCAGCTGATGAAGAATGAGACAATCTAATGCTCTATTCCTCACAATTTGCCACCAATTAGCCTGGTAAACACAGACTTCTCTTTTAAAATGTCTCAAGGTAACAAGCCAACCAAGGAGTGACTGCCCTAGGAATAAGCTTTGGACCAAAGCCATGTACTCCTAGGTCCCAAGAGTTTGCTCCAGTCACCCGCCCACATCATAAGGAGCAGATGTGTGTGTGTTTGTGTGTATAGCTGGGGGGTGGTGGGAAGGATGGCCTCAGAACTACTCTTGGAACAACTCCTGCTTCTGTCTCCTCCAATACAAGCTAACCTGTCATTAAAGAAACACCTCTGGACTTTCATGAGACTCTCTGCTTGAGAGGCTGTTCCAAAGGAGCTGTGGTCTATGTGCATAAAACCAGACGGCCCCATTAACCTGGCTGGAGATTACTGAGAAACACAGCTGGAGGAAATCTTTGCTTCTGTGGGCGACTCTTCCTGGACACCTCACTTAATCTCTAGATAGAAGGCACAAAGCTCCACGTGCTCCCTTAGGGGCATATCCTGGAAATGTACCCCTCTCCAGGCCTAAGCCCTCCCTCTCTCGATGTTTCCCATCTCCTTTACAGATGAGGACTGGACAGCAACAACCATGTCCATTTCTACAGTCCTCTCTGGCTGATGACTCCTGTGTCCAGAAACAAGCTCCAAGATCAAGAAAAGGTGACAATAAGGAAATGTGGGTTTATAAAATAATCATATTTAGGATCCTTGGGGAATAAAGTCTCAAAGCATTCAATATTCCAGTGGCTTCTTCCTGGCAGCCCCTTGCAACACTTGGGGCTGCTGGACTAATATGGACTCTTGGCTGAATGGTTAATAAGAAAAGCACATGAGTTTATTCTCAGCTTCTGCTTTGGAAAGGGGATTTACAAACAAGAGGAAAAAGGGGCACTATGGACTGAAAATGACAGGCTTGTGTAAGAGGCAAACTGACATTACTGTCCAATGCTACCACCTGCTCTCAACCTCCTACTCTCTTCTCACTAGACCACGAATTCAAGTTCATCCTTAGGCTACAAGAACAGTAAAAGAATTAAAAAGCCTACAGGAGCTGCTTTCTTTTCCTCCTCATCTTCCATTCATACCCCAGAGCCTTAGACTCCTAAGAGTAGTATTGGAATGGGCAGGGCCTGTGTTGCTGGCCTCATAAACTAAGGGCTACTCTCCCCTACTGCCCAAAGCCTCTTAGTTTCCTTCTATGGCCTCCTGAATTCCCAGCAGAGGCTTTCCCTCCCAAACTTACGTACTGTTAAGGGAGCAGACTTTTTTTTTTTGGCTGCGTTTGGTCTTCGTTGCTGCGTGCAGGCTTTCTCTAGTTGCAGCGAGTGGGGGCTACTCTTCGTTGAGGAGCAGGGGCTCTAGGTGCAAGGACTTCAGTAGTTGTGGCATGCGGGCTCAGCAGTTGTGGCACACGAGCTTAGTTGCTCCACAGCATGTGGGATCTTCCCAGACCAGGGATCGAACCCGTGTTCCCTGCATTGGCAGGCGGATTCTTAACCACTGCGCCACCAGGGAAGTCTCCAAGGGAGCAGACTTTATGACAACTCCAGGTAGCACAAAAATAGAGCAGGTATAAAATCTAGCACAATAGTTCTTAAAGTATGGCCCCAGTTACCACCTGCAGCAAAATCACTTGGGACTGCTGGTTAAAATATTCTCAAGATCTACACCAGGACCACTGAATCAGAAGTGGGTGGGGAGGGGGGTGGAAAGCATGAATCTGCCTTTTTTAGGAAACAAGCTCCCCGGATGATTCTTATACATGCTAAAATTTGAGAACCACTAGTCTGGATGAACCAAAAAGAAAATTAATTAAATTATAAAATTGACATTGATGAGAAGGTGACCCATGAGCGAAAAAATAAGCTTGTTATGTACCAAACTCTACCCCTGGTAGCAACTTCACATCTGGTTAGTGGATATTTATTATACCTTCTGGCAAGGATCAGAAAAAATGCAACTGAGGAACGGGAACAATATCGGCAAACAGAGAGACAAAACATTCCTTTCAGGATCCCATGGGAGCTACTCACCTCCTCCAGACATTTCCTAAGAAGCTCCACTGCCTTCTCACGTGAGATAGCTGAAAGAGAACACAGAGGCCAGGCACTCAAGGTGCTGACATTAAGTCCAACTCTCTGCTGCAACTTTTGACTAAGTTTCAAACTTTTTCAGGTCAGCATGCCACACAAATGCCACACAACAGAAAAGGCAAAAAACCCAAAATGCCTAGCCTTCTGGCTTGCAACAAACTTATTCCATATGCAGTTGAGGGTGCCCCACACCCAATGCTCAGGCAGCCACAAGCCATTGCAAATTGATTTGCTACAGAGAAGGGAGAGCATGACGGAATTCTGCCTCCCATGGCCAGGGCTTGCCTCTAGAGAAGTCCAGTGGCCTGCCTCTTCTTTATAGCCCATCCCCCAACTCCCAACGCCCCCAGCCCCCCTTTAGACCAGGGCTTAAATCAGCTCCATCTGCCCTAGCCAGCTGCAAATCAGGGAAAGGGAGGACAGGGCCAGTGTTTTAGCCTCACTTTGCCAGCTGGGCCTCAGTTTAACAATGGAAAGAGAATTCATAGGATGGGGCTGAGTCTCTCATAAAATAGGAGCCAAAGGAACTGTCCACAGGCATGGCAAACTGGGATGACATATTATGCAGTTAGGCTTCAGGGGTGGTTGGTGGTTATTTTGGTGGGCAAATCAGCTGTATTACTGACAGATGCCAAATCAAGAAACAGTCACTAGGAGGCCAGGCTAATTCTTTTTAGGATGTGGCCTGGAGCTCTGGCATGGCTGAGGTTGAGTGAGAGGGCAGCACCAAAAAAGGAATGAACAAGCCAGATTCTTACTATACTGACAGGGACGAATGGAATGTAAGGAGAAAACTGGTTATCTGTGCTACATCTATAGCTTGTAAAAGCTGAGAATCCCAACTGCCTATTGCTCACAGTGGCTGAAGTTGAGGTTAGGATTGGGGTCAGAAAATAGAACTTAACACAAAAGCATCCCAGTGTCTGGAGGTTTGCCAAGCTGATGGTTCATGGACGAGTAGAGAGCCAGCTTTTTCTTACAGGAGGGGGTAGCCATTAGGTGATAAGAACCAAGGGAACAGCTCAGGCTATGGCCTTAGAAAGCTTTGATATTTAAGAAAAGAAACCCTCAGTTGTCATGCTGGAGACCTGTTCATTACCACAAGCTCAAAACAAACCTACAAACCCCTTGGTTTACTTGCTCATTCTTTACACCTGAGAAGCTAATGAGCACCTAACTAGGGCAAAATGAGTGAAAAAACTGAACTTTTGTAACTGAAGAATTACAGTTTTACTCCAACCCCCCTTTAAAACAAAACAAAACCCAGCTCTGGGCATGTGCAATACCTCGTTTTATCTGGCAGAAGAGGGACTTCGATCAGCTTTTCCATAACCCTAGTGACCTACAGGAGAAAGCTTCCAGAGGGCACCTGCACGTGCTTCTTAGGATCCATCCTCTATTCAAGCCCTGGCCACCCAACTCCAGGGGGTTGTGCACAAAACCAGGAAGCAGCTGAGGACAGGGCTCTGCTACTGCTCCCTACACTTAGAGAGCTGAAACTTACTTGGTGTGTAATACCGGTCCAGGATACTGAGAGTCAGGAAGGCACCGTAGCCGTGGGCTGCAAAAGGGGCTTTTGCCAAGGCTGCCAGGTAGTCCATGTAGTAGAGCGCTGGACCCTCATGCTCATCATAGCCAGCCAGGAGGAGGTTGACATGATATGGGGTCTGCAAAGGAAAGACACTGCAAAGTGATGGTCAAAGCAATAACACCAACACCTCTCCTCATGGAAATAGGAACGTTCCAACTCTTGATAAATAAGAAAATAGCAGCAGCTGAGTAAATCATGATGAAAGTAAAGATTCAGACAAATCTAAAGGACCCAGAGTGTGGTCAGAGGTAAAGGGAGGTCAGCTTATTTTCTCTGAACAGAAGAGCATTTGGAGCACTTTAAGGTATGTGAAAAAGCTGCTTCTTAAAGCCCATGGACCAAAACCTGTTACAAAAGCATTTCAAAGGCAAAGCATGGGTGTTCTTGCATTGTTCCTAATAGCTGAAACCAACACACACAATTCTGAGAGTGTCAGGCCACAGGCTAAAGAAAGCTGCAGCTCCAACCACATCATCCAAAATAAGAAGGCTCAGTCTGGACAACTGGACCAAAATCTCAAATGGTAAACTGTATGCCTCACTATTAAGAAACAAGTCTTGGGCTACAATTAATAAATGCTGGAGAGGGTGTGA
Source organism: Balaenoptera physalus (assembly GCF_965194825.1). Lineage (NCBI taxonomy): Eukaryota > Metazoa > Chordata > Mammalia > Artiodactyla > Balaenopteridae > Balaenoptera > Balaenoptera physalus. The sequence goes on along the minus strand of NC_138882.1, from coordinate 167,737,555 downwards.
AGGAAAGGGAACCCTCCAACACTGTTGGTGGGAATGTAAACTGGTGCAGCCACTATGGAAAATAATATGGAAGTTCCTTTAAAAACTAAAAACAGAGCTACCATATGATCCAGCTATTCCACACCTGGGTATATGTCCAGAAAAGACAAAACTCTTAATTCAATACATGCACCCCAATGTTCATAGCAGCACTATTTGCAATAGCCAAGTCATGGAAACAACCCAAATACCCATCAACAGACGATTGGCTTAAGAAGATGTGGTACATATATACAATGGACTATTACTCAGCCATAAAAAAGACTGAATTATTGCCATTTGCAGCAACATGGATGGACCTAGATAATATTATACTTAGTGAAGTAAGTCAGAGAAAGATAAATATTATATGATATCACTTATATGTGGAATTTAAAAAATAATACAAGTGAATCTGTATACAAAACAGAAACTAACTCACAGACATAGAAAATAAACTTATGGTTACCAAAGGGGAAAGGAAGCCGGGGTATACATTAGGAGTATGGGATTAACAAACTACTACACATAAAATAGATAAGCAACAAGGATTTACTGTATAGCATAGGGAACTATATTCAAAATCTTGTAATAACCTATAATGGAAAATAATCTGAAAAAAAAGTATATATAAAACTGAATCATTTTGCTGTATACCTGGAACTAACATAATATTGTGTATCAACTATAAAAAATGAAAAGATTAAAAAAAAAAAAAGAAAAAACAAGTCTTGCGGTAGGGAAGGGTAGAAAGTCTCAAATATTTAAGTCAAATCACTAAACTTTTTTTTTGGCTGTGTCACACAGCTTGCAGGATCTTAGTTCCCCGACCAGGGATCGAACCCACGCCCCAGGTGGTGAAAGCTCGAAGTCCTAACCACTGGACCGCCAGGGAATTCCCAAATCACTAAACTTTTAATGCAGACAGTAATAATGGAAGTTCATAAATACAAAGAAATGTGGCAACTCTAGAAGAACTGTAGATTTAGGTGAAATGCTAATATTTTTCTAATACAATAAGGCTCTGCTAAGGTAACTAAGAAGTAATTTTTATCTGTGAGATAAATAAACAGTACTTATAATAACCTATTTATAGGTATCCTTTCTCCGTATTACCTGCAAGTCTAAAAATGCAAGTTTCTACAGAGAACCTTAACTAAGCCTGCCTTGCTCTTCATCTCCAAATGGATGATTCTTTTTCTATACCAGGTGGGCCATTTACCACAGCCTGTCTATGCTCCCAGGCATCAGTGGTGAGACTCCCATGTAAAATGACTTCCTTTTTCTCTGCAAAGTGTGTTTTTCCTCTTGCATTTGCCACAGTGGCTAGTGAGCAAGCCTTGCCCATGGTTATATGCCCGTCCCTAAACTTATATATTCGATTAAATGCACATTAAATGAAATCAAATATATTTATGCATCCTATTATGGGGCATAAAGTAATAACAGCTAATGGTCTTAAAAGTGATGCTTTGTATTCTTTGAACACTGATTAACATGGGCACTTGGCAGCCTGAAGAAACATTCTAACTCATGTTAGAAGAACACATGAAAATATCATATACTTACTTGGAATTCCAAGCCAGCTGTGCTAAGTAATATTTCCCTTAGACTACAGAGTAGTCCTAACCTGCAAACAAGTTTCTGCCTTGGGGATAAGATGGTGAATAGTCTCAGGAGTTAAGAATTGACCAGCAATAGTCAAGTCTTTAGAGAAAATAATCTGCCTATCACATTTCCCAGTAAGTAGCGTGCTACACTTTGCCAGGCTCTGGAATTCTCTGCCACATTCTGTGATGACATTCTTAGTAAGTCTGACCTTAGACAAGACACTTAACCCCTATAAGCATATGTTTCCTTATGTGTAAAACTGAGTTAATTAATCCTTCTCCTTTCTGTCTTCTAGGAAATATGGTGAGAAAAAAATAATAGAGGTGAGGCATCCCAAACTATGGAAGAAAAAAATGCTACCTAAATTCTTAGTATATTAGCTACACCCCAGTCTCCTTTTGATAGCTTACCACTTTAAACAACAACAACAAAACTGTCTGAATTACCTAAAAATAAAAAATATATAATATATATTTTTTTAAACTGTGAGAACAGTAATGCAAAATCAGGCAGACAAAGAATACTGTAGTGTTCTTATAGTTAAAATTCGAATAGCAAAACAGAGAGAGAAATATATAGCAAGGAGATCCTAACTGGTTTCCTTCCCCAAGAGGTTTAATAATATAGTTTCTTACCTATCACAAAGTAAGTTCATCTTTTTGCTAAGAGGATAACTCTACTCTTCTCCATTCACTGGAGAATACTCCTTTTACAGCTAACCAAAACAATTTTATCAAGTTGCAACGGTATGTTAAGGATCCACCCAGATAACTAGAGAGCTAACCAGCAGAACCTACATATGCTCTGTCTCCAGTGAGGCTCTTGCCCACACTTAAACTGTGTTTAAAACAATTAATGTGATCTTTAAAAGCCACCACCAAAAAATTTTTACATGAAGATGTCAACGGAATTTCAGAAGCAAACTGTATTGCTTATCTGGTCTATATAATATCATTTATTTATGCTTAAGCATCTGACACACACACACATCAAAGTTGGTATTCAGAAGCTATAACACGTGGTATAGAAGATAACTCATAAATTATTGTGTGACTTCGAATCACCAACTTTTGCATGTGTGAGATGCTTAAGCATAAATAAATGGTGTTATCTAGACTAATTAAATCAATACATCTGTGTAACAACTTGCAGTTTCTGAAATTCTTTTGACAATGCTCCATCAAAGATCTCTGGCTCACACTTTTTTTTTTAAATTTCAAATAAAGTCTCGTATACTGCCACTCTCTTACTCCTCTAAGAATCATGACATTCAAAGTGACAAAGCCATAGTAATGGGTTTCTTGACTGTTACATTTCCTCATATTCTTGATGCGATAGTGTTTTCCTAGAATAAGACAAATTCCAAGCCACTCGATTTTGTGAAACTCTTACAGCATATACATGTGTGACTGTGGTGTGTTTAGGGAAACACATAGTATGTGTAAGACACAATCCACCTATTCAAATATTTATACCAATTATAAACTCCATGAAGGAAGGATTGTGTCTGGCTTGTTCAATGATGTATAAGCATATAGTATACGTTCAGTAAATATTTGCTGAGTGAATAATAATAATACCAGAAGGCATTATATATGTTTTAATACATATGTGGCTAATACCTAATATCACAATAAGAAAGATTAAGAAAATCACTAAACAAATGTCAGAAAGTGATAGGTCCTACTTCTCAGAACTGGTTGAAGTTTAAGTTGACTGCCAGTATCCTATGATTGCACATAATATTGCTGCCTTTTTCTAGGCTCCTAGGCCCTTCTCGTTCTACTTTTCTTTAGACATAGGTTGTTAAGTAAATAAAAAAATTATGCTACAGGCATTTAGAATTAAATGAAGAGGAGAACAGTAGCTTAAATAAATATCTCAGGAAGAAACAGCTGGGCTACATTACAGTTAGACCTGAGTTTGAAATCCAGCTCTATTACCAGACATGTAGCTTTAGAAAAGTTAGTAACCTAACCTCTCTGAAAATGTTTTCATTGAAAACATGGGATAATACCTACTACAAAAAGGCTGCACTGAAGACTCAAAGAGATAATCTCATTTAGATTTGATGGAGAAATCAAAAGCTTTACAGACAAGCAAAAGCTAAGAGAATTCAGCACCACCAAACCAGCTCTACAACGAATGCTAAAGGAACTTCTCTAAGTGGGAAACACAAGAGAAGAAAAGGACCTACAAAAACAAACCCAAAACAATTAAGAAAATGGTCATAGGAACATACATATCGATAATTACCTTAAACGTGAATGGATTAAATGCCCCAACCAAAAGACACAGACTGGCTGAATGGATACAAAAACAAGACCCATATATATGCTGTCTACAAGAGACCCACTTTAGACCTAGGGACACATACAGACTGAAAGTGAGGGGATGGAAAAAGATATTCCATGCAAATGGAAATCAAAAGAAAGCTGGAGTAGCTATACTCATATCAGATAAAATAGACTTTAAAATAAAGAATGTTACAAGAGACAAGGAAGGACACTACATAATGATCAAGGGATCAATCCAAGAAGAAGATATAACAATTATAAATATATATGCACCCAACATAGGAGCACCTCTATACATAAGGCAACTGCTAACAGCTATAAAAGAGGAAATCGACAGTAACACAATCATAGTGGGGGACTTTAACACCTCACTTACGCCAATGGACAGATCATCCAAAATGAAAATAAATAAGGAAACAGAAGCTTTAAATGACACAATAGACCAGATAGATTTAATTGATATATATAGGACATTCCATCCAAAAACAGCAGATTACACGTTCTTCTCAAGTGCGCACGGAACATTCTCCAGGATAGATCACATCTTGGGTCACAAATCAAGCCTCAGTAAATTTAAGAAAATTGAAATCATATCAAGCATCTTTTCTGACCACAACGCTATGAGATTAGAAATGAATTACAGGGAAAAGAACGTAAAAAAGACAAACACATGGAGGCTGAACAATATGTTACTAAATAACCAAGAGATCACTGAAGAAATCAAAGAGGAAATAAAAAAATACCTAGAGACAAATGACAATGAAAACACGATGACCCAAAACCTATGGGATGCAGCAAAAGCAGTTCTAAGAGGGAAGTTTATAGCTATACAAGCCTACCTCAAGAAACAAGAAAAATCTCAAGTAAACAATCTAACCTTACACCTAAAGAAACTAGAGAAAGAAGAACAAACAAAACCCAAAGTTAGCAGAAGGAAAGAAATCATAAAGATCGAGCAGAAATAAATGAAATAGAAACAAAGAAAACAATAGCAAAGATCAATAAAACTAAAAGTTGGTTCTTTGAGAAGATAAACAAAATTGATAAGCCATTAGCCAGACTCATCAAGAAAAAGAGGGAGAGGACTCAAATCAATAAAATTAGAAATGAAAAAGGAGAAGTTACAACAGACACCGCAGAAATACAAAGCATCCTAAGAGACTACTACAAGCAACTTTATGCCAATAAAATGGACAACCTGGACGAAATGGACAAATTCTTAGAAAGGTATAACCTTCCAAGACTGAACCAGGAAGAAACAGAAAATATGAACAGACCAATCACAAGTAATGAAATTGAAACTGTGATTAAAAATCTTCCAACAAACAAAAGTCCAGGACCAGATGGCTTCACAGGTGAATTCTATCAAACATTTAGAGAAGAGCTAACACCTATCCTTCTCAAACTCTTCCAAAAAATTGCAGAGGAAGGAACACTCCCAAACTCATTCTATGAGGCCACCATCACCCTGATACCAAAACCAGACAAAGACACTACAAAAAAAGAAAATTACAGACCAATATCACTGATGAATATAGATGCAAAAATCCTCAACAAAATACTAGCAAACAGAATCCAACAACACATTAAAAGGATCATACACCACGATCAAGTGGGATTTATCCCAGAGATGCAAGGTTCTTCAATATACGCAAATCAATCAATGTGATACACCATATTAACAAACTGAAGAAGAAAAACCATATGATCATCTCAATAGATGCAGAAAAAGCTTTTGACAAAATTCAACACCCATTTATGATAAAAACTCTCCAGAAAGTGGGCATAGAGGGAACCTACCTCAACATAATAAAGGCCATATATGACAAACCCACAGCAAACATCGTTCTCAATGGTGAAAAACTGAAAGCATTTCCTCTAAGATCAGGAACGAGACAAGGATGTCCACTCTCACCACTATTATTCAACATAGTTCTGGAAGTCCTAGCCACGGCAATCAGAGAAGAAAAAGAAATAAAAGGAATACAAATTGGAAAAGAAGAAGTAAAACTGTCACTGTTTGCAGATGACATGATATTATACATAGAGAATCCTAAAACTGCCACCAGAAAACTGCTAGAGCTAATTAATGAATATGGTAAAGTTGCAGGATACAAAATTAATGCACAGAAATCTCTTGCATTCCTATACACTAATGATGAAAAATCTGAAAGAGAAATTATGGAAACACTCCCATTTACCATTGCAACAAAAAGAATAAAATACCTAGGAATAAACCTACCTAGGGAGACAAAAGACCTGTATGCAGAAAACTATAAGACACTGATGAAAGAAATTAAAGATGATACCAACAGATGGAGGGATATACCATGTTCTTGGATTGGAAGAATCAATATTGTGAAAATGACTATACTACCCAAAGCAATCTACAGATTCAATGCAATCCCTATCAAATTACCAATGGCATTTTTTACGGAGCTAGAACAAATCATCTTAAAATTTGTATGGAGACTCAAAAGACCCCGAATAGCCAAAGCAGTCTTGAGGGAAAAAAATGGAGCTGGAGGAATCAGACTCCCTGACTTCAGACTATACTACAAAGCTACAGTAATCAAGACAATATGGTACTGGCACAAAAACAGAAACATAGATCAATGGAACAAGATAGAAAGCCCAGAGATTAACCCACGCACCTATGGCCAGCTAATTTATGACAAAGGAGGCAAAGATACACAATGGAGAAAAGACAGTCTCTTCAATAAGTGGTGCTGGGAAAACTGGACAGCTACATGTAAAAGAATGAAATTAGAATACTCCCTAACACCATACACAAAAATAAACTCAAAATGGATTAGAGACCTAAATATAAGACTGGACACCATAAAACTCTTAGAGGAAAACATAGGAAGAACACTCTTTGACATAAATCACAGCAAGATCTTTTTTGATCCACCTCCTAGAGTAATGGAAATAAAAACAAAAATAAACAAATGGGACCTAATGAAACTTCAAAGCTTTTGCACAGCAAAGGAAACCATAAACAAGATGAAAAGACAATCCTCAGAATGGGAGAAAATATTTGCAAACGAATCCACGGACAAGGGATTAATCTCCAAAATATATAAACAGCTCATTCAGCTCAATATTAAAGAAACAAACACCCCAATCCAAAAATGGGCAGAAGACCTAAATAGACATTTCTCCAAAGAAGACATACAGACGGCCACGAAGCACATGAAAAGATGCTCAACGTCACTAATTATTAGAGAAATGAAAATCAAAACTACAATGAGGTATCACCTCACTCCTATTAGAATGGGCATCATCAGAAAATCTACAAACAACAAATGCTGGAGAGGGTGTGGAGAAAAGGGAACCCTCTTGCACTGTTGGTGGGAATGTAAATTGATACAGCCACTATGGAGAACAATATGGAGGTTCCTTAAAAAACTAAAAATAGAATTACCATATGACCCAGCAATCCCACTACTGGGCATATACCCAGAGAAAACCGTAATTCAAAAAGACACATGCACCCCAATGTTCATTGCAGCACTATTTACAATAGCCAGGTCATGGAAGCAACCTAAATGCCCATCAACAGACGAATGGATAAAGAAGTTGTGGTACATATATACAATGGAATATTACTCAGCCATAAAAAGGAATGAAATTGAGTCATTTGTTGAGAAGTGGATGGATCTAGAGACTGTCATACAGAGTGAAGTAAGTCAGAAAGAGAAAAACAAATATCGTATATTAATGCATGTATGTGGAACCTAGAAAAATGGTACAGATGAGCCAGTTAGCAGGGCAGAAGTTGAGACACAGATGTAGAGAATGGACATATGGACACCAAGGGGGGAAAACTGCGGTGGGGTGGGGATGGTGGTGTGCTGAATTGGGCGATTGGGATTGACATGTATACACTGATGTGTATAAAATTGATGCCTAATAAGAACCTGCAGTATAAAAAAACAAACAAACAAAACAACTAATACTAAACTTTCATTGGGTTATTTGTATGGAAATATGTTAATATAAATGTTTCAGACATTACAAAAAAAAAAAAAAGAAAAGGGAACCGTCCTACACTGTTGGTGGGAATGTAAATTGGTGCAGTTATGGAGAACAGTATGGAGGTTCCTTAAAAAACTAAAAATAGAGTTGCCATACGATCCAGCAATCCCACTCTTGGGCATATATTCAAAGAAAACTCTAACTTGAAAAGATACATGCACCCCAATGTTCACAGAAGGACTATTTACAATAGCCAAGATATGGAAGCAACCTAAATGTCTATCAACAGATGAACGGATAAAGAAGATGTGGGGTGTGTGTGTGTGTGTGTGTGTGTGTGTGTGTGTGTGTGTGTGTGTGTGTACACATACACACACACATACACACAGAATTAATTATTAATCAGTCATAAAAAAGAATGAAATAATGCCATCTGCAGCAACATGGATGGACCCAGAGATTATCATACTAAGTGAAGTCAGTCAGACAGAAAAAGACAAATATCATATGCTATCACATATATGTGGAATCTAAAAAAATGATACAAATGAACTTATTTACAAAACAGAAACAGACTCAGACACAGAAAACAAGCTTACGGTTACCACAAGGGAAGGGGGGGATATATTTGGAATTTGGGATGAACAGATACAGACATATAAGGATCTACTGTATAGCACAGGAAACTACATTCAGTATCTTTTAATAACCTATAATGGAAAAGAATCTGAAAAAGTATATATATATATATATATATATATATATATATATATATATATATATAATCTGAATCACTTTGCTGTACACCTGAAACATTATAAATCAACTATACGTCAATAATTTTTTTTAATTTTTAAAGGAAAATAAATAAAATTTTAAAGGAAAATAAATAAACACCTCATATACATCTTCCTAAAGGGATATGGTGGGATGTTTATAAAAAGTGCCCAGCACACTGCCTGACACATGGTAGAAATGCATGACAGTTTCCTCCTCTCTCCTTCCTGGACTCTTGGAAGGAGCCCTAAGGTGAAGGTATTCATTGTCACAAACATTCATAAGCACTGACACTTAGAGCATATCTACTTCACAGTACACCCACCCTAACCTATCTTGAAATTGACACAGGCACAGAGACAGTTTCCTGGAAGCCTGAAAAAACAAAAACAACAAATCCTACATCCAGATTTGGAGAGCAAATTACCACTTATTAAGTACCTTCATACTATTTCCACCCTTACAGATATGTCCATCCTGAGTGCTAAGCCTCACTTTCTAGATACTTTTTCATCAGTTCCCTTCTTTCCCATGATCAGTACAACATGAGAATTTGCCAATTAACCTGAAGGAATGCGAACACTAATCAATCATGATAAAATTGCCAGGAATCTTGTATCTTTTACGAAGTAATCCTTATCCTGTGCATGATATAATCTGTCTTTGGTTGTCTCCACTATTCTAATTATTTAGATAGTAAGTCTAAGTAATAAAGCAAAGTTATGAGGTCTCCAAGGAGAGGAACAGTATCTATACATAATTCTGAACTAACCTAAACATCCGAGTGACCAATAAATGAATTTAAACATTTAGCTGAGACACTCTCTGTCCAATGGCCATGAGGATCACCATCAATGGTTTGCAGCACAAATGCCAACGTGCTTAGTTTTAAAGTTGTATCTAACTGACACACAAAGAAAAAAATTTGAATGAACCATCCTGGGAACTCAAAATGAACTTTAGTTTCTAAAATAAAATACCACCAAAATTTTGCCTCTTTTTACAAGTAGGGAAAGAAGAAGAAAAAGAAAAAAACCTAGATAAATTGGTATCTCTTCCTCCCTTAAAAAAATACATGAGGTAAGCTTATTTTTAAAGTGAAGAGCTTTAAGTCATTTTGAGATTTCCTCATCTATACAACAGGGATAATAAGAGTATCCATCATTACAGGGTTATGGCAAGGTTTAAATAAATAAATGTAAACTGCTCAATGAAATGCCTGTTACATAGTAATAACACCATCATCACCACCACCACCACCATCATTTTTAGGATCTGACCGCATTATTAACAGATCTGATTAGATAATAATAAGATCAAGAAGATGTACCAGGGAATTCCCTGGCGGTCCAGTGGTTAGGACTCCAAGCTTTCACTGTCAAGGGACTGGGTTCGGGTTCAATCTCTGGTCGGGGAACTAAGATCCCACAAGCCGCGAGGCAAGGCTCAAAAAAAAGAAGAAGAAGAAGGAGATGTACTACCACAGAGTGCCAATAAATTATCCACCTTTTTTTGGTTGCTAAAAGGAATACAATTTAAGCCAGGGAAATTAGCCAATAAGCACATCTCTTATGTCCCTCTCCCTGGGATTGAAATGGACTTCCTAAGTACCCCTGAGCCCTGCAGAACTGAGTTCAGTTTCACTTTGTACATCTGAGCTCAGTTCCCTTGTACATTTGGGAGTGGGGGGTGTACACGGCACACACATGCAAACTTTCCTTCAGTTTGATGGAGCATTTCCTTCCCTATAACTCTTGTGCATACAACTCCTTGTATATTCCCTCTCTCATGAAAAAGAAACACTGTAGTGATTAAGAAGAGTGTGAAATTCCATAAATTTTACAGCTCAAGAGAACAGTTGTGATAAATACACTGAAACAACAAAATCAGTGAAGAGAGTCTGGGCGGTGACAAGCAGCGGTGTGACATCTGGCGGAAGCCGAAGTCACAGCAAGGGGGAGAGAGGTGGGCGTGAGGAAGCATCCTGCCGAGCGTGGACACAGAAAAGGAGAGGAATTGACAGTCTTCCTTTGGAGCCAGGCCAGCCTCTGCCACCTCTAATTGAACAGGACGACGTCACTATGAGTGAGGTGCCTCGGAGAACGATGCAGTTTCTTTTGCGATGTGCTGCACACCTTGGAACATTAAGCGCGTGAAGCATAAACCCATTCCTTGTGGGTCGGGAATTTGGTAGGAGAGGCAGAACCACCAACGGGACAAAGGATTTAGCTAATGATGACAGTGTTTCAATAAACAGACTTCTAAACAGAGACTGGGCTTTGAAGGAAACAGTGCCTGCTATTTCATTTAGTCCAGCCGATTGCCAAAGCTGCCTAAAATTCCATCTTTGGCACCGAGAATATTTCACAAAAATGCAGTTTACAGAGTTAGAAGGGATCTAAGAGCTCATCTAGTTTATCCAATGTCCCTCTCACAAATGTGGGGACTCGGGTTCAAAGAGGGGACAGTGACTTACTGTAAACCACAGGGCTAATTAGAGTCAGGACCAGAATTCAGGCTTTCTGATCCCAAGACTTGTGTGCTTTTCTAGGAAACGATGCTGCCTCCACAAAATGGAAATTAGTGTGAAAATATGATTCAATATGTAAATGTCAGTTTCACACTCAAATAGTTCAGAATGTACTATTTCGCATACCAGCATCTATTGTCCTCTATTTCATGTATTACATCTTATATGACCAATAATATTTTAAGTTTTAAAAGGGCAGACCATTTAATGGGCAGACCGTTTAATGTCAGACCATTATGACTCCTCTAAAGGGTCTACAACTATGCAAGATATGTAGTAGGTACTAAATAAATATAAATAGATGCCAACACCTTAACTGCTTTGCCAATGCCCAATTTTTCAACTCTGTTAATAAATAAAATGGATCCACTGTTATTTTCTTACACTGGTGCTCTGAACTCTCAATCAGGAGCTTGTGTCCAATAACCAATGGAATTTATTAGCTATCTGCTTTGGCTGGGTTTGGTGGTATAACTTTAAAATTTCAATGTCAATTTTGCCATTTTAATTAAAGAAAGACTTTGTACCTATACTGGAATTTCAGTGTTCACTATTTCAAACACTTTTAAAAAATCTAAAAGATTTCAGCAGCTTCCAACTGTCCTTGTGACCAAGTACTTTTCCCAGCTCTAAGAGATTATGGTTCTATGGATGGGGATAGGGCTGGGCTGGGGAAGAACTACTTATCCCTAATGCCTAAGCAATACAGAATCATTTGCACCTTGATTTTAATCCTCTCTGACAGAGTCCTTTTTAAGCAAACCCATCAATCTCTTTTTCTAATAACAGTGGTGACTATGCCTTAAGCAAAAACATAGAGTTTACAAAAGGCCTCAACCAAATCCTGCAAGAGTTCTCCGAGACTGCACAGGATAATTATGAAATGAGTGAATGCCCCAACCAACTTCACTTTTGCATGTGGAATGTGAATACATTATAAATACAATAAATGTTATTGAGCATTTACTATGTGAGAAGCATTGTGCCAGGTGATAAAGATGGAAACCTGGATCTGGAATGAGCTGAGAAGGTAGACTGGAGTAGGAAAGATTTCAGATGGAGGAAACAGCACATGTGAAGGTAAAGAAACATGGAGGAACATGGAATATTTGGGTACTGGTGAATATGGGACATGTATACTTAGTGAACTAGGTGATTTCAGTAGGAAGCAGAGAGGAAGTGGGATAACAGGAATTGAAACGATACTGTCACTGGCTTCCTAGACTAAAGAATATGAACTTCAGGGGAGTTCCCTGCTGGCCTAGTGATTAGGATTCTGGGCTTTCACTACTGTGGCCCGGGTCCAATCCTGGTCGGGGAACTGAGATCCTGCAAGCCATGTGGCTCAGCCAAAAAAAAAAAAAGAATATAAACATCAGTATGGAAACCATGGAGAAACCAGTGAAAACTGCTCCCATTCCCATGACAATACAAGTCTTTTTCATGTGTTAGAACACTGCAGAAGCAGTAGGAATGGAGGGGGAGATATGGAATATAAGATATATCAATATTTAGAAAGTAGAATAGATAGGAGTTAATGAATAGTAGAATAGAAGATGAGGGAAAAAGAGGAGTTAAGAGAATGCTCAATAAAGGGAAAGGTGGAGGAGCAATGTAAAAAACTCAACTGAGACCCAATGAGGCTTAAGTTGAGCTGTTCAGAAGTAGCTGGAAAGAAAAAATAATGTATAGCTGAAATCATGAGACTGAATGAAGAGTCAGCCAGTTGGGAGGTTTTATTTATACAAACACACATTCCTAAGTTCACATGTGGAAGACAATAAAGGAAACAATTACAACAGGACACTATGGCACAGGTATTTGTAGGTTGCCATGAGAGCACAAAGAAGCTCTCATGAATGACGAACATATGTGGAGAAATACAGTTTCCCTGGAAAATGATGAATTGAGTTTTAACCAGCAATTAAAAGTTAGCCTTCGGAGACGTGGAAGTACATTCAGGGGAGAATGACCAGCAAAGTGGTGGAGTAGGCAAAGGCAGAGATACAAGAGAGAACACACAGCAGGTTAGGGGAAGTACAAGTAACTCAGTATGAAGCAGAGAATGCCAGTGAGAAAGGGGTGACAGGTAGGTCTGGAGACAAAGCAGAGGAATAAGTGAAAGAAGAGAGATGAAGCAGAGAGGCTAATTTCGAAGACTGTGAACACCTAAGTTGAAGAGAGCAGTTCTGGGAGCTGAGAAAAAACCGGCCTATTGCTCCTTCATGATCACAAGCTGGGACCAGTCCTGTTACCTACTATTGCCACTCAGAGGAAAAAAAGGAGGTACAATGTTGGAAGTTGAAAATAGTTTCCTCTTAATCTTGTGATGGAAAAAATAGTATGAGTTTAAACTGATCAGAATCAGAATACTATACTGAGCTTCACCATAGAGAAGTTAAATTAAACTGACTGAATTTCCTTGTTCTTTCCCGCTTCAGATACACTCATCTTCTGTTGCACTAAAACACAAACCAGCCCATGTTTATAAATTCTCACACTAAATTAAAAAATAAGGAAGCAAGTGTGCCTCAAATGAAGCAAACCTTTTATTTTCAGAAGCCCAAGACAAAATAAAAGAAACTTACTCTGAAAATGAGAGACTGTCTAACCAAGGTTTCCCATTTCTTTTGTCCGCCTTAGTTCATTCTCTGAAAGTGTATTTGGCATACTCGTTTGATGCTGGCAGATGCAAAAGCATAATATAAAAATTGTCGGGCTTCCCTGGTGGCACAGTGGTTAAGAGTCTGCCTGCCAATGCAGGGGACATGGGTTCGAGCCCTGGTCTGGGAAGATCCCACATGCCGCGGAGCAACTAAGCCCGTGAGCCACAACTACTGAGCCTGCGCGTCTGGAGCCTGTGCTCCGCAACAGGAGAGGCTGCGACAGTGAGAGGCCCGCGCACCGCGATGAAGAGTGGCCCCCGCTCGCCACAGCTGGAGAAAGCCCTCGCACAGAAACGAAGACCCAACACAGCCAAAAATAAATAAATAAATAAATAAATTTATTAAAAAAAAAAAATTGTCTTCATTCTCCTTTAACAATGATTAGCTCATGTTCAAATATTTTTGCTTAACACACTGGCAAAAATTCTTATAATGGATGATTTCTTGAACTTAAGCTCAGGAATGTCACTGCATTTACAACCAACATTTCCCCCCCCACCCCACTATTGTTTTTTTCTTTTCTTTTTTTTTAAATAAATTTATTTATTTTATTTATTTTTGGCTGCGTTGGGTCTTCGTTGCTGCACACGGACTTTCTCTAGTTGTGGTGAGTGGGGGCCACTCTTCGTTGAGGTGCACGGGCTCCTCATTGCGGTGGCTTCTCTTGTTGCGGAGCACGGGCTCTAGGCGCGCGGGCTTCAGCAGTTGTGGCTCACGGGTCCAGTAGTTGTGGCTCGCGGGCTCCAGAGCACAGGCTCAGTAATTGTGGTGCATGGGCCCAGTTGCTCTGTGGCACGTGGGATCCTCCTGGACCAGGGCTCAAACCCATGTCCCCTGCATCGGCAGGCGGATTCCCAACCACTGCGCCACCAGGGAAGCCCCTACAACCAACATTTTATTTTATTTTATTTTTATTTTTGGCCGCCCCACGCAGTTCTCTGACCAGGGACTGAACCTGTGCCCCTGCCAGTGAAAGCACAGAGCCCTAACCACTGGACCGCAAGGGAATTCCCACAACCAACATTTTAAACTTTAAAAGCAAAACACCTTTTAAATTATTATTTGAAAAACCTATGTTTTTAAAATGCTGTTAAGTGAAAAGTTAGGCATGTGTTTTTGTGAAAAAAAATAATAAAGGCTCAAGGTCAAAAGTGGCTTTATCGTTTTACAGTTGTACTACAAAAGACAGTCCACTTGGCCTTGAAGTCTCACGTGCCCCATCTGAATGTGGAGGACAGTATTGCTTGCCTGATAGCTGTGAGGAATGAAAAGTACTCATCTGTGTTAAAGTTCCTAGAAGAAGGCCTAGGAAGTAGTAGGTGCCCAATAACTGTCAAATGAATCTGAATTTTAGGAGCAAAAAATTTAACATTGTGTGTATCTCAATTTTTAGCAAAATTATATTTGAAAGTTACCCCTCAAAAATTATGAAATTTCTGTAAATTTTACTTTCTAAAACCATCACTAACCCCAAGTTTGAATGGTTCTTCTATGAAAGTTGTAATCTTCTCGTAATTAGAAGTTTAGAAATTTAATGAGTTGAAATGCAACAAGGCACAGATGCCTTATTATACCAACGAGTTAACACAGTATTTGTTTTCTACATTAACTTTACTTGCTAATCAAAAATACTGCTTTCTCCCAAATAACATCAAAATAAAATTGCTGATTGTGCAATGGCAAAACCAACAATACCATGTCCGCAACAAGGCCACTTGAATTTTTTTTCATGAGCTGGCAGTTTCCAGGGAAAATATAAGACTCCATATACCTTTAAGTCAGTTCTCAAAAAATTCAAGTGCAGAAGCCATGCTCTGTACACCCTAAGGCATATATATTAAGTTGTACATGCTAAGCATGCCCATGAATATCTTTGTTTTTGGGGTTTTTTTTTGTTTTTTTTTGGGGGGGGGTCGGGAGTTTGGCTCTGCCACTCGGCTTACAGGATCTCAGTTCCCCAACCAGGGACTGAACCTGGGCCACAGCAGTTAAAGTCCAGAATCCTAACCACTAGGCCACCAGGGAACTCACACCCATGAATATCTTTGCATGTTGAACATCTGAGCTGATTCATCTCCCTGAGTTAAGAAGTTAAGTCTGCTGGAAAAGACTATTTAGGACTATATATAACTGTATATGTTTTCAGATGTCCATAGCAACTAGGAAATCCTGGAGAAAAGACTATTTAGAAGCCCTTCTAGGGACTTCCCTGGCGGTCCAGTGGTTAGGACTCTGTGCTCCCAATGCAGGGGGCACAGGTTCAATCCCTGGTCGGGGAACTAAGATCCCGCGTGCTGCACAGTGCAGCCTAAAAAAAAAAAAGCCCTTCTATTAGAACACCATGCTCCCCATTAGCAGCCTAGGTCCAACACAAGTTACTCCCACCTCTTCAATGGACATGAAAGCTCCTCACTGGTCTCCCTGCTTTCTTCTACTTTCCCTAAATGCTCTACCAAAGAGTAGCCAATGATCTAACCAAATCTCATCTGATCATGTTAACCCCCTCTTAGCCAACAAGCTTCCAGGGAGGCCCACTGCTTTTAGCACAATGCTTTTTCATCAAAGTCCTCGTAACATGGACTACCTCTCTAGTTTCAATCTCTTACCATTCCCCTAAAACCCTGAGTCACATTCAACAAACTACTTTAGATTATGGATTTTGTATATGTAAGTGTTTATAGTAAAAACTATATAAGGATATTTATTTCTATTTGTTTTCCCATCAATAGAGCCCTACTTTGTATTCTGTACCCCACTAGTTAAAACAGATAAAAAATTAGGAATAGGAGGCTCAGAGAACTATTTGTGCCTACCCCAAACATCATGAGAAAATCACTGTGCCTAACCTAACCTACTCTCTCATACTCCTTCAGGTCTGCACTTCCAGTTTTCCTTTCTGTTGCATCTTTGCTTTAATGACAGCTGGTCCTTCAAAGCTCAAGTTAGGCTCTATTCGCAGAGCAACTACCTGTAAGGCTACTGCAGTACTTGTCACTCTGCAGTACAGTTGACTATTTACTTCTCTGTTGCCCCATCTGAAGGCACACACTGAGCTTTGCACCTCTGTTCCCTCAGCCCCAAGGACAATGCAGGCTGTAGGTTTGTTGACTGGATGGCTATCAGCACCTATGGAACTTCTCAGCTGTACGAAAGTGTACAAATTAGGAGGCATCAGAAAGGGAAATGTGGAATTCTGGCAGGGCATTTCAGTTTATAAAGATTCAGAGATTATTTCCTCTCCCTTCCCTTTTTCTTTCCAATCTAGTTCATGCTATCTGCTCTACTGTCTACACTCAAAAGTAATGGTAAATCTGAACTTTTTTTCATTTTTAGCTCTTAAAAAATGTGTTACGCTTTCCTACCCCTTTACTCTTCCGTTTTATTCTCTTAAACTTTTTTGGTGAAACAACACACTCACATAAAAGTACATAAAACATACATGTACAGCTTAATGAATAAAGTGAACATACATATAACTACAACCAAGGTCAAGAACTAGAACAGTCAACTATTTCTTCCTCCAAAGGCTTCCTATTCCCCTTCATTTTAGATAACTGTGGGAGAGAATAAAGAAAACCTCACAGTTTTTTGGATCAGCCCCTGAATTCATATCTCTGCACGATCCTGGGCCATGGCAGGTAAAGAGAAGCACTAAGATGCCAGGGTACATGTGTATTTGTATCTGTAAGTATGTGTGAGGGCATGCCCTCACAGGCCAAGGCATTGGTGAAAAGCAATCTTAAAAGGTAGGGTAAATCTATATTTCTAATGGTAAACACTCTGCTGCTTAGTAAAACAGTACTCTGCTGCTTACAGCTTAAACCAAACCTTAACAAACAGGAAACAAACAGGATAATTTTCAAGACACAAGTTTCAAAACAACACAAATTTAAGCCCAATTACCTATATTTGCTTCACCCCCATTGTGGATAGGAAAGATGCTTTAAGTGAAAAGTTGGCATTATGGGGTCACACAATCCCAGCCACCCAATAGGCTCATTCCATTCAACCAGAAGAGGGGTTCTCTATGCTCACAGCAGGCATACAACAGGGTGGCACATATATGCTCTCTGAGTGAGAAAGCAACACCTTCTCACATACAACCCCCTGGAGAGAGATGGGGAAGGGGAGGGGGGAGGACTTTACACCTGCAAACTCCTAACTCTATCAGCGCTAGGACTGGGAAAAACAGCACATATTTTAAAAAAAGAAAAAAGGTTTCCTGATAAAGCCAGTAACTTTTAAAGAAGGATGTTCTTAAGCCATTTTTTCCTAGGAGACTAGTAAGTGTAATGACTCAACATCCAAGTCTTTGTCTCCTTAATGGACTGAGTCAAGCCCTAATGACTGTATAAGCAAACTGCTTAAAAGGGCAGCTGTCAGAATTCTTATTCTTCTTGGCAGAAAAACACTATAAGCACAAAGTGTTGTCATACTAATTAAGGCATCTCAACTTCAAGGCACATCTGTCCCTGGGCCTTTGGATAATCAAAATGACCACTAAAAATAGAACAGTGGTATCTCCAATGGGGCAGGTATGAGCCACTCCCAATCCTAAGAGATTCCAGTGAGAAGTGACCTGGGATGCACACGTCTTACAATACCATTGAATGTCCATCTATATGTAGCCATATGTTTTAAGTTTTTACTTTATGTTCTATTAAGGTTAGCAGACAAAAGTAATTAACAGACATATAACTCTTGGCCCATAGTGAAAATCCAGCTAGCTGACTAGCTAACTGAGGTCTGGCAGGGAAGAAAACTGCTCTCCAGGTCTAAAAAAAATACTGCTTGCATTGAAACTCCATGAGTTTCATGATGAACATCTTGGTATGTTTTTTCAATTTCCCCATCACCAAAAGTAAGCCAGCTCTGTCTGTCAAGATGCCCAGGCTGCACGGCAGCAGTGTCAAAGGCTGCCATTTGCTTCAAGGCACTGCCATATGCAGGAGCACAACATTTTGTCTCTGGAAAATAAACACATCTGCCTTTGCCAGTGTCCTCCTACTGTGCCGCCCATCTGGAGCAGGTGAGCTGGAAGGCAAGCCTGGGCATGGGTGAGACGGGGGTGAGCAGGGGAGATGAGGCCTCAAGGGAGATGGCACATGGAGGAAGAAGGCAGTGCTGTGTCATGTCACATCCTGCTAACCACATTTGCCAAAAAGCTTGTGAAATTACCCTTATTAGTGATATTTTAATCACATGTAACAAATGGTTGGTTGTTTTTAGGGGACAAGACCTGCAAAGTCAAGGTTCCACCTGGGCCATCTGTTCACAAGGTCACATGACCTCACTGATACCAATAAACAGATGATATCTTCGTGCCAGCCACCAAAGGCACGAGGACAATATTGTCCTTTGGATAGAAGGCTCAAAGCAACAGGGTTCTTCTAGGACAGGACCACACAATACCTGCCTACTATTAACCAGACCAAACACACTCAAATTCAGGCCAGAGTGCTGAGACGAGTCACTTCTGGAAATGACTGATACCTGAAATTCTTTCCTTTATATTCTTTCCCTTTCACTGAAAAAAATAAATTCAAGTCTGGTTATGGTCTTGACATCAGATCTTTTTTTTTTTTAAATTGAGTACAGTTTTGATTTACAAGATGGTATTCATTTCAGGTATACAGCAAAGTGATTCAGCTATATATATATTTTTCATATTGTTTTCCATCATAGGTTATTACAAGATCTTGAATATAGTTCCCTGTGTTATATAGTAAATCCTTGTTCCTTATCTGTTCTATGTAGAGTAGTTTGTGTCTGTTAATCCCATACTTCTAATTTAACCCCCACTCGTCCCCTTCTCCTTCAGTAACCATAAGTTTGTTTTCTAAGTCTGTGAGTCTGTTTCTATTTTGTATATAAGTTCATTTGTATTATTTTTTTAGATTCCACATATAAGTGATATCATAAAATATTTGTCTTTCTCCACCTGACTTACTTCATTTAATATGATATTCTCTAGGTCCATCGTTGTTGCTGTGAATGGCATTATTTCATTGTTTTTTACAGTTGAGTAACTGTACTCACTGTGTATATATACCACATCTTCTTAAACGAGTTGTCTGTTGATGGGCACATGGGCTGTTTCCATGTTTTGGCTGTTGTAAATAGTGCTGCTATGAACATCGGGGTACATGTATCTTTTCGAATTAGGGCTTTTGTCTTTTCTGGAAATATGCCCAGGAGTGGGATTGCTGGATCATATGGCAACTCTATTTTTAATTTCTTAAGGAACCTCCATAGTGTTTTCCATAGTGGCTGCACCAATTTACATTCCCACCAACAGTGTACAAGGGTTCCCTTTTTGCCACACACTCTCCAGCATTTATTATTTGTAGACTTTTTGATGATAGCCATTCTGACTAGTGTGAGGTGATACCTCATTATAGTTTTGATTTGCATTTCTCTAATAATTAACAATGTTGAGGGCTTCCCTGGTGGCACAGTGGTTGAGAATCTGCCTGCCAATGTAGGGGACACAGGTTCGAGCCCTGGTCTGGGAAGATCCCACATGCCGTGGAGCAGCTAAGCCCATGCACCACAATTACTGAGCCTGTGACCTAGAGCCCATGAGCCACAACTACTGAGCCCGCGTGCCCAGAGCCTGTGCTCCACAAAAAGAGAAGCCACCACAATGAGAAGCCCGTGCACCGCAACCAAGAGTAGCCCCCGCTCGCTTAGAGAAAGCCCGTCCGCAGCAACAAAGACCCAACACAGCCAAAATTAAATAAATAAATAAATTTATAAATTTATAACAAACAAACAAAAAAAAATGTTGAGCATCTTTTCATGTGCCTGTTGGTCATCTGTATGTCTTCTCTGGAGAAATGTCTATTTAAGTCTTCTGCCCACTTTTTAATTGGGTTGTTTGTTTTTTTGATGCTGAGTTTTATGAGCTGTTAGTATATTTTGGACATTAACCCCTTGTCAGTAGCATCATTTGCAAATATTTTCTCCCATTCCGTACTTTGTCCTTTTGTTTTGTTGACGGTTTCCTTCACTGTGCAAAAGCTTTTAAGTTTGATTAGGTCCCATGTCTTTATTTTTGCTTTTATTTCTTCTGCCTTGGGAGACTGACCTAAGAAAATATTGCCACAATTTATGTCCAAGAATGTTTTGCTTATGTTCTCTTATAGGAGTTTTATGGTGGCATGTCCTGTATTTAGGTCTTTAAATCATTTTGAGTTTATTTTTGTATGTGGTGAGAGGGAGTGTTCTAATTTCACTGATTTACATGTAACTGTCCAGCTTTCCCAATACCACTTGCTAAAGATTGTCTTTTCTCCATTGTATATTCTTGCCTCCTTTGTCATCGATTAATTGACCATAGGTATGTGGGTTTATTTCTGGCTCTCTATTCTGTTCCATTGATCTACATGTCTGTTTTTGTGCCAATACCACGTTGTTTTGATTACTGTAGCTTTGTAGTATTTGACATCAGATCTTTAAATCATGCTATTTGGGAGCTGGAAGAAACCATAAAAATTACCCATATGCTTTTGCTCGCAAGGTTTTTCATCTAGCTCATGGGAGAGCTAGTGCTATACCTCCTGCAGCAGGGATCTTTCAATTTTACTAGTTTTCAAACTTCAGTAGGAAAGGGACAGAGAAGTCACTTCTTCAAATAAAATCTTACATGGAATTCCTATATATAAAATAGATGAAAGTTGGGAATTCTCTGGTGGTCCAGTGGTTAGGACTCGGTGTTTTCACTGCCAGAGCCCGGGTTCAATACATGGCCGGGGAACTAAGATCCCACAAGTCATGCAGCACGGCCAAACAAAAAAAAAAACAAAGCAAAAAAATTAAAATAGATAAAAGTTGAGCTGATCTATATGAAGCAGAGCTAAAGTTTCACTACACTGGTCTTCCTTGGTGAGTTTCCTGAGGCAGCTTCATGTAATAAAGTTTGAAAACCACCATACCAGGCTGGATGATATTTTTCCAACATTATTTCTATTTTTTGCTTGCTAAGCATTTACAGGTATAGCCCCATAAGAAGATAAATTACCAAAGGCTCATCAAGCACTTCAGAAAATGTTCTCTGAAAACACTTTGGCCAGTGAATAGCAGCAGTAAAGCCCTGAAGATTACACACCATGGAGGCCAGCATTCTACTCTAAGCCTTGTCACAAACTCTGCGTTCCCCAAGGATATCAAATCCGGCTGGTTCATCTCTCAGTTCCCACATATGTAAAATGGAGATATCCATGGATAATAACAGATAATTTTAGGGCATTCATATGGACTACACCAAATGTGCCACATTTGACCATAGGTATGTGGGTTTCAAGCAAGAAATAGCTCCATAATTAATCACTCTCCCTTCTGTAGTCCTTTAATCAAATCATAAGGAGAATTTAAACAAGCATCATGCAAACTATGCCTGTAAGTCATTACAAATTTTTCAAAATAATCCTGTTAAAAATCTAGCAGCTCCTTAATGATGGAGTCATTTATTAAATACTTATTCTCTTTCAGGGAGTTACCATTCACTCATTCAAAATATATTTTATTAAATTTATTAAACCAATGGCATACATAATTTGCCACAATTGATCACTCCTTCCTTCTTAATAGATGAAGAAAGTGAGGCTCAGGAAACATAAGTAACTTATTCAAGATTACACAAGCTAGTACATACCAGAGAAGAGATCAGAACTTTGGTATATCTGACTCCAAAATCCATGCTCAAAGAAGCCTCATAAACATTTAAGATTGGGGGAAAAAAAAATATTTGAGATTGGGGAGTCAAACCTATAGCAAAAGCCTAATAAGCCCTTTCTCTGCTCGTTGGGGCTAACCAGGAGCCGACCAACTTAACTGTACACATGAGTCTAAATAAAAACTAAAACGAAGGTTCTTGATTTTTTCCTCCAATCTGTGTCTTTTTCATCTTCTCCTGCTGATTTCATATCTTTAATTCTTACATGAAGTAACACCTATTCATTAAGAATACTTTAATAAAATTCCCTTCCAGTGTACAAATGCACAATAACATTTTCAATGGTATATGTGGACCTAACTGGATGACATTTATTCAGCAAACATTTATTGAACACCTACCATGGGCACATATTTATACCTTAACTATATAATCCTATGTGGGGATCTTGACTTTTTAGTAGAACTGAATATTTCATGCCTCCCTAAATGAACAAGCACACTTGTACATTAGTCCAGTAACTAATAAAGGAGACAGTACGAAAGAGTATGGTATTTGAAGTTAAGAGTCTTACTTCAGCCTTTTATAGGTGATATATGTGCCTCTGGTATACTTGGACACATAAGAGGAATATTTAACCCTTCTATTAACCAGTCTTAGCATCTCTGTAAGCAAAATGGGACTAACTCATCTTATGGTACCATAAGAAGCACTAAATAAGGTCCCATATATGGTTATCTAGGATAGCACTGTCCAAGAAAACTTTCTCTGATGATGAAAATGCTCTATATCTGTAATGTCCAATATGGTAGCCATTAGCCACATGTGGCTATTGAGCACTTGAAATGTGGCTAATGTGACTGAGGAACCAAAGTTTTTTAAAGAAACAAAAGTTTATTTCTCTTTCAAAGTCCAGGAGACTCTCACCTAGGAACTGAATTTTAAATTAAATTGAAATAAAATTTTTTATTGAAACATAGTTGATTTACAATATTATATTAGTTTCAGGTATCTAACACAGGGATTCAATATTTTTATACATTATACTCCGTTTAAAGTTATTACAAAATAATGGCTATATTTCCCTGTGCTGTACAATATATCCTTGTTGCTCATTTATTTTATACATAGTAGTCTGTATCTCTTAATGCCATACTTCTATCTTGCCTCTCCTCTCTTCCCTCTCCCCACTGGTAAGCACTAGTTTGTTCTCTGTATCTGTGAATCTGTTTCTGTTTTGTTATATACATTTGTTTGTTTTATTTTTTAGATTCCACATATAAATGATAAGAGTACTTGTCTCTCTCTGACTTATTTCACTAAGCTTAGTATCCTCTAGGTCCATCCACGTTGTTGCAAATGGCAGAATTTCATTCTTTTTTACGGCTGAGTAATATTCCATTGTATATATGTGTGTGTGTGTGTATGTTTGTGTATATATATATATATATATATATACACACACACACATATACCATATCTTTTTTATCCATTCATCTATTGATAGTTTTAATTAATTTAAATTTAATTAGCCACATATGACTAGTGGCTACCATACTGGACTGTGTCAATCTAGAAAAAAGCCTAGCACATAATAGATGGTCAATGTTGGTTTACTTCTGTTTTCCTTATCAATATCAGTATCCCACTCTTTACCAGCAAATCAGTTCAACTAAAATAGCACAACAAACAATCTCCGATAGGAAACTAACTTATAGCTATTAAATTGCTTCTTCGACCAAACAGTTAAGAGCAGCATAAAAACAAAAGTGAATTTATTAGGTCTATGTGCCATACACTGTGCTAACAGCTTTGTGTGATTACCTCATTTAATCTTTATAATAACTCTATGAAGTAGGTGCCATTATTCTATAAGTAGAGAAATTAAGCTTAGAATTTGTCCAAAGACACATAGCTAGCAAGTCAGTGGGCAAAGATTTAAACCCAGGCAGTGTAATTCCAGACACTGTGTTTAACCAACAAGCTAAACCACCTGCATCTTAAAGAACCAATTTACATAAAATTGGCAAACAGCACAGTACACAACAAACTGGAAATCAAACAATTTGAGCTACAGACACAAAGTTACACATGCTAACTAGCTGACTCAAAGTAAGTCTCATGTGTCAACTGGTGTGACTATATAAATGTACCAAATCTAGTGACTTTGTAGTTATTAGGAAGACTGAAAAACTACCATCACCTTTCTCCCCATAATAAAATGACTGAAATATGAATTAGTATTTTAGAACTAACGATCTATTTTGACTGGAGGGTGGGGGAGCAGGGATTGGACCTAGAAGCACAAGGCAGAGGTAATCAATATTTACAAGAGCCCCATGTCACTGTCTACAAGGGATATTTATTTGTTAAGACATCAAACATTTCTGCTAGGAGATTAACCGGATTCACTACATTTGCATGAAGCACACTGCCACTCTTATCTCAATTCTAAAAGAAGCTTAACTCACTTATGTCTGTAGCATTTAAGACAAAGTGTTTACTGTGCCCAAAGCTGGAATTCTTATTCCAATTCTGCCTGACAAGTCAGAGGAATATTTTACACAGCAAGCCACAGCACACTCTTTACTGAATACCACAGGAACTTCTAAGTGGCAGGAAAGGTCATATGTGATTCATTTTCCTCTCTCGTGGAGAAATGAACAAAAAAGGCCACTGACCTTTCACCCAGATCAAAACAATGCATGTAAATTTGTCTCCTCTCCCCTATCCATCATGTTTCTAGCCTCTCTTCAAACTTCATAATCCTTCATATTGCACAAACCCCTTGGTCAAAAACAGCAAAAAGAGATCCTATTTATTGAAGATAATTAATGAGAACCTACTGTATAGTTCAGGGAACTCTACTCAATGCTCTGTGGTGACCTAAATGGGAAGGAAATCCAAAAAAGAGAGGATATATGTATATGTATAGCTGATTCACTTTGCTGTACAGTAGAAACTAACACAACATTGTAAAGCAACTATACTCCAATAAAAATTAATTAATTTAAAAAAAGAGATTCTATTTATTGAGAAGTTCTCAATTCAGCATTATTAGGCACTAGAAAATAAACTGCTTTAAAGATCTGTAAAAAATAACTAAAATAAACCAAAAGCCTGTACTTGTTTTGATTTCTGTCATAACTCAGCTTAAGCAAGTCCAGATGGAAAAAAAAACCTAAAAACCTATGTTCCAGAAACATTACTGAAAAACCAAGGAGCTGTCAAGGCAGAACAGGCAAGTAATTATGGCACCATTAGTGTAGCTTTTGCCTGACCTGCTGTGTGACCTGGAGCTAATCCCTTTGCCACTTTATGCTTTTCATTCCGTATCATTGATAGAGAATTAACTGCTATATATTTCAGCGGACTAGTGAGTAGATTAAATTATTAAGCAAAATGCTTTGGGCAAAAGTCATATGAATGTTAAATATTACGATTTACAAGCATTCACTTTCCTAGCACTCCTGCGGGGTTAGGAAGTTATCTCGATTTCATAGATGAGTAAACAGGCACAGGGGGTAAGGTCACATGGTAAAGCTCTGTTTACAAAGTCCCTGTGGGAAGGGAATAATACATACCTGTAGCAATCATACGAACATTCTTAGCACATCCTATACAATCTTTAATACAGTCAATCCTTTTTTTCCCCTTTCTTTCTTTTTTCATTCAATCCTTAACTTAATGTTGCATCTTTTAACATGCTGTCAGTGGAACAGTGACAGCTCTAAGGTAACAACAAGGTCAGAATAAGTGAGAAAGAATAATTCTGTGTGCCTAGGCAAGAAGAGTCATTGAAAGACACAGTTACGGGCTTCCCTGGTGGCGCAGTGGTTGGGAGTCTGCCTGCCAATGCAGGGGACACGGGTTCGAGCCCTGGTCTGGAAGGATCCCACATGCCGCGGAGCAACTAAGCCCGTGAGCCACAACTACTGAGCCTGCGCGTCTGGAGCCTGTGCTCCGCAACGGGAGAGGCCACGACAGTGAGAGGCCCGCGCACCACGATGAAGAGTGGCCCCCGCTCGCCACAGCTGGAGAAAGCCCTCGCACAGAAACGAAGACCCAACACAGCCAAAAATAAATAAATAAATAAATAAATAAATAAATTTATTAAAAAAAAAAAAAAGACACAGTTAATCTCAAAATGAAATTTGCATTATTATTTTTACGGTTTTATCTCTACTACCGAGTAATTCAACCATGGGAAATAAGAAACATGGTTTGCTATGAAAACACTGAAAAAAAAGTAAAAGGCCATCACAGGGCCTTCCTGTTGGTGTACCTCATCCAGATTCTCTGCAATGTATATTCACCCTCTGGGCTTTAATTAGCAACTATGCAGAAAGAAAAAACAAATCCAACAAGACTGAAAAATAACAAGTAGCAATGGTAAGGGCTCAGGAAGGCCAAACAGGGCAAAAATACGACTCGTGTGTAACAGGAACAGAAAAGAAGCACAGACTTCTCTGCTCCTAAGGCTGCTTGTTATATTGCTTACCCGACTCCGAAGATAGTCAGCCAGGTTTCGGCGAGTGAAATTAGCTGCTGCTGTGGGAGACAATTCATAACCTGGTATGAAAGATAAATAATCATATTTAAAGTGAAGCAGAAGGAATATCAGTACCCAAATCCTTCCACTACTCCTGTTCTTACAGCCTACCACCCTCTGGACATTCAGAGTATACACCAAATAAAGAGTACAATCATACTTCTTCTCAACGGTTGTGAAATAGCTAGTTAGTACTGGCAGTAATTACTGTTCATAAAACAGAACCAACGTAACTATTCTACAGTGAGATCAAATTCATAGCCTTGCTCAAGCTATTCCTTCAACAGACTGTGGTTTCCTCTGTAGAAGGAAAGAGGTACAAATACACAGGTGTTGGAAAAAAAGAAAAAGGTCTTGAGATGACAATTTTTAAAATTTATATAAAAAGGGATATCGGGAAAAGAGAGGCTGGAAATTAGGATAGCCTCAGAGACATACTTTATGAGGTTTTCTTTTCTTTAAAAAAAAAAAAAATTTTATTAAGAAGTGTATTATTTTCAAAAGTACAAGCCACAGGGAAAAAATGTTTCTATCACTATCTACAATACTTTAAAAATAGAGGATCTCCAGCATAAAACCTCTAAGTAAAGTTGTAATGCCAGCAAAAGTACAGCCCAGAGGAATGGCGTCAGGTGTGCATTAACAATGCACTCGAGAGCCTCCCATCAAGCCTCTTAGATAGCCTCAACCACCAAAGGACAGACAGCAGAAGCAAGAAAAACTACAATCCTGCAGCCAGTGGACCAAAAACCACAGTTACAGAGAGATAGACAAGATGAAAAGGCAGAGGGCTATGTACCAGATGAAGGAACAAGAAAAAAAAACCCCAGAAAAACAACTAAATGAAGTGGAGATAGGCAACCTTCCAGAAAAAGAATTCAGAATAATGATAGTGAAGATGATCCAGGACCTCGGAATAAGAATGGAGGCAAAGATCGAAAAGATGCAAGAAATGTTTCACAAAGACCTAGAAGAATTAAAGAACAAACAAACAGAGATGACCAATACAATAACTGAAATGAAAACTACACTAGAAGGAATCAATAGCAGAATAACTGAGGCAGAAGAACGGATAAGTGACCTGGAAGACAGAATGGTGGAATTCACTGCTGCGGAACAGAATAAAGAAAAAAGAATGAAAAGAAATGAAGACAGCCTAAGAGACCTCTGGGACAACATTAAACGCAACAACATTCGCATTATAGGAGTCCCAGAAGGTGAAGAGAGAGAGAAAGGACCAGAGAAATTATTTGAAGAGATTATAGTCGAAAACTTCCCTAACATGGGAAAGGAAATAGCCACCCAAGTCCAGGAAGCTCAGCGAGTCCCATACAGGATAAACCCAAGGAGAAACACGCCGAGACACATAGTAATCAAAGTGGCAAAAATTAAAGACAAAGAAAAATTATTGAAAGCAGCAAGGGAAAAACGACAAATAACATACAAGGGAACTCCCATAAGGTTAACAGCTGATTTCTCAGCAGAAACTCTGCAAGCCAGAAGGGAGTAGCATGATATACTTAAAGTGATGAAAGGGAAGAACCTACAACCAAGATTACTCTACCCGGCAAGGATCTCATTTAGATTTCATGGAGAAATCAAAAGCTTTACAGACAAGCAAAAGCTAAGAGAATTCAGCACCACCAAACCAGCTCTACAACAAATGCTAAAGGAACTTCCCTAAGTGGGAAACACAAGAGAAGAAAAGGACCTACAAAAACAAACCCAAAACAATTAAGAAAATGGTCATAGGAACATACATATCAATAATTACCTTAAACGTGAATGGATTAAATGCTCCAACCAAAAGACACAGGCTTGCTGAATGGATACAAAAACAAGACCCATATATATGCTGTCTACAAGAGACCCACTTTAGACCTAGGGACACATAAAGACTGAAAGTGAGGGGATGGAAAAAGATATTCCATGCAAATGGAAATCAAAAGAAAGCTGGAGTAGCTATACTCATATCAGATAAAATAGACTTTAAAATAAAGAATGTTACAAGAGACAAAGAAGGACACTACATATTGATCAAGGAATCAATCGAAGAAGAAGATATAACAATTATAAATATATATGCACCCAACATAGGAGCACCTCAATACATAAGGCAACTGCTAACAGCCATAAAAGAGGAAATTGACAGTAACACAATAATAGTGGGGGAGTTTAACACCTCACTTACACCAATGGACAGATCATCCAAAATGAAAATAAATAAGGAAACAGAAGCTTTAAATGACACAATAGACCAGATAGATTTAATTGATATATATAGGACATTCCATCCAAAAACAGCAGATTACTCGTTCTTCTCAAGTGCACACGGAACATTCTCCAGGATAGATCACATCTTGGGTCACAAATCAAGCCTCAGTAAATTTAAGAAAATTGAAATCATATCAAGCATCTTTTCTGACCACAACGCTATGAGATTAGAAATGAATTACAGGGAAAAAAACGTAAAAAAGACAAGCACATGGAGGCTAAACAATACGTTACTAAATAACCAAGAGATCACTGAAGAAATCAAAGAGGAAATCAAAAAATACCTAGAGACAAATGACAATGAAAATACGACGACCCAAAACCTATGGGATGCAGCAAAAGCAGTTCTAAGAGGGAAGTTTATAGCTATACAAGCCTACCTTAAGAAACAAGAAAAATCTCAAATAAACAATCTAACCTTACACCTAAAGGAACTAGAGAAAGAAGAACAAACAAAACCCAAAGTTAGCAGAAGGAAAGAAATCATAAAGATCAGAGCAGAAATAAATGAAATAGAAACAAAGAAAACAATAACAAAGATCAATAAAACTAAAAGCTGGTTCTTTGAGAAGATAAACAAAATTGATAAGCCATTAGCCAGACTCATCAAGAAAAAGAGGGAGAGGACTCAAATCAATAAAATTAGAAATGAAAAAGGAGAAGTTACAACAGACACCGCAGAAATACAAAGCATCCTAAGAGACTACTACAAGCAACTTTATGCCAATAAAATGGACAACCTGGACGAAATGGACAAATTCTTAGAAAGGTATAACCTTCCAAGACTGAACCAGGAAGAAACAGAAAATATGAACAGACCAATCACAAGTAATGAAATTGAAACTGTGATTAAAAATCTTCCAACAAACAAAAGTCCAGGACCAGATGGCTTCACAGGTGAATTCTATCGAACATTTAGAGAAAAGCTAACACCTATCCTTCTCAAACTCTTCCAAAAAATTGCAGAGGAAGGAACACTCCCAAACTCATTCTATGAGGCCACCATCACCCTGATACCAAAACCAGACAAAGACACTACAAAAAAAGAAAATTACAGACCAATATCACTGATGAATATAGATGCAAAAATCCTCAACAAAATACTAGCAAACAGAATCCAACAACACATTAAAAGGATCATACACCACGATCAAGTGGGATTTATCCCAGAGATGCAAGGTTCTTCAATATACGCAAATCAATCAATGTGATACACCATATTAACAAACTGAAGAAGAAAAACCATATGATCATCTCAATAGATGCAGAAAAAGCTTTTGACAAAATTCAACACCCATTTATGATAAAAACTCTCCAGAAAGTGGGCATAGAGGGAACCTACCTCAACATAATAAAGGCCATATATGACAAACCCACAGCAAACATCATTCTCAATGGTGAAAAACTGAAAGCATTTCCTCTAAGATCAGGAACGAGACAAGGATGTCCACTCTCACCACTATTATTCAACATAGTTCTGGAAGTCCTAGCCACGGCAATCAGAGAAGAAAAAGAAATAAAAGGAATACAAATTGGAAAAGAAGAAGTAAAACTGTCACTGTTTGCGGATGACATGATATTATACATAGAGAATCCTAAAACTGCCACCAGAAAACTGCTAGAGCTAATTAATGAATATGGTAAAGTTGCAGGATACAAAATTAATGCACAGAAATCTCTTGCATTCCTATACACTAATGATGAAAAATCTGAAAGAGAAATTATGGAAACACTCCCATTTACCACTGCAACAAAAAGAATAAAATACCTAGGAATAAACCTACCTAGGGAGACAAAAGACCTGTATGCAGAAAACTATAAGACACTGATGAAAGAAATTAAAGATGATACCAACAGATGGAGGGATATACCATGTTCTTGGATTGGAAGAATCAATATTGTGAAAATGACTATACTACCCAAAGCAATCTACAGATTCAATGCAATCCCTATCAAATTACCAATGGCATTTTTTACAGAACTAGAACAAATCATCTTAAAATTTGTATGGAGACACAAAAGACCCCGAATAGCCAAAGCAGTCTTGAGGGAAAAAAAATGGAGCTGGAGGAATCAGACTGCCTGACTTCAGACTATACTACAAAGCTACAGTAATCAAGACAATATGGTACTGGCACAAAAACAGAAACATAGATCAGTGGAACAAGATAGAAAGCCCAGAGATAAACCCACGCACCTATGGTCAACTAATCTATGACAAAGGAGGCAAAGATATACAATGGAGAAAAGACAGTCTCTTCAATAAGTGGTGCTGGGAAAACTGGACAGCTACATGTAAAAGAATGAAATTAGAATACTCCCTAACACCATACACAAAAATAAACTCAAAATGGATTAGAGACCTAAATGTAAGACTGGACACTATAAAACTCTTAGAGGAAAACATAGGAAGAACACTCTTTGACATAAATCACAGCAAGATCTTTTTTGATCCACCTCCTAGAGTAATGGAAATAAAAACAAAAATATACAAATGGGACCTAATAAAAAATAAAAAAATAAAAAAAAAACAATGCACTCACTTTGGGAATTAATACCCCAGTAAAATGGGGCTAGTGCCAAAAGACACAAGAATGACCGACAATTCAGTAGACCCACACAGAATATGCCAGTTTGGAAAGACAGCATGTGGTTATTTCCTACAACACTCCAAACACCAGTGTCACAGCAGTTAAGATGTAGATTAAAATTCTAACAAATATTTATACAACAGCTACTATGTTTCACGGTCTATGCTAGGTGCTTTCACATACATTACTGAATTTCATCCTTATAAAAAGTCTACTAGTACATGTTAAACTATGATGGAAGCAATTCTGAATAAGCAGGAATGCTTTTCAATTCTCTACCTAACCCTCTATAAACAGCACTAAGGATTTGACAATTATCTTAAAGGCAGAAAAGTCTGATGCCTGACCATCTGCATATAGATTTTTCTTTCTTTCCCTTATTTTGGCTTAGTTCTTAAATTTTAATATGCATAACAGTTACTGTGTAGGGATACATGCACAAAACTATACTTGACAGGTAACTTAAGGGGTTTTTTTTTTTTTTGGTTGCACCACGCAGCATATGGGATCTTAGTTCCCCAACCAGGGATCGAACCGCACCCCCTGCATTGGAAGCGTAGAGTCTTAACCACTGGACCACCAGGGAAGTCCCCGGCTTAAGGGGTTTTAAGGGCAATTTTAGTCATATACAATTTTTGGTTTATGTGCTGACTTTAGACCCTGACAGCTAGGTAACAGAAGCTCTCTTGTTCATTCCTCCTCCCTCTCCTGGGACAGGACAGTGAAGTATTGCTCTACTGACTGTACTTCAGAAACACTGGCATCCTTCACAGGCCATGTAGGCAATAAGTAGAGTCGTTAAAAAATAATTATTAAACTATTCTGAACTTGCTTAAACCTAAACACCATGTACTTTAAGTTCCTGAATGGCAGGAACTGAACCATATTCATCTTTGAATTCTCTGTGGTACTAGGCAGAGTGCTTAACATACATGAGGCCCTCAAAAATATTTACAGAATCGAATGCATGATGCTAAGTCTGCTGCCTAAAAAACTATACAAATAGATCATACCTAGTCATTTTACACATACAATTATATTCAAATTAAGCTCCTTCACAGTGCCACATTATAGCAGTGCTGTGTATTAACAGTATTATTACACTGTGAAGTAAGTAACTGGAAGGAAGGTTCTTTCTGCTGGAGCATCACTATAAACTTCCCTGGATCAGAGGGCTAGTGGCTAGTATTATTTCACAGGGAGGCTTTCCCAGTGGATAAGAGTTCATCAGCCGCAGAGAGAGCTCACAAAATATCTCACAAAAATCCTAATTATCTCCCTAGACAAGAACCTACCAGAGAGGCAAGGCAGAACCCTTTTATGACACAGTAAATCTCCTACAATTACACAGAGTTTAAAGTTTGCAAAGCATTTTCATACATATTATTCATTAATATTATTATAATACCATTTTATTTGTTTGTTTGTTTGTTTTTTGGCCATGCCACACGGCTTGCAGGATCTTAGTTCCCCGACCAGGGATCGAACCCGTGCCCCCTGCAATGGAAGCGTGGAGCCCTAACCACTGGACCACCAGGGAATTCCCAATAATACCATTTTAGAGATAAGGAAAATAAAGGTTCAGAGAGGATAAGTGATTTGTCACATAAAAAAAAATAGTAAAACCAAGTTTAACTTAGGTCTTTTAGCTCTGAGATTTCAGATATACTTTAGCTCAAATCACATTCTCTAACACTTAAAATGTCTGATATTAACATGCTCATTTTTCAAGATGGTATTAGTTTTATCCCCCAAGTATTAGTGTTGTAATGGTTCTCTTTTCTGCTCTGGGATTTTTGTAGAAAATCTTTAGGATCAGAAGGAGGATCTAGCTAAGGCTTTAAAAATAAGAAGACTCAAATAAAAATAAGACCACATTGGTCTGCTCATGTATAGAACTGCCAGTAGAGAATATTCTCTTTCAATACAAATTTAAAGACAAACCCACCAAAGCCATTTTCTAAGTATTACCCACCATTTCGCATCTTATAGAGCTGCACGTTTTTCTGAATATATTCTGCAAACTGTACAGTGTCTCCAGCCTCTCCAACACATAGGAGTAAGATTTTTTCACTCATCTTAAACATCTTGTCATGATCTGCTCAAAGAAAAAAACACAGTGTTAGAAACTGCCTTATCAGAAATTTATTCTTATTACATAGGCAACCACAAACAGGTTTATCAATTACTATACTGAATAATTTTATGAATCACTGTTTTTAGAAGACTTTAATGGGCAACTGTATCAATTACTCTCTTTCACTCTGCATGTTAAATTCATCTGCATATTTTATTAATATCAATTTCAGCTGGAGAATATATGTAAAAGCTGATAACTGAAAATATACATAAAAACGTCAAGGCACTTGAAATGCAATGAACAACAGTTAAAGAAACTGAAGGAATCAAGCCAATGGCCATTATCTTTAGGCTCATGATTACAAAGCCCTGAAATGTCTCTACAAATACAAATGTTATTACATATACACATACAAAAACATATATGAAAACTACCAGTGCTACAATTAAGGAACCATGTCAAGAAAGAACAAAAAATCAACTGAGAATATAAATCACCGTAGAAAGTAAACCAACTCCATTTCCAAAGCAAAGAGAAAGTTAAAATGAGTGCCAAAGCAAAAATTCTAACAAATATTGTAATACTAAGCTATTTAAAAATACCTCAAAAATCCCAATGCTCTAATCTTATCTAACTGAACCAGACTCATTCAGATTAAACAGATAAATAAATATTCAGATAGCAATTAATGCCCAAGGAAGAAAACTGCATATTCAGTCTGTAGCTTCAGAAAAAGGCTAAATCTCCCTATCTTACTCTCACTTTCACTTTTCATTTTTCAAATAGTGCTGAATAATCTTCCCTGGGAGACATGCTTCCTGTTTGAAAGCTTCTGAAATGTCAAAATCTCTTAATAGGATTTAAAAAACAGAATGCTACAGTTAAGTACTTTACAAGTGTTTGAGAGTTGTAGATACCAGTAATTTGGTTTCCTAGACTTTGCCGGGGGAGAGGGGGAACCACATAAAATGTGCCTGTAGATAGTATCAAATTGCCTTGAAACTCCTATATAAACACACTTTTATTTGTTATAGGCTACAGGAGATTTAAAGACTATTAATTTGCAAAATTGTTTATGAAAGAAAAAAATTCACTTATAAATATATTATCTATGCAAAGAAAAAGAACCAAAAGAGAATTAGATGCCATTGGCATCTGAGTTCTTGCCAGTGGCAAAAGTACAGGCAATTTTTATTTCCTTCATTATGCTTATGAGTATTTCCTAAAATGTCTATACTTAATATGCATCATCTTTGTAAGAAAATATTACTTAATAAGTTTACGTTATTATCATAATGAGAAAAAAAGCTGTTCTTATTTCAGGGGGGCAGGGGAAGCTTGTTTATAAAGAATTTATGTTACAATTAGAAGAAATGCTAAATTTTGAGACAGTAAACTGTTCAATTTTGAAATGAACTTAATTCAAGGCCAAAAGTGTTTTTTAAACATCTATTGTGTGGCCAGTGATTGGTGAAGGGGGATATAAAAAAAAAAAATGATAGATGCTAATTATTCCTTGAGTTATGCAGGAAATAGCCTATGTAGCTCTAGGAAATTTCTGATCCTTGACAAAGAACTTACAAGATCCACATACATGATACAAACGGACAACAAAATAAGCAACATGAGTGTACAATACTCTAGACTGGAACCCAATAGACCTTGGTTATAATCTGGGTTCAGCACTCTGAACTCGGGCAAATTATTTGCCGTTTCTAAGCCAGTTTCCAAGTGTGTAACATGGTAATACTATCACTGACACCTGCCTAACTCATAGGTGGGGAAAACTGTACATGTACAATATTATCATACTCAGTGTGAGACAATGTAGTTCAGATTATACATGTTACAGGAATTCAGAAAAAAGAGCAATCTGTGTGGGCTGAGGTACTGTAATTTAAAAGCAATTCTATACAGGCCAGAAGAGAAATGGAATGTGGCATATAACCAAACTGAAGAATTGTGCCATTTTAATAAGCAAGCAATCTCTGGGAAATATCTTCTCTATAGTATCAAAATATCTTACAAAGTGACAAACCAAAAAACTGATTGGAAGTATCACTCTCATTTTATATCTGGAGAAACATGAATCTCAAAAGGTTATTCATTTTCAGCATTCTTGCCTACTCTACACAGTTCCTTCATGAAAAGAAAGGTAGGAAAAAGTCCTCATGCTACTCCGAAGCTTCTACCATAAACATTTTTATATCGGAAAATCAGAGCTGAGTACAGTTATTTCCAACCATTTTTCAAGAACTAACTCAAATTCATCTTTCTTCTACAGACCACAGTGATTTCTTTTCTCTGAATACCATAAGGATTTACTTTTGAAACCACTGATTTAAAAACTAACCTAATACTTACTAGTGATACTTCCTTCATCATACAAAATCATCTTGTAGTATTTATTTCCTGGTTTTTTAATGTCTTAGATCCCTTTATGGATTATACCCAATACACTGCATACCCTATAACACCTAGAAGTACTGTGTACGTAGGTAGGCTTAAAGCACATTTTATTTTTCATAATGATTTCATATTCATTAATGTAATGAAACAGAACACCTATGAAGGTACTGACTTTGTTATAGCTCTATCTAGACACTACTTCATGCTAAACTCACTTGCATGTCAAAGGTCTTAATATTCAAAATAATGGACAGATTTACCCTCAAAAAAACAAATTGACTGTTTTGAAAAACATGGTTTACAAATAAACTTCTACAAACTAATCATGGAATTTCATAATTTGACTTGAGGAACAATCCATACCATAAATGTTTTAAAATTTAATAATTTTTCTTTCTTTAAGCCCAAAATGAACTGTTATCTGCCCTCAAAGCTTTCCCTAGTCTCTACAACTAGAATCTCTTCTTCCTCTGGAGTACCTAAAAACAACTCTGCTTCCTCTGCACTACCTGAGAAGCGTGACTGTACTTTTCATATGCAGCATCATTTTCTAGCTTGTGTCATAATTATTTGTACACATATCTGAATCCCTTATTAAATTGTAACTTCTAAGATAAGGGCCACATCTTATTCTTCTTTGCATCCCTTCAGCACCTAGCACTGTAATGGACACATAGGTGCCCAAAACCTATTTGTCAAATGAACATTAAATCATCTGAGCCAAAGAATAATACTCTTTTAACAGCAGTATACCTATGATCAATCACAAAAACCCACTCTTAAATTCCACAGATCAGCAACAAAAATCTTTTTAAAATTACTTATTGAGTACTTACTGTAGGGAGACAGTATAGTATAGCAGTTATGGCAAAAGATATGGAGTCAAACTGCATAGGTTTGAACCTGGGTTCTGCCACTTGCGGCCTTAGGCAAGTTTCTTAACCTCTATGCCTCAGAACTGTCATCTGTAAAGTGGCAATGTAATAGCACCCATTTCAAAAGGGTAAATGAATTAATGTAAATTGCTTAAAATAATACGTACATAAGTGCTTAGTATGTTTACTACTAAGTATTTGGCATGATGTTAAACATTTGCACAAAACTTTTTCACTCATTCCTCCCAACAAGCTTTTGAGGTTGGTATTACTAACCTGATTTAGCAGATGAGGAAATCTGGGCACTGAGAAACAACTTGTACAAAGTCATAAAGCAAATAAGTGACAGGGCTCCAGTTTCCTAACTCCACTAGCTACTTAAGTGTAGGAAAACTAGGCAGCCAGTGCCCTGGAAAAGAAGAATCAGAGCTAAGACTCGGGAAGATACAGGCCGCGGAAGGGAAATGCCAGGTTTCTAGTCCCACAGTCTCTCACTCTCCCCAGGATCCCACCTTATGCGGCCAGCAAACTAACGTCATCAGCCCGACAACAGGAAATTTATCAGAGATTGGATCTAGGAATCCTGGAGCCAGGCTGGCGCTTAGACACTTAAAAACTTAATTGCCTTAAGCAACTCTCGCCCAGCAAGCATTCAGCAAAAGCCAGAGAAGAGTACTGACCCAGGAGCCCTGGGAGAGCGAAAGTCAAGGCCCTAAACTTGTCTGCCTGTTTCCTAATTCTAAAACTAAGCAAGTGCAGACCAGGGCAGTCGGGGTTCCACCTCCCAGACCTCCCTGGTACTCACCCAACCGCCCCCCCCACGGACTCCTACCGGCTGCCCCTATACCCAGGCCCGGGCCTCCCCTGTTTCCTCTCACCGTCCTTCATCTGGACAATATTGCTAGCGGCCACCCGGTCGGAGGCGACAAGGACATAGTCGGGGCCCTGGATGCCGATGAGGTACTCCATGGTGGCAGGAGGCCGGGGACTGCAGGTTCGATGGAGCGCGGGACTGTCGAGCTTCCCGGCCTCACCAGTGAGACAGCACTACCGAGCAAAGATCCGCGCGACGCAGACCGCGCGACCGTCCCGGCCAACGGCGCTCTGGATGACGTACAACTGTCGCGAGAGTTTGGAAAGTGGGCGTGGCCTTCGGTGTGTGAAAATCTGTCTTCGCTTTTTGGCCCTGTCCAGGTCTCTGGCAATCCCGGCAGTACAGACCACTTAACTTATGTAATGCCTAGTTTCTTTATTTATAACTGAGAGTTTAAAACTCGCTTGAGGAGGGAATCATGCACTATATGTAAAGTGCCGAACACACGTGTGTGCCAAAAGGCATGCGTCTGTAGATGGCCGTTTCCCTTCGGTGGTCGGTAAAATATCGCCAGAAACCCCTTTCCTGCAAGCTAGTAGAAAAAAAAAAAAAACTTGAAAGGACCCCTTTTTACATGTTTCATAAAAGTAAAATATGAATGAGTTAAAGATCTAAGCATGAAGACTAAAATCGTAAAAGATCTTTTATGTTCCAACCTCAAATTACATGTAGTTGCTACCTCTGGTAACGGTGATTTGAAAGGAGCACTTTCACTTTTTATTTTGTACACATCTGTATTATTTGAATGTTTCACAATGCTCACGTATTACTCATATGTTAAAAGGAAAAAGCACAGCCATCCCTTTATATGTTGCAGCCCTTCTGGGGAAAGCTGATATATTCCATGATTAGTTTCTGACATTTGAATGGTTTCACAACTGAGTCTTCATACTAGCCATACTAGCTGCCTCAGAAATGGAAAACCGGTTGCAATTGTATCTCCAAACACAACTATGCAATTCACTTGCTTCTGCAGAAATGTGTAGTCCTTACTCCCTTCTGAATGTTTCTTCCAGCTCTCTGCCCATGAAGGAACATAGAGCCTGAGGAGTTTGGGGCAGCCCATCTATCACGGGATGATGCCAGAGGCAAGTGAGGTCATTAAGTCAAGCATTCCACTATGAACACAGATGCATCCATCATCCTAGAAAGATCCTTTTTTAAACACCACTGGGAAAGAAGTCTCTCAAGCCTCTTTCCCTTTCTCTTTATCTTTCTCTGTCATTTTGCTTGCGTTTTACAATTGCAAAAATTACATAGTTATACTATACACACACATACACAAATAATACAGAAGCGAAGGGTGAAATATTTCTCCTCCTCCCACTCGAGGTAACTACTCACCAGATGTCTGTATCCTTCCAGACCTTTTTTCCTGTGTATATACCAATATTCATTCATTCATTCATAAAGGCTGCAGAATTCTGAATTGAAAAATCTAATTTTTAAAAAGGACCCAAGTATCTTTTAAACCGGCTCTTTCCTACTCCTCCCCAGGACTCTTGAAATCCCCTCTAGCTAAGTCAAACTAGAGAGTCTCTAACTTCTCATTAATATAAAAGAAAGTAGATTTTCAAGACATAACTTGTTCTATTTTACTAAGAATTAGGGAGAATCCCTCCTTCAATTAAAGTCTTAAAATAACCAAATCTTAGATTAGAAAAAGTGTGTGTGGAGATTCCAGAAACAGCATGATGTAGTCAGTTTTTCTGTAAAGGGCCAGATAGTAAATATTTTGGGCTTTGTAGGCCATAAGGTATCTGCCACAACTACTCAATGATACCATTGTAGTGCAAAAGCAGCCATAGCCAATATTTAGATCAGTGAACATGCAGTGTTCCAATAAAACTTTACTTACAAAAACAGGTGAGGGGGAGAGGTGGATTTGGCTCATGCAACATAGTTTTCAGACCCCTGAAGTAGTGGGAGACCTGTAAATCAACAAATAACTCTGGTCCCAGCTCCACCTCTTCCAACCCTGGTGCAAAATTCATTGAGCCTCAGTTTCCTTATTTATAAAAGGGACATTTAGGAGAGAGATTTGCTTTGTATTTCTCTTGAGATGGGAAGGAGTTGCAGGTTTGGTTGGCTCCATGAGTATAAGAAATCATATCCTGCTCCTTCATGAACCCTGGGAAGTTTAGCAGGACCATAAAGAAGAATGACCACATTGTACCTAGGGAATGTGGCCATACTACAGGAGGCTACCAGCCTTGCCAAGACTCCCAAGCTTGACATGGAAGCATCAGCGCACCCCATACTCAAAAGACTCTGTGAGCTTAGATAGTAAGGTTGGGACAAAGATAGACTGGAGATCAGTGGCCCACCCCTAAATATTCAGGGATGTTAATGTATCAGATACTGTTGATGCCCTGCCCATAACCTTTTTACCTACTTATGGTAGCTGCCATCCCCTAGCTGCTGTAAATCTTGATTAATAACAACTCACAGCTTTGCCTTTCTT
This sequence comes from Balaenoptera physalus, assembly GCF_965194825.1. NCBI lineage: Eukaryota > Metazoa > Chordata > Mammalia > Artiodactyla > Balaenopteridae > Balaenoptera > Balaenoptera physalus. Next base: position 167,696,879 of record NC_138882.1, on the reverse strand, counting down.
CAGAGAATTTCCCTCAACCACATGAGAAGCATCTTCGCCTGCGAGGCTATGCACCTATTCCCACTCCCCAGCCATTGACTGACTGACACAGGGATAAAAGGTCACTTCCCTTAACTTAAAGTGGGATATAATTTGTCCTCCAGAGTTTCCCTGCGGATCAGTCTAAAGCTAAGCTCCAGCCAAGACCACATTCTTGCTTAGCTTTATTCCCTGCCCTATCTTGCTTCTGTTACTCCCCTTCTCCTACTACAGAAGCTAAAAGGAATTCTTTAGCAGATATTAATGTTAACAAGCTGCTGTGTCTAAAGTCCTTAGGCAAGAATCTCTTATAGAACAGAAAAACAAAATTATGGAGAGGTTCACATATTACATCATAGGTACACAAAATCTGGCCCCCAACTTCATATTTTACATGAAGTAACATCACAGGGAAATCGAACAATTTACATCTAAGCTAAAAGAAAACACAGCCTGGCTATCTAAGGTAGACTCAAGGAGTTGTTTGAACATGTTTTCTTGGTCAGGCCTGAGAAATCTTGGATCACATTTCTCCAGTGACCTCAAAATTCCCTATATGAGTTTTGGCTGAGTGAAAATCAAAAGGGAAAACAGAATTTAAAAGTTCCCACATTATTATGAAAAGACTGATTGTTTTCTGAGGTGATGGTATCAAGCAAGAATCTGTTTCAAACCTGTCTAATCAATAAATGAGAGTTCTATACCCTTGGTAACAAATCACCAGAAGGGTTTTTCTAATCAATCAATATTGATATATCAATTACCTAATGAACATGTTTTTGCAAGCCAACCACTCAGTGACAACTCCTTATCTCTAAAAGTCAGCCAATCAAGATTTGACTGATTCCAATGAACATACTTCTGAATGCCAACTAATGAACAGACTCACCCAAGTAACCACACTTATTAGGATTATGTCAACCCCCTCATGCCTCTGAAAATCCACCAATCTCTGAATTCCATGCTTTCCCAAAACTCTAAGATCAGCAGTCTGCTCTTCTTGCAGAAACTAAGCCTGATCAGCATGTACTTAAGTAAGCAATAAATTAAGCTTTGTATTTTTTGTTTTAGTTGTTGATTGGTGGTCTCATCTATCGACATGTGGAGGGTCTCTAGCTTTGAGTGGGTCCAGAACAAGAAAGTGCTCTGCAGCAGTGTCAAGCTACAATATAAGCAGCCTGGCTACTTGGACTATTTGCTCCCAGTTGACTGCATGTTACTAGAGTTGTCTTTGGTAAAGAAATATGCCATCTGGAACTTCTGTTAATCCACAATAGGAGAGTTGTAGCTCAGACCTCTATGATTCTAGAGCAAGGGCATACCATCTTGGTAGAAGCGTCTGACCATAGGACATCAAATGACCATATAGTTAGAACTCCTCATTATGAGCTGAGTTCTATCTAACCCCCCAGATTATAAGGTGAAGTGGGCCCAGCAGTAATACATCATAAAATGAAAGTGATACATCTAGGATCACGTCTGAGCAGGTCCAGAGATTACAAGTAAATTGCACAAATAGTTTGGCAGGGATAATTGATCCTAATCATCATGAGGAGATAGGGCTGCTGCTACATAATGAGGGCATAGAGGAATATGTTTAGCACTCAGGTGATCTACTGGGGCATCTCTTGGTTCTCCTATGCCCAGCTGAACTATAAGTGGGCAATTATAGCAACCATGGCCTGGTAAGGGTCAGGAGACCAGACACCTTAGAAATGAGAGTGTGGACGTCTATAAAATTATCACATTATACACCTTAGACTTAAACAATATTATATGTCAATTATATCTCAATGAAGCTGGAGGGAAAAAGAAATTAGGATGTGGATCAACTTACCAGGTAAGCCAAAGGGGAGGGAGATCTAAAATGAGTGGTGGTGGGACTTCCCTGGTGGCACAGTGGTTAAGAACCTGCCTGCCAATGCAGTGGACATGGGTTCACGCCCTGGTCCGGGAAGATCCCACATGCTGCCTAGCAACTAAGCCTGTGCGCCACAACTACTGAGCCTGCGCGTGTGGAGTCTGTGCTCCGCAACAAGAGAGGCCACGACAGTGAGAGGCCCGTGCACTGCGATGAAGGGTGGCCCCCGCTTGCCGCAACTGGAGAAAGCCCTCGCACAGAAACGAAGACGCAACACAGGCAATAAATAAATAAATAAATAAATAATTAATTTAAAATGAATATCTGCTTATTAAAAAAAAAATTACCTCCGTGCAAAGGCTCTGTCTCCAAGTATAATCACATTGGGGGTTAGGGCTTTAACATACGAATTTTGTGTGGGACACAAACATTCAGCCCAGAACAGCTACCCTCTCTTCTAGAGAACTGTCTTCCCCTCACTCGGGAGGCTGCACCCCACCTTGAGCAATAACTCATTGACACAGGGATACAAAAGACTGGCTCTCTTGCCTCAATGGGTAACTAATTCTGAGTTCTATTTTGTGCTCCAGAGCTTTCTTGTAGAATCAGCTGAGACCACATTCTTTCCAGCTCTTAACTCTCTGTCCCATCCTGCTTCTCTCACACCCTCTCTCCAGAAATCACTCCCCGAATAAGTCACTTGAACAAGAATCCCTGTCTCAGACTCTGCTTCTAGGGAACCTAATCCAAGCCAGTGTACATTGCTCAGAATTTTTGTGTGGTCTTAGGGAGAGGGAGAGTCCCCAAAAACATTTCTGAAACTGAATTTCTTATTAACCAGGGTGAGTGAGGGCTCACGTGATATTTATCGAATGTAGAAAAATGCACCACTTCTTATGTGTGACAGTTGTAGGGTAAAATTCACACCCATTACAGGTGTATATCTCTTGTCCTGTGGTTTGCACCACACCCCTTCCAGCAGATGAATTTATTTTGAACAAGGTACATCCTTCCATTGCCAGATGCAAGTCAGCACTTTTAAAACAATCCACAGTGTGATAGGAAACTGTCTCTTAATAGCAAGGCACCAACTACCAGAACCATGCTTAACTGAATGACCGTTCCCCTCTTCAGTCTTCCATGTTTCCTGTTTCATTTGCTTCTGCCAGTCAGAGCCCATTCCCTTGGCACATTCTGACTGACCTTCAGTGACTATAGCTTCCCCTTTGGCCCTACCTTTGCCTCATAGGCTGGTCGTGATATTCAGCCACTGATATTCATTAGTTGTCCTTGGCTTCACCTCTCAATGATGCCCTTGACTCCTTGATTACATCTAACATATGCTACCTGCCCCTCTGGAATGGGCCCTGATACTCCCAAGGTTCTGGTCTTATCAGGCCCACTCCGTATAAACCACTCTCTTACACATTCAAGTCCCATTCTTCTCAGCCTTGGTGGTACCTCTGAGGTTGTCCACCCCAGATGGATAAATATGTCATTTAAATAGTTCATTTTTTTGTCAGCCATATTTTATTTTATTTTTTATTTTTATTTTTATTTTTTTAAAGTGATAATCCATTTATTTATTTATTTATTTATTTATTTATTTATTTATTTATGGCTGTGTTGGGTCTTCGTTTCTGTGCGAGGGCTTTCTCTAGTTATGGCAAGTGGGGGCCACTCTTCATCGCGGTGCGCGGGCCTCTCACTATCGCGGCCTCTCTTGTTGCGGAGCACAGGCTCCAGACGCGCAGGCTCAGTAGTTGTGGCTCACGGGCCTAGTTGCTCCGCGGCATGTGGGATCTTCCCAGACCAGGGCTCGAACCCGTGTCCCCTGCATTGGCAGGCAGACTCTCAACCACTGCGCCACCAGGGAAGCCCCCAGCCATATTTTATTGATGATTAGATACTTGAAGTCATAAGCAGCATTTCTAAATCCTCTTCCTTTTCTACAAGGCACCTTTCTATATCACATCTTTGGCCTTCATGGTATCTACTTTTACTTCAGCCTGGATGTTCATCTCTCCTCATCACATTTCTGTTTAGCACCTTCTGCATCAGGTCAGGAAGATTTCTTCCAAACACACGTTTCCATAAAATGGTCTCTATGCTTACCACTGATGTTTGTCACGTTCCAGAAAACTCAATTCCTCCAACTTGGATAGACAGTGCAAATGGTGGTTAAAAGCTTATATTTAGAAATAAAACAAACACAAGTTTCAATCCTGGCTTTACCACTTACCAGCTGGATGACCTTGGCCAAGATGTTCAACTTTTTTGAATCTTAATTTCATTACCTATAAAATGGGGAATGAACGTGATAGTACTTACCTCAGAGAGTTGTTGTGAGGATGAAATGAGATAAAACAAAGTGTTTAGCCTAGTGTCTGGCATACAGTATGCATTTAATAAATGATATTATTATTACGTATTCACCATCTTCAAAGGCAGCTCTTCAAGTCCCAGAGCTGTCTGGTAGTTATGCAAATGGCCAATCAATGCATAGTAAGAACTATCCATCAGAGCCATTCACCACTGTGGGAGGTGGATGTACCAAGGATGTACCAGAAGGAAGTTCATTACAGGAGAGGTTGGGCCAGAGGGGAGTCAGTCCAGACAGAATGCAGGGTACCAAACCAAAGCATAGAAGGCGGAAGGCAGCCCACCCAAGCCTCAACTGGAGAGGCAGGGCAGGGGAGAAGGCCAGGGGTGAATGAGGGTATGTTTGGGGTAAACAGAGAAAGATTAAAGTACAAATGGGTGAACTGCACGGATTTGGAATGAAAACCCCAAAAAGCAATGTCCTTCCTGGGCAAGGTACCCTGAGGTGATAGAAGCAGTCTTAGAGAAAAAGATGCAGGACAGATAAGCACCTTCTCAAATTTCAAATTCTCTTTCCTGCTTTCCCACTACTGACCTGGGAAAAAGAAGTTTCGCTTTCAGTTAGAAGGCTTTGGGATGGAGCCAGTCCTAGGGAAGAGGTTAAATTAAAAATCAGGAACCTAGAGATTGGACAAACTCTATGAATATATCTTGTGCTCCAGGCCTTAGCTTTTCCATCTGGAAAGAAAGAATTTTCCCTGGAAAATCTCCCATACCCCCCAATCCCTGGGTTGTGTGATTGGCCTAAAACACAAACACCAGGGCTGGCTGGTGTTTTCAGCAGCAGGCTCTAGCATCCTGGAAGCTGTCAGACAAATGACACCTTTCTCCTCCTTGCATTACCCCCAGGGACCAAAGTGGTCACATCTGCTGATGGCCAAAAACACAACTCTTCTTGTAGGTCCCACAGGAGCTGACGCATCCCCAGTAGAATTGAAGTGGTCCATAATCAGAGACCTGTTGCTGTCTTGTACTGTCTGAAACTGACAGCACCAAGCATGTCACTGGCACATAATTTCTATTTACCCCCCATAACTGTTTTAACCTCTTGCCCAGAGGCAGGGGAAAGGACCTAATGACTTTCAGAGAATTCCAGTGACCCAAGAAGGCTGTAATCATTAAATACAGTGATTCTGGGATCCTTTAGGAAAAATCATAGAGGACTTATGAGAATTCTGCATAAACATCAGAAGTATCATTTGTGCCATCTGATTTTTGGTCCCCAAGGAGATTAAACAGAACCAGGAAGCCTGGTGTACCTCCTCCCAGGGCTTGGAAAAATAAAGGAATTCAGGACCATGTTAAGCTCTGCCTTACCTGTCCCCCTCCCATTCTCATCCCAAATCCATCTTCCATCTGGAGCCCACCCCTAACTATACCGTCACCCACTCAGGATCTGAGCCAATGAAAGTTGATGAGCTCTCTTGATTAGGGCCCTTTAATCTAATGGTTCCTGCTCCAAAGCACCCCCTTCTATATTCCTGCTCTCTGATATATCTAGGGCTTTGGACTGTGGAGACAAGAGTAAGATACAAATGTGCCCTGACTCCAGCCACCCAGAACTGATGTTTGGATTGTTGAGACTCCGGGCTGAAAGCCCATCCTGAGCCTGGTCTTCCTTGCTGCTCATCTTCTGAAAGCATTTGCTTCCCTGATGCTTCTCCTGCCATGAGGAAGTATGGCAGGCCAGCTTGCTGCTGGCACCTGCCACGCTGTAGCATAACACAAACACTAATGGCAGAAATAATCACAGTGACAACGGCTTGGTCTACATGCAGAAGGTACTTGTCATCTCCCCAGGAGCCTCTTGGCCTAGGGCTCAACTGTGATGATGTACCTGGCCCCTGGCCCACACTGTCATAGTCACACACCAGATTCATCTGAATGGTTGACATTATCATTACTGTCAGCACCATTCTTGATAACTATTCATTTATTCCTGTGAAACACATTTGCCGAGGACAAACTGCCTGCCAGGTACTGTGCAAGATTCTAAAGGAGTTACAAAGATGAACAGTTTCAAGGAGGAGGCCCCAGAGAAGAGAGAGATCAACAAATAATTCCAATATAGGATTGTACAGATTGCTGTTGTAGGTGGATGGATTCTCAGTGCCTAGAAAAATGATTGGCCATAGTGAGTGCTCAATAAATATATTTCAATGAAGAATGAACGAATGAGTGAATGGATTGATTGATTAATTAATTAACTGGTTAAGAACATGGAGTCTAGATTCAGAGTACCTGGGTCTGAATACCAACTCTGTGTGGTTTGGGACAGGTTACTTGACTTCTCTATGCCTTAGTTCCCTTATCTGTAAAATGGGTTAATAACAGTACCCTCCTTATGGGGTTGTTGTAAAGATTATTTGTAAGGTGTTTAGAACATAGCACTATTACTGCATAAGTAGTAATACACAATACTACATAAGTGTTTGGTAAATAAAAACAACTGGCTAGGAACTCCTCAGGTTGACAGGGTAGAAAGTCAAGGGTGTAAAGAAAAGCATTCCAAACAATGTAATGGTATTGAGGTTTCCAACAGATGGCATCTTCAAGAAATGTTTCCCCTAATGGGAACATCCTAAAGGGAGGCATTGCTTTTAAAGCAAGAGCATGACTCAGTCAAGGATGCATTTGAGAAAAGTTGTTGTGGCCATTGTGAAGAGGAAGAATTGGAGGGAAAGAGAGTTGACCCCAGAAGACCAATGAGGGGGCTGTTAGCATCACCCGGTGGGGAACAATGCAGTCAGGACAGAGGCTGAAAAGGAAGGCATGGATGTGAGAAAACTTCTGAATCAGAGTAGCTGGTGATAAATGCTCTGGAAGAAGAAGAAGCAAGAGCACAGTCAGAAGATGCAGGCCCTGGGCCGGGCAGCCTTCTCTTTGAGGCATTTGCCAAGCAGCTATCCATGTGAGTGATTTAGCATCTCTCACCAGGAAGCTCCCTGGAGAGATCAGCATGCTGGCAGGTCTGGGGAGTTCAGATGGCTGTGCAGAGCCCGAGGTAGGATGAGCAGTGGCCAGGGCTCCTTTCCAGTACCCTGGACCCAAGTTTTGTGCACTGCTTTGGCTCCAGAGGTGGCTGATGGAGCTCTCCGCTCTTCACGACCTGTTAGATCTGCTCAGCTTCCTGGCTGTCATCTGGGGAAATGGGCCCAGGTGAGACCAGGGGAATTGACGCAGATTCATCTCTGACTTAGGATGTTATTCATTTGTACTGATAGTATGATGTAATGGTTAAGTGCATGGGTGATTAGCACCAAGCAGACTGGGTTCAAATCCCAGATTCAACACTTAACTGTGTGACCTTGGGTAGGTTACTTAAGTTCTCTGTGCCTCCATTTTCTAATCTGTAAAACAGAGATGAGGGCTTCCCTGGTGGCGCAGTGGTTGAGAATCCGCCTGCCAATGCAGGGGACACGGGTTCGAGCCCTAGTCTGGGAAGATCCCACATGCCGCGCAGCAACTAGGCCCGTGGGCTACAACTACTGAGCCTGCGCGTCTGGAGCCTGTGCTCCGCAACAAGAGAGGCCGCGATAGTGAGAGGCCCGCGCACTGCCATGAAGAGTGGCCCCCGTTTGCCGCAACTAGAGAAAGCCCTCGCACAGAAACGAAGACCCAACACAGCCATAAATAAATAAATAAATAATAAAAATAAAGGAATTCCTTTAAAAAAAAAAAACAGAGATGATAATAGTATCTACCTATAAGGATGATGTAAGAATTAAATGAGGTAATTTGTTTATGAAGAGAGCCTATAACAGCTTTTAAGATATATTAAGTCCTATGTATGTATTTAAACTGTTTGATTATCGTGTTTAAATTAAATGTGTTTTGGTTATTTAATACTGCTACTATTTCCATTTTCTATATGAGAAAAAGTGAGCGCAACAGAATGCAAGCTTCATATGAACAGAGTTTGTATCGCTCCTGTTGTATCCCCTGTCCATAGTAGGGTACCTGGAACCGTATTACTTGGTATTTACTGAATACTTTTTGAATGAGTGAATGATTAGTACTCCACCTCCAGGATACATGGGGTGTACAGATGCTAATTCAGAAGCACTTTGGTAGAACTGTTCCACGGCCAAACAACTTCCATTTCGGTTTTTGGTAATTGTCCCACTTAACGTGTCAATATTAGCACTAGGTGTGTAAAAAAGAAAAAGTTAAAGCACTAGTTGCACACTTGAGGTCTGCTCTAGAGGGCTATTTTGCAGCAAGGAAGAGAAATCTGCCCAATCCAGCTTAACAAAGTGTTTTTTACATTGGAAGAACACAGGAGAAACTCATTGAACCCACCTCCAACAAGTCCAGTCGATATGCTTGGGAACTAAGAAATCATCTGGCAGTAACTCCCCCCCATTTCTGTCTCTTAGAGCCTCCTAATTTCCTGCCTCTCTGTTCTTCTGCATGTCTGCTCCATTCTTCTCTCAGAGACTGGTTTCCTCTGTTTCCACGTACACTATTATGGCTGCCTCAATACACGTGAAGCGAGAAAGAATCTGACTGGCCCGTCTTTAAGCAACTGTTCCCTACCCCCATCTAATCATCTATGACTAGGAGGTAGGATTGAGGGATTCAGAGGACTCCTGCTTTTGGAAGAGGATATCCACGAGAAGAATAAGTAAGGCATCTCTAGAACATGGTCCTTTCCCTGGAAATTAAATAAAACTGATGAGTACTGAAAAAGTATCTGTCCTTATGGGTGAGCTTTCTTTTTTGTGAGCAGGATGTAAGCCCAGAAATTTACCCAGAGTCCTAGACACATCCTTTCCACAGGCACTCCACCTGGCTTAGCTGAGTTCAGCTCCTGCCCGCCTGGTTTCTGGTACTTCCAAGCTCAGTTTCCAGAACCCAGTGACCCTCACCAGAAGGTCTGATCATGCCAGGAGAACAAGGACCCAAGAGCTGTTTTTGACTACTTAACATAACCCAAGAGAGGAGATAAACCTCTCATAGAGCCGTGTCAACAGACCTTCCCTCCCAGAATTGTCAGATCTCAAGGATAGGGCTTGGGGTGAAGGGGGAAGACCAGGTTTGGGAAAATAACCTATTCTTCTAGCCTGTGCTTTATGTTAGCTACATTTTGCAGTGTTTCCCAACTTTACATTCGGTAGATATAGCTGGGATCCTCACAATGACCCTGCAGATCTGAAATTTTTATCCTCATTACACAGCTGAGAAATATTGAAGTTGGAAGAGGTGAGGTGACTTATCCAAAGTCACACAGTTAGGTGCTGATCTGAGACTGGAACCCAGGTCTGTTGGATGCCCAGCCCAGAGTTCCACTGTACTGCTACCTGGCAATGGTTTGGGGAGTGAGATTGTATCTGGGGAAAATATAGAGAAAGCCAAAGCTTGCAGGTGGCTGGAGATGAAGAGAGTTAATTCAGCATCTCAGCCCCTCAAGGATGGATGGCCTGATGAAGCTGGTCAGGGACTGCAGAGAATGAGGAATTGATCTGCCATTTCACGTGAAAATGGATTGTAGCCCCAACCTGTGTGTATCAATGGAGCTGATTAGCACTTGTGTGAGTCTCCAGCCATCGATTGGCAGGTGAGAATCATTCTGGGAGCAGCAGGGAACTCTCCCACCTCCATCCCCACCAGCTTCCTCCCTCCACAGAGGTTTCCTCCCCCTCCCTGCTACCTGAAGTCTCCAAACCCCCTCCAGCTGCCAGGCCTAATGTGTGCTCAGAGCTCCTCTACCTGCTTTTGACCAAAAGAGGAGGCATGGCTGGTACTTACCTCATTCAGCTATGCTAGGTGCAGCTGTTAGAAAGGCAGCTGGCCTTTCCAAAATGCACTGCCTGCTTGGAGGATAAAGTGTACTCGAGTGAGTGGGTGCAGGGTTCAAGTTGGAGCTTACACCATGCAATGGAAAAAGCAAGGGCTCTGACACATATTGACCATGTGACCTTACGCAAATCATTTACCCCTCTGGGCTCCGGTTTCCCTATGTATATGTGTGAAGGTTAATTTTGTGTGTCAACTTGACTTGGCTAAGAGATGCCCAGATAGCTGGTAAAACATTTCTGAGTAAGCCTGTGAGGGTGTTTACAGAAGAGATTAGCATTTGAATCAGTAGACTGAGTAAACAAGATCTACCTTCACCAGTGTGGGTGGGCATCATCCTATCTGTTGATAGGCCCAAATAGAACAAAAAGATGGAGGAAGGGTAAATTCTCTCTCTCTCTCCCTTCTTGAGTTGAGACATCCATTTTCTCCTGCCCTTAGACATCAGAGCTCTTGGCTCTCAGGCCTTCGGACTCAGGCTGAATTATACCACCAGCATTCCTGGTGCTTCAGCTTGCAAACAACATATTGTGGGACTTCTCGGCCTCCATAGCCATGTGAGCCAATTACTATAATAAATATCCTCATATATATGAATATATATATCCTATCGTTTCTGTTCTTGGAGAACCCTGACTAATACAGTACGGGATAAAAATAGCTTTCTCACTGGATTGTTTGGATTGAAAAAGGAAGTGTGTGGGGACTTCCCTGGTGGCGCAGTGGTTAAGAATCCGCCTGCCAATGCAGGGGACACGGGTTTGAGCCCTGGTCCAGGAAGATCCCACATGCGGCTGAGCAACTAAGCCTGTGCGCCACAACTACTGAGCCTGCGCTCTAGAGCCCGCGAGCCACAACTAATGAGCCCACGTGCCACAACTACTGAAGCCCACGCGCCTAGAGCCCGTGCTCTGCAACAAGTGAAACCACTGCAACGAGAAGCCCACGCACCACAACGAAGAGTAGCCCCCGCTCGCCACAACTGGAGAAAGCCCCTGCACAGCAACAAAGACCCAATGCAGCCAAAAATAAATAAATAAATAATAAAATAAATTTATTAAAAAAAAAAAAGGAAGTGTGTGAAAAAGTATTTTGCAGTCCTTGACACACAGTAGGAACTAAAAATGTTATTTGGAAATTGACTCTCCACTCTTCTCAAGAGGGAGGCACCCACTCTGGGAAGCCTTCTCTGGTTGATCCAAATTCTCTCTCTCTTTTCATCATTTGAGTGTCATGCACAAGTGACAACAAGAGCCTCAGTGTTTTCCCTGACCTGGAGAAGTTCTGCCTTCAAGGCAGCTCAGCCCATAGTATTGAGTTACCTTTGGGTGAGTGAACAGTCAATTTCCAGCAAGGGAACCAAACAGGCTCAGGTTCATCACCCCCACCCACCACCCCCCCCAACACCAGTCTATCTGGACTTAGAGGTTCTATCCTAAGCTTGTCACATGGTTTCTAGGGATGCCCTGGGCATTCTTGTACCTGTCAGGCTGTGACCTCTTTCACTGCCTCCAGGTGTACTTGGTCCACACAGCAGACTTCCTTCATTAGTTTTCTCCCCTGTTCCTCCAAGGCTGGAGCTCTGCCCAGTTGGTAGTGGCCTTGATTTTCTGCCTTGATCTTGCCAGACTTCTCTTTAGGGGCCTGGACTTGCCTACTGATGGCTGGCCTTCTGCCCTAAGTTGTTTATGCCTTCTGTAACCAGAGCTTGGCCTCAGCCTTGCCTGAATTGGGCACTGCAGGACCATCAAAGGTCTCTGAAGCTACAGCCAGAGAGTGGGGGGTTGGAGTATCTTCTTGAGTTCCCAAATTTGGAAAGTGTGACTAAACTCTGTTACTGACTCCTAGGGCTGTAGTGGTAAATGAGGATTGTGGTCAGGACCATGGACAGAGCCCACAGTGTCCAGGGTGCCTGTGGTTGAGGATGAATTTCATGGCCCTGACACCATGCTGAAGAAGTGAATAGGGGCACACAGTCAGCACCACGAACAGATGTCAGAGGCTCTGTTGTCCTGGAAGTAGTCTTTAAGACGGTGGATTAGTCAAGATTCTTCTGACTACAAGAAATGGAGACCTATTTCAAACTAGCTTAAGCTAGTTTTTGAATGAGCCAGATGAGTGAGATGGTGGCACTGAGTGCTGAGACTTGATGCAACAAACAGTGGGAAGTAATAGGCACATCCCCTTTTACCTTAAAACAAGATGAGTTTTCTTTAACAGACACGGGGCTATTCAAGCTATCTATTTCTACTTGAGTAATTCAAGGAAATCGTATTTTTATCCAAGTTGTCAAATTTATTGGTGTAAGGTTGTTCATGGTACCCCCTTATTATCCTTTTAATTTTTCTAGGATTTGTAGTGATAACCTTTCCCTGTTTCCTGATATTGGTGTTGGTAATTTGTATACTCTCTCCAGTTTTTCTGATTAGTCTGACTAGATGTTTATAAATTTCATTTATTTTTTCATTATTCCTGCCACTGCCTCCATCGTGCCAGTTTAGAACATTATCATTTTATTGTGGCAACCTCCTAAGAAATGTTTATGCCCCAGCCTCCCACTCCAGTACACTCTTCATACTGCTGCCAAATGAAGCATCCTAAAAGGCCTTTCATAGGAAGATTTTCAGTGACTCTACATTGCTTTTGAATAATTTCCAGGCCCCTTCACTTGACATTCAAGGCCCTCCCCCGCCATCTGACAAGTATTCACATCTCCAGAGTTGTTGCCCACTCCTCCCCTGCATGAGTCCTCCTCTTTTCCAGCCAAACAGATCCATTTGTCATTCCCATTAAATCTAGGTGATTTCTCAGCTCTGTGCTTCTACAATTCTTCAACTGTCGGCTGCTGAAGGAAGAACACCAGACTTGGAGTCTGAAGACCAAGATGGGAATCCCATTTATGGGCTATATGGCCTCAATTTCTTCATCTGAAAAATGGGATAATGCTTGTCTTGCAGAGTCATTCCTAATTCGTTCAGCAAGTACTTGAAGGAATATGCCCTGAGACTTACTGCATACTTGTGTGCATGTGTGTGCACATGTGCACATGCATGATGAGAAGTAATGCTATTGCTCCAGCATGAAAGGATGTGCCCTGAAGACAGATACAGAGAATAAAATATACAGCATTTATTGAGTGCTTACTGTACTTGTTTACTGAGTCACTACTATACTAGGTTCCAGGGATATAGCAGTGAGCAACAGACAAAACTCCCTGTTCTCTTGGAGTTTACATTTAATCCCTACATTCTAATCCTACACTTAACCTTTTGGAAATCTAAGTCAAAGGCTGCATTCTTTATTTTAATTAAAAATTTATTTGTGGTAAAATATATATAACAAAATTTACCATACCAACCAATTAAAAAATTACTTATATTTTTTACATTGTGGCAAAATAAACATAAAATTTACTATCTTAATCATTTTTAAGTGTACAATTCAGCAGTATTAAGTACATTCACATTGTTGTGTGACCATTACCACCATCCATCTCTAGAACTCTTTTCATCTTGCAAAACTGAAACTCCATACTCATTAAACAATAACCCCATTCCCCCTGTCCCCTAGCCCCTGGCAGCCACCATTCTACTTTCTGTCTCTGTGAATTTGACTACTCTACCTCATATAAGTGGCATTACACAGTATTTGTCTTTTTTTGTAACTGACTTATTTCACTTAGCATAATGTTCTCAAGGTTCATCAATATTGCAGCATTGTCAGAATTTTCTTCTTTTTTAAGGCTGAATAATATTCCATTGTATGTTTCTTTTTCTTTTTTTAAAGCAAATCAATACATGTACATAGTTTTAAAAAGCCAACCAGTACTACAAGTCTTATCACAAAAGACAGTAGTCCATACCCCACACACAAGTCTTACTCCTCAAGGCAACCATTTAAAATCACTTTAGCTGTGCCTACTGGTATTTACCTCTGAGCATCTAAATAATATGCTTTTTATGTTAGTTCTTAATCTACTATGAAAGATAATAATTTAATATTCTTGTAGCACACCCACACCTCTCCCTCTTGCATCCTTCTAGTATAATTATGTAACAATTTTCATCAAATCAATATTCAGGATTTGCCTTATTGATTTTGCACACATGGTTCACTGTCAAAACTAATATTGTATAAACTTTCTTGTACAGATTTTTCTGTCTTCCTTTATGTTAATGGCTTTTTTTTCTTTCTCCCATTTTCTTTTTTTTAAAGATTCTTTTTTTATTTAATTTAATTAATTAATTTATTTATTTTTGGCTGCACTGGGTCTTCGTTGCTGCGCGTGGGCTATCTCTAGTTGTGGCAAGCAGGGGCTACTCTTCGTTGTGGTGTGCAGGCTCTAGGCGCGTGGGCTTCAGTAGTTGTGGTGTGCAGCCTCAGTAGTTGTGGCGCACGGGCTTAGTTGCTCTGCAGCGTGTGGGATCTTCCTGGACCAGGGCTCAATTCCGAGTTCCCTGCACCGGCAGGCAGATTCTTAACCATTGCGTCACCAGGGAAGTCCCTCTTTCTCCCATTTTCTTAGTTTTCTATATCCTTATCGTGAATTCTTCCCAAACTCCTTAACAGAATGCAAAACCTTCTAAATGCAAATTTCCACATGGTGAAACACATCAGGTAATCTATTAATTCCACCGTTTTGTTTCTCCTAAAGGCATCCTTCCTGGAGTCTTCCATCTCCCTGCTCAATGTGTACAGCTATCCCTTGGTATCCTTGAGGGATTGGTTCAACGACCCCCACAGATACCAAAATCCACCAATGCTTAATAAATGGCACTGTATAAAATGGCACAGTATTTGTATTTAACCCATGCATATTTCCCACATACTTTAAATCATCTCTAGATTATTACCTTAATACAATGTAAATGATATATAAACAGTTGTAAATACAGTGTACATGCTATTCAGGTTTTGCTTTTTGGAACTTTTTGGAACTTATTTTTTTCAAATATTTTTGATCTGCAGTTGGTTGACTCCACAGATGTGGAACCCACGGATATGGAGGGCTGACTGTAGTTACTCTCTGGGCCTTCTGCACAGCCATCATTCAGGGGATTGTCTTTGTAATTTTTCTGGGCTGTATCCCCTTTTTCAGAACCCACAACTTTTTTTTTTCTTGGTTTAGTCCTTCATTTTGATGGAGCACATCCTTCAGTAACTTCCTGAGAAAGGATAGATGAAAAGTAAAACATTTAAAATCTTGAATTTCAGAAAATTCTTTATTCTACCACACGGTTGATTCATAGCTAGGCTGGTATAAGAATTCTTTAGAATTTGGAAGGCATTGGTCCAGTATGGCTATTGAGAAGTCCATTGCCATTCCTGGCTTTATGTTATACTTTGTGTGTACCCTGTCCTTTCCGTATGGAAACTTTTAAGATTTTATCTGTATCCTTGCCCATCTAAAAGTTCAAGCTAATGAGACTTGGTATGCGTCTATTTTCATTTAATTTATTTGTCACACCTTTTGTAGGCCTTTTCATTCTGGAAGCTCGTGTCTTTGAGCTCTGAGAAATTTTCTTCTATTATATCTGTGAATCTCTTCTCTCCATTTTATCTGATCTCTCTTAATATCTAAAGATATTTTCTATGCTCAGTTCCTCCGGTGAAGAATCCACCAGTCACCACCTGAGAGGTTATGCACCTGAGCATGAGCATTCTAGAAACCGTGTCTCATGGGCCCTAGAGCCTCACTGTTCACATTCCCCCCCAATGTCCCTCTTTTTATTATGACATTCTCCCCTGATTTCCACTGTTCCCAGTGTTCCTGGCTGGAATCTTTGTGGTTCACTTCTTTTAAATTGAAGTATAGTTGATGTACAATATTATATGTTACAGGTTTATAATATAGTGATTCACAGTTTTTAAAGGTTATACTCCATCTATACTTATTATAAAATATTGGCTATATTCCCCATGTTGTACAATATATACTTGTAGCTTATTTTATACATAATAGTTTGTATCTCTAGTTCACTTTTTAAGCAGAATAAAACCTCCAGTCCCTGCCAGGGTGTGGAAGATATAGTCAGCTGTCTGTGCGTGATAGGGAAGGGACTTGCTTCTTATGCAGACTTTCAACCCATTCCCATGTTCTTAGCCCCATGCCTCATTCCCACCTTCTGTGATAAATGTTGTCTCCAATTCCTTTGTTGTTCCACTGGTCCTGGGTCTCTAATTGGCTGACTCCTCTTTGGCATCCTTTGCTGTAGCACTTAGTATGTCGCTATCTCAGCTCTGCCAACTCTTCCATCCACTTGCCATCTTCCAAAAATGTGTTGACATCTGTGGTTCACCATGGCCTCTTTTATATTCCTTTACTTTTATTTTAGCGAGGTTTTTAAAAAGGAGCAGATATAAATGCATGTATTCCATCTGCCACATTTAACCAGAAATCCAAGGACTGCACTCTTAATTACTACACTATACTGTCTCTCAAACGAGACAGTACCTCTGGGATCCTACAGCCCAATGAGGATGAAATGAGACTACACATGTGAACATACTTTGTAAGCTCTGAAGAGCTATGTGAACGAGAGGGTCTATATTAAATTCCTCTACAAAGTGCCCTCCTTCCTTTTCTCTGCTCTCTGATTCTTCCCCTTCTCCAAGGTACAACTCAAGCTTTTCTCCTCCTTGGGGCCTTCTCTGATCAACCCAGCTAACAAGGATGACCCTGAGCCCTGAGCCACCACAGGAGTCTCTGTGCACCTCTCTTGGCCCTAAGCAAAGCTGCTTTATTTGACTATGGGCACAGAGTTCCTGGCCAAGATACATAGTCAAATTTGGATCTTTCAGTGTGCAAGAAAAAAGCTTTTCTTGGACACCAGGTGTGTGCGCCCACAGAGGAAATGCCATATGAGGACACAGCGAAAAGGCAGCCATCTGCAAGCCAAGGAGAGAGCCCTCAGGAGAAAACCTTCCAACACCTTGATCTTAGACTTGATTTTGGATCTTGATCTTGGACAGAATTGAGAGAGAGGAACCAAGACGGAGGAGTAGAAGGACGTGCTTTCACTCCCTCTTGTGAGAACACCAGAATCACAACTAGCTGCTGGACAATCATCGACAGGAAGACACTGGAACTCACCAAAAAAGATACCCACATCCAAAGACAAAGGAGAAGCCACAATGAGACAGTAGAAGGGGCGCAATCACAGTAAAATCAAATACCGTAACTGCTGGGTGGGTGACTCACAGACTGGAGAACACTTATACCACAGAAGTCCACCCACTGGAGTGAAGGTTCTGAGCCCCACGTCAGGCTTCCCAACCTGGGGGTCCGGCAAGGGGAGGAGGAATTCCTAGAGAATCAGACTTTGAAGCCTAGTGGGATTTGATTGCAGGACTTCAACAGGACTGGGGGAAACAGAGACTCCACTCTTGGAGGGCACACACAAAGTAGTGTGCACATAGGGACCCAGGGGAAGGAGCAGTGACCCCAGGGGAGACTGAACCAGACCTACCTGCTAGTGTTGGAGGGTCTCCTGCAGAGGCAAGGGGTGGCTGTGGCTCACTGTGGGGACAAGGACACTGACAGCAGAAGTTCTGGGAAGTACTCCTTGGCATGAGCCCTCCCAGAGTCTGTCATTAGCCCCACCAAAGAGCCCAGGTAGGCTCCAGGGTTGCCTCAGGCCAAACAATCAACAGGGACAAACCCAGCCCCACCTATCAACAGTCAAGTGGATTAAACTTTTACTGAGCTCTGCCCACCAGAGCAACAGTCAGCTATACCAGCCACCAGTCCCTCCCATCAGGAAACTTGCACAAGCCTCTTAGATAGCCTCATCCACCAGAGGGCAGACAGCAGAAGCAAGAAGAACTACAATCCTGCAGCCTGTGGAACAAAAACCACATTCACAGAAAGATAGACAAGATGAAAAGGCAGAGGGCTATGTACCAGATGAAGGAACAAGATAAAACCCCAGAAAAACAACTAAATGAAGTGGAGATAGGCAATCTTCCAGAAAAAGAATTCAGAATAATGATAGTGAAGATAATCCAGGACCTCGGAAAAAGAATGGAGGCAAAGATCAAGAAGATGCAAGAAATGTTTCACAAAGACCTAGAAGAATTAAAGAACAAACAAACAAAGATGAACAGTACAATAACTGAAATGAAAACCACACTAGAAGGAATCAATAGCAGAATAACTGAGGCAGAAGAACGGGTAAGTGACCTGGAAGACAGAATGGGGGAATTCACTGCTGCGGAACAGAATAAAGAAAAAAGAATGAAAAGAAATGAAGACAGCCTAAGAGACCTCTGGGACAACATTAAATGCAACAACATCGCATTATAGGGATCCCAGAAGGAGAAGAGAGAGAGAAAGGACCCGAGAAAATATTTGAAGAGATTATAGTCGAAAACTTCCCTAACATGGGAAAGGAAATAGCCACCCAAGTCCAGGAAGCGGAGAGAGTCCCATACAGGATAAACCCAAGGAAAACACACTGAGACACATAGTAATCAAACTGGCAAAAATTAAAGACAAAGAAAACTTATTGAAAGCAGCAAGGGAAAAATGACAAATAACATACAAGGGAACTCCCATAAGGTTAACAGCTGATTTCTCAGCAGAAACTTTACAAGCCAGAAGGCAGTGGCATGATATACTTAAAGTGATGAAAGGGAAGAACCTACAACTAAGATTACTTTACCCGGCAAGGATCTCATTCAGATTTGATGGAGAAATCAACAGATTTACAGCGCCTAGAGCCCGTGCTCCACAACAAGAAAAACCACTGCAGTGAGAAGACCAGGCACTGCGACAAAGAGTAGCCCCGGTCGCCACAACTAGAGAAAGCCCATGCACAGCAACCAAGACACAATGTAGCCAAAAAATACATAAAATAAATTTTAAAAAAAGATTTACAGACAAGCAAAAGCTAAGAGAATTCAGCATCACCAAACCAGCTCTACAACAAATGCTAAAGGAACTTCTCTAAGTGGGAAACACAAGAGAAGAATAGGACCTACAAAAACAAACACAAAACAATTAAGAAAATGGTCATAGGAACATACATATCAATAATTACCTTAAACATGAATGGATTAAATGCTCCAACCAAAAGACACAGGCTTGCTGAATGGATACAAAAACAAGACCCATCTATATGCTGTCTACAAGAGACCCACTTCAGACCTAGGGACACATACAGACTGAAAGTGAGGGGATGGAAAAAGATATTCCATGCAAATGGAAATCAAAAGAAAGCTGGAGTAGCTATACTCATATCAGATAAAATAGACTTTAAAATAAAGAATGTTACAAGAGACAAAGAAGGACACTACATATTGATCAAGGGATCAATCCAAGAAGAAGATATAACAATTATAAATATATATGCACCCAACATAGGAGCACCTCAATACATAAGGCAACTGCTAACAGCTATAAAAGAGGAAATTGACAGTAACACAATCATAGTGGGGGACTTTAACACCTCACTTACACCAATGGACAGATCATCCAAAATGAAAATAAATAAGGAAACAGAAGCTTTAAATGACACAATAGACCAGATAGATTTAACTGATATTTATAGGATATTCCATCCAAAAACAGCAGATTACACTTTCTTCTCAAGTGTGCACGGAACATTCTCCAGGATAAATCACATCTTGGGTCACAAATCAAGCCTCAGTAAATTTAAGAAAATTGAGATCATATCAAGCATCTTTTCTGACCACAACGCTATGAGATTAGAAATGAACTACAGGGGGAAAAAAACGTAAAAAACACAAACACAAGGAGGCTAAACAATACGTTACTAAATAACCAAGAGATCACTGAAGAAATCAAAGAGGAAATCAAAAAATACCTAGAGACAAATGACAATAAAAACACGACGATCCAAAACCTATGGGATGCAGCAAAAGCAGTTCTAAGAGGGAAGTTTATAGCTATACAAGCCTACCTCAAGAAACAAGACAAATCTCAAATAAACAATCTAACCTTCCACCTAAAGGAACTAGAGAAAGAAGAAAAAACAAAACCCAAAGTTAGCAGAAGGAAAGAAATCATAAAGATCAGGGCTTCCCTGGTGGCACAGTGGTTGAAGAATCTGCCTGCTAATGCAGGGGACACGGGTTTGAGCCCTGGTCTGGGAGGATCTCACATGCCACGGAGCAACTAGGCCCGTGAGCCACAACTACTGAGCCTGTGCGTCTGGAGCCTATGCTCCGCAACAAGAGAGGCCACGATAGTGAGAGGCCCGCACACCACGATGAAGAGTGGCCCCCGCTTGCCGCAACTAGAGAAAGCCCTCACACAGAAACGAAGACCCAACACAGCCAAAAGTAAAATTAAAATTAATTAATTAAAAAAAAAAGAAATCATAAAGATCAGAGCAGAAATAAATGAAATAGAAACAAAGAAAACAATAGCAAAGATCAATAAAACTAAAAGCTGGTTCTTTGAGAAGATAAACAAAATTGATAAACCATTAGCCAGACTCATCAAGAAAAAGAGGGAGAGGACTCAAATCAATAAAATTAGAAATGAAAAAGGAGAAGTTACAACAGACTCCGCAGAAATACAAAGCATCCTAAGAGACTACTACAAGCAACTCTATGCCAACAAAATGGACAACCTGGAAGAAATGGACAAATTCTTAGCAAGGTATAACCTTCCAAGACTGAACCAGGAAGAAATAGAAAATGTGAGCAGACAAATCACAAGTAATGAAATTGAAACTGTGATTAAAAATCTTCCAACAAAAAAAATTCCAGGACCAGATGGCTTCGCAGGTGAATTCTATCAAACATTCAGAGAAGAGCCAGCACCCATCCTTCTCAAACTCTTCCAAAAAATTGCAGAGGAAGGAACACTCCCAAACTCATTCTATGAGGCCACCATCACCCTGATACCAAAACCAGACAAAGACACTACAAACAAAGAAAATTACAGACCAATATCACTGATGAATATAGATGCAAAAATCCTCAACAAAATACTAGCAAACAGAATCCAACAACACATTAAACGTATCATACACCACGATCAAATGGGATTTATCCCAGGGGTGCAAGGATTCTTCAATATACGCAAATCAATCAATGTGATACACCATATTAACAAATTGAAGAATAAAAACGGTATGATCATCTCAATAGATGCAGAAAAAGCTTTTGACAAAATTCAGCACCCATTTATGATAAAAACTCTCCAGAAAGTGGGCATAGAGGGAACCTATCTCAACATAATAGAGGCCATATACGACAAACCCACAGCAAACATCATTCTCAATGGTGAAAAACTGAAAGTATTTCCTCTAAGATCAGGAATGAGACAAGGATGTCCACTCTCACCACTATTATTCAACATAGTTTTGAAAGTCCTAGCCACAGCAATCAGAGAAGAAAAATAAATAAAGGGAATACAAATTGGAAAAGAAGAAGTAAAACTGTCACTGTTGGGCTTCCCTGGTGGCGCAGTGGTTGAGAATCTGCCTGCCAATGCAGGGGACACGGGTTCGAGCCCTGGTCTAGGAGGATCCCACATGCCACGGAGCAACTAGGCCCGTGAGCCACAACTACTGAGCCTGCGCATCTGGAGCCTGTGCTCCGCAACAAGAGAGGCCGCGATAGTGAGAGGCCCGCACACCGCGATGAAGAGTGGCCCCCACTTGCCGCAACTAGAGAAAACCCTTGCACAGAAATGAAGACCCAGCACAGCCATAAATAAATAAATAAAATTAAATAAAAAAAAAAAACTGTCACTGTTTGCAGATGACATGATACTATACATAGAGAATCCTAAAAATGTCACCAGAAAACTACTAGAGCTAATTAATGAATTTGGTAAAGTTGCAGGATACAAAATTAATGCACAGAAATCTCTTGCATTCCTATACACTAATGATGAAAAATCTGAAAGAGAAATTAAGGAAACACTCCCATTTACCATTGCAAGAAAAAGAATAAAATACCTAGGAATAAACCTACCTAGGGAGACAAAAGACCTGTACGCAGAAAACTATAAGACACTGATGAAAGAAATTAAAGATGATACCAACAGATGGAAAGATATACCATGTTCTTGGATTGGAAGAATCAATATTGTGAAAATGACTATACTACCCAAAGCAATCTACAGATTCAATGCAATCCCTATCAAATTACCAATGGCATTTTTTACAGAACTAGAACAAAAAGTCTTAAAATTTGTATGGAGACACAAAAGACCCCGAATAGCCAAAGCAGTCTTGAGGGAAAAAAACGGAGCTGGAGGAATCAGACTCCCTGACTTCAGACTATACTACAAAGCTACAGTAATCAAGACAATATGGTACTGGCACAAAAACAGAAACATAGATCAATGGAACAAGATAGAAAGCCCAGAGATTAACCCACGCACCTATGGTCAACTAATCTATGACAAAGGAGGCAAGGATATACAATGGAGAAAAGACAGTTTCTTCAATAAGTTGTGCTGAGAAAACTGGACAGCTACATGTAAAAGAATGAAATTAGAACACTTCCTAACACCATACAGAAAAATGAACACAGAATGGATTAGAGACCTAAATGTAAGACTGGATACTATAAAACTCTTAGAGGAAAACATAGGAAGAACACTCTTTGACATAAATCACAGCAAGATTTTTTTTGATCCACCTCCTAGAGTGATGGAAATAAAAACAAAGATAAACAAATGGGACCTAATGCAACTTAAAAGCTTTTGCACAGCAAAGGAAACCATAAACAAGACGAAAAGACAACCCTCAGAATGGGAGAAAATATTTGCAAATGAATCAATGGACAAAGGATTAATCTCCAAAATATATAAACAGCTCATTCAGCTCAATATTAAAGAAACAAACAACCCAATCCAAAAATGGGCAGAGGACTTAAATAGAGATTTCTCCAAAGAAGACATACAGATGGCCAAGAAGCACATGAAAAGCTGCTCAACATCACTAATTATTAGAGAAATGCAAATCAAAACTACAATGAGATATCACCTCACACCACTTAGAATGGGCATCATCAGAAAATCTACAAACAACAAATGCTGGAGAGGGTATGGAGAAAAGGGAACCCTCTTGCACTGTTGGTGGGAATGTAAATTGATACAGCCACTATGGAGAACAATATGGAGGTTCCTTAAAAAAGTAAATGACCATATGATCCAGCAATCCCACTACTGGGCATATACCCAGAGAAAACCATAATTCAAAAGGACACATGCACCCCAATGTTCATTGCAGCACTATTTACAATCTCCAGAACATGGAAGCAACCTAAATGCCCATCGACAGACGAATGGATAAAGAAGATGTTGTACATATATACAATGGAATATTACTCAGCCATAAAAAGGAATGAAATTGAGTCATTTCTTGAGACATGGATGAATCTAGAGACTGTCATACAGAGTGAAGTAAGTCAGAAAGAGAAAAACAAATATCGTATATTAACGCATGTATGTGGAACCTAGAAAAATGGTACAGATGAACCGGTTTGCAGGGCAGAAGTTGAGACACAGATGTAGAGAACAAATGTACGGACACCAAGGGGGGAAAGCCACGGGGGGGTGGGGATGGTGGTGTGCTGAATTGGGCGATTGGGATTGACATGTATACACTGATGTGTATAAAATTGATGACTAATAAGAAGCTGCTGTATAAAAAATTAAATTAAATTAAATTAAAAAAAAAAAGCTTTCCTTCTTCTTCCTATGGGTAGGAGCTTTGCTAAACCATGATGAGCTTTGGGAATAGAGAAAGAAGTGTTTTGTATCTTTGGTAGTGAGTTTAGGGGTTAAAGTGGCTTCTGTTGTCCTGCAGTCTGAGCTGTGGCCATGGCCCTCAAAGCTCACCTTCTTCCTCTTGCCTCCTCTTCCCTCTCCAGTCCTCTCCTCCAAGCAGTGGGGGCAGTGTCAGTGGCTACACCAAGTCTGTGCCACTGGTCCAGAGGCTGTGTCCTTTCACTCCTTCCCTTTTACCAGAGCTTCCATGTGCATTCTGAGAGATTCAATTCATATTCGCAGAGAGCTTAAGCCAGAGTGGCAGTGGAAACAGATGGGTCTCTGGCTAGAAGCAGTTGATATTTGCCTCAAAAAAAAATTCCTGATTAGCTTTTTTGTTCTTATTTATTTATTTATTTTTTTATTTATGGCTGTGTTGGGTCTTCGTTGCTGCGCAGGCTTTCTCTAGTTGCGGCGAGCAGGGGCTACTCTTTGTTGTGGTGCATGGGCTTCTCACTGAGGTGGCTTCTCTTGTTGCGGAGCACAGGCTCTAGGCGTGCGGGCTTCAGCAGTTGCAGCACGCAGGCTCACTAGTTGTGGCTCGCAGGCTCCAGAGTGCAGGCTCAGTAGTTGTGGCGCACAGGCTTAGTTGCTCCGCGGCATGTGGGATCTTCCCCGACCAGGGCTCGAACCCATGTCCCCTGCATTGGCAGGCGGATTCTTAACCACTGCGCCACCAGGGAAGCCCCCTGATTAGCTATTATTGACAATAACTAAAATGTGAAAGCAAGCCAAGTGTCCACTGATGGATGAATGAATAAACAAAATGTGTATATACATATTGGAATATTATTCAGCCTTAAAAAGGAATGCTACAACAGGGAACCTTGAGGACATTATGCTAAGTGAAATAAGCTGGTCACAAAAAGACAAAAACTGTATGATTCCATGTATATGAAGTACCTAGATTAGTCAAATTCATAAAGACAGAAAGTACAATGGTGGTTGCCAGGGGCTGGGGGAATGGGGAGTTATTGCTTAATGAGTAATTGAACAGTTTACAAGATGAAAAAGTTCTGGAGGTGGATCATAGTGATGGTTGCACAATATAAATGTACTTAATACCACTTAACTGTACACTTAAAATTGGTTAAGATGGTAAATTTTATGTTGTATATTTTTTACCACAATAAAATAATTGGAAAGAGAAAAGATCCTGATTATTTTCTAAGAGACAAATTCCATCTGACAGTCCTTACAGAGCATTCCACTGGAGTGAAATGTGCCATCTCTTGTACATTGCCTGATATGATTATTATGAAGGAAACAGCTTTTCACAAGGACTGCAGCTGCAGGGAGCTCTCTGAGGGTCAGTGCTCATGTCCTGGAGCACCTCTGAAACACACAGGTGCATAGATGCACTCCCACTCGCAGACAACAGGGCACAGCTCTGTGTATAGCAGTGGCACTGCCCTGCCCCATGTTGTATGCACCAGGGCAGAAATCCGTCCCTCTGGA
Organism: Balaenoptera physalus; assembly: GCF_965194825.1. Taxonomy (NCBI): domain Eukaryota; kingdom Metazoa; phylum Chordata; class Mammalia; order Artiodactyla; family Balaenopteridae; genus Balaenoptera; species Balaenoptera physalus. The sequence goes on along the minus strand of NC_138882.1, from coordinate 167,671,605 downwards.
ATCTCCTCTGTCCTTCCCAGACCCTTCATCTTGGAGACCCGTGAAGCTAAGGCTGATTGGGCTGGAAATTTCCAGGAGGCACAGCTAGGTGGGAGAATGGCCAAGGAGAGAAAGACAATGTGGAGGTCATGTCACTTGGGTCTGCCTCCACCTTGCTGCAGATTGCCCCAGGGCTTAGGATCTCAGCCCCCCACTTTTTTTCTGTCTAGAGCTGTATCGTCCAATATGGGAGCAACTAAGTCTGTGTGGCTATTGAGCGCCTGAAATACAATTATTCCGAATTGAAATGGGCTGTAAGTGTAAAATACATACCAGAATTTAAAGACAATGCAAAAAAAGGTAAAATATCTCATGAAAAAATATTTTATATTAATTATATGCTGAATGATAGCCTTTGGTCAAATAAAATATATTACTAAAATTAATTCCGTCTGTTTATTTTTACTTTATTTAATTACATTTGTGGTTTGCATTACATTGCTATTGGAAGCACTAGTCTGCAGCCTGTCCTGATCCCAGACTGCTTGGCTGGGCCCTGATCCCCCACTTGAATCTTATTCCTTCCCGCACAAATGGGACCCTTGTCACTGCTGGGCTCCCTTGTTGAATGGAATAATAAATGGAATAATGTACCCACCTGATATGACATCACCTCCTACCTGGACTCCTTCCCACTGTTCCTTCTGGTTTGGGGGCCAGAGCACTCCCTCCCTTCCTCCCCAGTATCTATTCTGTTTGAAGTCCCAGCAGATGCAGGGTTGCTGGACTAGACACAGGTCCAGAACTCTCCAGGAAGCCCCCTATAGGCTGGACCCACCTATTTGCTAGGGTAAGGGCAGGTGGCCAGAAAAGCCACGTCTTTTTCTTATTTTTCATCCTTCCCTCTTATTTGTTCTCTCCTCCTCTTTTTTAAAAGTCTAATTCTGAGCAGCCGGCTCTGTTCAGCCTGACTGGTTTGTTATGGCTTATAATCTGAGCCAGGATTAATTAGCTAATTACTGACAAACATCCGCTGGCAAGATTCTGCTCCAGCTTGTCAGCTTGAAGTGTTTAATTATTTTAATCATTTACTTTCATCTTCAAAATTTATGCTGCCTAGAGAGTTGCAGGGCATCATTTAATTATGATTTGCAGTTTCTGCTGGGCTACGTTCTGTTCCTGGGGATAGGGGATATTATTTTTTTTTTACTAGTCTTCCACCGAGGCCTGAACACCTTCTACCCCAGAGCCTGGAGTCATGCTCCATGGATGGGTGGTGAGGAGGGAACCCAGATCATCTCTGGACACCACCCCTTCTGTATCCCCAGAACACATGCATGGGAGCATAATGTAAATTTGCATTTTGTAAGTTGCTATTGTGTGTTGGACACCATGTTAGTCATTTCTTCTTCTTTTTTTTTTTAATTTATTTATTTTTGGCTGTGTTGGGTCTTCGTTGCTGCGTGCGGGCTTTCTCTAGTTGCGGCCAGGGGGGCCTGCTCTTTCATTGCGGTGCACGGGCTTCTCATTGCAGTGGCTTCTCTTGTTGCAGAGCACGGGCTCTAGGCACGAGGGATTCAGTAGTTGCAGCACACGGGCTCAGTTGCTGTGGCTCACGGGCTCTAGAGCACAGCCTCAGTAGTTGTGGTGCATGGGCTTAGTTGCTCCGCGGCATGTGGGATCTTCCCGGACCAGGGCTCGAACCCGTGTCCCCTACATTGGCAGGCAGATTCTTAACCACTGCACCACCAGGGAAGTCCCTAGTCATTTCTATTATTTCACATTTGTGAGCATTTGTGAGCACAGAGAGTATGGAAACGGCCTGAAGGCTGGACAGAGAGGCCTGGGGTGATCAGTGGTGAGAAGAAAAGTAAGGAATGGGTTTATTTACTTGTTTGCCTATGGCCTAATTTAATTACAGTAAAGTGAGACTATCTTAAATGTAGAACTAGGGTATACATACGTGTACACCCCCCACCAGATCAAGGTAGCCTAGAGACTCCCTCATGCCCCCCCCAAAATCAATACCTCCCAAAGGTAAGCACTTCTGACTCCTTTCACCATAGATTTGTTTTTTCTAGTCTTTCACTTTCATATAAATGGAATTATATGGTATATCCTCTTTTATGTGTGACTCTTTTCACTCAACATTTTGACTGTGAAAGGAAAGGTTCTTTAATATAAATCATCTTCCCTGACCAAGGTTTTGGTTTGGGTCCAGCTAAGAGATTCAACCCAAGTCTTTAGAGACTTTGCCTCTGACTCCTTGCTTACTAGCATGGCCCTGAAATCAGTTTGGATGTGACTTTTCTCCCCCATTCCCTCTCCTTCTCTACTTCTTCTTCTTTCCTCTCTTCCTCCTCCTCTCCTTTCTCTCCCCACTGACAATAGACATGTCTATCACCATGTTGTACTAGGAAGTCATTTCTGAGCTTTAGTTCTTGCCATTTTGGATGCAAAGGATGCAAAGGTGTTTCCTAAAGACACACGGTGTTCAGAGCGGGATTGAGAAGGGCAAAAGATTGTCCCCTGTTATAGGTTGGATTCTGTCCTCCAGAAGAGGGATGTTGAAGTGCTAGCCCCAGTATGTCAGAATGTGACCTTGTCTGGAAATAGGGTCTTCACAGAGGTAACCAAGCTGGAAGGAGATCATTAGGGTGGGTCCTAATTCGGTATGACAGGTGTCCTTATAAAAGGGGGAAATTTGGACACAGACACACTCAGGGAGAATGCCATGTGAAGATGAGAGCAGAGATGGGGTGATATTTCAAGCCAAGGAATATCAAAGATTGCCAGCAAAGCATCAGAAGCTGGGAAAGAGGCATGGAACAGATTCTCCCTCACAGTGCTCAGAAGGGACAATCCTGCCTATACCTTGATCACAGACTTCTAGCCTCCAGGACTCTGAGACCATAAATTTCAGTTGTAGAAGCCAGTTAGTCTGTGGTACTTTGTTAAGGTAGCCCTAGCAAACTAATCTACCCCCAAAGGGAGCTCTGATCATTTTTTTCTAAATTTGTGTCATGGGACCAACAGCAACCTCTGCAGAATCCTCTGTGCTGGAGCCACCAAACATTAACTCAGCCCCAGGATGGGAGTGACTGAGGCGACAGCTCAGAGCTGGGAGACTGAGGAGAGGAGAAAGATCAATTTAATGAGCTCAGCAATGCCATTAATGAGGCACCAGGCAACATCCAGGGGGCTTCTGTGAAGGCTTACACCAGGGCAGGACAAGCTGAAGGATGCCATGAGCCAGGCCATGCCGGGTTCTGATGTGATGTGATCTGTCCTCTTGATGCCTTCCTTCCACAGGGCCCAGGATGGAGATGGGAGTGGACACAGAAAGTCCAGATGCACTGGGACTCCCGTCCCATTCTCTGGATTGGGGGCCTGGCCCTGTGCATGACATCACACTCTCTAATACATCTCATACCTGAGTCCACCCTCATACACACCTGCACGCAACCGTGCCAGGCTTGGCAAAGGCAACTCTGCTCTATATGTGTTTCCCTCCTCCCACTCCCACCCACCTTTGAAGTTCCATCTGGAACAGTTTGCTTCATAGGAGTGTGACTGAGTATCTTGCTAGCCTGTCTGGCAAATGCATAGGGAGCTTCCTGCCCAAATCCTACACCTTCTTTTTTTTTTTTTTTTTTAATTTATTTATTTTATTTATTTATTTTTGGCTGTGTTGGGTCTTCGTTGCTGTGCAAGGGCTTTCTCTAATTGCAGCTAGTGGGGGCTACTCTTTGTTGTGGTGCACCGGCTTCTCACTGCGGTGGCTTCTTTTGTTGTGGAGCGCGGGCTCTAGGCACACGAGCTTCAGTAGTTGCAGCACGTGGGCTCAGTAGTTGTGGCGCACGGGCTTAGTTGCTCCGCGCATGTGGGATCTTTCCGGACCAGGGCTCGAACCCGTGCCCCCTGCATTGGCGGGCGGATTCTCAACCACTGTGCCACCAGGGAAGCCCTACACCTTCTTTCCCTGCTATTTCATACTAGAAATCCCCCCCCACCATCTTCTACCCCTAAGGTCAGAGCCAGGTCTCACTGCTTTCTGCCAGAGCCAAAGACTCTGCCCAACAAGCTCCCTCCTCACCTACAGCTAAGGGCTCCCCCTATTCTGTCCCTGAAGATCTGGGTGGGGTCTGAGTCCCTGTCTCAGGCTGTGTCTCCTGTAACTAAATCTAGCTTATGATGATTTTCACGATGAGGGGGCGTGGGGCAGACCCCCACCATGAGCTATCTTAGAATCTCAGTCACTGGTGAGCCTGAGGCCTGTGCCTGGGGGCCTTATAATGAAGTAAGCAGTGAGGAGAGAAGCAGGATGGGACCTGAGTTCTAGCCCTGGTTCTGCCTTTAGGAGAAGCCACTTCCCTTCTAAGTCTCAGATGATTTCTAAGTCTCACCTGAAAAATTAGGACAATAATCTCTACTATATAGAATTATGCAGATTAAATAAGTATATAAAATATAAGTTGCAAGTGGTATACACATACAGTAGAATATTATTCAGCCTTAAGAAGGAAGGAAATTTTGACACATGTTACAACATGAATGACCCTTAGGGATATTATGCTAAGTGAAATAAGTCAGTTATATGAGGTACCTAGAGTAGTCAAATCCATAGAGACAGGATGTAGGATGGTGGTTGTCAGGGGCTGAGAGGAGGGGGGAATGGGGAGTTATTGTTTAATAGGTACAGAGGTTTTTATGCAAGATGAAAAGAGTTCTGGGGCTTCCCTGGTGGCGCAGTGGTTAAGAATCTGCCTGCCAATGCAGGGGACACAGGTTCGAGCCCTGGTCCGGGAAGATCCCACATGCGGCAGAGCAACTAAGCCCATGCACCACAACTACTGAGCCTGGGCTCTAGGACCCATGAGCCACAACTACTGAGCCCACGTGCCACAACTACTGAAGTCTGCGCACCTAGAGCCCATGCTCCACAACAAGAGAAGCCACCACAACGAGAAGGCCACGTACCACAATGAAGAGTAGCTCCCGCTCGCTGCAACTAGAGAAAGCACATGCGCAGCAACAAAGACCCAACACAACCAAAAATAAAAATAAATAAAATAAATAAATTTATAAAAATAAAAAAAGAGTCCTGGAGCTGGATAGTGGTGATGGTTACATGACAATGTGAATATGAGAAAGGGGAGTGGAGTCCAATAGGAACAGGATAAAAGTGTCCAGATTGCAAGTGAGACATCTGGGCAGCAGACAGACTAGTGAGTTGGAAGAACATGACTTGGACATAGATGAGATTTATAGATAAAAGGAGAAACAAATTGGAGCCTACCCCAATATTTGAAGGGTGGGTGGAGGAAGTGGAGCACAGGACCAAGAATGAGGTCTCACAAAGGAGGAAGAGGATGAGCATAGAGCATTGTCATAGAAGCTAAGGGAGGAAAGGGTCTCAGGAGAAACACAAGCATCTGCAGAGTCAGATGTTTTGGACAGGTGGTGAGAAAACCCATCAGGATGGATATTTGTACTTGCTGGCAACTCTATCAAGAGTGGTGGGGCAGAAGTCAGGTAGCCACGTGTGGAAGAGAGAATGGAAGGGGAGGAAGTGTATCCATTGACCGCAACTATTCTTGCAAGAATTTTGGTAGCAAAGGGAAGGGGGGGGATTTGAAATGATGGCTTGAGGATAGATAAGCCTGTTTGTAATGGAGAAAACCTAGGCAAGTTTATAGGCTAAAGAAGAGGCAGTAGATGAGGAGAAGGTGAAGATACAGATTGAAGGCACAGAAGAGTAAAGGGTTAACCTAGGGCCAGATATGTCCAGGCTTCCTACAAGCATCCCCTGCCCACCCTGTGTGTGCAGTGAGAGAATCCAGACCAACCCAGGCTCCACCTGTGCTGACAAGAGGGTACCCCTTTGCTCTTTGACAAGGACAGATGTGGGTGTGTCGAGACTATGAAGGGGTGTGCTTGTGTCCATGGCTACACCGTCCACACTGAGATTGACCACATACACCCTCCCTCCCACACCCGGCCTCACATATACCCTTTCCAACACACTACTGGTACATAGTAGACATAACTAATTTACGTGGGATTTTTGTTGAATATTCTATCTTATGGTCTTCACAAGGTTGTGAGGATCAAGTGAAAAGCATATCTAAGTACTCTGTAAAACTATGAATAATACAAATATTAGGAATTATTATTATTGAGAAACAAGCTTCACACACGTAAGCCCATGAACACACACTGAGGTTCTCATACATCAACCTTGCACACACAGACTCACAAGCTCATACTGTTTGGCTAGGGCATGTATGCTCACGTGGATCCATGAATCCACTAAGACACACTCACACACTCCCCTGTAAGGCCTACACAAATATGTTTGGGCTCATACACACAGTCCACCAAATTGCCCTACAGACTCACACACACCCAAGTTCATAAGCACGCTCTCACAGACAAGCACACTCATATATGCCCACTTAGGTTCACATATGTGCACGTGCACACACACACACTCACACACACACACACACACACACACTGGAAGAATGAGAATCTTCCAGCCCGAAGAGGGCTGAGTTAACTCGACATCCATGAGCCAAAGGAGGACTTCTCAGTTAGTAAATGATTTCACCAACCTGCTGCTTTGCTCCAAGGCATGGGTATCAGCAGAGAATCAATCTGTCTGGGGCCAAGGCAGGGAGGCAGAAAGAGAGGAACGGGTTTGGAAGAACTGACCTCTCCCCTCTCCCTCCTTGTCTGTCTCTCTCCAGATGCCCACGGCACCTCCCCCCATGTCCCTGAGCAGAAGCTGGGGATCCTCTGAGCCACAGTTCCTGTCTTTGGAGAGCCCTCAGCCCTCAGGCCAATGCCACACTCATCAAAAACATCTCATGGGACATCTGCACAAACTCAGCTGCCCCAAGCCCCTTTCTCCTTTCCTGGTTTCACTGCTGCGTGCCCCACAGGTGGGCAGTGCGCAGATGGGTCCCCACTGGGGTGATGCAAACATTGAGTTCGGGAAGAGGAAGAACTTTATCCAGGGAACACGTGTTTGTTGTGCTGTCATCAGGGCCTCAGCCTTGCACATGGCCTTTCACAAGCCCCAGTCAGTTACCAGCCATTCTCCATAACAGCTGATTCAAACCCTCTTGTCAAGCCCACATCTCACCACCTCCTGGCTTCACTCTCAGGACCTCATTCTCTTGAATGATGAGAGAGAACATCACCTCTTTCTTTACAGAGAACATAAATAGATTAGGGACCATCAGAAGCAAAACTTTTAACTTCCTGAACCCCTTCCAGTAGAAACCCAGTCCCATTCGTTCTCATCCTTATCTCCGCCCTTCTCAGCAATGTCCACAGCTAATTGCTTCCTGTTGCTCTGTATCCCACTCCCACCTCTTCTAGAAACTTTCTCCATCAACTATCCCCCTGTCTCCTGTATCTTCAGTCTCTTTCTCTTTATTAGATCTTCCCCTTCACATATAAATATGCTCACCATCTCTTCCATCTTAAGAAATAAGTTATTCTTCTATACAGCATTTCACTATCTGTCACTCTGTCTCTCTCCTTCCGTTCATTGACAATATTCTTGAGTTGTCTCCACTCACTTCTCCTCTTCTTACTACACTCTTTCTTTTCCCAAATCACTGCTGTCTTCTGCACAAGATCCCATCCCCTTTCCACCCACATACAACTGCCCCTCCAAGGGTACCAACCACCTCGTTTGAGTTAGACCCAATGTCCACTTCCCAGTCCCTATAGTTGGGACCTCTTGGCGACATGGGATATTGTTGACCATTCCCTAATTCTTGAGACTCTCTCCCCGCTGGCTGTTTTCTCTCTTGGCAAGTATTGACTCTTTCTCATCTTCTTCTTACCTCTCTGACCACCCATTATTGGCCTCTTCTTCCTCTACCTTATTCTTAAACTTCCCATATCCGATCAATATTAATTCTGTAGCTTCTACCTTCTAAAGATTTCTAAAAGAAGTCCACTTCTCTTCTTCATAACTGAGACTCTCAGCTTTAACCTGAAGTCAAACAACACCTCCCTAACTGGGTTCCCTGGACACCCTCTTGCCTTTTCTAACGTATGTTTGCGGGATCTCAGTTCCCTGACCAGGGATTGAACCTAGGCCATGACAGTGAAAGCCCGAAATCCTAACTGCTAAGCCACCAGGGAACACCCTAAGTGATCCTTTTAAAGTGCAAATCTGGGACTTCCCTGGTGGCGCAGTGGTTAAGAATCCGCCTGCTAATGCAGGAGACACGGGTTTGAGTCCTGGCCTGGGAAGATCCCACATGCCATGGAGCAACTAAGCCCGTGTGCCACAACTACTGAGCCTGTGCTCTAGAGCCCGTAAGCCACAACTACTGAGCCCGTGTGCTGCAACTACTGAAACCTGTGCGCCTAGAGCCCGTGCTCTGCAAGCCCCTGCTTGCCGCAACTAGAGAAACCCGCGTACAACAACGAAGACCCAACACAGCCAATAAATTAATAAATAAATAAATTTATTTTAAAAATAAATAAATAAAGTGCAAATCTGACTATATCTTTTGCTGCATAAAATCTTTCGTTTGCCCATAGGATAAAACCCAAACTCTGAGAGAGTGCTTAAGGAGACCCTCTGTTCTCAGACCCAACCTTCCTCTGTACCTCATCTATCACACCTACCCCTTTGCCTTCTACATGCCTTCTCTGTTCAGCTGAACCGTTTTCATCTCCTCAAATACAGCAGGATTTGGGCTTTTAAACACTTCTCGGCATTTAAACATGGTATTATCTCTGCCTAGAACACCATCCCCTACCCTCGCTTCCCCTCTGTACCTAAGTATTGTCCTTCTGGGCTCAATTCAGCCATCAATTCCTCCTTAAAGCCATGCCTCCCATCCATCCATTTATTCACTTGTCCATTTATTCAGTGAGGGTAGCCACTTGTAAACTTTAAGAGCCTCAAGAAGAATGCTCAGTCCACCCATGGACCCGCTAGCGAAGTGAGGCAAGTGGAGGAAGAGGACTGTAGGGTCCTAATAATTTGACGGGAGTCAAAGCTACTGAGAAAACAAGGGTTCACTGAACATAGAATGATAATACTACATAGAAAAATAGAAAGCCAATAAGGAGAGCTATGGGATCCCTCCTGTGTATGTTTTAGTTAAAGGTTCTCCTCTGGCTGTAATGAACTTACAAAGGGTGTAGAGAATCCTACACTGAGCAGGAAAGCAGATTTAATAACAAGTCATAGTTATTGGGCACTACAGGTACTAGACGAAGCGTGTAATGTACATTATCTAACAATCCTTGGGACAAGATAAGTATTACTATTCTCATTTTGCAGAGGAGGAAAGTAAGATTCAGAAGGTTAAGTGGTTTGCACAAATTCTCACAGTGAATTAGTGGCAGAGTCAAAGTTCAAATGTAAAGTCTCTCTGAACCCAAAGCCAAGTTCCTGACCTTGACATTCTTTTGCCTGTGATTACTTACCGGGGTGGGTTTGGAGGGAGGTTCAAATATGCCAAGGAGATGGGGAGCCCATCGGTAGTTCCCACACTTAATGTCCCCATGGCACCCATCCTGTGTGTGTTGACAGTTTGACAACTTACACAGCTGCTGGTTTGCTTGGAGGAGATCTCTGTTAATTAAAATAGCACAAAGGGAGAGCAGCACACAAACCATGTCAGCGGGTAATTAATGCAAAGGAGGGCCCAGGCACACAGAAATACTCAGCCTTTGCCTGCCAGAGCCCATCTTCACTAGTATTTCCCAGCCTAAAGTTGCCACTTTGTCCCCCTGGCCATGAGCTGCTGCTTGCTTGCCTACCTCCATGGATGGGGAAGGGAGGACCTGTCCTCTGGGGACAGAACCTGGGCTACTACTCTTACTGGACTCTGACCCCTCAACCTCCTCTTAACTGTCCATGTCTCCCAGGAGATCCAGAAGGACAGGATGAGCCAGAGATAAGCCATCCACGGCCCAGGGCTTTGGGGCATCATTTCTGAGGAAGTGTTAGTCTCTACCTGCCCCTGCCCCATCAAGAAGGTCACTGCCTTATTCCCAGGGCAGGGGTCCTGAGTCAGCCTGCTTCTGTATACAGTGTATTGGGATGAACTGAACCCATCTTCTCCACTGCCTCTGCCAGAGTTTGTGCTTGCTTCCCTACAGGACCTACAGCCTGGTCCTGAGTCTCACTGCTCTGCTGGGGTCCTGACCTCCTTCCTGTCTCTTCTCTCATTTCATTATCACCAAATCCCCAGCAGGTACACTGGGGATGTGTACACTTCACAGCAATGAAGACCCAACGCAGCCAAATAACTAAATAAATACATAAATAAATTAATTTTTTAAAAATCCACCTTCCAGTGTAGGGGGGCATGGGTTCAGTCCCTGGTGGGAGAACTAAGATCCCACATGCCACGGGGCAACTAAGCCTGCTCACCGCAACTACTGAGTCCCTGCACTCTGGAGCCCACACGCTGCAACCAGAGAGAAGCCCTTATGCTGAAACTAGAGAAGCCCACGAGCCGCAGCTAAAACCTGACACGGCCAAATAGATAAATAAATAATTTTTTTTTAAAGTCTTTTGAAACATCAGTTTATAGATGATAGTTGAAAGCATTTGTGTGGATATGATTGCTCAAGTAGAATCAGAAAAAAAAAAGACAGAATTCGAAGGAGCAACAATATTTAAGAAGTAAATAGAAGAGCAGTCTGTCAAGAAGTGAAAAGTTTTTTTTGATATTTGGAAACATTTTTAAAGTTATTGCTCTTGCATCCTACACCTCCTTTCTGGATTTAATGTCTTTCTTGCTGACATATATCCTTTAATAATTATTTTAGAAAGATTGTCTTTGTCTTCATGTGACTGAAATAACTTTATTTTGCTCTCACCTTGCTGTGACAGGTCAGTGAGGTATAGAACTCTAAGTAGACAGTTGTTTTCTTTCAGCACTTTGATATTATTCCATTGCCTTCCAGCATCTGTTGTTGCTGTTGAGAAGTCTACTGTTGGTCAGATAGCCATTCCTTCCCACCCCCCACCCCCGGCCACGCAGGCGGCTTGTGGGATCTCAGCTCCCCGACCAGGGATTGAACCTAGGCACAGCACTGAAAGCGCCGAATCCTAACCACTAGACCACCAGGGAACTCCCATGATTGCCATTCCTTCTTATATAATATATTTATCTTCTCTTTTTGGTAGCTTTTAAGATTTTCCATTTTTTCTTAATGTTCTCTAGTTTCACTGCGATGTACTGGGTATGACTCTGTATTCATTTATCCTGCTTGAGACACAATGTTTAATTTCAATCTGAGAATTCATGACATTCAACCAATTCTAGAGAATTATTAGCCATTATCTCTCCTAATGTCTTTCCTTCATTCTCTCTGTTCTCGCTTTCTGGAGTTCCTATTAGATGTACTTTGAAGCTTACCATCCTATTATCTGATTCTCTTAACTTTTTTCTCCAGATTTTTATCTTTTTGTGATAAATCCTGGTTTTTTCCCACTGATCTATATATTAGAATTCAACAATTCTCTCTTGAGTTATGTCTAGTCAACTGTTTGACTCACTATTGAATTATTTTTTTCAAAGACTACAATTTCGATTTTTAGAATTTATTTCAAATTCACTGTTAATTTTTTTTTTTTTTGGCTGCATTGGGTCTTCGTTGCTGCACATGGGCTTTTTCTGGTTGTGGCGAGCGGGGGCCACTCTTCGTTGTGGTGCGTGGGCTTCTCATTGTGGTGGCTTGTCTTGTTGTGGAGCACGGGCTCTAGGAGCACGGGCCTCAGCAGTTGTAGCATGCAGGCTCAGTAGTTGTGGCTTGCGGGCTCTAGAGCGCAGGCTCAGTAGTTGTGACACACGGGCTTAGTTGCTCTGCGGCATGTGGGATCGTCCTGGACCAGGGTTTAAACCCGTGACCCCTGCATTGGCCGGCAGATTCTTAACCACTGCACCACCAGGGAAGCCCCCACTGTTAATTTTTTATAATGTTGTATATATGCCTCAAATATTTTCTTTCTCTCTTTGAACACTTAAAAATCCTATTAGATTATTGTATTACCTCTGCTTCGCAGACTATCTCTTATGATATTTGATTTCCTTTACTTGCTTTGTAATTTTTATTTATGACATTTTCTGGGAAATTTTCTCCCATGGGAGTCTATAAACACCCTGGGTTGTGCACTAGGTTGTGGATTACCTATGACCAAGGTGGTTCATTGGATCTGGATCAATTTTTTTTCTTGGGCTGGGGCTATTTTGAGGTTAGGCTTTCTGTATCAGGAAGGTAACGCAGAATTGTAGTCCTCTACTCACATATTGCTCAGGCCAGGGGTTCAGAGTTCTCAGGGTTGACATGAATACCTCACCTAAGCTGGACTAAGTGGCCCATTTCCATTTCTGTCCATATCCCCCAGGCAATGGGCAGGTAGAGAGTTTGTAAGTCCAAATTAACAGACCGTACAGCCCTTTCCTGCCTCCAGCTTTACGCAGAGGGCCCAATTCTCGCCTATGCTCTTGCCTCCTGCCCCAGCATGTAGTGTTGTAAGCCCAGCCCCAAAGCTTAGATCTCAACATCTTCATGGGCAACAGAGTTTTGGCTCCAACTCACCCCTGAAGTAATTGTAGTGTTGTTTTGGTATTTGAAATTTTGCCTTTGTTGCTTTCAAGCTCAGCTATACACTCTTTATAATTGGAAGGAAAAAAAAACTAAAAGCTTCTGTCTCACATTTCTATGTTTTTGGAGCAAAATGCCAACTCAGTCTGACATCTTAAGCAGAAATGCTAGGAAGATACTATTACAAAGGTATGGTAAGAACATGGAGACAATGATGTCCCAGAAGACAATAGATAAAAAGGTTTCAAGAAAGGGAATCAAATATATCATACTGAATATTGCATTGTGGACAAGTGAAATAAGGACTGAATGAAAACCATTAAATGGAAGACATGAAGGTCATTGATTACCCTGGTGAGAACCATTTCATGGAGTAGTGGGAGACAAAAGCCTAATTAATTGTAGTGATCTAAAAAGTGAAAGGGAAGCAATAGAGAGAGGGAGATAAGAGGTTCTTCTGAAGTGGGACTTTGCAGAGAGAAGACTGGGCTGGTGGCAGTGGGACGAGGGGGAGCAGGAAGGTGTTTTTGGGCTGAGGGAAGGAAACAGTGGAGGCAGAAGATACAGGAAAGAGAAGAAGCCCACAAAGGCTAGAGAAGGCTGGGGTCAAATCCAAAGTTGTTGGTGGCCTTTCCCAGAAGGAGAAATCAGGATCCAGAGGGAAAGAAGGATGGGGAGAGCACAAAGATCATTTGATGGGGTGGGTCGGGGGGGTGTCGAGGGGTTGGGCAAAGTGGGAGCTTGGCCCTGGTTGATGGAATGAGGAGGAGCAGCATGGGTAGGGGCGTGGGGAAGGTCTGAACATGTGGAATGGTGTGGGAATAGGAGAGGGAGCATCCCTGAGCGCCCCTCAAGAGCACCCTCCCACAATCCTCAGTGGGCAGCCTAGTGTGGATATTAGTCAAGCAGGTGTTGCAGGAAGCCAAGGGTGAGGGAATTTGGGTGCTAGTGAGAAGGTAGAACCAGTACAGGTGGGGCTGGGTGGCATAAGGGTTCAGAAAGAGAGAGAGAGAGACAGGGGGTGTGGTACAAACCATCCCTGGGCAGAGAATGGAAGCAAGAGAGTGAGTATTGGATGAAAGTTAAAGTTCCCAAAAGTAGAGCTTGGAAATTTTTTCTTATATGTAAATTGTTTTGCAAGTCTACTTGACTGGGGTTTGATCAGTAAATGAAGAATGAATGAATGAATGAAAAGTAATAGATCAAAGGAGAACACGGAGAGAGAGAAGTGGGGAAGAGAGACAAGCAGGTGGGCAGGTGGCTGGGAGAGTAGGTGAGTATAAAATAGCTGGACAGACAGACCGACTCTTTTCTCCCTAAACTTGATCTTTCTAGACCCAGTTATATTCTCTGCATTTCTCTTCTGTTTCCTTCCTCTGTCTACCCCTATTCTCTAGGAGCTCAGCGCCAAGGCTGGAGTGGGGCTGGGAAGTTATTTTGTGAAGGGCTGGTTCTGAGGGCTGGCACTGGGGTGGGAGGGAGCAGCTTCAGGGATGCTGGAGTGCGGTAGGAAGCTGAGGCACAGAGGGAGAGGGGGAGGGGAGGCAGAGATGCCCTAGGCATGGAAGCTGCAGGGGTGTCAGAGACAGAGACTTAACGATGAGCCCGAGGTCCACCTGCACAGATGAGCAGGGCTGGGAGGTGGAAGCTGTGGGGAAACTGGAAAAGGGACACATTCATTTTTCAGTGCACTTCTCTCTCCTTACACACCACACACACACACACACACACACGCACACGCACACACACACACACACACATCTTTAATAAAGAGCCAGAGGCTTACTCTGTTCTGGCTGTCACTCCATTTCCGCAAAGGACCCTCTGGGAAAGAGGCTGCAAAAAGGGGCCAAGAGGGTCTTGGGGAAGGAATGGAGCTGCTTTCTCCCCTGGGCTTTGCCTGTCTATGCACCTGCCTGGGAGAGACCCAGCCAGTCAGGTCTCTGGTGAGCTGGGATTGCGGCGGGGGAGGGTTAGAGCACCCAGAGCAAGGCCAGGAGGCTGACCGGGTGCTCAGCTCAGGCGCAGGCACTTGGCCAGAACCCTAAGCCTCTGGAGCCCCAGCTCAGGCCCTCAGAAGAGGCCTAACTGCAGCCTGGGAAGCTCCTCAGTGCCCCTCCCCAACCCTAACACACTAGCGTCACGGGACCCCAGGACACCCACTGAACACAGGGCCATTAGCTTTTGTTCTGGGTCCTCCTTCTCTGACCCTGGAATTGGGACAGTGGGGGCAGGGCTGAGCTAAACCACTGCACAAGGGAGGGGCTCAGTTGCCTCTAAGGTCAGGGTCTCAGGACCCCAATTCCGACCCTCACAGCCCACAGTCATTCACATCTGTTCTGGAAGAGCAACTAATCTATGGGAGTTGTACAAACACCATCCTAACAACCAAGGGTGTCACACCCAGTTCCTGGCCCTAGAGATAAAGACTTTCCCTCTGCTCTCACCTGCTTGAGGAGGGGTCCAGCAAATACACATCTGCCCACACATAAGCTGGAGACTCCCTGATGTAACTACCTGTGCCTTCGAGGCTATATTCAAATAACAATATTCCCAGTCCCTATCCTGGGTGACCACAGAAGTCCATCCCCTTGCTCTTGTATTTCTGAGCTTTCTGGGAAGTGTTTACATGTTCCTCTAATCATTGCTGGCCACTCAGGGAGCTAAGTATGGTTGTGAGATTGTGGACTGTACAACTCTATGCACCATTCACATAGACTATGATGATCATATAACCATCTTTGTACTTCTTCCCATCACCACTGGCCGTCAAGTCCACTGACACCAGTTCAGGTTCTTCTCTCTCTCTCTCTCTTTTTTTTTTTTTTCCCAAAAGGCACTGATTACCCAAGTCAAAGAGGTGAATCCTTCCAAAATCAGAATTTGAGTTTTTGTAACACCTGATTCAAGCTGTCCATGCTCATTACTTGTAGACTTTTTTTTTGGTAGTGGGTATAAGCTAATTATTTTGTTAGTCACCAACCACAAGTAATTCATTTTTCAATTATGACTTATAAAGTGCCACATCACATAGAGTTTTTTGGTCCCTAAGCTCAGATGGCTGGTGTAACTTGTGTGCTACTTGCTTGCAAATTGTGATGATGCTGAGTGTGGATTGCGTGAGGTCACTTAGGTCTGATTGGTCCAGGCAAGTCAGGGATGGATGCACTCTCACAATAGTGGAGCTTGTGGCAATCACTTTTTTGGTTTGTTTTTATGTGTGTGGTAAAATACACATAACATAAAATTTACCTTCTTCATCATTTTTTTTATCTTAGTCATTTTTAAGTGTACAGTTCTGTGGCATTAGGTACATTCACATTGTTGTGTAACTAAAACCACCATTCATCTCTAGAACTCTCTTTTCATCTTGCAAAACTGAAACCCCTTACCCACTACACAGTAACTCCCCATTCCTCCTGCTTCTTGGCCCCGACCAACCACCGTTCTACTTTCTGTCTTTCTGAATTTGACTATCCTACATTATCTAAGTGGAATCATATTTGCCCTTTAGTGACTGGTTTATTTCACTTAGCACAATGTCCTCTAGTTTCCTCCGTGTTTTTGCATGTATCAAAATTTCCTTCTTTTTTAATGCTGAATTATATTCCATTGTACGTATAGACCACATTTTGTTTATCCATTCACCCACTGATGGACACTTATGTTGCTTCCACCTTTTGGCTACTGTGAGTAATGCTGCTATGAACGTCTTTGAGTTCTTGCTTTCAATTCTTTTGGGCACTTACCCAGAGGCAAAATTTTCTGGATAGTATGCTAATTCTATGTATATTTTTTTGAGGAATTGCCATACCATTTTCCACAGCAGCTGCACCATTTTATATTCCCATTAGCAATATACAGAGACTCCAATTCCTACACATCTTCACCAACATTTGTTCTTTTCTGGTTTTGTTTTCCAAATTCTGATGAGGTCAGCCTCTGCTGACTGTAGGGCCTAGTGCAGGGAAAGGTAGGACAACCAGTAGCCTGGAGAGACTTTTGGAACAGGCTTCATATTTATGAAGAGCCTAAATTTTGTACTTTTAGTTCCAATGAGATTATACATAGGTTTGGGGTTTTCTTGGTATCACTATTAAAATAATTAATTTATTAATGGAAGCATTTAAATTATATCACATTTTGGGAGTTCCCTGGTGGCCTACTGGTTAGGATTCTGGGCTTTCACTGCTGTGGCCCAGGTTCAATCCCTGGTCGGGGAAATGAGACCCCGCAAGCCTCGTTGCACGGCCGAAATAAATAAATAAAATAAACCTTTGGAAAAAAACAATAAATTATATCACATTTAAAGCACACTGCTTTGGTATTAGACATTTTTTAATGTACCCTGGACCCTCATAGAAACAAAAGTGGCCTGGGCTCAGTCAGCCTCGGAGAGGCCCTGATTGGTGGCCCTTTAGAAAACACTAGTCTCGAGCTTCCCTGGTGGCGCAGTGGTTAAGAATCTACCTGCCAACGCAGGAGACACGGGTTCGAGCCCTGGTCTGGGAAGATCCCACATGCTGCCGGTGCGCTCCGCAACAAGAGAAGCCACCGCAATGAGAAGCCCGCGCACGGCAATGAAGTAGCCCCTGCTCTCTGCAACTAGAGAAAGCCCACTTGCAACAACGAAGACCCAACACAGCCAAAAATAAATAAATAAATTAATTAAAAAGAAAAAAAGAAAACACTAGTCTCAACTTATGTTGTCATGCCTCTGTTCCCTTTTCTGTATATTCTTCCTTTTCTACCCCCTCCATGTAGGCCTTTATTCCCTCAGATGCAGCCTCTGCTCTCTGGCCCCTCATCTCCCATCATCTTGCCCACTGCCCCACGTCCACCTTGATACAACAGTCCCCAAATCTTCATCTCTCAAACAAACTTTTCTCCCAAGCCCAGATATGTGCTTCCAACTGTCTAAAGTTGGTTCCCTGAAAATAGAATCTGAGGCGGAGCTCTGCAAGCAGGAAGTTTACTGGGGAGGGCTCTTGGGGTCAACATCAGTGGGGAAGGGGAGGAAGTAGAATTGGGCAGATGAAAGAACCTAATGGTCAAAACAAAAGCCACAATCAATCCTAAAATGAGTTCTGGAATGTGGTCCTGCCTTGAGCAAGGGTGCCTGGCCTTTGTATCCCCACGTTGGTCAGTCGTTGATGTTGGCTGCCTGGGAAGGCAGTGTGACCTTGGGCCAGGTGACTCTCTTAGCAGAGGACAAATACAGAGAGGGACTCAGCTGAGAGCTCGCAGCCACCCACACTTCCAGAAACGGGGGAATGACTGTTTTGGCCCCGAAAGAGGGATCCAGGGGATGTACCACAAAAGTCACCACTTGGACATCCTTGGGTACCTCAAAATCGATATGCCCCAGATTGAACTGAACCTGCTTCTTTTCTGGGTTTCTCTCATGTTATGACCAGACTCCTAGGCTTGTCAGGTCTGAGCCAGTTATCCTCCCTCGCCGTTACCCTTCATCCAACTGGTACTTCAGCTCAGAGAGGGTATTAGACTTTGCCTAAAGTCTCTTGAATTCATCCCCATCTCCTCCTTTCCCACTATCACTGGCCTGACTCAGGCCCTCACAACCTTACGGCTTCAATTGCCTTCCAAAAGGTTCAGTGGAAAGAGCCAGTTAGCACAGAATAGGTGCTACATGAAAGGTTTATTGGGATACTGTTTAAAAAAAGAGAGATACTCAACCTCACTAGAAATCAGGAAGGAAGGAAGGGAAAGAGGAAGGAGGAAAATTAAAATAACAGTTTAATAATATATAGTTAGCTGTAGTGTTATATATAACAATATGTAATATTGTTTATTAATTGTTACGTATACAATCATATCTAATATTATTAATTTGTATTCATTAAATTTGCAAAGATGTCTGTTTTTTTTTTTTTTTTTTGGCTGTGCCACAGGGCATGCGGGATCTTAGTTCCCCAGTCAGGGATGGAACCCGTGCTCCCTGCAATTGAAGCGCAGGGTCTTAACCACTGGACTGCCAGGGAAGTCCCTGTAAAGATGTCTCTGAAAATGACTTCACGATATCTCTCAAGAGCAAAAAAGACACTTTGATCCAGGAATTCTAACCCTGAGGATCTACCCCAAACACAGTTGACCCTTGAGCAATGTGGGGGCGTTTCGTGGCGCTGACCCTCTGAGCAGTAGAAAATCTACATGTAACTTACAGTCATCCCTTCCTGTTCATGGTTCCTCTGTATCTGCAGTTTTTTGTTTTTTCGTTTATTTATTTATTTATTTATTTATTTATTTATGGCTGTGTTGGGTCTTCGTTTCTGTGCAAGGGCTTTCTCTAGTTGCGGCAAGTGGGGGCCACTCTTCATCGCGGTGCGCGGGCCTCTCACTATCGCGGCCTCTCTTGTTGCGGAGCACAGGCTCCAGACGCGCAGGCTCAGTAATTGTGGCTCACGGGCCTAGTTGCTCTGCGGCATGTGGGATCTTCCCAGACCAGGGCTCGAACCCGTGTCCCCTGCATTGGCAGGCAGATTCTCAACCACTGCGCCACCAGGGAAGCCCCTACAGTTCTTTTTTTTTTTTTTTTTTTTTTTCTGCAGTTCTTCATGAAGGGATTCAATCAATCACATGGTCCTGTAGTATTTACTATTGAAAAAAATCTGCATTTAAGTGCACCTGTGCAGTTCAGACCTATTTTGTTCAAGGGTCAATTGTAGTTTGAAATATGAGGGGCAGCATGAGGGAAAATAGGAACAAAGATGTTAATTATAAGCATTATTCATTATAGTGAAAAAAAAATGTTGGAGGCAACTTAAATGTCTAATAGAGGATGAGTTAAGTAAGTTCTGGTTTGTTCTATGTAATGTTATAAAATCATTAAAAATAATGGTCAAAAGTCTGTGCAACAGCATGGATAGTGATTACTGCAAGGTTAAGCCAAAAAATTAGGATTCATCATGCTTATACATTACGATTGCATGTAAAAAACTACGATCAGGGAAAACAATCTGAAAGAAAATACACCAGCGTGATAAGAGTCCTTGTATTAGAGAAAAGTCATGCCTGGTATCTTTAGCCCCTCTCCCCTCACCATAATCTCCCCCTCATTCTTAGATGTTGACAACATTGTTTTCTTAGTATGTAAAGTACTACAGAAATGCAACTTCAAGCCATCTGTATGGAGCCATCCATAATCCTACAACCCTATTTTTCAAACTTGTAGTTGGTGGTCTTATTACTTTTATAATATGAGATGATATGATATATAATGTAATATAATTATAATATAATAAATTAAAATGCATCAATATTTTTTATTGCTGGGCAACAGTCCATTGTATGGTTATGCCACATTTGTTTATCCACTTATCAGTTAATGGACATTTGGGTTGTTTCCACTTTTGGCTACTATAAATAATGCTGCTATGAATATGAACATTCGTATACGTGTTTTTGTGTGAATATATGTTTTCAGTTCTCTTGGGTGTATATGTTCTAGGAGTGAAATTGCTGGGTTGTGGAATCATGGTAACTATATGTTTAACCTTTTGAGGAACTACCAGATTGTTTTCCAAGCAGCTGCATCATTTTACATTCCCACCAGCGGGTCATGAGGGTTCCAATTTCTCCACATCTTCAACGTTTGTTATTATCTGTTGTTTTGGTTATAGCCATCCTTGTGGGTGTGAAGTGATTATATCACTGGGGTTTGATTTGCATTTTTCTGATGGTTGATGATGTTCATCATTATTCATTTGTAACCAAAAGCACTGTTTTTTTTTTTTTAACAAAAGAAGGTTGAACCCCTACCATTATAAAAGTAATTCAGGCACATTATTAGATATTTTGGAAAGAGATTTTTTTTTAAATTAAACTACACCCAAATAGCACCATCTACAGGTAACCACTGTAAATATTTCAGTGTATTTCCTTTGAATTTTTTTTCCTCTCTATTCTTTCTAGAATATGGTTGAAGTCATATAACATTTGCAATTTTGCTTCTGGCTTTTTCACCTAATATGATAAAATGGGGATTTTCCCAACCTCTTCCTAAACATGACTAGATGTTACAACTTCCTTAGCCATTCCCCCATTGATGGACCTTGGTTGTTTCCAGCTGTATTTAATACTGCAAATAATGCAAAAATACAGTGTTTTGATATTGCTCTTTTTGATCTGTGTTCCATCTGTCCAGTAAAGCTGAGATCTTTCTCTCCCCTTTCAATCCATCCACATCCTTCCAGAACGGTACTTGGTACAGAGTAAGACTTCTTTTTTTTCTTATAATTGACATACAACACTGTATAAGTTTAAGGTGCACAGCATAATGATTTGGCTTATAGACATCATGAAATAAGTTTAGTGAACATTAAGTTCACCATAAGTTTAGTGAACATTCATTATCTCATATGGATACAAAATAAAAGAAATAGCAACAAATTTTTCCTTGTGATGAGAACTCTTAGGACTACTCTCTTAATAACATTTGTATAGAACATACAGCAGCATTAATTATATTTATCATGTTATACATTACATCCCTAGTACTTATTTATCCAATAACTGGAAGTTTGTACCTACTGACTACCTTCTTCCAATTCCCACCCCCCCCCCCACCTCTGGTATCCACAAATCTGATCTCTTTCTATTAGTTAGTTAGTTAGCTTGTTTTTAAAGTATAATTGACCTACAACACTATGTTGGTTCCTGGTGTGCAATATAGTGATTCAGTATTTCTGTACATTTCAAAATGATCACCATGATAAATCTAGTTACGATCTGTAACCATACAAAGATATCACATAATTATTGACTATATTCCCTACACTGTACAGTTCACACTCACGAGTCATTTATTTTGTGACTGGAAGTTTGTGCCTCTTAATCTCCCTCACCTATTTCAGAGTAGACTTATTGAGTCCTTATTACAGGTCAGGCACTGTTCTAAGCACTGCGTATATATCAATGCATTTAATTCTCACAACTTCCCTGTGACGTAAGTAGTATTATTATCATCCCCGCTCTATACATGAGGAAGTTGAGGTGAAGAAATTTGTCCAAGGTCATCAGCTAGAAAGGGACAGAAGTAGAATTTGAATCCAGGTAGCCTGGCTCCAGAGTCTGAACTCTTAACTGTCAGCCATACAGCTTCCCTATGATGGTGGAGGTAACGGGAAGTGCAGATAGGATGACAGCCAACAGGGCTTTGGGGATGGGTTGGTCCCAGGTTTGAAATTTGGCACCCAAGCTCTGTCCTTTAGTTGGGAAGGGAAGGTCAGGAAGGCTCGGGAGAGGGAAGCGATTCAGATGCAACTCTCAGGACAGGAGTTTCCAACAGTCCCCAGCCTGGCACCTTCCTATTAGCCCACAAAGCACCGGGGTGGTCTTCCTCAAACGCAAATCTGATCCTGTCACTTCCCTGCTTAAAGCTCTCTATTGTCCTTGGGATAAAACACCCAAGCCCTTAGCTGGACTGCAAGGTCCTCATTAGCTCCATCTGGACTCCCCACCTGGCCTCTCCTCTCCACCTGGCTTCTCCTTTCTGCCTCACTTGGGGTCCTGCACACTCCACCACACTGCATCTCACTCTTGTACCTTTTGGACCATTGTCCTAGAGAGCTCTTCCCTACCTCACCCCTACTCACCCCACTTTGGCCCTGCTCACTCTAAGTCTCTGCTTAAACACTCCTCTCTTCTAGAAAGCCTGCTCCAAACCCCTCAGACTGGACTGCGTTCCCCTGCTAGACCCACACTTCCCTTCTAACACTCACCACATTTCTTGTAATTGCTCTTCTTAAAAACAACAATACTTTTAATTATAGAAAATTCAAATATAAGAAAAAAAAGAGAACGTTTTCACCACACAACTTCAGTTATTAGCTCACACCAATCCGGTTTCACCTGAACTCCCAACAACCTCCCTCCTCCTGTATTATTGTTAAGCAAATAATACAGATCATTTAATTTCATCTGAAAATGTTTTATTTAGCCAGTGTTTCTAAAAGATAAGGATTTTTTAAAAATCTTAGTTACAATATCATTATCATGCTTTTAAAAAGCCAATTATATTTTTTTCTTTTTTCAACGTTTTATTTTGAAAAATTTCAAACCTACAGAAAAGTTGCAAGAATAATTCAATGAACAAACCTAAATTTCTCACCTAATTTACCCATTGTTAATATTTTGCTACATTTGCTCACTGAACCATCTGAGATTAAGTTGCAAATACGAGATTTTACCCCTATACATTTCCATATAGATTACCCCCAAACAAGGAGACTCTTCTATGTAACCATAATATGATGACCATACTCAGACAATTTAAATAGATACAATAAAATATGTATAATACAGGGACTTCCCTGGTGGTCCAGTGGTTAAGACTCTGCTCTTCCACTGCAGGGGGCACAGGTTTGATCCCTGATGGGGAATTGGGATCTTGCATGCCTCACGGCATGGCCAAAATTTTAAATAAACAAATGGTTAATTTATGTTAAAAAAATATGTATAACGCAATCCATATTCACCTTTTGCCAAACGTCCCAATGCTGTGCTTCACAGACATTGTCATTTTTTTCAATCCAGTATCTGATCCAGAATCATGCATTGCAGGTTTAGTTGTCTTGTCTCTTTAGCCCATTTAATCTGGAACAGATCATTCTTCTTTCATGACATTGATATTCTAAAGAGCCCCTGCCAGCTGAGCCTGACCTTGAGTTTAGGTCTGTCCTGTGGTTTCCCTTCTGGTAATTCATTCCTCAGATTCTGCATCTTTGGCAGTTGTGCTGCCTAGGAGATTGTGTCCATGTTAGGGGGTGGATGTCCATTTTATCTCACTATGATGACATTGATTTTGATTGCTTGATTAAGGTGTCTTCTAATTGCTTTTCAACTTTTAAATGGTCTGGGGTTTTTTTCCTGCTAGACTGTGAGCTTCATGAGGGCAGAAGCCATGTCTGTTTTCTCCATCTCTGTATCCTCCAACCACAGCAGGTTTAAACTGGAAAGGTGCACCTACTCTGCGCCGACCCCGTGCCTTTCCCTCGGTTCAGCCTCACTGCAGCCCAGGGAAGGACTAATTGAGATCTCATATGAGGAAAATGAAGCTCAGAAAGACGCAAACCCCGTAACACAGTGATTTCCTCAAACTTCTCCCTGAGCTGTTCCCTCCCTTTTAAGACTCTCCCTTTGGATGGCACCTGGGAAAAGCCCCCCATCCCCCTTAAAATTGGTTTCAATGGAAACAGAAATTCCCAAAAAGAAGGAATCGCATTAGCTGTCCAGGGCCTTGGGGCTGAGGGAGAGAGGTGGGAGGCCTTATTTGCATTTTTTCCATTAACAAGCTGGAGTTGAGCTAGTTTGCCTGGGGAGATAATTTGAGAGGGAAATCTTTGCATATTTTATTTAAAAGCACGCTGCGATAGGCGGGT
Source organism: Balaenoptera physalus (assembly GCF_965194825.1). NCBI lineage: Eukaryota > Metazoa > Chordata > Mammalia > Artiodactyla > Balaenopteridae > Balaenoptera > Balaenoptera physalus. Next base: position 167,647,624 of record NC_138882.1, on the reverse strand, counting down.
AATAACGCTGAGTGTGGCGATTAGGTGAGGCCTGCAGGGGGCGGGGGTGGGGTCCTTTCCTTTCTCTCTATCAACCGCCCCGCCCCACCCGTCACTGTCCCTCCCACCCCCACCCCTCCACCCCCGTTAGTCCTGGGAACCAGCCTCCTTAAAGGAACAGCCTCCTTAAGCCTCAGAGCCATGGGGCTCAAACCTCAGTAACTCTTGACGTTTTCTAGCTGATAGAGTCCAAGAGGGAGGTGAACTGCCCTGGGAGAAAAGAAGGATGGCAGGGGGTGGACAATAGAAAGGGGGCCAGTGTCCAAAGCTGAGACCATAGCCCTGTGGTTCTAAGTGGTGAGGAGACAGAAGTGGGAGGGATACTACCCCTATAGGGGGCTTTAAAAATATGAGGGAGATGTTTTGTTCGTCTCAATAAGTGGGTAGGCAGTCCTATTGGTATCTCATGCCTAAGGGACAGGGCTGCTAAATTGGGACCCTGCATTGCCTAGGACAGTCCCACTCAAAGAATTATCCAAATGCCAAGGCACTCCCACTGAGCCAGTAACCCTCCCTGCACGCCTGAGCAACCCTTTCCTTTAAGTCCTGCCACATTGTTGCCGTGGGATTCAAGGCAGACCTGTGTGAGACCTGGGCAGTTGAGTGTTTAGTTGAAGGAGTAGGGTCCTTGCTCCACTGCAAGCTGTTCAACTTTGTGCAAGACACTTAGCATCTGTGACTGTCTATTTCCTATTCTATAAAAAGGCACACCATTGCTTACCTCCCAATGTAGTCATGAGAAAGCAATGGGGAAATAGAGGGAAAGGTTCTATGAACTATAAAACTCTGATCACATATAAGGGGATATTATCACAATGGGGAGCAGAGCCATAGGCTGCTAATTTAGTAAGGGACTTCTGAGGGTAATTAACCTTCTCTGGGCGAAGTTCATTAGGTGTGATGTAGCCATTCATTCAGACTCCCCATTCCCAAAATGCACATGTGCATGCACAAATGCACACACACAAACTAGAAGATCTCAGTAATCATTAGGGGAGTATCTGAGTGTCTCATATAAATGGAGTTTCATTATGGAGATCAAGGTGGTGACTGTACCTGAGACTAGTTAGGGGAGGGGAGGTCAGGAAATCAACCTAGAAGATTCTGCTCCTATCTGGGTGAGTTTTGGGGGTAGGAAGGAATTCAGGGGTGAGGGGGTTTGTGAGTCCTGGGAGGCCGTATGAGGATTTCAGGGACTCTAGGCACAGGAAGTGGAAGAGGTAGCACCTTCCCTTCCCTCCATTTTCCCATAAGAAGGAGGAAACAGGCATCTGGAACATTAACTGTAAAGCTGTAGCATGAAGCAGATACCTGCTTTCATGTCTCCCTCCCCTTTCCATCCCAATGGCAACTTCCCACCTCTTGCTCAGTTGCACTGAACTTAGTCCCAGGTGGGTCATGGGGATGCTCCCTATCTTAGAGAACCCTTTCTGGGTACAGATCAGCCTGTTTCTCAGGCAAGGAGCCTGTAATCTTGTTTCTTTCTCGTAGGCATTTGAGGGGAAATGCGAGAATAGAGAGTACTGTGTCTGTCCTGCCAGAAATGGAACCTACCTAAAGAAACTTTGGCTTATTCACCTATAAAATAGGATAATAAAATAGGGTGAAATGGCACATAGGAAGGCTTGATACAGCTTGGTCATTCTTTTCTCACCTGTATCCCTTCACTGCTCTTTATCTCTACCTTGTTCCCATCCAGTTCTCCATCCTCTTTCCCATTCCCCATTCCCATCTCAGCTCCTTGCCATCCTGTCCTAGAGCACCCTCATTCACAACCGTTCCATTTTTAGGACCTCCCGTGGAAAGTAGTCCCAACCTTGTTAATACAAGCAACATTTACTTTTCTTTTTCTTAAATTATTAATAATCACAAACAATAAAGATTATCATTTCAGTAGCCTCTATTAAAATTAGTTTCAAAACAGCATAAGAATTTCACTGTTTAGAAAACAAATGGTCAATTACTGAAATTAAAACATTTGCTTCTAGAAGGGGTAAAAAATAATATCAAGGCAAATTAACAAAACAACAACAACACATTGGGCTGTAAAATATTTTGCAATTTACAAAGCAATTTCAAGAGCGTTATTTAATACTCACAGCAATCCTGTAAAGTAGATGGTACTTGCTTTCTTACCCAAAAATTTAAGTGAATGTATCTCTTGTTCAAAGCCTAGTGAACTTGAAAACAGACTCTAAAGCCAGTTTTCTAAGGGGTACAAGGAAGAGGAAGGGAATAGGAATGGGGAAGAGTCAAATGTTGGGTGGGGGGGTGAGGAATGGGTATGAAACTGGGCATGGAGTAAGTGGGATGGGATAATATGTGCAGGACAGGATGCTAATGGGAATGAGATTGGGATGGGGATAGGGTAGGAGGATATGAAGATGGTTATAAAGGCAGGTAGGGAGTGGTTGTGGGGCAACGTGGAGTTAAGGTGGTGAGAGCACTGATTCTGCAGCCAGACTGCCTGGGTTTGAATCCTGGCTCTGCCTTCTACCAGCTACATGAATTTAAGCAAGTTGCTCAACACCCCTGGCCCTCAATTTCTTCATCTGCAAAATGCAGATGATAATAGTATCGTTCTCCTAGGGATTAGATGAGTTAACACAGGTAAAGCACCAAGAACAGTGCCTGTCCTGACACAAAGTTAGCACTCTAAGAAAATACTCTTCTCCTACTCCCCTCTGCCTTCTCCTCTTCCTTCTTCTTCTTTCTCTTACTGCTGTTGTTGTTAGGAGGATGCTTTGGGCTGAAATAGAGAAGTGAGTTGGGAAAGATGGTATTGAGGATGGGGAGAGGATGAGCTGGCTACGGGGATAGGAGTAACACACGGATGCAAGTAGGAATACAATTGTGGGAGGGGAATGGGGAGAATGGCATTGAAACCCACCAGACCCACCAGATAAAAGAAGCTTTGAACTTCTTCACAGGGGTTTGGACACAGACATATACATCTGTGTGCACCTGCATGTTCTGGACTGACCCTATGTTGTTGGGTTCCTGCAGAACCAAGTTTAGCTGATATTAAGCAGGGAGGGTCTTTTGCGGGAGTATTGTTGGTTCCCATAATGAAGCCCAGTGGCCTGGTGCAGAAGCCCTTTCTTCAGAGGACTGGCTTCTGGGGTTCCCGGTCTGTACCTATTACTACCCCATACACTCCCAAACTCTGAAGGTTCTCAATGTACCTGAAGACAGAGGCTTGTGTGGCTCACAGACAAGTGGGATACTTTACTGAGTTTATTATACTGCCCAGCATCCCAGGAAGTGATGTGATGTCTCAGGCCAACCTCATGAGAGCAAGCATTCATAACAGTTGTACAGGTAAGCCTCGCTCCTCATTGCAGTTGCCAGCTCAGAGAGACTCCTCTGTCTCTTGGACAGTGCCCTGCTTCTGAACTCTTGGAGGCTCCTGGTTCCTGGGTCCCCAGGGTAAGTCCTCTTCACTTTTCCTAGGATGCTGTTTACCTACTTTTACTCATCCTCCAGGTCACATCCTCCACATCAGCTCCTCTGTGAACGCTTTCCTTTTTTTTTTCTTTTTTCTTTATTTTCTTTTGGCCTCCCCCGAGTGGCTTGCCAGATCTTAGTATCTTAGTTCCCCGAACAGGGATTGAACCCGTGCCTTCAACAGTGAAAGCGCAGAGACCTAACCACTAGACTGCCAGGCAATTCCTTGTGAACGCTTTCCTGATCATTCCCTTTGAACTTGGAAATCTTTTACTTCCCACCTATTGGAACATGTTTTAGAAAGTGCTTCCACAGCACCATGGACAGATTTGTATTAGCACTTATCACACTGCACTCTTATTACCCATGTCTGGGTCTCCAGAAATTGACTGTGAAGTTCCAGTGGGCTGGAACTGTGTCTGATTCATCTGAATCAACACTGCCTACCAGAGGGGCTGGAACGTGGTAGACAGTAATAAATATTTGTTGAATATAGAAATTTCCTGTCTGACTAAGACAGGGGCTTGAGAGCATCTTGGAAGCAGGTTCCTGGGAGGAGGTGTCTGGTGACAATGGTGACAGGAACAGTGTGACACAGACATACTCGCAGACTGTGGGGTTCTGAGCCCTCTGGGGATGTGGTCCATCCTGAGAGATCTGGGACAGAGACAAGGGTGTCCAGCAGCCCTGAGGATTCACGCACCTGGAGTGGCCTCTGTAGCCACGGTGGCCTGAGGAAGCCCAAGGAAGGGCAGGACCACATCAGCTGGGGAGGAGCCCTGCTGTCCTGCGTGTGGCAGGCATAGTGTGGGCAAGGCTGAGCCAGCATGCACTGTCTCTGGAGGATCTGGTTCCCACTGCCCTGTAGTTCCCTGGACCTTGGGGCTCTGAAGGATGGTTCTGTGAGGAACAAGGCTACTCAGAGATTTCATAAGAAAAAATCTCCATGAAGGCTCTTGAGAAAGGTCTTTGTGGACTAGACAGTAACTTGAGAACAACAGACCCTGGGGAAAGATCAGGCCAGTGAGGATGTAGGAAGCAGTCAGAGAAGGCCTTGCAAACCAAGCTAAGCAATTGGAGAGCCTTGGAAAGGTCTTAAGTTGGAGGAGTCTTATGGAAGCCCACTCCAGAGCAGTGTGGTGAATGGAAGGGAGGGAGCCAGGCTAGGAGCCCTTCCAGTTTTCTGGGTGACAGATGACAGTGGCCTGAACCAAGATGGGGAAGCTGGAGTGGACAGGAAGGCAGGGGCTAGAGAAGCGTTTGGGAGGCGGAAGGGACAGGACCTGGTGACGGGTGTGAGGAGTGACCAGGGGGACCAAGGCTTACACCCCAGATGACTGAGTGGGGTGAGCAGGTTTGTGGGTGAGGAGATGAGCTCAGTTTTGGACATGGGAGGTTTGAGGTGCTCTGGGTCATCCGAGTGGAGCTGTCCAGTGGGCAGTTGGAGGCAGAGACCCTGCTGGAGTCCAGAGGATGGGCAGGGGCCAAGGCACAGAGTGGAGGAGATCCCAGGAGGAGTAGAGACAGGAGGTCCCAGGAAGCCCAGGGAGCATCAGGGTCTAGGGAGTTTCTTGCCCTGAGAGCTGTCTGATCACTGAATGTTGGGGGCTGGCCAGAGGAGTCCAAGAAGCGTGAGTAACAACCCGGGTCCCCTCCAGTCCGCTAACTTGCACCCGCTCATACGTGTCCCCCTACGGTTCCAGTCCCACATCTATGCTCTCACTTGCAGGCCCACATCACTCGCACAGCCCTGCATTCGCAGAAGGCGCACCCCTCAGCCCTCTCTCTCTCTCTCCCCTCCACAGTCCCACCTCTCCCTGCAGACCCTGGGGTTAATCCTCCCCCTCCCCCAGATTAGGGGCACTGCCCCTCTTTGTGCGGCCCAAGTGCCCGAGGCGAGAGACCTGGGAGGCTTGCGGCCATCCGGGCAGCTGAGTTGGGGAGGGCGGAGAGGGGCGCGGGGGAGGAGACACAAAAGGGGGGAGGGATCCCGACTGCAGCTGTCCCGCGAGGGGCCGGGACAAAGGGCCTGCTGGCGGGCCCGCTGGAGCCGTTTTCATGCTTGTTGGGATTAGGCGCAGGAAACGTCGCTCGCAATCGTGCGGATCAACAGTCCCGTGAGCGCCGGCACGTGGGGCGGGCTCGGCTCCACCCGCCCCCCAGCTTTGTGCTGAGCCCTCGGCTCCAGGCGGCGCAGGGGTCCGGGGAGGCCGCCCCTTTGTCCGTGCCTTTCGGGGGACGAGCCCCGCCCGGGGACCGCTGGACACCAGCTGAACGCCGGCCTCCTGCCCTCTCCTTCCTCCCCAGCACGGAGCAGTAGGGCTCCACCTTGCGCCCCATTATGGGGCAAGCTCACGGTCCCCCAAGCACCGAGCCCCTCGGACTGCTCCCATCCCCACGGCCCGAGCCCTCTTTCATCCCCGGTTGGTGGTGGGGGGGGGAGGTACAGGTCCTTGGGGGACCCTCCCCCGGCCCTGACCTCAGTATGATGATTCCCCCTTTTCCCTGAGCCACCTCCCTCCTCCCTCCGGCCAGTCCCACAACCAGCCGAATCTCTTCTCAAATCTACTGGTGATAAAAAAGAGTGGAGCATGTAGAAGATCGACCGCCTCTGAGCCTAGGGGTTTGGGAAGAGGAGCGCGGAAGGATAAGGTGTGGCTAGAAGCCTTCAGGCCTGGAGACGGCGGAGCAGACACATTTCTGGCTGTCCGGCGCTGAGGCTGGGAGAGTCTCGGGGGTCCGCTGGGGTGTGCAAACCACCCCCCACCCCAGGCTGGGTGCAGTTTTATTTCTGAGAGGGGTTGGGGAAGGAGGAGGAAGCACGCGTGTGGGTCTGTATCCAGGAGTGTGTGTGTGCACGGGCGCAATGCGTAGGCATGGGGTCTAGTGCCCCTGTGTCTGTGGGTGCCTGGTGGGTGTGGGCATGTATATGAGTGTGGATTTGAGGTCTGATTTGGAACACCCCCATCTCATGCTCCTCACCGCCAGCATCCCCATTAAACTCATAGGTCTGGGAGGCCCTTTAGCAATTTTTAATATACAGCACAACTGCCCAGCTGCATCTCCTAGCTCTGATGACCTCCCCATCCTCTCCTAGTCAGATAGTAACAGCTGACATTTGTGGACTCCTTCCTATGTGCCAGGCTCAGCTCTAAGCCCTTTACATGTGTAAACTTATTGAACTCTCACAAAATGCTGAGAGAAGCACTAACTGCCCCATTTCACAGTTGAAAAAAGTGAGGCACAGCTAGTTAAGTGGAAGATCCAAGACACCTGGGTCCAGTCAGCACTAGGAATCACTATCCTTTGTTGCCTCAACTTCTACTCATTCTCTAGGCTCTTCTTCCTCCAGGAAGTTTTCCTTGATCAGGTGTTCAGAGATCTCATTGCTTTCCTGTTCTTGTTACCTGTTCTTGTTACCTGTTCATGCTGTGATTAGGAGGAAACACTAACACTGGGTTTGGGGTGAGGCCTGTAGGAAACAGAGTCTGGCAGACATGTCACAGGCTGCCATCAGGGGCCATTCAATCTCCTTAGAGACAGCCACTACAGACCTTTCTCCACTTACAATGGGGTTCCATCCCAATAAACCCATTGTAAATTGACAGTATTGTGAGTAAAAAATGCATTTAATACACCTAACCTACCAAACATCATAGCTTAGCCTAAATTACATTAAACATGCTCAAAACACTCACATTAGCCTACAGTTGGGCAAAATCATCTAACATAAAGCCTGTTTTATAATAAAGTGTTGAATATTTCATGTGATTTATTGAATACTGTACTGAAAGTGAAAAACAGAATGGTTGTAAGTGTATCAGTTGTTTACCCTGATGATTGTATAGCTGACTGGGAGTTGCCACTGCCCAGCATCCCAAGGGTATTGAGAGACTGACTATCATATCGCATATCACCAGCCTGGGGAAAGATTAAAATTCAGAATTCAAAGTAGGTTTCTACCGAATGCTTATCAGTTTTGCACCATCAAAAAGTAAAGTCAAAAAGTCATAAATCAGATTCTCCTAGGTGAGCTGGGGAGTGAATCTGGCATCTGGCCCTCCATCCGACACACCAGGGAAGAGGCACCAGAGACCATCTGTGGTTCCCATGCACAGGAGTCTTCTTCCCGGAGTAAAAATGGGCCAGAAGGAATGAGGATAATGAGAAGGATTAGTGAGGTACAGGGGATCTCCAGCCCAGACATTTGAAAAGAATTCAGAGGCCAGCCAAATCCGTGAGCTGCAAAAATTCTGTGGAGCTGCAGAGGATGGTAGCCCTCACAGCCAAGGACTGCAGCAACACCGGCTTTCAGAGTGATGAAGACTGCTTTGAAAACCAGAACACATCAGGAAATGACAACTCACTAAGGAGTAGAGTTGTGCAAAACAGAGAGCAAGAAAAGGGCAAACAGGGGGAAGAGCAAGTCACCATTGAGCAGGATTCTCCAGGAAAGGATGAAGATGAGGAGGATGATCAAGAGACGCATCAAAAAGGGTGCCTGGAAAGGAAGTGTGGTCCAGTTTATGATTTTTGTAGGGAACACAAAACAACCGTTAAGTATATCATCTGGGGCATTTTAATAGCAAGTTACCTGGCTCTGGTGATTGTGGCCTGTGTGCTGAACTTTCGCAGAGCCCTTCCTCTTTTCGTGATCACGGTGGTTGCCATCTTCTTTGTGATCGGGGATCACTTCATGGCCAGATATGAGTCTCAAATCGCTCAGTTCCTGTCTCCTGGCCAAAGGCTTCTGGGCAGCCATTGGTTCTGGCTGAAGTGGGTGATTTGGGCCTGCCTGATCCTGGGAGTTATTTTCTGGCTGGTCTTTGACACCACCAAATTGGGCCAACAGCAGCTGGTGTCCTTCGGTGGACTCATAATGTACATTATCCTGACATTTCTATTTTCCAAGCACCCAACCAAAGTTTACTGGAGGCCTGTCTTCTGGGGTATTGGGTTACAGTTTCTTCTTGGGCTTTTGATACTAAGGACAGAAACTGGATTTATGGCTTTTGATTGGTTACGGAAACAAGTTCAGACGTTCCTGGAGTACACTGATGCTGGCGCCTCATTTGTCTTTGGTGAGAAATATAAAGACCACTTTTTTGAATTTAAGGTCCTGCCCATCGTGGTTTTCTTCAGCACTGTGATGTCCATGTTGCACTACCTCGGATTGATGCAGTGGATCATTAAAAAGCATTCCTGTGTCCACATCGAAGCAGGAAGGAAGGAGAGAGGATGCAATAGGAAGTCCCCATTCTGAGGAGGGCACCACAGTCTCTGGTTGGAAGGACCACAACAAATTGGGACCATCAACCATGTTTGTTTGAGAGGTTGGATGGGTAATGCTAGTGACTATGGGAACATCTCCTGTTGAATCTGTAGTTGCTTCTGGCAATATATTTGTTGGACAGACAGAGTCTCCACTGCTGGTCCAGCCATATTTACCATACGTCACCAAGTCCGAACTCCACGCAATCATGACCACTGGGTTCTCTACCATTGCTGGAAGTGTCTTAGGTGCATATATTTCTTTTGGGGTTTCATCCTCTCACCTGTTAACTGCTTCAGTTATGTCCACACCTGCAGCATTGGCTATTTCTAAACTTTCTTGGCCTGAGACAGAAACACCTAAAATAACCCTCAGGGAGCATCCTCATCCATTTCCCTGGTGGCGACCATCGCTGTGAATTTGATTGCCTTCCTGGCCCTGTTGTCTTTTGTGAATTCAGCCCTGTCCTGGTTTGGAAACATGCTTGACTACCCACAACTGAGTTTCGAAGTAATATGCTCCTACATCTTCATGCCCTTTTCCTTCATGATGGGAGTGGACTGGCAAGCCAGCTTTATGGTTGCCAAACTCATAGGTTATAAGACATTCTTCAGTGAATCTGTGGCTTATCAGAAACTCTCAAAATTGATCCAATTAAGGCAAGAGTGTGGACCCAATTTGAGGATGGTGTGCAGCAATATATGTCGATTCATGCTGAGACAGTTGCCACTCATGCTCTCAGTGGCTTTGCCAATTTCGGTTCCCTAGGAATAGTGATCGGCGGACTCACATCCATAGCACTTACCGGCAAGCACTTCTGTAGACATCAACTGCCATCATGTTTTGGAGAATGCCTTCAACTCCAGCTCAGTTAGAAACACAACCAATGTCATATCTTGCTGCCAGAGTCTACTGAGCAGCACTTTTGCCAGGGGTCCTGGTGAGGTCATCCCAGAAGGAAACCATAGCCTGTATTTGAAGGACTGATGCAATTTGTTGAATCCACCAACACTAAACTGCAGTTGGGTTCCTAATGCATTTTGAGTTCAGCCACTTCTCCAACAGAACTCTTAAGTACAGGTGCTGAATTTTCTGCTTTGGGGAGGGAAAAAAAAGCTATTTCCACAGATTGATACTTCTGTCATGGAATCAGCTTTAATTGGAAAGAAGGAAAACAGGAGTGAACACTTCAGTCTCCAGTCCCAGAAATATTTTCTGTCTCAGAAGGAAATTCTAGAGACAATGCTGAGATGCTTTTTAATGAAATGCTTATCACCAATGCTCTTAATAGCATAAAGACTACGTTTTATGGGAAAACACAAACACTAATGACTGGAATAAAAGGGGATTCATACAAAAGAAAGAATGTGAAAAAGGTTTTGGAATACCTTAAGTAATTTATTTGTGTTTTCATTTTTGTTCATGCACAAGAGTAATATTTTTTAATCCATGTGTAAATAGTTGATTTGTGTTTGTGTGTGTGTGTGTGTGTGTGTGTGTGTGTGGTGATGGTGGTGATGATGAAGTAGGGATCTAAATGCCCAAAGGGCTCTTTATCTCCGAAGTACAATATACTAGGATATTTCTAATTATTTTTTTAAAAAATCATAAATCGGGGACTTCCTGGTGGTCCAGTGGTAAAGAATCCACCTTACAATGCAGGAGACGCGGGTTCGATCCCTGGTCAGGGAACTAAGATCCCACATGCCACGGGGCAACTAAGCCCATGCTCCACAACTACTGAGCTTGCGCACCTCAACTAGAGATCCCGCGTGCCGCAAACTACAGAGCCCACGTGCTCTGGTGCCTGCACACCACAACTAGAGAGAAGCCTGCGCACCACAAGGAAGAGCCCGCGTGCCACAAGGAAAGATCCCGCATGCCTCAATGAAGATCCCACGCAGCCAAAAATGATAAAATAAAATAAGTAAATAATAAATAAACCTTTTAAAAAAATCATAAATCGAATCATCATAAGTCGGGCACCATCTGTACACAGAGCCCCGATATGATATGCCACACTTACAGGGCTTGGGAGCCCACCTACCTTCTGCAGTCTCCTTATCCCCATAACTCCTTACACTCCTCATTCCCACTTCACTCCCTGCCTCCCTGCGCCCCAGGTTTTAATCCCATCCCCTCTGACAACACTTGATGGTGCAGACCTATTTGGGGTCCCTGGAGAGAAAGTTTCCATGGACCCAGACCTTTCTTCTCCCCAGAGGATCCAGCCCTGCACTACCTCCCTGCCAACCCCTTCTATGCTTCAGTCCTGGCCCTCGGGCCTGCTCAGGCCTCTGCTGTGTGCCTTGACCTGTGGGTCTCTGGGTCTCAGCCCCAACCTCATCCCTCATTCCTCCTATTAAGCAAGTCTCCTCAGGTAGGACCAGAAACCTGAGTTAGACTTCCCTGCTCCTGGTCATGGGGTTTCACTCTGGCAGGAAGGGGGAGGTGGCTCACTGGCTAAACCCCTCCCTAGTGCGTGAAACTTCCCCACTCTTCTCACTGTCCCAGGGACTAAGAAATCCCCACTCAGTGACTTTAAAACAACCTCCCAAGTATAGAAGTCTCAGGCAGAGACCTTCACAGAGGGCAGCCGCAGCTCCCCATCTCCTTGGCTGAGCGGCTAGTGCATTAGTCTTTTGGATGCAAGTCTTATCTACCTGTGCAGGCAAGACTTGCTCAAGGGCAGGGCTGGCACTGTAGGGCCTTGTGCAGGGGGACCTTGATTGTTTTAATGCATACAAAGCATCTTCAGACCCATTTCCTCATTCAGTCTGTACAGTTACCACAGGCAAAGAAACAGAGGCAGTCTAGACAGTCTCTGGACCAGGTCTTCCCCACACAGGTACAGCAGTAGCCTCAGAGCTTCCCGCTATCAGGCCTGATGGCCAGCGTGCCTGATTGGAAACAGCAATTCTTGGCTGGGTCAGCTCATCCACTGGGGTCCTGCCTCAGCATCCCGGCCCCAAGCTCTGCTGGCCTGGCTCCAGCCCTGACTGCCTGCTCTTGTCAAGCTCCTTCCCTAACCCACCACCACACCAGGGGCTGGGTCTGTCCCTAAACCCAGGATTGGCAGGGCTCCTGTCAACATGCAATTCACCACACTTGTTCCTTGGTCTGGCTTTCATCTTTTTCTCAGCTCAGAAAGCTCTCTTATGGAGAGGAATATTAGGCAGCTTTATTTTTTAAAAGGCTTTTTAAAATGATGTCTTTTAAATTTTAGATTCAGACTCCTTAAGGAAAAATTTGATTGTTTTTCTGTGAAAAAGTTAAGTGTGCATCACAAAAGCACTATCTATAATAATAATTATAATTCTCATTAACATAGTTTACTATGTGCCAGGTACAGTATTTTGCATATTATATATCCATTTAACCCTTGCAACAATCCTATGAGGTAGTTACTACTATTGTCTTCATTTTAAGATGAGGAAACTGGAGAACAGAGAAGTTAATTGATTTGCCCAAGGTCACAGAGACAGAAAGAAATGGCGCCAACAACCAAATCCAGGGGTCTGGCTTCTGAGTCTGTGCTCTTAACCACCGGTTTTACTCAGAAAAGCCTTCACGCATTCAGGAAAAGGGCCTTTTCTGAAAATTCACCCTCTTGTGCTCTGAGGGCTTGATGTTGTCTTGTTAGAAATCCTCACAGTTGAAGTTATTCAAATTTAGCTATAGCCCTTTGCTAGAACAACGTCTCTTAATAAATGGAATTTGTTAAAACCGGTCCAGTATTGGGACTTCCCTGGTAGCGCAGTGGTTAAGAATCCGCCTGCCAATGCAGGGGACACGGGTTCGAGCCCTGGTCTGGGAAGATCCCACCTGCCACGGAGCAACTAAGCCCGTGTGCCACAACTACTGAGCCTGTGCTCTAGAGACCGCGAGCCACAACTACTGAGCCCATGTGCTGCAGCTACTGAAGCCTGCACACCTAGAACCAGTGCTCTGCAACAAGAGAAGCCACCACAATGAGAAGCCCACGCACTGCAACAAAGAGTAGCCCCCGCTCTCTGCAACTAGAGAAAGCCCGTGCGCAGCAACGAAGACCCAACGAAGCCAAAAATAAATATAAAATAAATAAATAATTTTTTTTTAAAAAAAAGAATCCGCTCGCCAATGCAGGAGACACGGGTTTGAGCCCTGGTCCGGGAGGATCCCACATGCCGCGGAGCAACTAAGCCTGTGCTCCACAACTACTAAAGCCTGCACACCTAGAGCCCATGCTCCGCAAAAAGAGAAGCCACCGCAATGAGAAGCCCGCGCACTGCCACGAAGAGTAGCCCCCGCTGTCCACAACTAGAAAAAGCCCGCGCGCAGCAACGAAGACCCAACGCAGCCAAAAATAAATAAATAAAATAAATAAATTTACTTAAAAAAAAAAAAAGAAAAAGAAATAATGAGACACACCTTAAAAAAAAAAAACTGGTCCAGTATCGTTTCTGTTTAAATGTCAAATGTCGAGATAACAAGAATTATTAATGTCCTGGGTCACTGACTGTTTCAGCAAGAAGTATACTTTGTGAGGTTTAAAATATATATACCTTGTTGGGGAGGAATAAAAGGAAACATTAGATTTCTCTGAAATGTTTCCATTTTTATAAGTAGAATTAATTTTTATTTGTATAATTAAAAACAATCAATAAAATATGCCTTTATCTGATCAATCATAATATGCCTCCTGTAGCACGCAGCCTCTAAGATGGTCCCTGATGACTCCCCGCTCCTGGTTCTCAGAGCCTTGTGTAATATTCTCCTCTTAAGCAACTTATTTTTAACCAATAAAATACGGCAACACTGAGGAATGTCACTTCTGTGATTAGGTTGCAGAAAACTGTGACTTCTGTCTTGTTAATACTCTGTAACTTTCTTGGCTTGCATGATTTGATGAAGCAAGCTGCCCACATGGAAGGAACTAAAAGTGATCTCCAGCCTACAGCCCTCCGGGAACTGAATGCTCCCAACAAAGGAGACCAGGGACCTTGGACTGACATCCTGATTGCAGCCTGGTGAGAGAGTCCTGACCTACAGAAATGGTGATTGTTTTAAGTCACTAAGTTTTAGGGTAATTTGTTATGCAACAGTAAATACTACAGTACTACACCATCCGCAGTTGGTTGAATCCAAGGAGGTAGAACCATGGCTATGGAAGGACTACATATATGGAGGGCTGATTATACGTTACACACAAATTTTCGACTGCGTGGTGTGTTGGTGCCCCTAACCCCTGCGTTGTTCAAGGGTCAACTGTAATATACTTTCTTTATAAAAGTATTGAATTTTTGAGAAACTAATTTATGAATCATCATACGAACTAATGTAAAATAGAAGATCTAATCTAGATCGGCGTCAACACATATCTGAAGTCATGTACATGTATTATAACTACATCTGTGTCAGAACCATCTAAGGACCCTAACTCAGTCTTTCACAATCAGACCCCCCTTCAGGGAAGTGGGGGCTCCAGGGCAGATTGAGTATGTGAGTGTGATATATGAGTGTCGGAGGTGCATATGTGTCCCTCACAATTGACGCCCTTCCCTTTCAGGCCCAAAGGTGCCTTAGGACAAGGACAATCCCATATGGGGCTCTTGGGCAGAGGCCAAAGTCTCCCCTGTCAGACTGAGAGGCCCCTGAAGAAAGATTCCCCCACATCCACCTCCCCATATCCCCACATGAGACTGCCAGCCATAGCAGACTGAATTCCTCCCCCCAGTGTCTTTCCCAACACCCACGCCCCAGCTCCCAGCCCAGAACCCTGCTCAAAAGGGGAGCTCAGACAGTGAGGAAAAGAGGTCACCTAACAACAGGTAGAATAGAAACACAAACCCAAGAAATGAATTTCTTTGCCCCAGTTTATCTTCGTTGGTCCAGAGGCCAGGTTCACACTCAACATGCAAAAGTGAGACACAGAGTTCCCAGGGCCATTGCTACAGCCTCACTCCCTATACCTTTCATCTACGTACCCACACATTTTACAGATAGGGAGGCAGGGCCAGAGGCATCAGTGACCTCTGTGTCACTGCTCACCTATCAGGATTTTGCATCCTCTTGGCTCCCAAAAGCAAAGCAGGGAGCTCAACTACTTCAGTCCTTGGTTCTCTCCAGAACTCACCCGCTCTCCACCTCACGGAGCCTCTGCTGGGGCCTGTCAACCCCATGCAGTCACAGAAGAGTGTATGGCCCAGCATCCTAAGAGCTTCCAGTGGCTGGACTGACACTGCCCACTGCCCACTCTGGAGAGCCAAACTGTGGCTCCTCTTGGCCCAGACAGTCTGATTTCAGGGAAATTGACCAAATTAATTTGACACCTAATGTTGCTACAGCCAGAGAGGCACAGCAAGTAGAAGCACAGAGAGGGAAGTAAGATTTTTCTCCAACAGCCTTGGAACACCTCTCCACTCCTTGCAAGCTTAGAAAGCACACATTCCTTTTCTTTTTTCTTTTTTATTGATGTGTAGTTGACATATGACATTATATTAACACAGGTTCCTTTTCATCAGAAGCTTAAGTCAATATGGTTTGCAACAGCTCCCTTGCAGTGGAGAGGTGTGATTTGTTTGGAACTGGTATTGTAGAATTCCCATTCTCCTAGTCTTCTCAGGGTTCTGCCATCGTCATCTCCCCCACCCCCATGTCCCACGTGCCCAGTGGCAGAGTTCAAGTGGGACAGTCCCCTATCTTCTTCTCTGATCCCGCCTCCAAGCCTGCCATGGTGTCAGTCACCATTCTAGCTCCCTTCCCTGATACCAGTTCTCTACCAATTGCCTTGGCAAAATTGCAGCCAAAAAGCCATAGTAGGCCAGAGTAGCAACCTAACTTCCTACAGCAAATCCACCATCAGGGACAACAGCCTTAGCAGAGCAAGATCTGAGAGGAGTGAAGGGGAGGTATAAGGAGAGGTAGCCGAGAAATCCAAGAGAAAGGATCAGCCACAACCTTCAGATAATGAGAGCAGGCTAGCCCTCTCTCCAGGGAGCAGTGGGACCCTGTGGAGAAAAAAGGCTAGTGGAGACCACGGGTAACATAAGGTATGGATGGATGCCCCACGTGTGCAATTGAACATATATTTGCACACACTTGCTCCTGAGTCAGCCTGCAAATATACATGCTCCTAATGTATACATCCCATGCACGCACCTGCACACATGCACCGCTACACATAGGCCTGCACACACAAGGGCTCACTCACAAACACCCACAAATCTGCACGCTCAAACTCACTCATACATAAACACACATTTTTTGCATATATATCTTCACTCATGCACATATACACACACCGTGGGGTACCCGTCCACACATGCATATACAAATTTACTTCCTCCTACATACATACTATACATACACATATGTATATACTCACACATAGGGCTGCTGATTCTCACACGGCCTGTTCACATCTGCCTACATGTTAGCACTGACATACTCACTTATGCTTCCCTGCACTCATACCAGCAAATAATCTGTAGTTGCTTGTGTACAACCACACACATGCCTGCAAATATATACATAAACCCTTGCACCCCTGTACAGAGGCACCCTTAGCCCTGGTCCTGGGGTGTGGATGGTGCTGCCCTCTGTTGGAGACAGCGGATAAGCTCCTTCCGGTTGTCTAGAATGGTGTCAAAGCTCTCCTGCAGACGGGCCTGCTGGTCAACCAACTGGTGCTGCAGGCCCCGGATCCACTGGAGCAGGGCCAGGCGACGGTACATCACCAAGTGCACATGGTGCTTCTCCTTCTCCTGCTCTTTATAGCGCTCTTGAGCCTGCAGCTGCTGTACGGCCTGGGCCACCGAGGGCAGAAGGGGAGCTGGAGGGCCAGGGCCGGGAGGGGTCCCACAGGCAGGCTCAGGGCTGCAGCTAGGGCTGTCAATGCTCAGGGAGCTGCTGGCATAGCCGTTGTCCTCCAGAGGGGAGCAGACTGTGCTGGCACCACCCATCTTCTCAGGCCCAGCTCCAGGGATCTCTGCCCCCTCTGGTGGGCTGCGGACCTCCCCCTCAGGGAGTCCAGGATCCTGGAAGGCCTGGTTGTCAGAGGGCAACTCGGAGAAGCTCCTCAACAGTATGGGTTCCACTTGGCCTGGCATCCCATGCCAATTCTCATTGGTATCTTTGGCACTTGCCATGAAGTTGGAGTTGCTGTCTGGCTGAAGCTCGGGCTGACATACTCCAGGAGGCGGGTCCCCCAGGAACTGCCCCCCTTCAGCTTCCCCTGGCTGGATGGCAAACATCTGGTCTGTAAAAGGGAAGCAGAGAATGAGTCAGGGCAGGACAGGGCGGGGTGCCTGAAGTCCCGGCAGCCTAGCAGCAGGGACAAGGCTGCTCCTTTCCCTTGGCTCTGGTAACACCTCCCTCGGTGGTTTTCCTCTTCCCTCTCTGACTGCTGATTCTCAGTCTCCTCACAGGGTTTTCCCTCAGCCCTGAGGCAGGCTGTCCTCTCCTTCTATGCGCTTCTCCCAGATGACCTCATCCTCTGCTATAGCTTCCAGAACCACCATGTGTTGGTGACTCTCAGATCTGTCTCCAGCCCAGATACAACCGCTACCGAATTCTGCATCCAACCTTAGGCCCTTCAAATTCTACATGGCCCACCCCACCCTCCCTCTTCAGTGTCCTCAGCAGAACGGCCCCACTCTCCAGTCAGTCACACCAGCCAGAAACTGAGAGCAGCCTGGACTCCTCATTCGGCTTCTTTCCCCCTCTCACTGGCCATCAAATTTGGACACTTCTTCCTCTTAAAAACCTTCGAGTGTACGTGTGTGTGCACACACACACACGCACGTGCATGTACATACGTCTTCCCTTTCTCTTGGTTTGGGCCATTTC
This sequence comes from Balaenoptera physalus, assembly GCF_965194825.1. Classification (NCBI taxonomy): domain Eukaryota; kingdom Metazoa; phylum Chordata; class Mammalia; order Artiodactyla; family Balaenopteridae; genus Balaenoptera; species Balaenoptera physalus. The sequence goes on along the minus strand of NC_138882.1, from coordinate 167,630,037 downwards.
TAACCTGGATTACTGACTGCTATGGCTTTTTACTGATCTCTCTGCCTCTAGTTAAAAATGTAAGTTTGTCATGGCTCCCTCCCTAACCTCCTGCTAACCCTCTTCCCGGCCTGTGAGGCCGTGCTTCATCTGGCCCCTGCTCACTGCTCCAGACTTGCCTCTTGCCACTCTGCCTCCACACTGCTCAGAGATCTCCAGACACACCATTATTCTCCTCATACAACTCCCTGGGCCTATCATATCCTTCCTCTCCCCTTCCCTCCAAGCTCTTCCCTTCTGCACCCAGCAAATTCCTTTTCATACTTCAAAACGCAGCTCTAATACGCCCACTTCCCTGAAGCCAGCCTGATATCCTCCCCACTGCCCCGATATACACAAACACACACAGTTAACTATGCCTTCCTCAGGATCCCCACTGCCCTGGGTACATGCTGTCTTATTCATGTTTGTTTCTTGTCCCCGGCACATAGTTTATGATCAATAAATGTCTATTCAACTTTTTTTTGTTTTTGTTTTCTATCTTGTAATAGCAGCTTACTGGCTCCCTAGCTAGACATGGAATTCCTCTATATACCCTCCATCATATTCAGGAGCCAGCACAGAACGTGGCACTAAGCAGGCATCAGCACATCCTTGCTGAGTGAGTAAGTGAATGGGGGAGGGGGACTGCAGTGGGATATCTATGCTCAGGGAGACGGGCCAAGAGTAGCAGAGGCTACTGCTGACTGCCCAGGGCTGGAAGAGCTGGGTTGGGTTCCCTCCTCTGCCCAGTGAGGAAGCCCTTCTCCCACTGACAAGCCTCTCTTCTGACCTTGCCCCTTCCCTCCATGTCTAGTACTATCCCGGCTCCCTGCCTCTAGCTTGCTCCATCCTGAGGCCCTAGAGAGAGAACACACCACATTATTCTTTCCTCCCCAATAACCGACTTCTCCCAAAATAAGGGGTTAAATTGACAAGAAGTTCCTACTGACCATAAATTACTAGGATTAGAAAAACTGGGGATCAGTAAGAGTGAGGGAGAGTGTAACTGGAGGTGGCAGGGACCCCCCCCCCCCCCACATCCAGTAGTGGGAAGAAGTCCTGGGGGCAGTGGTAGGGACAGTCCCTTCGCAACCTACAGACTCCATCCCGCTAAGCAAGGTGCCTGGAGATCGTCCCCGCCCAAATGTTTTCTATTTTCTAAACTTGGGCGGGGCCGTGAAGGCAGCTGGAATGAGGTGGGGGTCTTGCTGAGGATCTAGGGGTTCTCGGAGACGGTAAAATGGGAACCGAGACACCCCAGGATCAGGCTTCTCTCTAAGCTAATCCGCAATTTGTGTGTGGGAGAGCGCTCTGTAAGGATGGGGGGAGGCGGCCTCCCTTCCTGCCTAGCCTTGCGGGAGAGGGAGACTACCTCCAGGAGACAGAGGATACTGACCGTGCATCCCTAATCTCTCCAAAAGAGGCAGCTGGGCAGAGGCTGTGACCCCCGCCCCCTGCTGGGGTCCAAACCCTCCCGCTCCGGGCCCCGACTCACGGCCTGGAGGCGCCGCCCCGCCCGGCTGGCTCTGGTTCCGAGGGCCCCGCGGCGGGAACTCGTCCCTCGGGGCTGCGAGGAGGGGGGGTGGGTAGAGGAATCCCTAGGCTTGGGCGTCCACGCGGGCCGGCGCGTGGGGTGTGGGATCCCGGGCCGTGCGCCCAGCGCAAGCCGGGACTGCCGAGTCAGGTGGCGTCAGCGCCGCGGGGCGGGGCAGCCTGGCCCACGTGTGCCGGTTCGGTTTTCCGCGGAGCCGCGCGCCTGCCGGAGAGTCGGAATCGCCTCCCCCGCCTTCGGCAGCCTGGACTGAGGCCTTGCAGGTCCTGTTTAATTCCCTAACTGCATTTACTGGGTCTCTCCGATCGGTTTTCCTCACTGCACATGCAGTGACATTTTCAGAATGAAAATCTGGTCATGTCACCACCCTCCTGCCTAAAACCCTTCAGTGGCTTCCGCATTGCAGGGTAAATCCTTAAGGCTGCAGCCGCAGGGCTCTGAGCGTCCTGCTCTGTCTCTCCAGCTTCAGCCTTTGCCCTTCAGTCTCTGGAACTGGGCCTCACGCTCCTTTCTGCCACACTGTTCCCTCTGCCTAAAATTCTCTTCCCCCTCTCATATTTAAGATCTCTTTTCAGATAAACCTTCTCTGACCTCCTAGGCCAGATTAGTTCCCCCTTTTATATTATCCCAGGGCATTTTGATCCTTTTCTTGATAGCATCTATCACAATTTGAAGTTATATGTTCATTTTGTGCTTATTTAATTAAAGTCACTTACTGAACAGAGTAATTGCTGACTCTAAGGATAAAACCAAAAAGCACTGGTTGCTGTTAGGGAGATGCAGCCCCAGAAAGAAGTCTGGGACAAGTTTAGCCTTTAGGGCACATGAGCTTCCAGGAGGTCCCTTCCGACCCCCCAGCTTTACTGAGTAAACCAAGCAATTGGCTATACCTTCCTCATGCTACCCCCTCCATGCCACCAATTAAAAACAAACAAAACAAAACTCATATGGATTCATCTTTGAATCATAATACATTAAAAAATACCCTTGTCTTTCCCTCCTCCCTTTCTTTTGCTTTTTTTGTTTTAAAAGAAGAATTTGAGTCTGATCTCCATAATGAGGCATCCTCTTCCATTTCCAACTTAATTCCAATTTACCATTCTGCAACCTAGAGATTAAATGGCAAATTAAATCACACCAACAAATCCTATATACAAAATAAGGGAAATGGAAGAGAAAAAAAAACATTTCATGATTACGACAACTCCTATTTTAAGAGGGAAAAGGAAATAAAAAGGAAAAGGCAGAAGTAACTCAAGCTTTGGACACTCCCCCAGCTAAAAATATATATGTGGAGACCTCAGCCCCATTTCTACATCAGGTCCTGAGGCCTAACTAGTCTCCCTTTTCCCTTACCCACTGCAAGTTCCCCTTACCTTCAGCTGGAGTTTTTTTCCTTATGAGGTGACCCAAATCCTCACTTGTAAAGTCTCTGAGCTTTGGTGGTCTGCAGTGATACAGGTCTTCCTATGTCATAAAGTCACAACAAAATCTAATTGTTTGTTTGGTGGGCCCTGAATAGCGCCTCCTCCTACCTCTCCTGTCTCTCCCAGCTCTAACTAGGTGGGTCATATGGAAGCCTGATGAATCTAGGAATAGGACTCCCACTCTAGATGTCAGAGTCCTTCTCTGGGACTTTTTGAAATAAAATTAAAGGAAGACAAAGCAGGGAAGATGTGAGCCTAGGGCTGTAACAATCACATTTCCTGCCAAATAGAAGTCAGTCTGTAGTAGGAGAAAATAGTGCTGACATACAGACACAGAAAGACAGAAGTCCTGGTGATGGTCCTGTCCTGTTTCCTGAGGCCTAGGTATACCTTGCAACAAGGCCCTTATTTTGCCAAGCCTAACTTGAGTGGAATTTCTTTCACTGGCAATCAAAAGAATCTTGATTAATACAAGAGCACAAGGTGGTCCCCTGTGTCCCACTGACACAACTCTCAGCGCTCATTAAGTAGTAGCAACTCTGTTTCCCCTTAATAGCCATTATCAGCCTACAAGTGTGACCTCCTTTCTTCTATTCCTCTAGTATTATGAGGAGCCCAAAACGCAGTGGAATCCTCTCTGCATTCCCTGGTTAGAAACATTTCTCCCTAGATGCTAAAACCTCCTGAACTGCAGAATGTAGAATGTCAGAGACAGGAAGCAAACTCTCTGAGAAAGGCATTAGGTACAATCACATAACATGCCACACCTACCTCTACCTCTTCCTGTGTATTCTGGTTACAAAAAAACAAAGAATTATATACTGATTGTTGATCTAAAGCCTATATTATACTCAGCATGCAATAACCTGACATAGCTGAGTCATCAGTTGGTCACTCCATTGTTCTATAAAGCTGATATTTCTAAATAACATAATACCTGACAGGTAAAGTGAATTCCAAGGGCATCAGAATGTAGCTTCTCTTTTCTTAGTCAAGGATAATCTTGGGTGGGATACTCTAGCACGTATAATTAATGCAGTAAGTGCTCAGACAGTGGTCTTGGCAGCTCCATGACTTTCAGGGAGCTGGGAGCCTGGAGAACAAAAACCCCCAGGAAGGCAGGCGCATCCATGACCACAGAAAAGCAGATACACAGATGTCTGTTATTCAGTCAGCAGAGGCTTCCTCAGTCAGGATGCCAGGGAATCAGTCACCCCAGGTGAAGGGGTGTCTGTGTCTGTGTCCACCCAGCTACATAGATTGCAGGGACTTAACTGGCAGGGACACAGAAATCACCAGAGATGGACAGTACCAGCCCGAACAGGGCTCTGCAGACGGCCAGCCCATCATGAAGATCTAGCAGTGGGCAGTGAGTGGCTATCTTGGTGAGCTGACAGATGTCAGAGCCAAGATTGGCTAGCAGTGAGTAGCCAGATCCAGGCCCTAGGGGCCTGGGATGTTAGGCAAGGAGACAAGGGAGGCTGAGAGGAATTTCTACTTCAGGGAATAGGACCGGCATGAGTTCCTCTATAGGTGGATAATTTCTCAATGTCAGTACTCCCAGGAAAAAAGAGATGGCTAGGATCAAGGTGTTTTAATCTCAAGGACCTTGCCCCTTCCCATTCGTTTATTCACATTCAGGACACAGCTACACAGGGCTACTTTGTGCCAGGTAATGTGCTGAGGATTAAGAGCAGAATCAGAATTGGTGGTGGCCTCGGAGAGCTCTCTGTTTAGAAGGGAAATAGAAAAGAGTGGGCTATACAACGTGATAGGTCCTACAACAGAGCTAGGGGGCAAAAGTAATGAGCCCAGAGGAGGGGAAGGAAAAGGCTTCACAGAGGTGATATTTGAGCCAGGTTTTGAAGGATGAATAGAAGCTCACCAAGAGAAAGCCGAAGGCAGCAGAAACTGTATGCAGTGTGCGTGTTCAGATAACACAGAGGAGGCCAGTTTGGCTGGAGCTTGGGAGGAAATGGAGATGGGAGATGAGGTTGGAGGATAAATTTGGCCCAGTTGTGAAAGGCCTTGACCAGCATTCCAAGGAGCTTGGGCTTCATCCTGTGAACGGCAGGGAAATAACTGAGGAAGCCCCCAAAGATTCCACATCAAAACAAAGCACAGGCATCTAATCCTGGGGGACAAGCTACATTGTGACCTGCTTTCTTCTCTTTTCCTGAGCTCATATCATCTGTCAACTTCCCACATGGCTTTGGGAACTTGGACAAATCAAAGCATTTTAACCTTTTTAGGTTAAATAAAGATAATATGCCTTGAACATTGTTAAATAACATTAAAATTGTGAACACTGTTACTTGGGCTCCTAAGGCCAGGCAGAGCCCTGGAGGACCTTTGAAGTACCTGAGAGCCCTTAAGGCAGAAAAAAACTATTCCCCAGAATTAGCTCAGCTCAGGAAATGAAGGCCTAGGAAGCTGGTGACCTAGTTGTTTTGTTCATCCATTTCTCTACCACCTCTTAAAGGTAAAGTGTCACTCTAATCTATCCAGAAAATTGATGTGTGATCATCTTAGGTAAAATGTGTCCCTTCTCCACCCCCAACATGGCTGTTTTCTCAGCTGTAAAATGAGGGGGTGGTACACCAAATCTGAAGTTTTAAGGCTTTTTTTCCCTTAAGCCTTAGAATCGTCCTTTTCCAACAAAATCTTTGTAATATACCCAGTTTGAGATCTCTCCTGCCCTGAACCATCCACCCTGAACAGCTCCTGAGGGGCCTCCCAGGAAGCTTTTAGAGCTCAGTGGGGCAGTTCCAAATGCACTGCTCCACATGAACCTAGGAGATAAGTTTCTCTACCCAAGCCCCCCTGCATCCTCCCTCCTGACCCTGAAGGGAAAAAGGAGAAACTGAGGGGTGTTTTGGAGATGCTGGAAGCCTGAAAGGTAGTATAGACTCTTTCTCCCCAATGCACCCAAATGGTAAATAGCCTCTCTTCCACCAGCAGCCCAGAGAAGCCAAATCCAAGGTCCCAGAGCCCACAACAGAGTGAGGTAGAGAAGGCGATCTGAAGGGAGAATGAGAGAAGGGAGTGCCTGTTCCACCCCCTTCCTAGCAGCTGCCTCCATGGACTCCATAATCCCCCTGCCCTCTCCCCCACCCCACCCTCGGGCCGCCCACCTCTCCTCCACCCACCCATTCATCAGTAGGAGGGCACGCTATCAGCACAGCCTTTCAGGGACTGACAGGTCCTTTCTGGGTGCCCCCCACATGTAACCACTTAACCTCCAGCACAAAGGGCCAGGCTGAATGGGCTTGGAGCCGGTGGCTCGTGCAAAGGGGGAGGCCTCAATAGGATTTGGGGAGCTGGGTGTATAAACTGCTCTGCTCCAGCAGCCCTCAATGGAGGAGCTGGAGTTGGGGCATGTGCCGAGGGGAGGAGCCCGGCAGCTGCATCCCACCCCTGAACAATGATTTATTCATTCTTCTGGCACACACAGAGAAAACAGACTGGGGGAACGTGGCTCCACAAATCGCCCTCGGCCTCAGCGGATTCCCTCGGCAATCAGGCAATCACCGTGCACCGTCCCACCCTGCCCCTCCCGGTCTCCGTAAGGAAGTAGAGTACACCAATGGGAGGCCTTTAGTAGCCTGAAGGTCAGGCAGGCACGCTCTTTGAATAGGCTCCACTCAATCTCAATCTCCCTCTCTGAAAGCTTCCTCGTCAGGTTTTCCTCATACCCATTTCACAGCCAGAGAAACTCTTGCAGGGAAAAAAAAAAAAAGCACGTAGCTTGGCCTGTCTCAGGACTGCCCCAGGGGAAGGGCTGAGAAAGAAGCAGGAAGTTGGGGAGCTTAGCCGAGAAATAACTGACTAGTAATGGGAATGCAATAAAGGCTTGCTGATAAGTTAATGGCATTCTCTAGCCACATCTGGCTCCAATTCCTGGAAGAATCATTGGGAGAAATTTGGGGAGTAGGGAACAGAATGAAGGCAGGTAAGCAAAGATGCTAAAACCAGTAGACCAAAAAAAAAAAAAAAAAAAATGTCGGGTGGGTGGTTTTAGGAAGCTAAATTGTGACAAGAATAAATTCGCTTTTGCCCTCTTACCTCCATACCTCATGTCATCAGAGCCAGTTCACACAGAAAAAACATCATAATAAATAAAACTAAAAAATCAATAATGTTAGCAGAACAGGGAGAACCAGACTGAAGTGACCATCCTCAGACTGGCCCCTAGGCCTCCTATCCCCAAGCTCATAATTACCTTGTCACACAGAAAACAAATCTATTGTGGATGGTGAGTGTGGAGAGGTGGGAGATCCTGGGCAAGGAGGTTGCCCACTGAGGAGGCGGATGGGGTCCACATTAGGAAGACAGATTGGCCTTGGCACTGGGGTGGGAGGGGGCCGTGTTGAGACCGACAAAACTAAGGCCTAGACAGTTTCCCAAAGTTTTCTTCCCTTAGGCGGGTGATCCTGCCTAATACTCAGTACTAGAGGTGGGAAATTGGAGGGGGCTCGGGGAAAGACCTCCAAGCCCACCCCACTGAGCCTCAGGAGGACAGGTTGCTATGCTGCTGCTGCCCTCTGGTGGACATAAAAAGGCAGCATGGACACCTCCAACGCTGGAAACAAATGCTGGAAACTGCGAAGGGGTCTCTGTCCTTTCCTGTCCTAAAGCCTTGGCCACCAGGACTAGCACACGCATAGGCTGGATTCCCCAGGAAGCAGACTCAGACAGTTTAGGACGCCGGATATTTCCTAAGAGGTGCCCTTGGGATCAACATCTGTGGAAGTGAGGGGAAAGGAGATGAACTACCCTACAGGTCCATGACAGCCTCAGCCAACCTCCCAGGGAGCTCTGAAGTGAGAATGGGCCCTTTAGAATTGTCCCAAAATGAGCTGAGGTGGCCAGGCCTTTACCCTCCTGTCATCACTGGATGTGGGCTGTGCTGGAATGGGGCGTGAGCGTTGGGTAAGGGGTTCTCTGCAGCTGAGGCCGTCCCCTCACTGAAGGCTGTCTGCAGCGGGGCCAGCAAAGCCTTCACTAAAGGGGATAGGGTTGTGCATCACGGGGTCTACCCCACATACCACAGATACTCGTTAAACATGTGTTACATGAATGGCAGGGTTAGATCATGCCTCAGGCTCCAGGCTCCACAGGACAGCCCACAAGCCTGTTATTCGAGCTGTTACACACTGGCCTTTGGAAATGGTCAAGGGAGCCTTAATGCTCCAATTCACGGATTCATTCATTCAACAAGCACTCACTGAGATTTACTATGTGCTGGACCTGGAGGCAGACACTTTACAAATTTCTCAAATTTAATCCTCACAACTGTGGTGCTAGTATTAACTCAGATTACACAGATGAGATCAAGTTATTAAGTGGCTTTCACAGTCAGATGGCACTGTGACAATGGGTGAGTGGGCCGGGCAGGGCTCAGTGACAAATGACACTCAAAATGGGACAAGTGCTCTTGCTGCTGCCAAAGATTCTTCAGGCCAGAAAGGGTCTTGGCTCTGTTCTGTGAGTGTGCATGTGTGTATGTAGAGAGAGGGCTCTCTCTATGCTTTCAGCCAGAACATTTCCTCTATTGCAGCCAAGAGTTGTAGCCACAGAGCTAGCTCCTTCCCTGGATATTTAATGGACAGACAGCCCTTAACCTCCAGTGTTCTTTGGCCATATCATCACAAAGTTATGAAAGAGTAAGTTCTTCCCCTAATGTCTAACTTCCATAACTGCTGTGATCATTTTGGGATGATAACATTGAAGGGACAAGAGGTGGACCAGATCTCTGCTCTAGAAACCTCTCTGTACCCTGACACTCTCACTAACCCAATGGATCTGTGGGAGGAGGCGAGGGCAGGAGAGCTACAGAAAGGCGTCGGCTGCTGTTCTGCTACAGCCCTGACATGTTCTCTTTCTTGGCCAATTAAACCTTTCAGCACTCCCAGCCACCAATATAAAGATTTTAGTTTTCTCATTTAGATTGTAATCATAAAGAACTTGAAGGAAAAAGAGGGAGGGGGAAAGCTTGGATGTTATGGAGGGATTTCCGGGTCTGACTACAGAGACATAAAGTACTTTCAATACTCCTCACCCCCTCCCAACCATACACACACACACACACACACACACACACACACACACTCATACGCCTTTCCTCCTGGGCCCCCAGAACCTAATTTTTCACGTTTGGAAAACCCAGATGATTTTTGCCTGGGTCCATCTGGTTTTCCAAATAACCTGTCTTTTTGATAAATAACATAAGTTAGACAAGACAAACAAAGAGAGGGGTGGGCAGTCAGCTTTTTTCCTTCCTTCAGCCTCTGAGAAAAAGAGATGGGGACTGAAAAATCTACAGGACTCACTCCCAATCCTGCCCCTGCACCTTCCACCCCTTAGATTGGGCCCAGTGATTCTCCAGCCTGGAGCTGGGAGCTGCCCCTTCACCCCCACCTCCACCCCACCAGCCATCAAGAATACCAGACTGTGGTTCCTTCTAAAATGAAGGGAGGACTTCCCTGGTGGTCCAGTGGTTAAGAATCCACCTTCCAATGCAGGGGATGCGGGTTCAAGCCCTGGTCGGAGAACTAAGATCCCACATGTTGCAGGGCAACTAAGCCCGTGCGCTCTAGAGCCCTCGCACCGCAACTAGAGAGAAGCCCGCATGCTGCAGTGAAGAGCCCAAGCGCTGCAATGAAAGATCCCATATGCCACAACTAGAGAGAAGCCTGAGTGCCGCAACTAGAGAGAAGCCCCCATGCCCCAACAAAAGATCCCACATGCCGCAACTAACACCCGATGCAGCCAAAAGATAAACAAATAAAAAATAAATAAAATTAAAAAAAAAAAGAAAGAAGTCCATTTGAGAAAAAGGGGGGGAAGGCTCTGAAGCTTTGTGTAATGTGAATGGAGAACAGTGGATGATAGGAGGTTGGGAGGCACAACTATATCATGGAGGGTCTTGTAGTTTGAACTTAATCCTGAGTGCACTGGAAGACAGAAAGGTTTTGAGTGAGGGAGTGGCATCCTCCGATTTAATTATGCAAATGTCGCCCTTTGGCTGCTATGCACAGATTGGATGGAAAGGAAGCAAAAATAGGAGTGGGGAGATCAGAAGGCTACTGCCAACACCCTGGCAAGAAATTATGGAATCCTGGATTAGGGCATCGGCTATAGAGGTGATTCAAGATGCAATCTGGAAGTAGAAATAAGACTTAGAGATTGCTTGATTATGGGAGTAAGGAAGGAGGGGTCGAGAATGTCCTTTGGGTTTCCAGCCTGAGTGACTGGGTACGTGGAGGTACCTTTTACTGAAATGGGAAACACAGGAGGAAGAGCAGGTTTTTAGAGAAGGAACATCACATTTTTAAAGATGTCAAGTTTGAGATGCTTATGAGACAACAGGCCTTTGAGGAGTGGTCCCCAAAACATGATGCAGTTGTAATATTGACAAATCCATATGCTTGCAGAGTAGTGTTCGACATAATGCATCCACAAACATCTTCCAACAAGCCTCACAGCAACTCTGAGACAGGCATGAATGATCATCCTCATTTTATAGATATAAATGGAGGCTCTGAAAGGTTTGGTATTTTTCATCCACCTTTTACTGGGCAATTCCACATTCCAGACCATGTGCCAGGCAGTGAGTAGGACACAAAGGTAGAAGATATAATGCCATCTCAGGGATGATACCATCAGAGAGCATCATGACAATATTCCTCCCAGAAATACTCTCCCCTATTCTGAGGTGTACAAGCCTCGGGACAGGAAGCCCCAAGAGATATTAGATCTATCTGTGGGAGATAAAACCCTGAAACACTCACATTGAGCCGAGCCATTAGAGATTCTCAAAGTGGGGTAAAGTTTGTAGAGAGGCAGTTGAGAATTTGCACAGGAAGCTGAGTGCCTTGTCTCTACAGCGCTTTGGTGAGTATAACCTGATGCTTTATGGAAGAGACCCTAGTATGGTTTGTGCAGCTGTGGACTGAATTGTTTAAATCAAGTAAACACCACGTGTCCGTATCCCAGCGTGTGGAACACAGGAGGTGAAAGGACTGACACTGAGCACCCTCATCTCCCAGACTCAGGCGCTCTCATCCCTCCAAGCAGATGATTTCCAAGCTAGTGAAGCCGAGTCCTAGCAGGAGCCACAGCACAGGCCCTGGGCTTCAGTTTCACGAGAATGGAGCTGAAGCTGGAGGCTCAGTGCTCTGGGCACAGGTCATATGGTCAGGTCCCGACTCTCCACTTCAATCTTATTACCAAGGCTTAGCTTGCCTTCTGACAGCTACAGTGACATGGGGAAAAGCGACCCAGAGCTTAAGACTCAACTTTTCTTTCTCCAAAGAGTGCTTTCTTTCTGGAGCCTAGAATAGAAACCCTTTGCTCCCTAGATTTCTCAGGCACTGATTTTCTTATCCTTAGTGGTCAATCCTAATACCCTTCTCCATCTCTCCCTGCCAAAAAAGGATATGGGAAAGCAAAAGGGGAGAAATATCCAGCCCTCCTCCCTAGTTCTCTATTGCTTAGAAAGGGCTGCCTAGCCTTGGCCACTGTTTAGAGAGCTCAAAGGGAGGAGCTCAATAATGCTCACCTTGGACCCACGTCTGCCAATCAAAGGGCTATAACAACAGGCACCATTTATGTAAACTCTCCTCACCTGCACTGAACCCAAACCACTTGGTTAGTTAATGCGATCAATTCACCAGAGTTGAGAAGACAGTGAGGGGACAATGGCAGCAGCCTCTCACTCCAGGCCCAGAGGCCTCCCCTGAGAGACAGATACCCTGAAAACAAAATGCTCAACATTAGACAGGCTCTGACCTAAGAATGAGCATTCAATCTGGACAGCAAATCCTGCCTTCAAGGCATTGGGATTTATTGAAAAACTACATACATATTAAAACATCTTTATATACAGTTTCACCATTACAAGATTACAAATATACAAATGTAAATTCCATCAAAGTCAGTATCTTGCATATTACAAACAACTGTAGAAAACCTATATCCTAATTCCACCAGTTAAATTGGTATTCCTTATCTGCCAGTGAAAAACTGGCACAGTTCATCCAGCTTCCCAAGTCCAGCTCCTGACAGTAAACATTCCATTTACATGGAATGTTTTTCCAAAGCAGCAGTGACACTTGGTTCTGAGAGGAAAAAAAAAAAAAAATCTGTCTAAAACTCTGACAGCCGCATGGTAGTTCAGGGAAAATCGGGAGTGGTGGCAATCCTAACAATATTTTGATGAAACTCTATGATGATCTTTTCTCAAAATACGTAATGAAGTATTAAATTGTCCTCTGCTCAGGGCAATGTACTCAACCCAGTTTAATGCAATAAATAATGATTATATATAACTCTTCCAGTCAGAATGAGAAGGAAGGTCCTTGAGCAACAGTGCTTCAAATAGAAAATTTAGTCCTAAGAGAGAGCTCTCTGCCCCATGGAATATCTAATGTCGATGGACACAGGATGTAACCTTTTATCTTCATCCTCATACTCCAGAAAAGTTGCTCTTTCTGACTTGGGTACCAGTTTGAGTCCTTATTATAAAGGAAGCACAGGTTAATTGGAAATTTGAGACTGCATTGGGAAAAGGCATAAAAGAAAATGGAAGGGGCAAAACTAATAAAACAGCCCATCTGTCGATTCCTAGGTCCTCTAAGAAGTCTCTCTTTCACTGAGTCCTGGTCACCATGGTGCAGATCATAGGGGTGTGAAGGAGTCATCCCAGTTTTGACGTTCACTGCTGTCTGTAATTTTCTGTCATGCCGCACTTTTTCTTCCTCCAACCACCCCTTTCACCAAAAGTTATCAACCCAGGAAGCTGCTAGGATAAAATGTCAAATATTTAATGGAGGACACCCAGGTATCCCATAAGTTGATGTTGTAAACACTGAAGAATTAAGTTAGTGGCGAACCCAGGAAGTAATACTAGGAGAGATGTCCAGAGCCATGCAGTGGAAAGAACTGGAATCTCTGTCCTCAATCTTAATGCACTGATTATGAAGGAAGGGGGGATCATCCACATGAGCATCGATGCCAACCTTCAATGCCAGAAACTTCTCAATGAAGTCTCAACACAGGTGCTGGTGCCCTTGTGGTGTTAGCTTTCCAAGTATCTGAAGATGCTTTGCTTCGATCCTGAAGTGCTATCATCTGTTTTGAGGCGCTTAGGTAAAGGGGATGTCATTAAAGATGGACCCCTTCTCCATACCTAGAGAGCAGAGAAAGAGCCAACTCAAGACCTTCATACAAGTACTTAGCTTCAATTAGCTCTTAAGCAGCTCATAGTTAAATCACGGATCATTAGAAAAAAGAAACAGAAATTTTCCAGGCAAGTTTCAAAGCTGATTACTTACTGCAGGTAGCAATCCCCTTGTACCTTATTGGTAGTGCAAGATTAACACTGCAGCATTTAAGCCTTTAAGCCAGAAATATATATATATATATTTTCAATTCAATTCAATTCAATTCATTCATTCATGCACTCTGCTGTGGAGAGTCACCAAATCAGTTCTCAAATTCCCTACCCGAGGCTTAGATGATTCCTTTGCTGCCTCAGCCTTGACAGGAGAAAGTGTGTGGAAGACAAAGTTTCTTGAATTTCGGGGAGCACTAGGGTTGAGGTCAGACAGGGCAGCCAGTTTCTGAAGCACAGCTTTGGGCTGGTTTAGCAGTGAGCCCATCTTCAGCTGAGGAAAGAAGAGTCATCAAATTCCTGGTATCAAATTCCAAGTGCCAAGGGAAGAATGAGAAGTCAGCTCCTCCCTGCCTCCACCAGGTATTGAGGGGACACAGTCCTACCCTGCTCAAGTAGAAAAGAAATGGTAGGCTCCTTTGACATCTACTTCCATTTCTTGCAGCCACCTCCCTCCCCTAATGAAAGAGCATTCCCTTAACTTGACCCGGGCCTTTATAACACTGAAGATCATGAGATCAGGCTAACAAGGTCCCCAACCAACCTGGTTGTCACTTCCCGGTTTGGTGGCTTCAAAAGGATTTCTGAATAAAGACTCTGATTCTTGAATAACCACAGTGCGACTGACTGAAAAGAAAAGACAGAGAGGCTTGTTCTGGACAAAGCTGCGTAGAATTACTTTTAAATCTAAACAAGCTAACAAGCCTTTAACTAAACCGATAAACTAAAGCCATAGGAGCTCTGATTATTTTATAATCATGACTTGAAAGTACAGTTAAGTGGCTTAAGAGAAGACAGACAACTCAGCTGAACTTATTGTCTAATTAACAGTAATAATAAGAAAAAACAAGAGTGGTAAGAGTGTTAAGGAGTGTTTAAGAGCTTCAGCTCTGGGGTTAGGCATATCTGGGTTCAAATTCCAGCTCTAACACTTAAGTATATAATCCTGGGCAACTGAATAAAGAAGCCAGAATTCACTCCTCTGAGCTGCCTTAGAACATAAAGCAAAACCAGCTACATATACTCACAATCACAATGTCGACTGCCCAATAGTCTAAGATGGAAAGAATACTGTCTCTCCCCATCTGAGGGACCTCTTTAAGATAACATCAGACACCGGCCCATGAGTAAGCTGCAACAGCCCCTGAAGGCTGGAGTCACCTCTAAGGCTCCAGCACTATCAATCCAGGAGGCTAGACCCTGAGGAGGACCAAGAGCTCACCATTCTTCTGCAGAGCTTTGGCTGTAACTTTCTTGGCCAGCATCATAAACTGACTATCTTCCCCAATCTCCTCTTCTTCTTCAGCTGCAATTTTCCCCTGCTGTGCCTGAAAACAAAAATCAGACAGCATTAACAGAAGCCCACAGCTCCCCCAAATAATTAGTATAGCCTGGAAGCTAGAGTACTTGGGACAGCATTTGTTTTCCTTTTTTGCAACTCTTTGTTGCTTTCGACAAAAAAAAAAAAGGATTTTGGACAAAAACATGACTAGAACTGCCCATGGTAACCTTCTCAAAGCACAAAAGAAAATTCAAGGATTAAAAGGGACAGCAATATATTGCGCAAGATTTTGACGACTATCATGACAAGCTGGGTGACGGAGTGACCCTCATAAGTAGGGTTGGAATAGGAGAATTTCTTGCAGGCTTCCTACCTGGTCCCGAAGCCACTGCTCTCGTTCAATTCGCTCCTTCCTCCATCTGGCTTCCGTCTCATCAAGCTGTTCTTCAGTCTGATCATCATCAGAGTCTCTGTGGAACAAGTCCATCTGGGAAGCATCATCTAAAGCAAAGAGTTAAGGCTATTAGCATTCTGCAATCCCCACAAGAGAGGGTGTCTCAACAGACACAAGTGAACCCTTTTCATTTACAATATATTGACACAAGCTTTTCCTATCCATTAATAGAAAATAAAGGTCAAGGCAAGGTCCTCCACAGCTGCCTGCTATAGTTTTGATTTCCTCTTGCTGTCTTAAACGGGACAAACATGGAACTTGTACCATCTGCTTCTAAAGGCAACAATCAAAATACCTATGTTTTTCCATCGGAATTTCCTCATTCGTCCAGGACCATCACTGTGCAGGTCCCCATCAGCAAGGTACCTTTCTTGGTACAAACGTAACTGTCGCTTATCATCATCCAACATTGTTTTCCTACAACAGGAGAAATATGGTGTTCAAAACCAGGACCACTCTGGCTGGTTATAGGGCCTGCCTTAAGACATACCCCATTCATTATTAAGAAGGGCTTGCTGGGATACTGACATGTGTATTTTCTTGATTTGACTGTGCAGTTCCTCATCAGAAGGAAGTAATTCATCAATTACATCCTCTTCATATTCATCAAGCTCTTCCCCATCATACTCATCTTCACTTCCCACGTCACTCCCTGACACCTCTGCCTCATCCTCCAGGTATTTCTTTAATCTCCTGGAAAATTGAAAATTAGAAAATACAACAATGAATATACACACAGCAATGAGAAAAGCAGAACACAGAGCCATCTCTAATAACAATAAGATTAAATTAATAATAATAATACAGTTTGATAATACTTAAAAGTCTATTATTTAATATATACTGTGTGCCAATAACTGTGCTTTGGAGCATTACTGCGTTATCTCAGGGAGGGGTATTATTATTCCCTTCAATTTTCAGTTGAAGGAACTAAGACCCAGAGAGTAAACAACTTACCAATGGTCACATAGCTGGGAGGCAGCTGAGCCTGGATTCATCCTAGGCTGGTGACTCTAAAGCCAGAACTCTCAATCTCCTCTATATATTTGGGACATACCTGCCAGAAGGTTCAAACTATTTTGTCTTCTATTTAAGCTTACCAGCTTCAGGAGACAGACTAGAGATAGTATAGTATGGAAAGGTAATAGACTGGGGTCTTCTTACAGCCTGCCAAATCTTGACCCTCAAATTAGAGGTATGACTGAAGCTCAGAGTTACTAGTAATCAAAACCACTACAAGTTAGTTTTTCTGACTTCAGCTCACATCGAGAACAAATCTGCTGTCATCTGAGTTCAAAGTGCTGTCACCTATGGTCATGAGTGGCAGAAGCTTGATGGCTTTCTGAAGGCTGATTTTTTATCAAAGACTTCCATTATTATTTTAAAGCTGAGTTCCTCTAACTCCTAGGGTTCCTGAAGAATTCCTTCAGGGGCCAATAGCCACTAAGCTTCTCAATCTTCCCATCTACCCTCTTTGAGCAGTTCAATTTTTAGCTGCCATTCTTTATAAGATTTCATTTGAACAAAGGACTCTATAGTTAAATAAGGTTTAAGAACCATTGCCTTAGGAAAAAAATCTATAGATGGCCCAAAGCTGTATGAATAGTTAATTTGACAGGTGACAAATTAGAAGCCCAAACTGATCTCAATAGAATGGAATGATGGGCTAAAAACAACAAAATAAATCTAATAAGGATCAATATGATGTCCTATATTTGAATTCCAAAAGTCATCCACAAATAATAAAATGTGGAATACCTATTAAAATGGTTTTTATAAAACCTTCAATATCAAGGAAAAAGGCTTACAGATATGGTAAGCAGGAAAAAAAAGCAAGATACAAAATTGTACATACAAAAAAAATTGTACAGGGCTTCCCTGGTGGCGCAATGGTTAAGAATCTGCCTGCCAATGCAGGGACACGGGTTCGAGCCCTGGTCCGGGAAGATCCCACATGCCGCAGAGCAATTAAGCCCGTGCGCCACAACTACTGAGCCTGCACTCTAGAGCCTGCGAGCCACAACTACTGAAGCCGGCGTGCTACTGAAGCCCATGCGTCTAGAGCCTGTGCTCCGCAACGAGAGAAGCCACCACCACGAGAAGCCTGCGCAATGCAACGAAGATTAGCCCTCGCTTGCCGCAATTGGAGAAAGCCCATGTGCAGCAAAGAAGACCCAACACAGCCAAAAATAAAATAAATAAATTAAAAAAAAAATTGTACAGATCTCAACCACATAAAAATATATGCCTGAAAAAAAGTTATGAGGTAATAATAACCACCACCACCACTTTCACAAATATCCTGGACGGTGGACATGGATGACTTTTTTTTTTTTTTGGCTGCTTTGGGTCTTCGTTGCTGCAAGCGGGCTTTCTCTAGTTGCGGTGAGCAGGGGTTACTCTTTGTTGTTGTGCGCGGGCTTCTCTTTGCAGTGGCTTCTCTTGTTGCAGAGCACGGGCTCTAGGCATGCGGGCTTCAGTAGTTGCAGCACTTGGGCTCAGTAGTTGTGGCTCTCGGGCTCTAGAGTACAGGCTCAGTAGTTGTGGCACACAGGCTCAGTTGCTCCACAGCATGTGGAATTGTCCCGGACCAGGGATCGAACCTGTGTCCCCTGCATTGGCAGGTGGATTCTTAACCACTGCACCACCAGGGAAGTTCCTGGATGACTTTTTATTTATGTCTTTCTGTATTCTTTGAAATATTCCAAAATAAATGGCTTACTTTCATGATCAAAACGACAACAAAGGGACTTCCCTGGTGGCGCAGTGGTTTAGAATCCGCCTGCCAGTGCAGGGACACGGGTTCGAGCCCTGGTCGGGGAGGATCCCACATGCCGTGGAGCAACTGAGCCCGTGCACCACGACTACTGAGCCCACGTGCCACAACTGCTGAGCCCGTGCGCCTGGAACCTGTGCTCCGCAGCAAGGGAAGCCACCGCAGTGAGAAGCCCGTGCACCACAATGAGGGGTGGCCCCTGCTGGCCGCAACTAGAGAAAGCCCACATGCAGCAACGAAGACCCAATGCAGTCAAAAATAAATAAATAAATTTACAAAAAAATAAAATAAAATGAAAAAAAAATTACTATAAAATAAAAAACAAAACAACAAAATATTAAAAAAATAAAGGGGGGTCATTTGCCTGAGACTAGGATGAGGAAAACCTGGAATGACAGTAATTCATAGGAAAAAAGACGTGGGGAATTTAGTCATCTACTAGATCCTCAGGATCTACAGTGACTCAGCTCTTATGCTCTTTGGTTACTTTATAAGTAGTATGCAACCAGAACAAGGGATGTGGTTGTACCACTATATAGAGCAGAAGTCAGACCACACCTGAAGATAAAGAGAGTATCCATACACGTGAAGAGTCTGGAAGCAATGTCACGTGAGAAACAGCTGAAGAACTAGGGATGTTTAGTATAGAAATCACTTGAGGAGGACGTGACCATCTTTGAATACTCAAGATATCACATAAATGGATTTTATTCAATCTGTGTTAACCACAAAAAGCAAAAATAGAACCAGCAAATGTAGCAAGCTACAACCCAACTGTCAGGAGAACTTTCTTGCAACTGAAGGAAGGGACATAACACCTACATTTGCCTTTTCAACTTCTCGGATTGCTGCAGGAGGTCTTCCTCATCATTATCTTCATGGTCTTCTAGGGCCGGGTCTTCATTGTCAGAGTCACTGTGTTCATCCTGCAAAATCATATAGTATCACATGCAAAGTTACACAGAATAAAATGTGTCCTCAACTAAGACAGGAATTTATAAACTTCTGCCCAAACATTTCATTCTAGGAAATTGCTTCTGATAACACGCCAAACAGAATTCTCAAGAACTCAAACTACAAAACAAGCAAACACAGCAGCAATACATGGAGGTCAGTTGTGATTACTCTGTGCCCTTCAAACTCACCTCATCACTATCAAACTCATTATCATTTGGGACAAGCTGAAAGTCTCCAAATTCCTCCTCTTCACCTTCTTCTTCCCTAAAATGCAAATCAACAAATCAATAAACAAGTTGAAGGCAAACTACAAGCAGTCAGCCAACTTAGGAATTGAAAATATTTTATAGCACCAACAATCTCTTCAAGAAACAGGAAACGAGATATCTTGCCTTTAAAAAAATTTTTTTAATTGTGATAAAATACACACAACATAGTTTACTATCTTAACCATTTTAAGTGTACAGTTCATTAGTGTTAAGTACATTCACATTGTTATGCAACCAACCTCCAGAACTCTTTTCATCTTACAAAACTAAAACTCTATACCCTTTCAATAGCAACTCCCCATTCTTCCCTCCCCACAATCCCTGGCAACCACTCTTCTACTTTGTGTCTCTATGAATTTGACTACTCTAAGTACCTCATGTAAGTGGAATCATACAGTATTTGTCTTTTTGTGACTAGCTTACTTCACTTAGCATAATCTCCTCACAGTTCATCCATGTATCAGAATTTCCTTCCTTTTTAAATGCTGAATATTATTCCACTGTGTATGTATCCACTTGGGATCTTCCACCTTTTGACTATTACGAATAATGCTGCAATGAACATGGGTGTACAAATATCTATAACAGACGCTGTTCTCACTTCTTTTGTGTATATACCCAAAAGTGGAATAACTGCTGGGTGTGAGGTAGTATCTTATTATGGTTTTGATTTGCATTTTCTTTTCTTTTTTTTTTTTTTAAATAAATTTATTTATTTTATTTATTTTTATTTTTGGCTGTGTTGGGTCTTCGCTGCTGCGCACGGGTTTTCTCTAGTTGCGACGAGCAGGGGCTACTCTTTGCTGCAGTGCGCGGGCTTCTCATTGCGGAGCACGGGCTCTAGGCACGCGGGCTCCAGTAGTCGCAAAACACAGGCTCAGTAGTTGTGGCTCACAGGCTCTAGAGCACAGGCTCAGTAGTTGTGGCGCATGGGCTTAGTTGCTCCGCAGCGTGAGGGATCTTCCCGGACCAGGGCTTGAACCTGTGTCCCCTGCATTGGCGGGTGGATTCTCAACCACTGCGCCACCAGGGAAGCCCCTGCATTTTCTTAATTATTAGTGATGTTGAGAACTTTCATGTGCTTTTTCTTGCCTTTTTTTACCCTGTTCCCCACCAACTAAATGAAAGCATTATAATTTCCTTACTATGCAAATATGAGACTCAAACAGACCGCAAGACTCTCAGACAGGATATGAAGCCCCTAAGATGACCATTTATTCCTGAGCCCAGAGAACCTACCCCAGTATTTTATCAGAACACCGGACTTGCCAAGTTCCCTCCAATCACTGAGACTCACCTGTCTGTTGGGAAAGAGCCTGAGCAAAGAGCAAGTGCTTCTTCCATTGGATCACCCAGACTGCTCTCCTTCTCCGGCTTATTTAACTCTGATGGAGCCAGAGTAGAGACAGCTACATCACAATGAAGAAAAAGATTTGTCACCAAGAAATGACAGCTTTATCCTCTCTCCCCAGCCATCTGAAGACATGCCGGCTCAACACAGTTCTAAGGTAAGCTTGCCAAAAAGAGCTCACCATTCATTCATTCAACAAATCCTTATTTAGTGCTTACTATGTGCCAGGTGCCAGGGAGACAGCGGCAAACAAAACAAAGATCGCAGCTCCCAAACAGCTTACATTCTAGCAGGGGTGTGAGGGGTAGAAAGGGGTGTGCAGGTGGAAGTAATAAGTTAGCATTTATATGAAATTTTCTATGCAGCAGACACTGCTCTAAGCTTTGCACATATATTAGCCATAAATGACAAGTCATATGGCCAAAGCTAAAGCAGTTTTAAGTTGATACTTCACCACTCTAAGAAAGTAAGAGCTCTAAATGTCAGGAGCTAAGCAGTGAATTCAACCTATGCTCAAGAATCTACCACAGCTCTGTTTTCTGTGAACTTCTCACCTGACAGTAAGGGGCTTCTTTTCAAGGACACTGACTTAAGATATTTGGCTGTGGTGAGCCTAACGCTCTGTTGGATAATTACCCTGAGAAGTAAATTTCCCTGAACAAAGATCCAGAAGTTCCTCCATGTTCTCTTTCTTGTCGCTCTTCCTGGACAGAGGTTTTTCAGCCTGAGATGTGAACTTCCCTGTACACAAATCCAGCAGCTCATCCATGTTGGCGTCCATGGCGTTCTCATCCATACTGGCCAATGGCAATCGAGGCTTCAAAGCTTGGTACTGATTCCTGTGGTTTCTAACATTTAAGAACCTACAAGCCCAATGAAGAGTGTAAGAAATTTTCTAGGAAAAAAACAAAGTGGTGGGTGAAAAGCCCAAACTCATTTCCAGTACCAAAGTTAGAAGCTGAATCCTGAACCGGAAGACAAGAGTGTCACACTTTAGCCTGTGACAATCTAAAGAGGGAGGGGGAAGTTTATGAAAGAATAAAGGCTATTCAAAAGGTAAAGGGTATGGGACTTCCCTGGTGGCGCAGTGGTTAAGAACCTGCCTGCCAATGCAGGGGACACAGGTTCATGCTCTGGTCCAGAAAGATCCCACGTGCTGCGAAGCAACTAAGCCCGTGCACCGCAACTACTGAGCCTGTGCTCTAGAGCCCACGAGCCACAACTATTGAGCCCGCAAGCCACAACTACTGAGGCCACGTGCCACAACTACTGAAGCCCGCGCACCTAGAGCCTGTGCTCCGCAACAAGAGAAGCCACCACAACGAAGAGTAGCCCCCACTTGCCGCAACTAGAGAAAGCCCATGCACAGCAACGAAGACCCAATGCAGCCAAAATTAAAAAGATAAATAAATTAATTTTTTTTAAAAAGCCAATTCTAAAAAAAAAGGTGAAGGGCAAAGGATAATTTTTGGCTTCAAATGGTACTAGAGTAGGGCTTGGTGTTATGGCCATGTAATGTGCCACAGAAGTGTCAATTCTCAATCCCATCCAACAATCCTAACATAGTAGGATGGATGCAGAGAAATCTGATGACCTTATAAGAGCTATGCATGTCAAACAATGCAGAAATTGAAGGATCAGAATGCCAGCAAGGCTATTTACTTTTTTTTTTTCTCTTTAATAAATGTATTTATTTATTTTTGGCTGTGTTGGGTCTTCATTGCTGTGCGCGGGCTTTCTCTAGTTGTGGCGAGCGGGGGCTACTCTTTGTTGCGGTGTGCGGGCTTCTCATTGCGGTGGCTTCTCTTGTTGTGGAGCACGGGCTCTTGGCGCCCGGGCTTCGGTAGTTGTGGCTCGCGGGGTCTAGAGCGCAGGCTCAGTAGTTGTGGCACACAGGCTTAGTTGCTCCATGGCATGTGGGATCTTCCCGGATCAGGGCTCGAACCTGTGTCCACTGCATTGGCAGGTGGATTCTTAACCACTGCGCCACCAGGGAAGCCCAAGGCTATTTACTTTTAATTTTCTAGATAGACTTTGTTCAAACGTGTGGAATGTAACACTAATGGTCTGTTCACCTCTCTTTCTCAGAAGAGAAAGCACAGATGGAGCGACAGAAGCTCACTTTATTTTTAAACAAAATTAAGCAGTACCCAGCACCATCCACCCACAGAAACATAAAACTACCTACCCATCTGCATCCAACAGTTGGCTCTGAGTGTCATCTTCTAAACAGAACTGGAAGTCTCCTGCTCCTAGGAAAAGTGTCTTAGGCTCTGGGGAGGCGTTATACAGATCCTGGGAATCCTCTATGGGAAGTGAAGGCTCAGACAGCTTTCCTGAACTCTGGCACCAAAACAAAACCAAACAAAAACAAAACATTTTACAAATGTCATTCACTGTCATGACAACAACAGAAGTTTCCATTTGTAAAATTTAATCTACTCTCAGGCAATTGCAGTTGAGGAGGACAATGCATAGCCAAGAGGAGCATAAAGAAAAATATCTTCAAGAAAGTAAGAACCTTGGATGAGGCTTGTTTTTAATACACAAAGCGGGGGACTTCCCTGGTGGCACAGTGGTTAAGAATCCGCCTGCCAAAAAAAAAAAAAAAGAATCCACCTGCCAACGCAGGGGACACGGGTTCGAGCCCTGGTCTGGGCAGATCCCACATGCCGCGGAGCAACTAAGCCCGTGAGCCACAACTACTGAAGCCCGCGCACCTAGAGCCCATGTCCCGCAACAAGAGAAGCCACCGCAACGAGAAGCCCGCGCATCGCAATGAAGAGGAGCCCCTGTTCCCCGCAACTAGAGAAAGCCTGCGTGCAGCCACAAAGACCCAACACAGCCAAAAATAAATAAATAAAATAAATTTATATATATATAAAAATACACAAAGGGGTGGATTTTTTAAACTAAACATACACAATGTGGTGGGAGTTGTTGGCTTGGACACACTTTATTTAGCAATGTGGGAAGCAAAAGCGGAAGGAGATTAGAAAACCACTGCCATCTTACCTTAGAAGCTGAGCTGACCAAACTGGCTCGAAATAGTCCAGGGGAAGGAGATCTGAATCCTCCTGCCGTAGGGAAAAGACTGGCCCCACGGCCTGTTTGTCTGTTGCAAGGCTGATAGGATGGAATTGTGGAGCCTATCAGCTCAAAGCTGCTATTGTGGCTGCTCTCCTTTGTCAGTAATGAGCATGAATCATCTTCATCTAAAGAAAAATGACTTTTAAGTGCATGATTCCAGAAATAAGTTAGATTTGTTTAGGAAAAAGAGTTGAGAATGAAACTGTCAGGTAAGACCCATTGGCAAACCTCTCAAGTTACAGGTTCCAAAACATTACATTAAATGTCAATTACGGGGGCTTCCCTGGTGGCGCAGTGGTTAAGAATCCGCCTGCCAATGCAGGGGACACGGGTTCGAGCTCCGGGCCGGGAAGATCCCCCATGCCGCGGAGCAACTAAGCCCGTGCGCCACAACTTCTGAGCCTGCGCTCTAGAGCCCGCAAGCCACAACTACTGAAGCCCGCGTGCCTAGAGCCTGTGCTCCACAACAAGAGAAGCCACCGCAATGAGAAGCCCGCGCACCGCAACGAAGAGTAGCCCCCGTTCACCGCAACTGGAGAAAGCCCGCACACAGCAACGAAGACCCAACACAGCCAAAAATAAATAAATAAAACAAATAAATTTTTTTTTAAAAAAGGTCAATTATGGTACTAAGATAACATTATATAATCAGGGTTTATCACTGTGAGCTAAGTGACACCTGAAAGTTCCTGTCTTTCTGCCTAATGCCTATGATCACTCTCTCCATTATCCAATCACTTACACATCTTCCTTTGATCTACATATGATAGAAATGTTTCATGTTTCGTTCAATCAACACATACTCACTAAGGACCTATTACATGCTCATGGTCAACTGTAAAGAAACTGCATTTAAGTTTTCAAAAACTGGACCAAGAAAAATATTCTAATTCATAAATTCCTGTCATTGCCACAGGTAAGACTGGGAAAAGTCCACTAGGGTTCCAAAACATGGAACCTTAAGGAATTGTAGTCCTTAAGTGTCAAAGCTGGAGGATCAGAGAAAAGTCACGTTCTGCGAAAGAGTCACTACTTACCTAGTTTGTTAGGTCTTTTGCCTGAGTTTTCATCTATTTCTGATTTTTCTTCACTAGCAGAGTAACTACAAAATAAGAAGGTAAATTGTTTGAGTATCTGTTTCTGCTTCTTACTAGAGGGGCAAATACCAGGGAATCTTATCTTTCCTTAGAGAGAATTACTTACCCCATCTTGGAAGAGTTGTCCTTAAATAGAAGGAAGGTAGAATCTGACAAGAGAGGCTTGGGGACAGAGAGAAGGCCAACTGACTTGCCAATTTCACCACTGCCATCATTGTTTTCTTTATCCATTTCTTTCTCATCTTTGGTTTCTATTTCTTCACTACCGAGAAGGAATTCTGCAATCTTTACCAATCACACAACCCCAAAACAGAATAATACAAGTCAAAAAATTTAAAAGTAAACACACTGTCAGCCTGAAATATGGCTGCTTAGTTACAAGTCACATCTTAAATCTGAAAAGGTAAACCTGAAGGAAGCTCGGCCTAACCATTATCATTAACACAATTTACGCTGACACTTCTAAAGCTCTTTTATACTTATGTTACTTTACCTTTACCCTCCCCAAACTGCCACACGATCATGAAAGAACCGGATTATCATTTTATTGAGTCAATGAGAGGTTACATGATTAGCCTGAGATTGCAGGACAACTACTGACCTCCAGCCAACCACAAACTATGACATCCTGCACAGTTCAGCCACGGCTTTCCTCTTCTTTTACCCAGGGTTAAACATTAACCAGTTCTTTTAAATGACTCCAGTGTTCAAACAAGGACAATTTCTTTTTTCTAATACCAAAAATCCTATCATCATCTGTCTTATCTAGGTGGAAAACAATACTATAGAAAAAGGGCAAGAGGCCCTTCTACAAATACCTTCCTCAACAAACAATGAAATTAACTCAGGAAGGTCTGGCCTGTCTGAGAATTTATTCCAGACCTCAACCTGGCCAAGGTTAAAAGTGCTTTTTATTGTCAATAGAGAAACCTAAATGAACAACAAAGATAAAAGTCTCTATTAATACAAAGCCATTTCGATATTAGCATGACAGTGCAATATGTAAACCAACAGGTAGGAGCCAAGGCTATGGCTCTGTGAACTGCAGGTGTTCCGTGGTGCTGAAAGGACTGAAAGCACTAATATTTAAGTACATATGAGCTACATTTATCTCTGCCCCTGAAATCTCTTATACAATTGAACATGCTCATTATATTCTTACTCAAATCTGATTTTCTCTCTTCCTTATTCATCATGACCTAGTAACGAAATCACATAATTGCCAGAAACCTCCTGATTGCCTTCTTCCTCCTCTTCCTCCTCTTTCGCCTCTTCTTCCTCCAAAGCTTCCTCTCCCTCCTCTTCTCCATCTTCCTCGGACTGATCCGTCATTTCTTCCTCCTCCTCCTCTTCTTCAAATCCATCTTCATTATCTAACTTGAGTAATGCTTGGCGCTTTTGGCGTTCCTCAGACCTTCGGAGTTTCATTGCTTCTTGCAGCTTAGCTTTCAGCACCTGAAGCTTTTCCCCTGAACAGAAACATGAAGAGATGCTTTAGATGTAATGACCAACTACACACTACAACAACACAAGTGTCCACTTTAGGCAACTCCAGAGGTGTTCTAGACACATCCCAAAAGGAAAATCAGAGACCTTAGGAGTCTAAGCTTTTGTTACCTTAACAAATGGAGAATATCATGAATTGAATGTAGGAGATAACTTCCATAATTATGTTCTACACCCTAGGATAATATATTACAGACATTATAAAATTATTATTTAAAAGGGTAAAAAAATAAAAGATGGGTGGGGGGGAGTGGGCCTTCAAAAGTCTCTGGTTCAGGAGCCATGAAGGAAAATATTGATAAATTTATCCACATTAAAGAAAAAGAGAAACAACTCAAGAGTAAAATGGGCAAACGATATGAACTGGTAGATCACAGAAAAATGAACATATATTGTAAATAAAATTAAAAATAATGCTTAAGGGCTTCCCTGGTGGCGCAGTGGTTAAGAATCCGCCTCCCAATGCAGGGGACACAGGTTCGAGCCCTGGTCCAGTAAGATCCCACATGCCGCGGAGCAACTAAGCCCGCGAGCCACAGCTACTGAGCCCGCAGGCCACGACTACTGAAGCCCACGCACCTAGAGCCCGTGCTCTGCAACAAGAGAAGCCACCGCAATGAGAAGCCCATGCACCGCAATGAAGAGTAGCCCCCGCTCGCCGCAACTAGAGAAAGCCCGAGCACAGCCACAAAGACCCAATGCAGCCAAAAATAAAATTAAAAATTATTTTAAAAAATAATGCTTAACATCACTTCTCATTAGAAATACAAATCAAAATAATGAGATACCATTTTTTATATATTTGGCAAAAATTTGAAGGCTTGATAATATCCGTTATTAACCGGAAGAAACAGGAACTCTTATACACTGTGATTCAGAGTGTAAATCGGTGCAACTATTTTGAAGGACAATGGGATGATATATATATATATTTTTTTTTGGCTCACTGATTCCACTGTAAGGAATTTTGCATCAAAATTTACTAACATATATCTGATACTAGGACACAATATTGTATGAAATACCAAAACTGAAACAAGCACAATGTCCATTAATAGGAGTATGGTTAAACAAATCATGTTATACTTGCACAATGGAATATCACGCAGCTGTTAAAAAAAAAAAAAAAGCCCCCAAAGCAATATGTATATCTGAACTCTTGAGTTAGGTGGTCTGGATTAGGCTGCTAGCTCTACTACTTACTAGTTATATAAATTTGAGCAAGTTGTTTAAATGCTTTGTATATCAGTTTCTTCACATATAAAATAAGGACACTAATGTTATTTACTGTAAAGCACCTAGAGCAGTGCCTGGCAGAGAGTATAAGTGTTCAGTGTCTCTCCCTCTCTCTCACTCTCACTCACACACACACAATGGCATATGCATATGAATTTTCCCAGAACACACAAGAAATTGTTAAGTTGCCTTTGGGAAGACTAATTTTTCATTTCATACCTTTTCCTCAGTGTTTTAATTTTTTTCTATGTGATATATTACTCGTATTTTCAAAGTGGGAGTGGAAACAACAGACCTGTCCCTAAAACAGATTACAAAGCAGAATGCACAGTATGATTGCATTACTGTTTTATTTTTTAAACAGACATGTACTGTCAGTTTAAAAAATACACACACACACAAAAAGTTTAAAAGGATATAAAACATGGTTACAGAAGATGTCTCTGATAGAGAACTGTAGAAGTTTTTTGTTTATTCCATGTATTTTCTACAATGGATATTTTTTTTTAAACAATAAGACAAAGGCTAGTTTAAGAAATAATTCCTCTTACCCACCCCACACAACTAGGTAATGCTACACACATGAATCATGCTAGAGGTACTGCTGTCCCATCTCCAAAGTCTCCAAGGAAAAAGATTCTATAACGTCGCACTATAGGGTCTTCAGTAGCCATAAAGACCTGCCAGAGTACAAAGAGTGAGGCACCCATTCCCGCCCTCAGCCAAAAAAATAAACAAAGAAACCCCCATGAACGCAAATACCTGGTTTTGTGTGGCTTGCTCCATCCAGCTTCTCAGCTGCCAAAGTCACAGGTACCACATCTGCCTTGAGCTCTTCCTTTCCATCAGTGCCCACATCTTTCACTATGATGTTCACATTCACCTTCTGACCAGCCCTGGGTTTGGCTGCTGGATTAGCATGCTTCCAGAAACGCTGCTTCAAGGCTTCCAGTTCTAAACCAAACGCCAACCAGTAGGTCAGTTTGCCTTTAAGATTCCAGTTAAGAATTACAAGCTATGTTTTTGAAGTTCAACAAACTTATAGGGAAAAAAACACACACAGAGAAATACCAAAATCTCCTTTGCTACCAACACCTGTGTCCAATTCATATAACTTAACCCAAACTAATGGACTGCTGTAACTTCCTCAATATACTTCAAAACTCATTTTAGGGTAGAAATTTACAATGAAGTTTCTAAATATGTGCAATTCCTCAGGGAGATCAGCTCGGTGCTTTGTGACCACCTAGAGGGGTGGGATAGGGAGGGTGGGAGGGAGACACAAGAGGGAGGAGATATGGGGATATATGTATATGTATAGCTGATTCACTTTGTTATGAAGCAGAAACTAACACACCATTGTAGAGCAAGTATACGCCAATAAAGATGTTAAAAAAATAAAAATAAAAATAAAAATAAATATGTGCAATTCTTTTTAAAAAAGTATTAAGCTGGTAGAAAAAATACCATACTCCTCAATTATTCAAGGGCTTAATTTCTCATGGGTTTCACTCTCCTTTTAAAACATTCCCTTTTTTGAACATTTCACTGCTTATTAGCAATCTCACTAAATATGAGTAAGGTCAATTTAAAAAATGGAAAAAGAAAATAACAATCAATGCAATGAGTGATGTAACTCGTGGCAGGACTGGAAAAGTTTCTTCGTGAAAATTTTACAGATATAATCAGTACAATCAGAAAGGAAATCCCAGTTAGAAGTGGTCCCTGTACCACACGCCCAACTTGTATATAAACGGGAATATGAATACACACACACACACACACACACACACACACACGTAGTATGAGTTCAATGGTCTAAGAGCAACAGGGCCTTTCCCTTCTTCCCCCCTGCTATTGCTCAGAACTTTCTTTCCTTTCTCCCTCAGCTAGCTGTTACCTCTCTCACTCTGTTTAACGAGTCAATCATACCATAGTGGGATCTGGTGTAAAAGAGCTGACAGAAAGGAAAGGAGAGGAAGAAAAGCTCCTTTGGGGTTGAGGGATGCTGGCTATTTTCACATGCCGTGCGTTCTCTTCCATGATAAAATGTCCAAGATACTCCAAGTTTGGCTCTTTTTCTAAAATGTGCTCAAATCATACTTTAGTAGTTTTGTGCTTAGCATGTAGATGTGGGTTTTCCCTCCTTAGAGCGTCTTAGTAGAAAAAGAGAAGAACTGGAAAGAAACCTTTTTATTCTGAGTCCCTAACATTATTTATTAGTAGAAAAAATCCAATTCCAAAGGATGGCATGTTTACATTGCAAACCAAAGAGTAGGGAGAGAAGCTGTAAGTCTGCATCCCATTTTATATTATTTCAGTAAGTTGGAAGCAACAGGTAGTGGCAGTGGAAAGGGAACAGAAATAGGCAGCTCATCACTGGTGCCAAGAGAATAAAAGAAGTGGAAGGGGAGGAAGATTACTCAGGACCTTAAATAAGAGTGAGGCAGGAGTTGCCTTCATTCTTCTGGAGAAAGCCAGGTCCCTCAAAACTCTTCATCCCCAACCCACTGGAGCACCCCTTTTCCTTGCCCTTTACTACATGACTCAACCACCACCCTCCTCACTATAGGACCCCTGTTCAAGCTCCTCTCTCTCCATCAGTCTTTTCTCAACACCTTTCATCTCCTCTCTAAGTGACAAGTCTCTGCTCCAGCTCATGTCTCCACCTGAAAGCCCTGCATGATCTGGCCTCTAGTCACCAACCTCCTTGCAATCTTCACTTCAGCTAACCAGAGCTTTCTCTTGACTTTATGTCTTTTGTAGGTCTGTCCCCTCCACCAAGAAAGCCCTCCCTCACCTCTCTGCCTTCGTATCTCCTACTCAGCTTTCAGGACTCAGCTCAGGTATGAGCTCCTTTCAGAAGCTTCCCTAACTCCCTGTGAGGAACTCTTTCTTGAGGCTCAAAGCATGCACAGCACTTAACATGCAATTTTTCTGCCTGTTACTCCTACTAGACTTTAATTTCCCTGTGAGAAGGGACTACATCT
Source organism: Balaenoptera physalus (assembly GCF_965194825.1). NCBI lineage: Eukaryota > Metazoa > Chordata > Mammalia > Artiodactyla > Balaenopteridae > Balaenoptera > Balaenoptera physalus. The sequence goes on along the minus strand of NC_138882.1, from coordinate 167,599,633 downwards.
TACTTGCATACACAGCACCCAACACCATGTTAAATAAAAGTTTATTGCATGAATGAATAAATGTTGATCCTAACTTCATATATTATGAAACAGGCTGATCTGGAAACCCAATATTCATGTCAAATACTATTTCTGAAGGAAAACATATTCTGAGTTAGAAATAAGTGCCTACTATGAGCCAGGCATTGTGCTAGTTCCCTGTATAAGCCAAGTGTAATGTTGGAAAAATTACCCAACCTCTCCAAACCTCAGGCTCTTCATTTGCAAAATAATATCTGGGGCTATGAAAATTAAGAAAGATAACTAATGGGGCTTCCCTGGTGGCGCAGTGGTTGAGAATCTGCCTGCTAATGCAGGGGACACGGGTTCAAGCCCTGGTCTGGGAAGATCCCACATGCCGCAGAGCAACTGGGCCCGTGAGCCACAGCTACTGAGCCTGTGCGTCTGGAGCCTGTGCTCCACAACAAGAGAGGCTGCAATAGTGAGAGGCCCACACACCGCGATGAAGAGTGGCCCCCGCTCGCCGCAACTAGAGAAAGCCCTCACACAGAAACGAAGACCCAGCACAGCCAAAAATAAATAAATAAAATAAAAGAAAGATAACTTATAAAAAGATCTATCAGTGTCTAATATAGTAGGTATGCAAAAAAAAGGTTTCTTCCCTTTTCTGTTTCTCAGTCTGAGACTGTTTAACTTTGGGTTTATTTATTTTGTTAATTTATTTACTTATGGCTGTGTTGGGTCTTCGTTTCTGCGCGAGGGCTTTCTCTAGTTGTGGCGAGTGGGGGCCACTCTTCATCGCGGTGCGCGGGCCTCTCACTGTCGCGGCCTCTCTTGTTGCGGAGCACAGGCTCCAGACGCGCAGGCTCAGTAATTGTGGCTCACGGGCCTAGTTGCTCCGCGGCATGTGGGATCCTCCCAGACCAGGGCTCGAACCCGTGTCCCCTGCATTGGCAGGCAGACTCTCAACCACTGCGCCACCAGGGAAGCCCTGAGACTGTTTAGAAAACTTCTAGTCCCATATAACAAAATTTCACAGTATTAGTATAGTAAGTACTCAAAAAGTTCTACCGCACCTTTTAGTCTGAGACTATTTAGATAACTTCTAGTCCCACACAACAAAACTTTCCCTCCCTGTTCTGGGCAACAGCTTATTCCCACGCTTCTTTGCTAATAGAGCTATGCTAGTTGTTACAAAACCCTTCCACCCCCCCAACTGCTCCGGTCAAACTGACTGACACGTCCTCCCAATATGCACCACACAGAGCTCTTTCTGTCCCTTCTAAGAACGTCCTTCTCTCCACTTCCACAAAGTCCACCCGTTCAATCAACAAAGACTGATACTGTGGCTGACCTAGCACCTGCCAACCATATGTTATTTAATGAAGGAGAGTCTTGATGTAAATAATTTCACTAATAATAGAAATAGCCACCACTTGAGTGCTTCTTTATGCTATCCACTTGTATGCGTTATTTCAACAAATCTTCACTAAAGCCCTGTGAACCAGATAGCGTTATTTCATTTTTTTAAAAAGATGCCTTGGAGAGGTCAAATAGCAGACTCAAGTTTAAACAGTGAGTAGTGTAATCCAGATTCAGATCCCAACCTTGCTGTAGACCCTAAGCTCTTAATTATCATATCACATTGCAGAGGAGGGAAGAGGGAACACCTAATTTTACCGACAAGTCAGGAAGTCTACCCAATGTGGGTAATACTTGATTTCTCTCTTGAAGGATCATTCATTCACTCTTTCATTCATTCAGTAAACATGGCTGCCTACAATGTGTCATCCACTGTGGAAGCACGGGGGACAGAGTAAGGAATAAGCCAGAAGATCCCTAGTCAAAGTATAAAGGGGAAGGTAGTGAACAAGTAATTACATCCACTTATTCTTTAATCACCTATTGTAAGAAACTTATCCCTCCTCTTTACTCCTATGCTTCTTTACTCTAAATGTTTCTTTCAGCAAAGAATACTCTCCCTTTTCTCCATGTTATTTAACTTTTTCCAATTATCAGTGACACATGTTCATGATAGAAGATGTCACTTCCTTGTATTACTGTTATTTGCCTACTTATCTCCCCCGCTACAGCGTTAAGTACCTTAAGTGTAGGATAAATGTCAGATTTCTCAAGTATGCCTTACAGCAACTTGCATGTAGTGGATAGTTTAATACTTGTTGAATGAATGAAAAGAAAGAAAAGAAATTCAGTTTTGCAGACAATTTGCTGAACCAAGATATTTCTAACTGTGAAAAACTGAATAATGCTTTTATCAGTCATACCATAAAACAACAGCAATGTACCCTGCTTTGTACATTAACTATCAACAGGTTTCCATTTAAACAAGGTTTAGAACATTCTAATACCCTGCCAAATGTATCTAAATGATTTCTATCTGGTATCTGGTACATCTGTAGAATAAGACCATGTGTGATTATTTGTTTCTGCTGTATTCCCTGTCCTCCACAGTGGCAAATAATAGAAAGCTGCCAGAACAAATCACTCTAGAGAAGCTCCTCACAATTCAAAGGATTACCTCTGTTGGTTTCAGGTTCTTCAAGTATCACAAAAGAATCTTTGTCGGCACCCAGCCGAGGTTGAATGAAAACATCTACTCCCAGTTGCTTAAGTCTATCCACAGTGAACCTCCTCACTTTCTCAGGTGGCACCACTGCTGCTGATTTAGTTTGTTGGCTGGGCTCTTCCACCTTCTCATCTGCTTCTTCTGTTTTTTTCAGGCCTTCTTCTTCCTCCAGGGCACAAGGTTCAGGTGCCACAAGCCCTCCAGCCTGATACTCCTCACTGTCCTTATTCCCAAGGAAGCTGCATTCCTGTTGTGCCACCGAGATGTCCCCAGGTGAAGGTCTAGCATCACTCTGCTCCTGTTTCTCGGGAATTTCTAGCTCTTCACTTCCTGTCAAATCCTTACTGCAAGACTCATCTGATCCAGTAGTGATCTGGGGTTCCTTTGAAACTGCAGGGAGTGCATTAATTTCCATTTCATATCCTGCACCTGTTGTCTGCTCAGAATCTTTGCTATGGTGGTCACTACTTATCTCAGTTGTATTTTCAGTGTCTGTGATTTCTTTGTGATGGCTTGCCTGATACTTAGAGGACCTAGAGAAGGGAAAATAACCTGGAGTTGAAAATTATCCTAAACGTGAAACATTCTTATCCCTTAGCACGTAATGAATCGGTTAAATCAATTTTAAGGAAGTGAGGAATCTGAACTCTTTACACCAGGTGTTTGCCTCAAAACTGAATACTTATGAAAATTATAATCACAAGGAAAGAAGGTTCTTACTTCAGTAGCGCCATGGCATTTCCCTGGCAAGTGGGCCGGGGTTTACGTTTGAAGAATTCATGAACAGTTTTATTCTCAGGCATATGATATGGAAGATTAAGTGCAGACTCTATAAAATGGAACAAAACAAGCAAATACATATACTGTACATTCTGAAATGTCACTTTACATTCAGTTAACTAAACAACCAAAGCCATCACCAGAAATAGAAAACAATCCTGCCTTTAATAAAAGCAGGATCCAACTACAAAAAATTCCCTGAAGACCAGTGGCTTTTAAAACTAGCTGTGAAATCAAATTGATCCAGTAAGTTTTTTAAAACTAGAGATTCTTGGACCCCATTTCAAGCCTACTGAATCAGAATTTCTGTGGGGCCTAAGAATTTATAAATTTGAAAGGTTTGTAAAAGGGATCCTGATGCAGCCAGGCCATAGACAACCCTTTAAAAAACTCCCTCATTACCACCACTACAGTTCAGGAAGTTTTCTCAGTTTATACTAATGTCCAGGGGCTTCAGAACAATGGCCATTCATCAAGATCGATTCTAAACTTGATTATTATAATCTCATTCATATTAAGATTGTTAAAAAAAAAAGGAAAGTCCCCAACATCCAAGTTGAGCTTACAAAGAAATAATGTGATTTGCCTCAGTGTTTACCATACTGGTTTCTTTACCTCGAATAAGGCGCTGAGTCTCACTATGCAATTGTTTTAATGCTTCCTTACTTAACTTGGCTGCTTTTCTTTCCTTAAAGAAAACAAAAAGTGAGACTACATTAATGCTATTATCCAGAAAGATTGATAGATATTCATCCCTTAAAAGTCTGCTCTCTCCAAGAAAAGAGGATGGAGAGGGAACAGTAAGCATTAATAAGATCAAAACAATATAAACTTCAGGAGCTCATTTATTTGCAAGCCTCATAGAATTAATTCAATCCAATTCATATTTGTGTCCCTACTATGTACAAACCAATATCCTGGGAATCAGGGTAATACGATAGACACAATAAAATTCCTGAAAAACCCACAATCGCCTGGGAAAAGAGCTCAACATGACAACTATATAGGGCTCTATGTCACCTTCCTCGTGGTGCCTTTTGATAACTCAGTTTCTTCTTCAAGTGAACAGACCTCACTCTCCAAAGATGGTTCCTTTTTCTAAAAGAGAAGATTGCAAATGGGTTAACAGGGAAAAAAATTAAACTGACACAAGAGGATGTTGCTTACGCAAAGACTGCTTCTGCACTCCAACATCACATCACGCTACATTAATGATAAATCAATAATTATCAAATATAAAATGTTAGACACACAGCATCCTCTAATGCCTAGAAAACACATTAGTTGTCTCCAATGGAGCTTGGGCCCTCATTTCTTACACCTCTATATTACATCTTTCCCTAAGGAGGGACAATGACTTCCAGGAAGCTAATCTCAGGAAGGGTGATTATGCTTCCAAACACTCAGGACAACGATGCTTTGAATGATGCTTCTCTTTGATACCCTTCCTGAAACCCTATAGGTTCATTTCCTAGAGGCCACCAGATTATAAAATTTACATCTCTGACCCCTTTTTTACTTGTTTCTTACAAAACATAAAGTATCTTACTTTCCTCAACATTCTTAATAAGGCAATGAAAATACTAGTTTCCAAACAAGGTAGCACGTCTATCACTTGTACTGCATAATTCCAAAATTAACAGCTGAAAAACTTAAATCAATTGACATGTGTTTTTCTTCAGTTAAAAAAAAAATTAAGGCTCCAACAGTAAGTCAGAAAACAAAGCAAAGGTTAGAAGCAGTGGGTTAGCTCTAATTGCAGTCATCTTTTACTTGCCTTGTGCTTTTTTACTTTGTTTTTCACAGCTGCCCTTATTGATTCTAATGACTCTTCATCTTCTAATGGAGAGTTATTTTCCTCCTCCAGGCCAGTTTCAAAAAGGTCTTTATCCACAAGTAGACAGCCACTGTCATTAAATAGCTGTTTCATATCATCTTCCTGGGTAACACAAAGAAAAAGCAAGATCCAATCATTTTCAAATCCAATGTTTTACAACACCATATAGCAATTTGCATCAGGACAGAAAAAGCTCATGCTTCATCAACAGACAAGTATATGGCATCCCAGAACATTATCACTGGTTCCTAATCCATAGTCATCCTTTGAAGTCCATGCTGTGATTTTACACAATTGTCCAAAACTAAGTTAATAAATAGTACACTTGTTTTTGAAAAGTCAATTAAATACTTCATTAAGCAACTAGCTTATAAAATTTGAGGATGGTTTTTCTAGTTAGCAAACAAGACTTTTGACTGATGGAGGCATGAAAAATCCTATGAAAGTTAATTTTCATCAGATCAGAAACAGCAAAGAATAACTCCACGTGCTCACAAAGAAAATCAGAAACCCATTTATTTGGAAGGTGTCCTCTTACATCCAAAATGGAGAATGAGACCAACGGATTTGAAATCACATACCTCATTGCACGACAATCAACTCGAAGGTATATTCTGAGTGCAGAAACAACCTCAAGAACTAAAAGCAACTTTTTTTCCTAAAAGCAACTTTTTCTAAAACATTAACCTGCCTTAGAAACAGCAAATTATTCTTTTAAATGTACCTCATTTTTTGTTTCCTTCTTTTTCAGCTGCCTAATTTTCTCCATCTTTCTGTCCTCTTTCTCGAGTCTTCGCTTTGATTTTACTTTTGTTTTTCCTCCAATTCCTTCTTTATCATGTATGGGTTTTTTGGAAATCTTTCTGTCAACTGTAAAATCCACAGAGTTTTCAGATTGGAGACTCAGCTCTAAGCAAGGTGTCACCTGGGTTTCAAGATTTTCGTGACACAAAGACTCCTCGATGTCACTCTCATCACTGTTCACCAGAGTTCTGTAAATCCTTCTGACTTTTCCATTTTTTCCGGCATGTAAGTTCTCCTTATCTTCCTCCTCAATATCGTCATAGGTAGTTTTCTCTGGAGAGGCATTTGTGCCCTCTCGTTCAGAATCACTCTCTTGTAGCACCTTCCTGCTTTTCAATTTCTTACTCACAAATATCTCTTCATCTGAATCTGGAGGAAACACAATTTTTTTTAGAGCCTACCGTCATTTGGCCTTCTTCCTAGTCCCCGTACTCCTCAAAAAACATATCCAATTATCCAAGTGATATATCACCTTGTGAAATTATGTAACTAACACTAAGAACTGGGCTTCCCTGGTGGCGCAGTGGTTGAGAATCTGCCTGCCAATGCAGGGGACACGGGTTTGAGCCCTGGTCTGGGAGGATCCCACATGCTGCGGAGCAACTAGGCCCGTGAGCCACAATTACTGAGTCTGCGCGTCTGGAGCCTGTGCTCCGCAACAAGAGAGGCCGCGATAGTAAGAGGCCCGCGCACCGCGATGAAGAGTGGCCCCCGCTTGCCGCAACTAGAGAAAGCCCTCGCACAGAAACGAAGACCCAACACAGCCATAAATAAATAAATAATTAATTTTTTTAAAAAAACTTTAAATCATTAAAAAAAAAAAAAAACACTAAGAACTGATTGTAGCAAAGCAAATCTAAAAATATATTTTTAAAAACATTTTCCCTGGAAAAATATCTCTTACTGAGAAATGTAATTATATATATTTACAATGTGTAAAGCTGTTCTGATCCTTCTGGCAGGTGTTAAAAGTCCTTTTATTATAGGATGAATGCATTTAACCAGGCAATATGGTATCTTCTAGACACTTTATACATTCAATAATATAATAGAAATGGTTATTTTCAAAAGGGTACAAGCACTATTATTTTGCTTTTATAATAAACAGAACAAACAAGGTTAAGCATTAATAATTTAATAAATCAGAGAATAATGAAATTAATCCAGTCCCCTTACAACCCAAGCTCCCACATTCTATTCCTAAAAATAAAAGTACTGACTGTTACAAACCTTGTTCACTCAAGAGCCCAACTGTTTCACAGCTGCCCTGTCCACTGTCTGAAGGACTATCTGCTTCTTCTTGTGAAATGAGTTTTGAATCATTGATTTCTAGGTGAACCTAGAAAATAAGAATATACTTTGTATTAACCAGCTGGTGACAGAAAGCTCTAAGTACATAAAGGTACACAAATTATCATGGGATCATCAGGCTGAAATAAGGAAAAACCAATACAGTGGTGTAACAAACGGATGACGTTAAGAATTACTGGACAGGACTTCCCTGGTGGCACAGTGGTTAAGAATCCGCCTGCGGGCTTCCCTGGTGGTGCAGTGGTTGAAAATCTGCCTGCCAATGCAGGGGACACGGGTTCGAGCCCTGGTCTGGGAAGATCCCACATGCCGCGGAGCAGCTAGGCCCGTGAGCCACAACTACTGAGCCTGCGCGTCTGGAGCCTGTGCTCCGCAACAAGAGAGGCCGCGACAGTGAGAGGCCCACGCACCGCAATGAAGAGTGGCCCCCACTTGCCACAACTACAGGAAGCCCTCGCACAGAAACGAAGACCCAACACAGCCATAAATAAATAAATAAATAAATAAATAAAAATTAAAAAAAAAAAAAAAGAATCCGCCTGCCAATGCAGTGGACACGGGTTCAATCCCTGGTCCGGGAAGATCCCACATGCCGCAGAGCAACTAAGCCCGTGAGCCACAACTACTGAGCCTGCGCTCTAGAGCCCGAGAGCCAAAACTACTGAGCCCATGTGCCACAACTACTGAAGCCGCACACCTAGAGCTCGTGCTCCACAACAAGGGAAGACCCCGCAATGAGAAGCCCACGCACCACAACGCTCGCAGCAACTAGAGAAAGCCCGTGCGCAGCAACGAAGACCCAATGCAGCCAAAAATAAATAAATAAAATAATTTATAAAAGAAAAAAAAAAAGAATTACTGGACAAAAAAACAAACTAAAATTCATTGTTCACCTTTGAAGGATATTATAGGACCAACTCTTTGAGTTATGGTAAATAAATGTAAAGAATCAAGCACTTATTGCGTTTTACTGTGAACTGTTTCTCAGTGTATCCAAATGACATGATAAATGACATCACAGAGAGGCAATCCAGATGTGGGAAACTCTATAGGTCAAACTCTGTGGTTTCTTTAACAGTAAATTGCAAGAAAAAAAAGAGGGAGGGGGACTTATAAAGAGAGTTAAGATATTTACACACACACATATCACCGACTGCAATATGTAGGCTTTGTTTGGATCCTAATTCAAACAAACTGAAAGTATATGTATGAGTCAAAGAAATCTGAACACTGATTAGCTATTTAATATCAAGCAATAATCCTAAATTTTTTAGGTATGGTAATAATATAGTAGTTATCTTTTTTGGAAAGCCCTTACCTTTTAGAGATTCATGATGAAATATCTGTGGATTAAATATATGTGTGGAATTTGCTGCCAAATAATCCAGTTAGGGGGGAAGTGGGTGGGGGTATAAATGAAACAAGATTGGCATGATTTGATAATTGTTGAAGTTAGGTGATGGGTTCATTATAACAGCCTTTCCATGTTTATATCTGAAATTCAGCCCCCCCCAAAAAAATTTTTTTAAGTCACAAGTGAAAAATCTAAGGAGACGGGGGTATGTTGGGTGACTTGACTAGTTAGTGACCAAGCTTAGTTCATAGAACTCTGAATCAACTTATTAATAAGGGGGAAAATACATCTGTAATGTAATAGGTCACAAGGCCTCACCCTAATGGTTTCTCAAACAACTATAAATTGATTTGAATGTTTAGTACAATTATTAAAATTATAACCAAAAATAACACAAATGGAGGAATATCACTGAGGATCATGATGTATGTGCTGATGATCCTCCCAACAATGGAAAGCAGTAAGACTATTTGTGGATATGGAAACTGAGTTCAGGTAACCACAGAGCTCAATACATGGTGATACTCTTTTTTTTTTTTTTAATAGATTGACTGATTGATTGATTTTTGGCTACGTTGGGTCTTCGTTGCTGCCCGCGGGCTTTCTCTCATTGCAGCGAGCAGGGGCTGCTCTTTGTTGCGGTGCGCGGGCTTCTCACTGCGGCGGCCTCTCCTGTTCCGGAGCACGGGCTCCAGGCACACGGGCTTCAATAGTTGTGGTGCGTGGGCTCAGCAGTTGTGGCTCATGGGCTCTAGAGCGCAGGCTAAGTAGTTGTGGCACACGGGCTTAGTTGCTCCGCGGCGTGTGGGATCCTCCCGGACCAGGGCTCGAACCCGTGTGCCCTGCATTGGCAGGCAGATTCCCAACCACTGCGCCACCAGGGAAGCCCCATGGTGATACCCTTAATCACTGTATTCTAGGCAATCTGCAGCAGAACCAGCAACAGTCAGGACCAGGAACAGGGTGAGGCTAGAAGGTCTCAAAACACTCAGCAATCAAGATATTTTAGTGCAATATTAAAATAAAAAATCAAATGGGCAAATTATGACTCATGAGGTCAGCTGCTTGCTTTTGTAAATAAAGTTTTTTTGGAACCAGGGCCAGGATGAGCGTGAGGTGAGTGAGACAGAGTAGTGCAAACACAGGGTCGGATCTTGTCTTCATTTCAAAGTTTGATATTTTGTTCAAAATCAAATAATGGAATTTTTTGCATTAATTTTTATTTTTAAAATACTGCATTAAAATATTATCTTGAACCACAAGGTCCTACTGTATAGCACAGGGAACTCTATCCAATATCCTGTGATAAACATAATGGAAAAGAATAAGAAAAAGAATGTACATATATGTATAACTGAGTCACTTTGCTGTACAGCAGTAATTAACACATTATAATTCAACTATACTTCAGTAAAAATAAATTTTTAAAATTATCTTGAAGCGCCCCGTTAAATTTTGCTCCCAAGACGAGTGTCTCACTCCAGTCCCAGCCCCAGAAAAGAACACAGATCTGGAAACAGATGTCGTTTCTACGCCAATTCCGACAGCGACCAGCCAGTCACCTCCCGGAAGGCTCCGAGACTGGTACCTTCACCTCTCGGGACCCTGTGTGATGACCTCAGAGGCCTCTTCCAGACCCAAGTTAGAAGTCTCTAAGACTCCCGCCGTCCATTTACAGTTAATGCTGCCCCTCACCCTAGCGGCCCGGTTCGGCCTGGTCCTTCCTCCTTTTTGGGGCGCAGTTGGAGGAAGAGCTTCCGCCGCAGGAAACGCGCCAAAGGGGCGGGATGAGCAGGCTGAGCAGAGGCTGGCGGCGGGCTGCGCGCGCCGCAAAGACCAGGAGCAACCTCCCCGAGGGGACCGAGGCGCGGGGACCCCAGCGCCGGGATCGGCCGCGGGGTCCCGAGCGCGCGGGGCCCGTGGTTTTATCTCCGCGGGGCCGCGAAGCCGAGCTGCCACGGTGCACGTAGTCCTCCCAGCCTCCACGACCCACTCGGCCGGCTCGACCCCTGCCCCACCCCACCCCTCCGCGCCGGGCCTCCGCAGCTGCAGATAGAGGCAAGTGCATAAACTCACCTCGGAAGCCACTTCGCCCGTCATGACTCTGGCCTCCGCAGCGCGCCGCTCGGGAAGAAGCTGGTCTCCGCTTCCCCCACCCGGGACGCAGCTGCTCCCACAGTCTCCTGCCAGGCAGCGGCGTTCGAGCTTTCGCGCCCAGCCACAGTGGAGGCCCCGCCCTTAACGATATTCACCAATCCGGAGGAGGCTTTCTACATGAGGCCACGCCCCCATCCTGTCCTACCAATTGAAGCTCCTTCGGCCAGCCGGTTGAATATAATCTGGGTTAGGTTGGCGGGTCGCGGCTCCTCTTGTCAACTGAGGCAGGGGGAGGCTGGAGGTGTCCTGGCCGCCTGGCGGCCAGACCCTCTGGCCTTGCAAGAGGTTACCGTGCGAGTGGTGATCTTTGACCTTTGACCTTTACTGTAGCGCGGCAGCTCCCATCAAGCGCATTTTGAGGAGTAAGCCCTCCAGGCGGGAAATGAGCCAGGAGAAGATCCCTGGGCACCTGAAGTCATCCCCGTGGGGATTTTCTCCAGGACCTCCTTTCCTGGAGCAGCTGGATCCCACCTGCTCTTTCTTGTACATGGCACTCACGCCACTGGGCATCAAAAAAGAAAAGCTTTGTGGGCTGCTCAGATACCAAAGAATATCCTTGGATAACCTTTATTATTTTATTTAAGATTAATTCGAGTATGCAGAAAACACACACTCATCCCACTTCCATACTCTTTGGACAAGGCAGGAAAAAAAATTAAAGGTCTGGAGTCAGACTAATCCCAGACAGTTCTAATCCCTTGTCATTGTCCTGGTTACTATCTTTTTGCCCCTTCAGGTCCATTCTCTCTCTTTCCTTATCCTGCTCTGTCCAGGCAAGGCTGACTTCTCCGCACTGCATTATTCGAGCTCCCTTGCCCTCCAGATTCTTGTTGAGTCTAGCTACTGGAAGATATTTACAAGATTACTGTAAGGAAGAGATGAGTGCACCAAGAAAGAAAGGTCACGTTTACCTCCCCCACTTCACCAGCCATGATCCTATCCACTGACAGGGTGACCAACTCATTCCAGTTTTCCCAGGACTTGCCCAGTTTTAGCAATGAAAGTCCCACCTCCCAGGAATCTCCTCAGTCCCAGGCAAACCAGGATGGTTAGTCACCCTATCCACTGGCCTCCTCTTCCAAGTTACCAGCTTTAGCTGAGTTCAGATAAAAGTTCTCTTTCCTCATCTTCATTTCTTCACCTCCTTTCAACCCATGTCTGCTCCCACCAACAAGATCCCATCTTCCATCCTCTTCTCTCACATCTCAGTCTATCCACCTTTTCACGCACTTTACTATTAATTTTTACATTGATGATTCCTAAATATACATCTACACACTCTTCCCTCATATTTGGAGGGCTAACATTTATTGGGGGCTTACCTTGAGACAGAAACAGTCACAAGAATTTTGCAAGCATTATCTTATTTAATCTTTAGAGTAACTTTGTAAGGTAATAATACTATCTGCATTTTAGCAGATGAGGAAACTAAACCTTTCAAAGGCTAGTAACTGGTGGAGCCAATATTCACACCCTGCTCAGTCTGACTCCAGTGCTCATACTCCTCAGAGGGACCTTGCCTGCACACCCTCTACATTCTCCCTCCATCCCCTGTACTGGTTTCCCTGATAGCATTTACCTCTGCCTGAAGTTTTATTTCTGTGTGTTTGTATATTGTTTCTTCAAGATGACAAGCACTTTTTTTTTCTTTAACACCATATGTTCCTGATCTAGAATAGTCATTCTCAAACTTGAGCATGCATCAGAATGACCTGAAGGGCTTGTAAGAACAGATTTTTGGACCCCATTCCCAGAATTTCTGATTCAGTATGTCTGATGTGAGGGCCAAGAATTTGCATTTCTAACAAGTTCCCAGGTGATGCTAAAGCAGCTGGTATGGCGATCACACTTTGAGAAGCAAGGGCTTAGAACATACCTGGATCATGACAGAGAAATCAATCAATATTTGTTAATCTAATTAACTCAGTCGCTTGACAACTATATTATTCTTCTTGAATTCCCTCTGGGAAGTGAATAAATGAGGTGACACTCCTGACATTAACATTTTCAGAACCATTAGCATTTTCCTTTCTGTGGCGAGCACTTCTTCAGTCACCTGAGAAACTAAGAGAGCTCTGATTTGGACAATAGGTGGAAGGAGTGAGCTAGGAAGGGGAAACTTTTTATTCTATATATTAACTTGTGCCAAGCTAAAGCAAGTCTGTATTTGAAATTAGCAATCTATATTCTCAGTTTTGGTGAGAATATAGCACCGTAATCCAAGTTACCAATTCAGAAATCTGGAAGTCATGTTGACTCCTCTCTGTCTCTTGATTCTCAAGATTAATCATCCAACAAGCTCTGTTTATGAAGTTGATAGATGGCAGTGAGGGAAAGATCTGGAGTGTTCACTTTGCAAGGATGAGCCTGAACCTATCGCATAAATGGCTTTGTGATCTTAAGTAAGTCATTTAGCTTCTCAGAGCCTTGTTTTCTTTATTTGTAATTAGAAAACATTGGATTAGATCATGATTCTCAAATGGGTTTGATTGGCAGAGCACCTGGAAGTTAGGTACTCTACAGGAAATACTTGACAATACTGACACATTTATTTTGGTCATAGAATTTGGGAAATTGTTTCACTAGTAGAATCTATCATTATATCACAAAAAATCAATATAAGAAAGCAATTATAAGGGGCTTCCCTGGTGGCTCAGTGGTTGAGAATCCGCCTGCCAATGCAGGGGACACGGGTTCGAGCCCTGGTCCGGGAAGATCCCACGTGCCGCGGAGCAACTGGGCCCGTGAGCCACGATTGCTGAGCCTGCACGTCTGGAGCCTGTGCTCCGCAACAAGAGTGGCCGCGATAGTGAGAGGCCCACACACCGCGATGAAGAGTGGCCCCCGCTTGCCGCAACTAGAGAAAGCCCTCGCACAGAAACAAAGACCCAACACAGCCATAAATAAATAAATAAATAAATAATTAAAGAAAAAAAAAAAGAAAGCAATTATGAAAACATAATCCTTGTAATTTAACATGCTCAGCCCAGTCCAAAGTTCTATTTATATTTCCTTGCTGGCCAACAAATAAAAGCAGATTCCAAAGGCCCACGAAAGTTTGGAGGGAGAAAGTTGATTAAATTATATGTTTTACTTCATCTTTTCTGCAAATTGAGAGAGTCTACCATGTTAAATTTTTAGTACTCTTCCTCCTCTGGAGTTAAAGTGTGAGAACATGCTTTTCTGAAGTCCTAGGCCACTAAATCCTCATCCCTGGAGAAGCACTGCCACCATGTGGCAGGGATTGGTCATGTCATTCCATCTATTTCCTGTAGCCTGTAGCCACTCTATCCGTTTTTTTTTTTCCTTCATTTTAAAATTATTCAACAAGTTGTTTAAACTTTCCTTTGGAATGGTGAAATAACTACATCTCCCAGAATCTTCTTTCAAAAATAATTTTGTACTGTAATTCCTTATAGTTGTAAAGCTTCTCTTGGAGAGTACCTGCTTGAAGGCCAGGGCTGTTTTTCTTGCTTGATGTCCAGTATCCACTGACCTTTAAAAATGGCACAGGACCTGACACATAGTGGATGATTAATAAATCATTGTCGAATGAATTATTAAAATACACCTAAAAAACAAAACCGAAAAATACCAGGGCCTCTTTCCAAGGCATGACAGCACACACACCATCAGCTATTTTGTATGCAGAAGCTCCTTTACAGCAACTTTTGGTAACCTAAAGTACCAAAAAGTATCAAATATCCATCTATTCCTTCAACAACCTTGAGCCCCTATTTAAGCCTACGCTAGACACAGAGAATATGAAGATAAATAAAATACAGTCTTGTTCTCAGAGGGTTTCCCATTGCTGGTTGAAGACAGGCAAGTAACTAGGCATGTGTAATGGAAGAAGTGTATACAAGCAGCTGTGGGGGCCCTGAAGGAGGGGAAACTGATTTTGCCTGGGGCAATTCAGGGGGGCATGACTCCAGAACTGAGTTTCAAAGATGGATTGGAATTCTCCAGGCTGGCATGAGGAGGAGAAGGTATTCCAGGTATGTGTAAGGGCTTGATAAAGCATGTCGTGTTGGGGAACTGAAAGTAGGTCAGTGCATCTAGAGCACAGAAGTGTGTGTTTGGGAGAGGGGGACGGATGGCCAGAATGAAGGCTGAAAGTTAAACAGGGCACAAAAAGTCTGGAGTGCTTTGCTTAGAGTTTAGTTTTTAGACGATATGAACTGGGCAGCTGGTGGATGGGGGTGTTGTTAAGAAGGAGGGCAACATGGTTAGATATGTGCTTGAGAAAGATTATTCTGGCAGCATATGAAGGATGGATTGGAAGGGGATTAAACTGCAGGCAGGAAGACCAGTTGTCTAGGTGGGAGATTATAGGGACCTGAACTAGGTCAATGGTAGTAACAATAGAGAGGAGGAGATGGATTGGAAAAAAAGAGGCAAAATTGACAGGGCTTGTTGATGATTAACCTTGAGGGGCAAGGGACAATAGAGTCAATGTAAAACTAGTGACTCTTAGGTTTCTAGATGGCTTGAGTGACAGATTAGGGCACCAGTCACCAAAATTGAGAATATAGGTCACTAATTTCAAGCACAGACTCACTTTAGCTTGGCACAAGTTAATATGTAGAATAAAAGGTTTCCCCTTCCCAGGTCACCCCTGTCTGCCCCTTGTCCACCATGGAACTCTCTCTCTTAGCTTTTCTGGTGACTGAAGAGGTATTCCCCAGGCACAGGTCCTTATCTCCTTTCTAGTTCCCAACTTCTATCTGTGCAGCATCCAAAACCTTAATTCAGCAGCTTTTAGTACTCCATTCATATATTTTCTCTTCAATTCCCTTTTCCTTTCTAGCTACCTACCCAGGAAGAATGTATAAGAGAAATTCCTCTGCCCTGCTTTATTCAATTTTCTGCCCAGGCTTTTTGCTTCAGCTTTTGAAAAAACCCAAGTGTTTTTCACAACCCAACCCTACCCTAAGCTTTATAGAAACTTAATGGCTTTTGGTGTGAGTAGTGTTTATTTAGATATTAGCATCCTCAGCACTTGGGGTCAACCCATATATGTATGTTTGGAGGAAGGGGATTCCATCACAGAAGGACAAAAAGGGTCTGCTCCACTCCTAATTTCTATTACATTTCAGCAAATTGGGTAGCCTAGTGCCTGACCTTCTTCAGACATGCCAGATAATTCAGGTGTACCTAGAAGGGCACAGACTTACAGGAATAGAGTAACTTCTTCAAGAACGATGTAGTTGGAGTAGGGAAGGAACACTTCCTAAGACAGGAGGTGGTACTGGACAGACAAAACAATATTGTTCCCACTGTAGGCCCAAATGATAGTTTACTAGTGATATTTAACCAGGGGATTTATCATGGTTGTCATAATGACCCTGCCTCTACTGGAATTTAGTGGGTAGGGCCAAAGTTGCTAAATGTCAGTGAGAAACACTGAAATAAGCAAAGAGGAAGAAGGAGAGTATTTTAGGTGGGGAAAATGGAATGAGTAAAGGCATGGAGACTGGAATAATGATAAGATTTTCAGGGAAATGTTCAACTAGTGACTTCATGATGATGGAATGGAAGGTAGGGGATAAGATGTCAGGGTTGTTAAGTTAAATTAAACTCATCAAAGACCAACAGAGTGTCTCTTTGGAGCCTGGATATCTGATAGATACATGGGATATACCGAGAGAACAAGATAATGTCCTTCCTGTGAAGATAAAACACACACACAAATAAATAAATTATAGAGCAGATTTGATGAGTGCTTGGGAAAGATATGCTATTTGTGCTCTGGAAGCAAGATCACAGCAGACCTTGAATATGAAGCATGGAACTTTAGACATGATATAATAATACATTCATTCACTTCACAAACCTTTATTGAGCTTTGTAATAGATTGTTAGAATAATCACAGCTCTTTGTGATTTCAGTGTGATTTTACTGCACCTCTCATCTAATTCTTTTTTTTTAATTTATTTATTTATTTATTTATTTTTGGCTGTGTTGGGTCTTCGTTTCTGTGTGAGGGCTTTCTCTAGTTGTGGCAAGCGGGGGCCACTCTTCATCGCGGTGCGCGGGCCTCTTACTATCGTGGCCTCTCTTGTTGCGGAGCACAGGCTCCAGACGCGCAGGCTCAGTAGTTGTGGCTCATGGGCCTAGTTGCTCCGCGGCATGTGGGATCTTCCCAGACCAGGGCTCGAACCCGTGTCCCCTGCATTGGCAGGCAGATTCTCAACCACTTCGCCACCAGGGAAGCCCCTCATCTAATTTTTGATCTCTTGAATCTGGGCTGTCCTTGTTACTTGCATTGATCAACAGAATCTAGTGAAAGTAACATTGTATAGATAGCTTCTGAGGCTAAGCCTTAAAGAGCTTTGCAGTTTTCACTTTATTATCTTAGAACACTGCTGCCACCATTTAAGAAACACAAGATATCTTGTTGGATGTGCCACATAGAGGAGAATCAAGGCACTTCAGCCAACAGTTAACTACTAGATTTTACCATCTTGGACCATCCAGTCCCATTGAACCTCCAGATGAATGCAACCATGTGAGTTACCAAAGGTCAGATGAAAAGAAGAACTGACCGACTAAATCTAGCCAAATTACAGAATCATGGGCTTTAAATAAACAAGCCACTACATTTTAGTATGATTTGCTATGCAGCAAAAGATAAAACAAACTTCTGCCCTCTATGCCTGACTTCTATGCAGGTCAGGCATAGAAAGTACAGTTTGAAACAAAGTTTCTACTCTTAGGGAGATTATATTCTTGTAGCAGAAGATAGACAATAACAAATAAGTAAATAAATATATAATATCAGATAGTGATAAAGGTTTTGGAAAAAATAAAGAATAATAAGGAGTTACAGGGTGGACCCCAAATAGCCAAAGCACTCTTGAGAAAGAAGAAAAAAGCTTAAGGCATCACACATTCTGATTTCAAACTATATTACAAAGCTATGACAATCAAAACAGTATGATATTGTCATAAAAATAGACACATAGATCAATGGAACAGAATAGAGAGCCCAGAAATAGACCCATGTATATATGGTCAATTAATTTACAACAAAGGAGTCATGAATACACAACGGGGAAAGGACATCTCTTCAATAATGGTGTTGGGAAAACTGGACAGCCACATGCAAAAGAACAAAACTGGCCCAATATCTTACACCATACATACAAATTAACTCAAAATGAATCAACAACTTGAGCATAAGACCTGAAACCTTAAACCTCCTAGAAGAAAACATAGGTGGTAAGCTCCTTGACAGCAATTTTGGTGATAGTTTTTTGGGGTTTGACACCAAAAGCAAAGGCAACAAAAGTAAAAATAGACAGGTGAGACTACATCAAACTAAAAGCTTCTGCACAGCAAAGAAAACCACCAACAAAATGAAAAGACAATCTACTGAATGAGAAAAAATATTTGTGGATCATATATCTGAGAAAAAGTTAATATCCAAAATATAAAGAACTCATATAACTCAACAGCAAAAACAAAAACAATTTGATTTTTAAATAATGAGCAGAGGATCTGAATATTTTTCCAGAGAAGACATACAGATGGCCCACAAGTACATGAAAAGGTGCTCAACATCACTAATCATCAGGGAAATGCAAATCAAACCACAATGAGATAACACCTCACACCTGTTATCAAAAAGACAAGAGGTGGACTTCCCTGGTGGCGCAGTGGTTGAGAGTCTGCCTGCCAATGCAGGGAACACGGTTCAATCCCTGGTCTGGGAAGATCCCACATGCCGAGAGCAACTAAGCCCGTGCGCCACAACTACTGAGCCCGAGTGTTGCAACTACTAAAACCTGCATGCCTAGAGCCCATGCTCCACAACAAGAGAAGCCACAGCAATGAGAAGCCCGCACACCACAACAAAGAGTAGCCCCCACTCACCGCAACTAGAGAAAGCCCACCTGCAGCAATGAAGAACAAAAGCAACCAAAAAAAACAAAACTACAAGAGATAACAAGTGCTGTCGAGGATGTGGATGAAAGGGAATACTTGTACACTGTTAGTGGGAATGGAAATTGGTGCAGCCACTATGGAAAACAGTATGGTGATTCCTCAAAAAATTAAAAATAGAACTACCATATGATCCACCAATTCCACGTCCGGGTATTTACCCAAGGAAAATGAAAACACTAACTTGAAAAGATATATGCACCCCCATGTTCATTGCAGCATTATTTACAATAGCCAAAATATGGAAACAATCTAAAAATCCATCGAAGGGTGAATGGATAAAGAAAATGTGATATATATATGAAAGAATGAAGTATTGGCATTTGTGACAACACAGATGGACCTTGAGGGCATTATTCTAGTGAAGTAAGTCAGACAGAGAAAAACAAATACCACATGATCTCGCCTATATGTGGAATCTAAAAAATAATCCGAATTCATAGATACAGAGAACAGATTGGTGGTTGCCAGAGGTAGGGAGTCGGGGGGCAGGTGAAATGGGTGAAAGGGGTCAAAAGGTACAAAATTCCAGTTATAAAATAAATAAGTCATGGGAATGTAATGTTCAGCATGGGAACTATAGTTAGTAATACTGTATTGCATATCCGAAAGTTGCTAAGAGAGTAGATCTTAAAAGTTCTCATCACAAGAAAAAAAATTGTAACTGTGTGGTGATGAATGTTAACTAGAGTCATTGTGGTGATCATTTTGCAATATTTACAAATATCAAATCATTATGTTGTACTAATATACATGAAACTAATATAATGTTATATGTCAATTATACCTCAATAATGTTTAAAAATGTTTATTTTTAAAAGGGGGTTAGGGACTTCCCCAGTGGCCCAGTGGGTGAGACTCCATGCTCCCAATGCAGGGGGCCCAGGTTCAATCCCTGGTCTGGGAACTAGATCCCACATGCATGCCACAACTAAAGTTCTCACTGCAACTAAGATCCCATGTGCCACAACTAAGATCCTGTGCAGCCTAAGTAAATAAATAAATAAATAAATATATATATATATATTTTTTAATTTTTTAAATAAAAAAGAGGGTTAGAGGATGACAGGTGTGGTTGGGGCTAAGGATATTTATTTAGAAAAATAAATCCTTTGAAGAAAATATGAAAGTGTTCTAGAAAAGAGGTTTGCATGCTTGATGATAACTGTCAGTAAGTTTTTCCATGATTCTAACCCAGATCCTTCTAACTGCATTAAAATCCACTTATAGGGAAGAGATATGGGAACATATGTATATGTATAACTGATTCACTTTGTTTTAAAGCAGAAACTAACACACCATTGTAAAGCAATTATACTTCAATAAAGATGTTTAAAAAAAAAATCCACTTATAGAATCATGGAAGAAACTTTAGAAGTTAGCTCATCCTATCTCCTCACATAAACAAACTGAACCCCAGTGAAGGTGTTATGTTGTCTGTAATTTACTTATATTAAATATTATAATATATCATGTAAAATATATGATATATAATATGTTAATATATGTTTAAATATTTCAGACTAGAAAGTTTTATATACGTGTGTGTTAACTAGTTTTAGTGTAAAGCTTGGAGGCTATTAGTTCACATCTGAAGTACCCTAATAAGAAATAAACACTCTAGGAGTGGTTAGTTAGTATCTGAGAAATTCTAATCAATATCCCACATTCCAGTAGCAGTTTACGTCAAGAACTTCAATTACCTTTATCGTCAATCAGCATTAGAAGACTATTAAATAGGATTAGATGTTAGATATGTTTTTTCATGGGTGAAATAAATGGCGTCAAGATATGTGATTTAGCGAGAAGCATTGTATTATATAGGTACCTCCACCCTTGCTTGACCAACATATAAGAATCTAGTGAGCCCAGCAACGAGGTTCTTTAGAGAGATGTTATGGGCTGGGACCTATTCAGTATTTTTCTCCCCATTAGTGGAAGATCCTGTCACCTGATTCTGACTAGCAGGCTAGATGAATCCTGCTAATAGAATGTTGTCTTATTTACTTAAAGTTAACTTTTCAGGCAAGGTAGTTGGCAAAGTGTCTAAAAGGATCAAGATCTGGGACTTCACTGAGCTTACAAGTTGTATGACTGGTTTTGCCTGCTTGTTAATAAATACGTTGAGCATGTAGTAGATTTCAGTCTGAGACTTGCTTTCATTGTAACACACCACTTGGTAGTAAGGTTTCCAGAAAGAACATGTAGCCCATCTCTCACTGTTGGAGGCTACTGATATCTTCCTCTCACCCCTGCAATAACAACAAAACACCACTCAATAATTAGTAAATAAATGTTTATTAATATAATATAGCAAGTTGGCTTGGGTCAGTTTGTGACGCCAGATGATTTGCCTAAGGTCACGTAGCAAATTGATTCTTGACACCATTAAATGCCAAACAAACAATATGGACCCACAGTACCAAAGAGAAGCTAACCAGTGTTGAGTCAAGGTAGACAATGCAGTGTTTTAGGAAGTTCAGCTTGCTGCCATCCGGAGAATGGATTGGGAAGAGAAACACTGGATACAGGAACACCAGTGAAGAGATTGTTGCTGTATAGCCCAGGTGAGGCAAGGGCCAGAGGTGCAGCATGGTGCCATGGAAAAAGCCCAGACACTGGCATCAGAGAGATCTTTCTTTGTTCACAGGCTGGCTCTGCCACTTAGCAGCCATGTAACTGTGGGGAAGTCACTTTTTTCTCAGGTTCAGTTTTCCCCAAACAAAATCCATTAAAATGAGATGGTGTATGTTAAGACCCCTAACTCACTGATTGGTACGTGGTAGGCATTAAATAAATGCTAATTCCTTTCACCACCGTTAAACCATAAAGTAGAATGATGGAACGGCTGCAGAAAGACTAGTCTAAGCCTAAAGCAAGGGCTTAACCTCTTACCTGTCACCAAACATTAGAAGCAAAATTGGGGCTGGGAATTCCCTGGAGGTCGTGGTTAGGACTCTGGGCATTCACTGCAGAGGGATTTACATTTAATATAATTGTTAGTGTGCTTGGGTTTGAGTTTTTCATCTTGGTATTTGTTTTCCCTTGGTCTCACTTGCTCCTCATTTCCTGCTTTCTCTTGAGTGAATTTATTATCACATTTATTTCCTCTACTGTTAGCTATAATTCTTTTAACATGCATTTTTTACTTAACACAATCTAACCTTCAAATGATACTGTACTCTTTTATGAATAATGTAAGAAATCTTACAATAGTATAATTTCATTTACCCACCTCTGCCCTTTGAGTCCTTGTTGTATATTTATACATCCCACAATATATTATACACACATTATATATATATATAAATTATATATATACATTATATATAAATAAAATTAGATATTATTTTTGAAAAGGTGTTCTATATTTATCCAGATATTTACCATTTCTGGTACTCTTCATTTTTCCCTGCAGACCGAATTTTTATCAGCTTCTAGAACTTCTTTTAGCATTTCTTATAATGCAGGTCTGTCTGAAACAAACTATCTCAGCTTTGTCTACCTGAAATGTTTTTATTTCATTTTCTTTTTTGAAGGATATTTATGGTTTTTGTTTCTAGTACTTTAAAGATGTCACCCATTGCCTTCTGGCCTTCATTCCTGATAAGTCATCCATTCTTTGTGTCATTACTCCCCTGTATGTAATATGTCTTTTTCCCCCTCTGGTTCCTTTTAAAATGTTATCTTTATCTTTGGTTTTCAGTCGTCTGAGTAGGATATGTCTAGGTGTGGTTTTATATGTATTTATTCTGCTTAGGATTTGCTAAACTTCTTGGATCTGTGCATTTTATCTCTCATCTATTTTAGAAAAATCTCAGCTATTATCTCCTCAAATACTTTTTTGTTGTTGTTGATTTTCTCTCCCCTCTTTGTCTGAAACTCCAATTACACATATGTTAGAACATTTCATTTTGTCTCTGTTCTTGGGCACTCTGTTCTATACTTTTTGCTCTTTGTTTTTTTTTTTTTTTCCTGTTTGTATTTTAGTTTGGATAATTTATACTGACCTGTCTTCAAGCATCTGATTCTTTCCTCTGCTGTGTTCAGTCAGCTGTTAAGCCCATCAAAAAACATTCTTCACTTCTTATATCTTATTTTTCATTTCTAGCACTTCCATTTGATTCTTTTTTTATAGTTTACACTTCTCTACTAAAATTCTCCATCTGTTCATGCATTTTATCCACCTTTCCACTAGAACATTTACATATTTATCATAACTATTTTAAAGTCCTTGTCAGATCATTTAAAATCTGAGCTATTGGGCTTCCCTGGTGGCGCGGTGGTTGAGAGTCTGCCTGCCAATGCAGGGGACACGGGTTCAAGCCCTGGTCTGGGAGGATCCCGCATGCCGTGGAGAGGCTGGGCCCATGAGCCACAACTACTGAGCCTGCGCGTATGGAGCCTGTGCTCCGCAACAAGAGAGGCCGCGACAGTGAGAGGCCCGCGCACCACGATGAAGAGTGGCCCCCGCTCGCCGCAGCTGGAGAGGGCCCTCGCACAGAAACGAAGACCCAACACAGCCATAAATAAATAAATAAATAAATAAATAAATAAATAAATAAAAAAAAATCTGAGCTATCACTTCATCTGCTTCTAGCACTATTTCCACTCTTGACCATGGGTCTTTTTTTTTTTTTTTTTTTGGTTCATTGTGTATCTGATAGTTTTTAATTATACGTTTTTGTGGAAAAGGACTGTAGAAACCAACACAGATTAAAAAGGGCAATCCCCTTTTTGTCAGGTCACTAGTATGGGGGAAATTAGTCAATCTAACCTGTAATTGAGCTGGATCTCAGCTTTGCTGAAGCTCTAATTACATTCAGTTCACTACTGTTTTCAAATATTTTGAAGGTGGATCAGGGCTTTCCCTTCAGCAAGACTTGGACTCTTGAGTATCAGCAATATTTTAGTAAACTTTTTATGCTTTAAGCCAGTTCCCAGCTTTCTGAAACATGGGAGATCTCTTTCTACTTCACAGTTTAGATGCTAGCTTTGGGAGTTACTGGATATTTAGTCTCATGCCTGGTTTTCTGTCCCTCAGGATATCTCTTTCCACCCTGCTGCTCTGCTTCCAGCTTTTGCAAAATGACTGTGGTATCCTTGGCTGAGCCTGCAGTGCCCCAGCTCATCCTTCCTCTTCCTCCAATGCATGCATCCATAAATAGATGAAGAAAAGATTTTTCCTTTCATATCTCAAATAAGAAAAAAAGGAACTGTAATCGAATTTTAGTATGAGCCCAAACTTGCCCCTGGGAAAATAATAAAAATGATCAGAATGACCCTTCTTGTTGGAACTGCAACCCAGACCAAGCGCTTAAGTACTCAGAGATTCTGTTGTAAGGTTGCAGACATCCATTCCATCACTGACTCCAACTATAGGGAAGCAATACCACCTCTGGGGGCCAGAAGTATCCAGATGGTTGAAGAATCCCAATTAAAAACAGAAGGCCAAAATTAGTGAGGGTACCATCAAGATGTGGTCTGGGTGTTAAATGTAATAATAAATAAATAGTATGGGAAAACTTTGATTAGTTTCTGACACTTGGTATCCTAAAATTTTCATCTAATGAGTTAAAGGAAGCAAAATATGATCTAGCCCGAAGAAGAGAGGCAGCATAGGCTAGTGGTTAAGCATCTGAACTCTGGAGTTTGAACGCCTAGGTTCAATTGCTTCACCGTAGCCTTGTATTTAACTCCTGTGTACTTTAGTTTCTTTAGTGGTAAGTTGGAGATAATGGTAGTATCTACCTCATAGGGTTGTTGACAATTATGTAGTTAATATGTAATGATTTATTTTACAAGTTAAGAGATCAACATTTAGAATAGTACTGACTTATAACAAGCATTATAGAAATGTTTCCAATTATTATTAGCATTAACTTTGGCATATTCAGAAACACCGGGATGTGTGGATAGTGATATAAAATAAAATTTATGGTCTAAATCACCCCCACCCACTCCATATACATTCTCTCGGCCCAAAGTTTCCAAACATTTTCCCCATATAACTTGGAGATTCCCTTTCATAACTTACCATTACTTTCCAGACTTAGTAGAGTTATGCATATATATTCCTCCTGTGTGGATATCATGGACATAGAAGGATAGACAAAAGGGAGGAGTCAACCTGAGTTGGCTCCTTGGCAAGTAGGAAATGCCTCCACAGTTAGGTAACTGGAAAATAGATGAATTAACCAGGCAGAAATACTTCTGGCCGAGTTCTAGCCTCTGGGAAAAAGAAAACAAGAGATACTCTGGAAGACCAGAGGCACCAAGAATTCAAGGAATGTGGCTTCTCCAGGGAAGAACTCAGGTCTCTCTTGAATTTCTGGCCCCAGACACTAGAAAATTGCTCTACATTTGATGACCTCAAAATACTGTTGTTGAGAAGGAAAAATGAACACATGTGTTTATGTCTTCTAGTTCTTCGAGCCCCACAAAAATGAAAGCAAGTGAATAAGACCAAAATAAACCCACAAGGATAAAGAGAGTGGGAGAGGAGACATGAGAGGATGAGAAGGTGGAAATCCAAGTGGAAAAATTAGCAGGGCTGAAAAAGCTGCATACCAACTGTCTACAGAGGTGGTGCTAATGAGAAGCAAGCCATTTCCTGCCACAGAACTCCAGCTCAGCTCAAGTACTAGAGGACCCAGAAACCCAGGAAAAAAGACCCAGGGAGAAGAATGGGTTCAAGACAAGAGGATTGGATGAAAGTCTCTGTAAGGATCCATTAGCCTTCAGGTCCCTTCTATAATCTTGCACCTGTCAGATGACTACTACTCCTCCCGGGCAGGAATCTGGAGGTTTAGTCTGTGCAGTAATTGAAACACAGAGGTACCTTACTAGAAAAAGGGAGAGTCATTGGAAGTCTACATACTGAACGAAGAGGCCACACACTTCTCTATCCACTCTCACTCCATCCCCCACCCCATAATCTCCTTATTTGGTGACTAGGCTATTCCCTCCCTCGGCTTGAAAACGGGGAATTCTCTGGAGAAACTGAACAGTCTCAGAGAAATGACCTAGAGTTTCAGCTTCTACTATGAAAGCCACCAAAAGACAAAACCCGTACATGGATACAGAATTCAAATCAACCTTTTAAAACCCGACTCTTCAATGTGAAAAGACAAAATATGACCACCAGACATTTGAGGAAAGCCTCCAAAATAAATGAAGGATACTAAAACAAACAAAAAGAAGGGACTGATATTACACTTGCCTCCCTTAGTTTCTGGGATTTCACACATTCTTCTTTTCCTCCAACTTCACTGGCCATTCTGTCTCAATCTGCTTTGTGGGATCTTCCTCATTTCCTTGACCTTTAAATGTTACAGTGCCAAGAACCCTACTAATCCCGGAACCTCTTTTCTTCTCCAACTACACTAACTCCTTTAGTGATTTCATCCAGACTCATGGCTTTCTTTAAATATAATCTCTATGTTGTTGACTCCCAAATGTATATCTCTAGACCAATCTCTCTCCTGACTCCAGACTGTATATCTCTAAGCCTATTCAACTTCTCCATTTGGTGACCTAACAAGCACCTCAGAACTATTGTGTTCAAAATGTTCTACTGATCTTCCCCCCTCCAAGAATCTGCACCTGTCAAAGTCTTCTCCATCTTCATAAATGTCAATTTATTAATTAATAAATATGAATAAATAACTTCCCAGTTGCTCAAGCTGAAAATCTTGTGTATTAGTCTGGGTTTCTCCAAAAGCAGACTCTGAGATAAAGATTCAAGTGCAAATAATTTATTTTAGAGAAACAAGGGTCACCAGTAGGAGAGATACATGGAAGAGAAAGCAGCCAATAAAGATGTGTTGGTACGCCAGCTACCACTGAGTGATTGGAGCTTAATCTTGTGGGAAATAGTGTAAAACACACGTGTCAAAATTATCCCATCTGAGGGGCAAAGGAGCTGGGATATTTATACACCAACTCCTGAGAATCACTGGTTGAGGGCTTCCCCTAGGTGGGGTTAATTTCCCATCACTTCCAGTCTAAGGTAGGAATTGTTAGATTGGCTTTCCTTTTGCACTTCTGGGAAAGGCCTCAGGCACAAAGATGCAGACACCTGGGGCACTAACAGCACTGAAACTTTAGAATTATCCTTAATGCCTCTCATTTTTTTTATACCTCATACTCAGTCCATCAGCAAAGTCTGTCTTCAAAACATATCCAGCATCCACAGCTACCACCTTGACTCAAGCCACCATCAACATTCACCTGGATCATTGCAATAGCTCACTTCTTGGTCTCCCTATTTCCACCTTTACTCCCTGTTTTAGTTTCCTAGGGCAGCTATAACAAAATACCAAAAACTGGGTGATTAAAACAATAGAAATTTATCATCTTGCAGTTCTAGAGGATAGACGTCCAAAAATCAAGGTATTGGCAGGGCTATGCTCCCTCTGAAACCTGTAGGGGAAATCCATCATTGCCTCGTCCTAGCTTCAGGTGGTTTGTGGGCAATCTTTGGTGTCCCTTAGCTTGTGGACGCAACACTCCAATCCTCCATCTTTCCATGGTGTTTTCCCTGTATCAATTTACATAATCTTTCCTCTGTGCATGTCTGTGTATGAGATCATATGGTATGGACTTATATATGTGCAACTATAAATGCACAGAAGAAAATTAGGGATTATACATATAAAATATTAATGGTAGTCACCTCCAATGAGGGAATTGGGAGGCAGCCTAAAGAGAACTATACATTTTACCTCCTTGATACGCAATTTCAGTGAGATCACTGTGCATCTTATTCTATTGTACTGGATTTTTTTTCAATTTAACAGTGTATTTTAGGGATCCTTCCATGTCAGTACATATAGAAGCATCTCATACATTTAATACATACATTTTACTTATTATTCCATAATATGAATGTAATCTACTTTTAAAACCATTCCCTTTTGATGAATGTTAAGGTCATTTCTATTTTTTTCCTATTGCAATCAATGCTATAATGAACAAACATCCTTGTTATATGTTATGTGTGTACAGATGTTCAAGTTTCTTAAGACAGAGACCAAGAATGGAATTAAGGGTTTGAAGGGAGGCACAAATAAATTTTTGATAGACACTGACAGACTATTTCCGAAAAAAGTTGTCCCAATTTACAATCCCACCAATACTGTGTGAGAGTATTAATTTCCCTCACCTTTACCATCTGGATTTACTCAATTTAAAAATATTTTTCAAGCAATGAATTTTTAAAATAGCTCATTTTTGTACTTTGCTTTTCTGGTTGTTAATGATTGCACACCTTTTCATGTTTGTTAGCATTTGTATTTTTTCTGTGAATTGCCAATTTTTCTACTTATGAATTTGTAGGAAAAATTTTTTTTGTATAAGTTTATTTATTTATTTACTTTTGGCTGCGTTGGGTCTTCGTTGCTGTGCATGGGCTTTCTCTAGTTGCGTCCAGCAGGGCTGCTCTGTTGCAGTGCACGGGCTTCTCATTGTGGTGGCTTCTCTTGTTGCGGAGCACGGGCTCTAGGAGTGCGGGCTTCAGTAGTTGTGGCACGCGGGCTCAGTAGTTGTGGCACATGGGCTCAGTTGCTCCATGGCATGTGGGATCTTCCTGGACCAGGGACCGAATTCATGTCTCCTGCATTGGCAGGCGGATTCTTAACAACTGCGCCACCAGGGAAGTCCTGTAGGAACTCTTTATATTTAATTTTATGGTGGTTTTTGTGAGAAGTTTTAATTTTTCATGTAATTAAATCTATCAGTATTTTTCTTTGTGCTTTCTAAATTTTATGTCTTGTTAAGAATGCCTTCCTGGGACTTCCCTGGTGGCACAGTGGTTAAGAATCTTCCTACCAATGCAGGGGACATGGGTTCGAGCCCTAGTCCGGGAGGATCCCACATGCCGTGGAGCAACTGAGCCCATGCACCACAGCTACTGAGCCCACATGCCACAACTACTGAAGCCAGTGCGCCTAGAGCCTGTGCTCTGCAAAAGAGAAGCTACTGTAATTAGAAGCCCGCGTACCACAACGAAGAGTAGCCCCCGCTCACTGCAACTAGAGACAGCCCGCGCGCAGCAACGAAGACCCAATGCAGCCAAAAATAAATAAATAAATTTATTAAAAAAAAGTGTAAAGGAGCAAGGCTGCTGATGGAGTAGGAGGAGGGGGGCAGAAATTCCGTTGGGATGCCAGGTGGTGTCTCTTGGCAAGCTAGTCTAGTTCAGTGGTGTGCAATGCAGGTCTCTTTCCTCAGACAGAGTGGCTCCACTTCAGCTCCCACTTAAGATTTTTGTTCGAATAAGGGGGTCCCCAGCTAAAGAAGAGTTTAAGTCCCTAGCCCAGCTGATCGACTGCAAAGAAGTTCGTCCTCGACTTCTAAGCTCCAGACTTGTGGAAAGATTGTATGAGGAGAGGCTGGGGAGTCAAAACACCAACAGAGACCAGCAGCCCACACAAGGGTTGGAGTGTCTCAAGCAGCATGGGTGGCTGGAGCCCTGCCATCTGGCACAAGGTCCACTAGCAAGGCTCCCTCTGGCACAATCTGGTCTCAGGGGAGCATCGACACATTCAAAAAGTCCAGTTCCATTCATAAACCTCGCCTGAGCGTGTTCTGGCTCTCACCCTCAGGTGAGTGCGCCAAGTCCCTGTACTCAGGTGGCTCAGACAAAGGCTGTGTAAGCATGCTTGGTCCCTGACAACTCTGCTTCCCTCTCTTGGACTAAGCCGAGATCATGAGCTCACTGTCTCTCAAAGGACAGCAAGACAGCAGCAGGGGAGCAGCTTTGAGCTGGGGGAAAGGAGGGAAGGGAGGAGAATGATTTACTATTGGGCACTTACTCTGTGCCAGACACACAGGAACATGCACATATATGGTTTAACTTCCTCCTCACAACATCCTTGAGCAGTAGGTGAAGGGACTTGTCCCAGGTCCTTAGAGCTAGTATGTTGTGGAACTGGGATTTGAACCCAGGACCACCTGATTGGAAAATCTGCACTCTGGAGAAGCTGGAGATTCACCCAGGGTTTTTTATCTAGGCCCCTCCACTGGACCATTTCTAGTTCCCATGGTTTACGCATTAATTGCTCATTCATTCATTCATTCATTCCATACATTTCCCTGAGTAGGCATTTGATGCCAAGTAACATGTTAGGCAACAGAAACACAAACCTGAATTCCTGAATAAGGCATAAGCCCTGCTTTCAAGGATTTATAATGTAATGGGAGCCAGGCCTGAACTGAGACAGAAGACCAGGAGCTGAGTTAATTATACCACCAAGGGAGGCCCTGTGGTAGCCTGGCCAGAGGGCAAGTAGTTCTAACATGAGAATGAGAATTCAAGGTTTGGTGTCATGGGGGTGCAAATAGATGGCCAATTCTCTGCCCATTCCCCACCCTGTCCTGTAGGTGTGTGGGGTGTGGGAGAATGAGCAGACACCATCAGAGAGAGCTGAGGGGGAAGTGGTATTCTGGGGCAGAGCTTCCTCTCAGACACAGCAGGAAGTGGAAGGAGAGCTTGTCGAACAGACTGAGGTTTAGGAGAGTTTATTGACTATAGAACATTGGTTTGGGAGGGCTTAGAAGGGCTCAGTCGGAAAGGGGGCAGTGGGTGCCTGAGTGGGAGTGAGTTTTGGAAGAATGTAGATCATCAGAGCAGTCGAGAATGGCAGGGGTGAGATACTGAGGAATTGAGGCATTGCAGTCATGACTATGGCCTAAATACATTTCATACTCAGGTTTCTGAGGTTATTTTCAGTACAGGAAACAAGCTATGGTCTCTGCTCAGTGTACCAAATAAAATATGGGGGGAAATCTGTTAGAAAGTGAGAGGGGGAAAGTCAGCCTCAAACCAGGCTGGAAGCCACCAGCACTGTGTGAATGGGAAGAATTTAGCCTGGAGTGGAGAAGGGAGGTGGCTACTAGGCTTAACTCAAAACTTGACCTTTGGGGGCTTCCCTGGTGGCACAGTGGTTAGGAATCCACCTGCCAATGCAGGGGACACGGGTCGGGCCCTGGTCTGGGAAGATCCCACATGCCGCAGGGCAACTAAGCCTGTGCACCACAACTACTGAGCCTGCACTCTAGAGCCCGTGAGCCACAACCACTGAAGCCCGCGCTCCTAGAGCCCGTGCTCTGCAACCAGAGAAGCCACCGAAGCGAGAAGCCCATGTACCGCAACGAAGAGTAGCCGCTGCTGGCCACAACTGGAGAAAGCCCGCGCGCAGCAACAAAGACCCAACGCAGCCAAAAATAAATAAATTTATAAAAAAAAAAAAAAAAAAAAACTTGGCCTTTAGTTGGTTTTCCTTATCCTCTTAACTGTCAACCAGTCTGTTCTTTTAGTGAATACTTCCTCCCCTTCAAACTTTCTGTCCCCTATCATTGTTTCCAGTGAATATCTGGCTTAACGGAGAAGCAGCATGGCACTATGGAAAGAACTTGGAGTATGGTATCAGTAAACTAGAGTCCAGTTACTTGATTAAAAGTCTCAGTTCTATAGCCAGCAGGGGATGGAATCAGCCAGGACTAGAATGCAGGATTTAGAACTCCAATTTTTCCATGCTTCTCAGCCATATCATGTAATGCAGAGCCTGATTTTCTTAGCTCCTTTGAGGCTGTTTCCTCATCTACACAAATACCTTTCTTAATAATATCTACCTTATTGGGCTTCCCTGGTGGCGCAGTGGTTGAGAATCTGCCTGCCAATGCAGGGGACACGGGTTCGAGCCCTGCTCTGGGAAGATCCCACATGCCGCAGAGCAGCTAGGCCCATGAGCCACAATTACTGAGCCTGCGCGTCTGGAGCCTGTGCTCCGCAACAAGAGAAGCCGTGATAGTGAGAGGCCCGCGCATCGCGATGAAGAGTGGCCCCCACTTGCCGCAACTGGAGAAAGCCTCTGCACAGAAACGAAGACCCAGCACAGCCATAAATAAATACATAAATAAAAATAAAAAATAAAAAAATTTAAAAAGACATCAAAATTGATGAATTAAAAAAAAAAATAAAAAATAAAAAATAATAATATCTACCTTATAGGTGGTTGTGAAGATTAGATGACATGTGAAGCCCATAACAAAGTGCCTGGCCATGGTGTGCCCCGAAAAAAAAAATTTTTTTTTTTTAAATGGATTGTGCTTTTAGTAATCTTTATTTGTTTATTTATTTATTTTTATATTTATTCTTGTCTGTGTTGGGTCTTCGTTTCTGTGCGAGGGCCTTCTCTAGTTGCGGCAAGCGGGGGCCACTCTTCATCGCGGTGCGCGGGCCTCTTCACTATCGCGGCCTCTCTTGTTGCGGAGCACAGGCTCCATACGCGCAGACTCAGTAATTGTGGCTCACGGGCCTAGTTGCTCCGCGGCATGTGGGATCTTCCCAGACCAGGGCCTGAATCCCCTACATTAGCAGGCAGATTCTCAACCACTGTGCCACCAGGAAAGCCCCCGAAAATTGTTTTAAATCATTTTTATCATACAAAAATTGCTTGGCTCTATGGCTGCACATTGTAGGTGCTCAAATAACTATCTCACTACATGTGTTATAGGCTGAATTGTGTCCCCTCAAAATTCACACCTTGAAATCCTAAGCCTCATTACTTCAGAATTCACTGTATTTGGAGAGAGGGTCTTTAGAGAGGCAATTAACTTAAAATGAAGTCTGTAAGGTGGGCCTTAACCCAGGATGACTAGTGTCCTTATAAGAAGAGGACATTTGGACACAGATGTGTACAGAGGAAAAACCATGTGAAGACACAGGGAGAAGATGCCATCTACAAGCAAAAGAGAGAGCTCTCAGAAGAAACCAATCCTTGATCTTGGATGTTTAGCCTCCATAACTGTAATAAAATTAATTCCTCTTCTTTAAACCACTCAATCTGTGGTACTCTGTAACGGCAGCTCTAGCAAATGAGTACAACACATACACATTGTCCCTTTTTAACTGGTGGGCACAGAGCTGCCTCATTGTGAAGACTAGAAACTCCTTCTTGGCCTATGTTCTCCAACTCAAAGTCCCAACTGAAAGCCCCAAGGATGCTGGGTCTACTGGGCTGACTGCACCACCCTGGAGTGGGGTGTTGCTCCTTTGGCTCTTGGCTGCTACTGTGAAGTCATCCAAGAAAGCAACACTTTTCTCTTTGAAGTGACTGGTGACTTTCTGAGCAGAGGTCATAGACAGCGAGAGAACACATCATTCATCATAGTCCATTCGCGTGGTGCTTTCGGCTGCATGGGTCGGGAAGAGCACCTGGGTGTACAGTCTTGGATGAAGAAGTGGAAGGAAAATGCTGCGTCCGTGGTGACCCCGGTGTTCTCAGTCCCAGGACAGTGGAGAAAGAGGAGACAGAGGAGAAGGAAGTGGTCTGAGGTGGGAGGAAGGAGGAGAGGTGTCTGACGTGAATCTCAGGACACTTTCCACGGGAGGAAGTGGAGAGCTGTGTCTGGACCAGCGGGGTCTGCAATCCCGATCTTTCTCCGGGCACTTGTGTGTTGGGATTCTCTGGGAGGACAGCATGTAGGCCCCCAAGAGCCCTTCGCCGGGGAAGGCCTCCCTGGGCTACAGGGCAGTGCGGGCGGGCGGGCGCGCCCCCGACACGTCCTCTGGGCGCTGCCCCCTGAGGGCGCGCGCGCCCACCCCCGCCCCTGCCCCACGCCGGGCCGGGTGGACCCGGCTTCCGGAGCTGTGCACGCCCCCTCCGTGAGCCGGGACCCCTGGCCGCGCGCGCCCCGCACCCTCTCCCCGCCCGACGGGCGCGCGCGCTGGCTCCCGCTCCCGCTCCCGCTGGCGGCGGCGGCGGGGATTGTTTTTGTTGTCGCTGAGGCCGGAAGAGCCGCGGGAGCCGGGTCCCTGTCCCCGGGCCGGGCGCCGCCGCCGCCCCTTGCTCAGCGCCCGCGTCTCCGCGGCGCCCCCATAGCGCCAATATTCCGGAGATCAAGCGTTACGCGGCGGCGGCGGCGGCGGCGGCGGGGCCCGGAGCGGGAGGCGCCGGGGACCGCGGCGAGGCGGCCCCCGCCGCCGCCATGGAGGCGCTGGGACCCGGTGAGGAGGACGCTCGGGCTGGGACCAGGACCGGACCCGGGGACGGGTGGGCGGGCGGCGGGCTGGCAGCTCCCCGTGGCCCCCATCGGCTTGTGCGTGCCTGGGTTGGGCCGTCAGGCCTGGGGGAGGGAGACCCCATTGCACAAGGCGGAGGGAGCTGACCCTGGCCTCGGCGGTGGCGGGTTCCGCGCCCCAGCCTGGAGAGCTGAGCCAGTTCTCGATGTCTAAGGAAGGAACGAGGTCACCGAGGAAGGTGACCCGCGTCCCCAGGTCTCAGGGAGACCTGACCCAACCTCAGGGAGGTGGTCTGTGCTCCAGGGTGGAGGCGAGGCCAGTTTGGGCTTCAGAAGGGACGCGATCTGTGCCAGGTGCGCAGCGGAGGCCTGGCCCGGACCGGACCGGACCGGACCGGGAAGGACTCCACCATCTACTACCAGGGGTATTCTTGGCTTGGGGCCGCACCCCTATTTTTCTTTGCACTGACAGACAGTCCAGAGCCCTCAGATAAGGAAGAAAGAGAACTTCCCCTAAACACTTCCCATTAGCCCCGAAGGCCAAGGGGCAAAGTGTCCACCCTTTCTCAAAGGCCCTGAAGTCTCGGGGAGTGTGGTCTTCTGCCTCTGTCTACCTGTCAGTCTGTGCAAGAGACCCAGAGTGGTCTGTCGTAGCTCCTCAGTGACAGGCGAGTTACCAGCCAGAGGCTCCAGCTCAGGCTTTAATACTCCGAGTATCTTCTAATTGGGTTAGAAGTGGTTGTGAGGATCAAATGAAGGAGAAAGTGCTTTGGAAACTGTATTATGACTGGCCTCTCGTTATCTCCCCGACTCTGCCCAAACAAGAAGAACCATTCCAAGTTGTAACAAATGCCCTGCAGATTGGAGTCTGCTGCTCCCACCTGGAACCCCAACAAGTTTCTGATGTCTTGGCTAAGTAGGGCAGGGTTTAGGGGCTGTGTTAGAATTAACTTTAATATCATACCTTATCTACATAGTAGACTTAGTTGTAGAGCATTTCATTTTTTTAGCGCATAGAAAACTCAGTCTACCATTTGAGTTTGGAAACTTTGCAAGTTTGTTTACTTGAAACTTGTTTACATAGCTGAATGATTCAACTCCACTTTAATTTGCTGCTTAGAATATTTTTTTTAAGTCTTTATTGAATTTATTACAGTATTGCTTCTGTTTTATGTTTTGGTTTTTTGGCCACGAGGCATGTGGGATCTTAGCTCCTGGACCAGGGATCCAACCCCCCCACCCCCTGCACTGGAAGGCGAAGTCTTAACCACTGGACCGCCCGGGAAGTCCCTAGAGTTTTGGGGTTTTTTTTAATTAATTAATTTATTTTGGCTGCTTTGGTTCTTCGTTGCTGTGCATGGCTTTCTCTAGTTGCAGTGAGCAGGGGCTACTCTTCGTTGTGGTGCGTGGGCTTCTCGTTGCGGTGGCTTCTCTTGTTGCGGAGCACGGGCTCTAGGCACGCGGGCTTCAGTAGTTGTGGCTCGCGGGCTCTAAAGCACAGGCTCAGTAGTTGTGGCGCACAGGCTTAGTTGCTCCGAGGCATGTAGGATCTTCCCGGACCAGGGCTCGAACCCGTGTCCCCTGCATTGGCAGGCGGATTCTTAACCACTGCGCCACCAGGGAAGCCCCTTAGAGTATTTTTTAAAGGACTTCGTAGTCAAATTTCATATGCCTTTTAAAAATAAATTGGTTTTGTCACATTAATATTATTTGATAAACCTCAGTGTATTACACTGGGTTACTTCAGCTATGTCCCCCGGCTAAAGGCATGATCAGGTCTTTAGGAATGTAACAGACTTCTGTTCAAATCCAATCTAGTAATTTAATAGTTGTATAACCTTGGGCAAATTACTTAATTCCTTTGAACTTTCATTTCCGCATCTATAAAATAAGGGTAATAATAATTATGTGCTGCAAGATTGTTGTGAGACTGAAATAAGGTAATGTATGTGGGAAGTGTTGTTGTAGATAGTAATGCATTGGAGATACTCAACAAATGTTTCTTCCCTCCCTCCCCTGCTAGAAAGTCATAATTGAATCAACTGTTGCATTTATGAGCTGATATTGAAAGAGACTATGTAACTGTGTATACAAACCAAATTTGATGGAAAAGATCAACCTGGCGGTGTTAGGAACATCCCAGGGACTCTCTTTTTGGTTTGATTTTAGATTTTGCAGGACTTATCATTTCACCCAGGATTGAGGAAAATTAATTCTCACTAACCACATTTATAAGACACTAATGAATAAGCCACAATGTCACGTAGATCTTTTCCGTTGACTGGAATATTTTCTTGCCTGCTGTCTAGCAAACTCCTTTTTTGGTGTCACAGTACCTTGGAAACCCAATTAATAACAAGAAGCTGCTTGCTGAGCATGGAATTAGAGCAAAGGGAGTTGATAGTCTTGTGGGATATTTCATCCAGGCTAAGAACCTAGAGAAGCTTTCCTGCTTCTTTGTTAAAGCACATGGATCTAATGCTCTGTTCCCTCCTAGCTTGAACAATCATTGAAGCATGTTTAGTCTTGCTCTGCTCTCCCTCACCCAATTTCGATTTCTGACAACAGTAACTTGGAAATAAATATATTTAATTATATTACCATTTATTTTGCTTATATTAATAGTAATATTGATTTTTACAGTGCTTTACAGTTTGGAAAGTGCTTTCTTGGCTGTTAGCTCATTTAATTCTCTGTGAGGTAGGCAAGGCAGGTATGATCCCCGTTTTACAGATGAGAAAAGAGGTTCAGAGAGCTTAAGTGACTTTATCAAGGTCTCAAGGCTGAGTGGTGAGGGTGAGTCTGGGTCACCTGACTCCTAGTCTAATGCCCTCCTCTTCTATTAAGCTGACTTCATCTAATCTGTGTTGAGTCATATTTGTTACCTTTTTGGAAGATGTCATTCTCTGACTTTGTCACTAAGTTTTGGAGACGCTCCCCACATGAAGACCTTTGAGCAATAACAACATTTATGCAAGCGCAATCATAATAGCTAACATGTATCGAGTGCTTACCATTGTGAAGCACCGTGTTAAGCCTTTTATATACATTGTCTCATGAGATCCTCACAGTAGCCTTATGAGATGGATGCTATTATTATCATACCTCCTCCATTTTTTTTTTTAAACTTTGGGTTTATTTTATTTATTTATTTATTTATTTATTTATGGCTGTGTTGGGTCTTCGTTTCTGTGCGAGGGCTTTCTCTAGTTGTGGCAAGCGGGGGCCACTCTTCATCGCGGTGCGCAGGCCTCTCACCATCGCGGCCTCTCTTGTTGCGGAGCACAGGCTCCAGACGCGCAGGCTCAGTAATTGTGGCTCACGGGCCCAGTTGCTCCGCGGCATGTGGGATCCTCCCAGACCAGGGCTCGAACCCGTGTCCCCTGCATTGGCAGGCAGACTCTCAACCACTGCGCCACTAGGGAAGCCCCCTCCTCCATTTTATAGATAAGGAAACTGATGCACAGATTGGCTTAGAAACTGGCCCCAGGTCATGCAGTTAGGGAGTGGTAAAACCAGGACTGAAACTCAGGCAGTTTGGTTCCAGAGCCTTAGCCACTATGATTTATTTCTTCATAAGTCGTTTGATAAATTCAAAGAAACCAGCTTTGGGGATGAACAATTTTAGAATATATCTTTCTAAATAAGTCTTCTAAACTTATTAAAAGGAATGATCACTCACCTTCTAACTTTTCTCTCTTGCCATGGAAAAGAAACACACTCT
The DNA here is from genome assembly GCF_965194825.1 of Balaenoptera physalus. NCBI lineage: Eukaryota > Metazoa > Chordata > Mammalia > Artiodactyla > Balaenopteridae > Balaenoptera > Balaenoptera physalus. The sequence goes on along the minus strand of NC_138882.1, from coordinate 167,562,104 downwards.
GCTTTTCTCCACTTCTTAATCCCTTTCCTTCATTTCTTCTGCCTCTGCCTCTTTAAAGGGCATCAAGTACTTTAGAGAGGTATAGATGCCATAGGACTGTGAAGTAAATTGGAGAAGAAAAAGCCCTGAACTGGAGTTAGGAGACCTAGTCTAGTCATACGTCCTTAGGCAAGTCATTTGATCCAAATTTCTGTTTGCAAATTTCTGTCATAAAGCTGGATTTGCGATACAAAGATTGCTTAAGCATATCTTGGAATATGCAGGGCTGACTTTTCTATATGATTTAATTGGGTTAATTCAGTATGCCTGTCTACCTCTGATATTATTTATTATCTACTTCTTATCTTGTTTATAAATGCCGTATCACACCAAGAGTAGATCCCCTTGTTCACCAGAAGTGGAACTCAACTCCAAGGAATAATATTTTTAGTATAAATTAAGTGCTTTTTTGTTTTAATGAAAAGATAATTGTCAATTCTTTTGTTTTAGAAATGACTAGGTTTCTGTTTAGTTTCTACCTGGATCTGCTACAGGGATTATTGGTACTGTTCAGTTCAACATTTATTGAAGAACTACAATGTGCTCGTCATTGAATTAGGTATTGAGATAACAACGAACTGGAAGTCCATTTCTTCTAAGAGTTTGCAGTCTAGTGAAGGAGACAGTAATTTAACAAGTTGTTTCTAGGTACTTGTCCTAAGTGCTCCCTTATACAGAAGGTCTTGGGAACACAGAAGATGCATCCTCCAGCCCGGGAGATTCTGGAAAGGCTTTCCAAGGAGGTTGCACTCAACCTGTTTTGAAGGATGAGTATAATTTAGGGGAAGAAGGAACAGTGAATTTAATACGTGAAAAGATTTTCAGTACTTTAAGAATTAGTATGTGGTGATCTGTCAACACAAATTTCATTAAAGTGATTTGCTTTGATTTTCCTAAGTGATGTTGGACAGAACAGCTTCTTGCTTCAAAGTTTTCTCTCCTTAGTGAATTGTCTTTGTTCTTGGTGAAATACCATTGCAACAAGAAAACCTGTTGTAACTTTCCTTTGTAAACACAGCTCACTTTACTCAACACCTATTCATAGCAGAAAAGATGTTTATTTTTTAGGCCAGTGTCCATTTGACATTATAATCAAAAAGGAGTAAGATTTTCTGTAGACAGATATTTCCCAGACTGTGTTTCCCTAAATCCTTATCTACTGAGTATTGATCGATGTTTGATTTTAAAAACAGAGAGAGGGACTTCCCTGATGGTCCAGTGGTTAAGACTTTGCATTCCAGTGCAGGGGGTGCGGGTTTGATCCCTGGTTGGGAGCTAGGATCCCACATGCCTAGCGGACAAAAAACCAAAACATAAAACAGAAGCAGTATTGTAACAAATTCAATAAAGACTTAAAAAATGACCCACATCAGGGGCTTCCCTGGTGGCGCAGTGGTTAAGAATCCACCTGCCAATGCAGGGGACACGGGTTCGAGCCCTGGTCGAGGAAGATCCCACATGCAGCGGAGCAACTAAGCCCCCACAACTACTGAAGCCCACGCACCTAGAGCCCGTGCTCCGCAACAAGAGAAGATGCCGCAATGAGAAGCCTGTGCACCACAACGAAGAGTAGCCCCCGCTTGCTGCAACTAGAGAAGGCCTGCGCACAGCAATGAAGACCCAAAGCAGCCACAAATAAATAAATAAATAAAATAAATTTATATTAAGAAAATGGCCCACATCAAAAAAAAAAATCTAAAAAAATAAATAAAAACAGAAAGAGCATGTGTGTGTGTGGGTGTGTTCTAGGGAAAAACAAGTTAGGTAAATGATGAGTTAAAGTTTAACAGGTTTATTACGTGACTTATTAGAGAATTTAACATGACAGTATACATTGGAATTTTAAGCAGGGGAGGGAATATGCAGTTTCTTTAACTTATGGAATCCTTTCTTGTTATGGACTATCTTGTGAACCGTCAATGGAATAATTTGGAATGACTGCCATATCTAGACCAGGGTTTCTCAGCCTCAGTACTGTTGTTTTTTTTTTTAATTTTATTTTTTTAAAATTTATTTATTTTTGGCTGCGTTGGGTCTTCGTTGCTGCGCACGGGCTTTCTCTAGTTGTGGCGAGCAGGGGCTACTCTTCGTTGCGGTGCGTGTGCTTCTTATTGCGGTGGCTTCTCTTGTGGCAGAACATGGGTTCTAGGCACACAGGCTTCAGTAGTTGTGGCACGCGGGCTCAGTAGTTGTGGCACATGGGCTTAGTTGCTCTGAGGCATGTGGGATCTTCCCGGACCAGGGATCAAACCCATGTCCCAGGCATTGGCAGGCGGATTCTTAACCGCTGCGCCACCAGGGAAGTCCCAGCCTCAGTACTGTTTGATACTTTGGACTGAATACTTCTTTGTTTTGGGGGGCTGACCTGTGCATTATAGGATGTTTAGCTGTATCCCTGGCCCCTACTCACTACATGTCAGTATCACTCCCCAATTTGTGACAACCAAAAATGTCTCCAGACATTTGCCAAATGTTTACTGGGGAACAAAAGCTACCCCAGGTTGAGAACCACTTGTCTAGACTGTAAGTTCCTTGAAGGCAGAGGCTCTGTCTTTTTCCTGAGTCCACAGTACATGTTAGACATATAATAAATGAATAAATGTTTGTTGAAGAAATGAACTAGATCTTGATCAGGAAACATCAGACTGTCCAGATTTTTAAAATATCACGTTATAAGCAAGAAAGTCTAGCATTATTGGTGTTGTTTCACTATGTAAGTTAGCAATTAAATTGATAAATATAGCTGCTGTTTAATCTCCTACAGTCTGTACAAACTATAATAATGCAGGCTAATTTATGGAGGATTAAAGGATCATCTTCAGCCTGAACTGTTGATGGCCCCCAGAGTTTAGAGATGGTTTGATTTATTTATTTATTTAATAAATTTATTTATTTATTTTTGGCTGCATTGGGTCTTCGTTGCTGCGCAGGGGCTTTCTCTAGTTGCGGCGAGCAGGGGCTACTATTCATTGCGGTGCACAGGCTTCTTATTGTGGTGGCTTCTCTTGTTGCAGAGCACAGGCTCTAGGCACGCGGGCTTCAGTAGTTGTGGCACGTGGGCTTCAGTAGTTGTGACACGTGGGCTCTAGAGTGCAGGCTCAGTTGTGGTGCACGGGCTTAGCTGCTCCACTGCATGTGGGATCTTCCTGGACCAGGGCTCCAACCCGTGTCCCCTGCATTGGCAAGCAGATTCTTAATCACCACGCCACCAGGGAAGTCCGAGATGGTTTTATTTTTAAATGCATATAATTTTGTAAGCCTAGCTGTAGATCTACTGATGCTGTTAAAAGGTTTTAGACAGTAGATTGCCTCTGAGGGTTCATCATACTGTGTCTAATGTTGACATCCCCCATATTCAGAATAATAGCAACATGGCAAAATATTTAGAAATCTAGAGAATCTTAGGTCAAAAAACTTTTGACCTTTGTATATCAGAGTATGTTCAGTGAATAATAAGATCTCAATAATTGTAGCTATTTTTGTTTTGTTTTGGTCGTGCCGCGTGGCTTGTGGGAAGTTAGTTCCTGGACCAGGGATTGAACCCCGGTCCTTGGCAGTGAGAGTGCAGAGTCCTAACCACTGGACCACCAGGGAATTTCCAACTGTAGCTATTATCATCATCATCATGATCATGAGGGGAATATTATCCTTCACAAACAAGTAACACATCAAATATCTTTCATTCTCTTCAGGACCTCCAACCAGCCTGTTTCAGCCACCTCGTCGTCCTGGCCTTGGAACTGTTGGAAAACCAATTCGACTGTTAGCCAATCATTTTCAGGTTCAGATTCCTAAAATAGATGTGTATCACTATGACGTGGATATTAAACCAGAAAAACGGCCTCGTAGAGTCAACAGGTAAGGATTAGAAAGAGTAGGCTTCTTATACATTTAAATACACGTAATTTGTTTATTATGAATCGTATTGTTCTCTAAACTCTTTTAACATGTAGGCTTTTTTTTTTTCTCTAAGATGTTAAGTTTCTTGATAGCAGGTTTGCTGTCTCATACTTGGTTATCCTTCACAGATTCTAGCAGAATGCACGATACATCATTGTTCAGTCAGTAAATACTTAATGAATGAAGAAGAAAGGTCACTCTTTCACTGTCCAAAGGTAGCAGAAGTTTATAAAAATAGGTGAAGCTACTGGTGTCTATAGAAAATAGAACTATCTGGAAATTCAAATTTTATTATAATGTGTTGGTATTGGACATGAGAAAAATATAAGTGTAAAGACAGAAGAATCATCTTGGGGTATTGAAGAACGTAAACCCAGAAGCTCTGTTTAATTCTAGCATTATCCAAGAGGGGTCTAGATAAGATGATTTAAGCATTGTGGTCTGTATGACAGGAATTTACCAATAGTGAATATAGCCCTATAGCAGATATACTTACAGTGTGCTGAGATCACCCACTTTCCCTTTCTCTGTTTTCACGCTGTGATATTCAGGCAGTCCTTAATATTATAGTTCTTGCCTTTCCAAGGATGCTCTTGCTGTCAAGTGAAGTATTTCTTTGTGGCTTGTTTTTTTTTTCTCATTATAGATCAATTAGTTGGCTTTCTGGTATAGTTCAATCTCAGGCAAGCCCTTAATTGTTTGGCTGTTGTATAACTGAAATCAATAATAACAGAAGCAGTGGCAATGGCTAATATTGATCCATTTGACATATATTCTGTTGGGTGCTCATTGTGTATCAGGTATTGTTCTATGTTCTGGGAATACAACATGAACAAACAGGCAAAAGTTCCTACCCTTGAGGAACTTATATTCTAATGGGGGAAAAGTCCAATGATAAATGAATAAGCAAACAAAACATATTATTTGTTAGTTGATGATAACTGCTGTGAAGAAAAATAAAACAGGGGTGGAAGATAGGGATGGAGGATGGGCCACTGATTTTACATATATATATATATATATATATATATATATATATATATATATATATATATACACACACATACATATAGTATATATAGTATTTATGTATATTGTAAATATGTATATATTTTGTATATATGTTACGTATATATTATGTAAGATGTTTGTGTGAACGCATGTGTGTGTATATATATGGGTACACGCACACACATATATATGTAATATTTTAATAGTATACTTAGGGAAGAGCTCACTGAAAAGTGACATTTGAGGAGAAACCTAGAGGAGGTGAGGGATATCTACATGACAAGAGTCCCAGGCAGAGGCAGCAGCTTGCATGGTATATTCAAGGAATAGCAGATAAAGCCTGTATTGCTGGAGTGAGTGAGGGGGAGAGTGATAGAGAAACTCCAAAGGGCCCTATCATGCAGAGTCTTGTAGGCGGTCATAGAACTTTAGTGTTTACTCTGATTAGATGGGTTTTGAGTAGACATTTGATATGACTAACTTAGATTTTTAATGGATCATTTTGGCTGCTGTGTTGAAAATGAACCCTAGCAGGTAAGGGTGTAAAGCAGGGAAATCAATTAGGAAGCATATGTAATGATTCAGGTGAAAAATGATGGTGGCTTGAACTTGGGTAGTAAAAGTGATAGTGATAAAAACTGGTCAGAGACTACAAATATTTTAAAGGTAGTGTCAGCAAGATTTGTTGATGGATTGAACAGGAGGTATGAAAGAAATGAATCATCATTGATTCCAGGGTTTTTGTCCTGAGCAGATGGAAAGATGGAGTTTCCATTTATCAGGACGGGGAAAACTATGGCAGAGGCCAACAGGGTTGACAGATCAGGAGATCTGTTTTTTGGCCATGTTAGGATTGAGATGTCTATTGGACATCCCAGTGAAGATGTTGAGCAGGAAGTTGAATACATGAGGTTGGACTCAGCAGAAAGGTCCAGGCTGGAGACAAACATTTGAAAGTCATCAGCATATTGGTGGTAAAGCCATGAGACTAGGTGAGATCATGTAGGAAGTGAGTGTGGTTAAAGAAAATAAGATTTCAAGACTGAGTCCTGAGGTACCTCAATACTTACAAATGGGGAGATGAGGAAGAATCAGCAAGGAGACTGGCATGGAGAGGCCACTGGGATGAGAGATAACCAGGGCAGAGTGAGGAGGCAAGGGAAGAAGATGTTTTAAGCTGAAAGAATTGATCGTCTAATGTTCGAGGAGCATTGAATTTCTCAATGTGGAGCTCACTGGGGACCTTGGTAAGAGTAGCTTTGGTAGAGGAAAAGCCTCACTAGAGAAGATTGAAGAGAGAAAGGAGAAGAGCAATTAGAGACAGCTCTGTCAAGGGATTTTGATGCAATGGGGAGCAAAGAAATGGAATGTTCAGACGAGGAAGAAGTGGGATCAGGAAATTTCAATTTTTTTTTAAGATGAAGAAATTATAGCATATTTATATGCTGAAGGCAGTAATTCAGTAGAGTGGAAAAATTTGATGATTCAGGAGAGAGAAAGATTCCTGGAGTGTTATCCTTGAGCATACCAGAGTAAGTAGGCTGGTTAGCAGCCATTTAGTCTTGTCCAAAACATCCATAAGACATTTGGTCTACGACAAAAGGTCCCTGAAATTTGGTCCTATTCAAAATGTCCATGAGCATATTTGGCCCATGCCAAATTTTTGTTTTGGACAGAAGCGAATATCAAGGACCTTTTGGTGTGGACCAAATGTCTCCATGGACATTTTGGACAGGACCAAATATGACCAAATATCAAGGACCTTTTAGGATGGACCAAATGTCTTATGAATGTTTTGGACAGGACCAAATGTCCTGCAAGCAGTAGGCTTATTGCATGACAAGCACTGTTCTAAATATTCTATGTCTATTTATTCACTTAATACGACAACTTTTGTGGTGGGTGTTATGATTACCATAATTTTACAAATGAAGAAACAGATGTGAGAGATTAAGTAACTTGTCCAACATCATACAGCTCTGCCACTTAATCATTGTGTGACCAGGGGCAGTTTACTTGCCCATTCTGAATTTTTATTTTTTCTCTTTAATATGAGGACAATAATTATTGCCCTGCTTGTCTCACAAGGTTGTTGTGAAGGTTAAATGAGAATAGAGGTGAAAATATGTTTTTTACTGTAAAACTTTATGGTTACATTTTAAGAAAGTAAGATAAGAAATTACCCTTCCAGTCTGAAAATATACTGTTCTTTTTTTTTTTTTTTTTTATAAATAAGCTCAAGCCTCTTGTCAGTTAACAACAGCCTGTATTTATTTATTTATTTATTTATGTTTAATTTTTATTTATTTATTTATTTATTATTTTTGGCTGTGTTGGGTCTTCGTTTCTGTGCAAGGGCTTTCTCTAGTTGCGGCGAGTGGGGGCCACTCTTCATCGCGGTGCGCGGACCTCTCACTGTCGCGGCCTCTCTTGTTGTGGAGCACAGGCTCCAGACGCGGAGGCTCAGTAGTTGTGGCCCACAGGTCCAGTTGCTCCGCGGCATGTGGGATCTTCCCAGACCAGCGCTCGAACCCGTGTCCGCTGCATTGGCAGGCAGATTCTCAACCACTGCGCCACCAGGGAAGCCCCAAATATACTGTTCTTAAGTCAGCTTTTTAAAATTGGGAATGTATGAGACTATATTTCTCCATCAGTTTTTTTCAGTTGCATGATTTGGTTTGAAAACATATGACTTTCCCACAGATTTCATTTGTAGTAATATTAATGCCTTAGTTAGTTGTGATGTGTTTTAAGGTACACTTCTCCTACATGGGGCTCACTAATGTTGGTAAGACATAGCACCTGACTTTTCATTGACGCTAGCATTCCAAAATTGCACAGACCCAGATCTGTCCATCTTAAACTGTAACCTCTGGTTCCCCCACAGCTGCATTTGTCTCAGAGCCTGCATACAGTGTGATCCGGCATATATGCAGAAACATTTAAATAAAGCTATTCATGCTCGATTGAGAGAAAGGCTTTCTTTCTAAACAGAAAGAAACTACACTGGTAATCTTTACGGAATGAGGATATTTTACGACATTCCCTTTTCTATACTGCTTGGAAGCAGTTTAGAATATAACAAGACAGTATGAAGAATAATAAATTTCTAGCATTATCAAAGGGGTTGACTTAGTCCTTTGATTCTGATGCATCTTAGATTTATTGATCCCCAGATTTCTGAATTCTGCTCACTCTCTTTTCCAAAACCAGTATACTTGAATAAGGATGCTTATTTGATAACACACTTATCATTGTTCAGTTATGAACATGCCAAACTTAGATACCTAAGACAGGTTATTCTTATAAGGCTCTATTTATCATAGGAGAGGATTTTGGAAAGCAAGAATTTGAGAAGATGCTATAAAGTTTATTCTCTTTTTCCTTTTATTCCCTCCTTTTTGTTGTCATCTCATGATTGCTTTTGTTCATTTGCCTACATTTCTTTAGTTAACTATTTTTCTAATTACTTGAGTCAGTTGTAACTTTAACTCTTACTTTTTCCAAGGAGTTTTGAACTGAATTTAGATGATTAAGGTATGGTGATAGTTTCTACTGTTCACCACCGCTTCTCAGAGCTAACCTACACTATCTCCATTACTGTTAAGGGACGTAGTAGATACAATGGTGCGACACTTCAAGATGCAGGTATTTGGTGATCGGCAGCCTGGCTATGATGGCAAAAGAAACATGTACACAGCACATCCACTGCCAATTGGACGGGAGAGGGTAAGTGTTAACAGCAAGAAATATTGATTAGACTTATGTCATTTAGTAGTAATTACATAGGACAACAATGTTTCCCTTTCTAATAACAATTCAACGCTTAAAGTTGTTTCTCATGCTGATGATAGATTTGTTATTCTGTCCATATTCTCTTGTCCCTTAGTTAACCAATAATTGAGCATTAGAATTTAGGTTGATTATGTCATCTTTACATATATTCCAGATTTCTCACAGTGTTAAAGTGCCACCTGAATCTGAACAGTGGAATTTTTATAACTTGTAGAATATTATATAACACCCACTTATGAAAATATTTTTAATACCACAATAACTTAAGACATTTGTTTTAAAAATTTAAAAGCAATACATAAATATATACTCATTATAACCTTATTCAGACAATCTAGAAATGCTATGGTTTCCTGCCTCCCAACCTGCCTGTACCCTCAATCCCATTTTCACTTTCAGAGGAAACTACTATAATAGTTCAGTATATATCCTTTCATATATTTTTTTGTGCCTTAGCTATTTATGCATATTTATATATATTCTTTTTTTTAAAAATAAATTTATTTATTTATTTATATTTTTGGCTGCGCGCGGGCTTTCTCTAGTTGCAGTGAGCGGGGGCTACTCTTCGTTTCGGTGCGCAGGCTTCTCATTGTGGTGGCTTCTCTTGTTGCGGAGCTTGGGCTCTAGGCACGTGGGCTTCAGTAGTTGTGGCACGTGGGCTCATTAGTTGTGGCTCGCGGGCTCTAGAGCGCAGGCTCAGTAGTTGTGGCGCACGGGCTTAGTTGCTCCGTGGCATGTGGGATCTTCCCAGACCAGGGCTCGAACCCGTGTCCCCTGCATTGGCAGGCAGATTCTTAACCACTGCACCACCAGGGAAGTCCCTATATATATATTCTTATTTGTTTGATATTGTTCTATGACTTATTTTTTCATTTAACAATATGCCTGGGAGATCTTTGCATTTCTGTACATTTAAATCTACCTTATTTTTTTAATTCAATTTTTTTATTGTGGCAAAATATATATAACATAAAATTTACTATTTTAACCGTTTTTAAGTGTACAATTCAGTGGCATTAAATATATTCACATTGTTATGCAACTGTGACCACTAGCCATCTCTAGAACTATTCATCATCCCAAACTCAAACTCTGTGCCCATTAAACAATAACTCCCTATTTTCTCCTCCCCTATCCCTGGTAACCACTATTCTACTTTGTGTATTTATGAATTTAACTATTCTAGGTACCTCATATAAGTGGAATCATATAGTATTTGTCATTTTATGTCTGGCTATTTATTTCACTTAGCATAATGTTTTCAAGGTTCATCCATGTTGTAGCATCTACCTTATTTTTAACTTTACATAATATTCAATATTAAATTATTCCCCTACTGATGGAACGTAGGTTGTTTCCAGTGTTTTGCAATTATAGAAAGTGTTAAACATCCTTGTGCATATACTATATGAATATTCCTGGGATGTCTCAGCCTTTGTAAATATGTATGTGTATGTATTTTATGTATTTTTCCTTAGGTTGATATGGAAGTGACCCTTCCAGGTGAGGGTAAAGACCAGACCTTTAAAGTGTCTGTTCAGTGGGTATCAGTTGTGAGCCTTCAGTTGCTTTTAGAAGCTTTGGCCGGGCACTTGAATGAAGTCCCAGATGACTCAGTTCAAGCACTTGATGTTATCACAAGACACCTTCCCTCCATGAGGTTAGTTTGAATTCTTTGCCACAAATGTCAGACTTTTTTTGCTAGGTTGCACTGGAGACATTGAAAGGTTTCTGCATAAGTCATAGTTCAAACTTGGTTTCAGTTTACAAAATTGAGAGTGAAATGAAAGACTCTTTCAAGTTTTTATTGTGAAACATGCAAACTCTTGTTTCTTCAGGTACACTCCAGTGGGTCGCTCCTTTTTCTCACCTCCTGAAGGTTACTACCACCCTCTGGGAGGGGGCAGGGAGGTTTGGTTTGGCTTTCATCAGTCTGTGAGACCTGCCATGTGGAATATGATGCTGAATATTGATGGTAGGATGGAACTCTCTTTACCCTTTACTCTTTTGGCTGGTTTTTTGGTCTTTTCCCTTTCCCTGAAGCTAAGTATTCTTCTCTGTTTGTTAGTATCTGCAACTGCTTTCTACCGGGCTCAGCCTATCATTGAGTTCATGTGTGAGGTTTTAGACATTCAGAACATCAATGAACAGACCAAACCTCTAACAGACTCCCAGCGTGTCAAGTTTACCAAAGAAATCAGAGGTAGGTATTTGCATTACTGTGGTCTTGGAGAGGCAGCTCAGCATGGTGCAAGGAGCATGGTCTTGCAGTCAGACACACCTGGGCTTCCATCCCATTCCTGCCAGTTCTATCATTGGGACTTTGGGCAAGTTATTTAACCACTGTGAGCCTTAGTTTATTCATCTCTAAGATAAAGATAATGTGTCTCTTGTAAGATTGTTGTGAGAATTAAATGCAACTAAGTGTATAAAGCTTCTTTATACAGTAGCACAGTACCTGGCACATGTCGGGAACTTAGTAACTGTTACTTTTACTTACTTGAAAACTTCCATTTTAATAAAATAACACAAGTTCATTTATTCTCAGAGTTTCTTTGCTTCTTTACCTGTTAGCTGTCTTCTCTCATTATACCATAAGCTTCATTAGGGCTGTCTCCAGACCCAAGAATAAGCACCAAAACATAGTTGATGCTTGATAGATACTTATTGAATGAAGTAATACATCAAAGTAGGTTGCAAGTCTTAAGTCATCTGGGTTCTAATTTTTTCTGCTTGGCTGAGGCTTTTTTGCCTATGCATGATGAAATTGTTCCCATATCCTTGCAACTTTTGTCCTGTACAATGCTATGCCTTTCTGAAGACAACCTTCGAGTATTTTCTTGTCACTGTGATTTTAATTAATACTGCTCTTTTGACTGTTTTGACTTCAGGTCTTAAAGTTGAGGTGACCCACTGTGGACAGATGAAACGAAAATATCGAGTGTGTAATGTGACTAGACGGCCAGCCAGTCATCAGACGTATGTTAACCACATCTAAAATTGTACCATTATATTTTTTGTAACAAAGGAAGCTACTATAATAATTTGAGAAATTGGTATCCCATATTGTAATTTAAAAAATCACCTAGATCTTCACTTTAAAGCACTGAAGCTTTAAAAATGTTTTAAGGGACTTCGCTGGTGGTCCATTGGTTAAGACTTCACGCTTCCACTGCAGGGAGCTCAGGTTTGATCTCTGGTCAAGGAACTAAGATCCTGCATGCCACATGCCGCACACAGCACGGTCAAAAAAATAAAAACTAAAAATAAATAAAATACAAAATGTTTTAAATATTTTTGATAGAAATATTTTTAAAACATATTTCATGCCTTTAATTCATTTCACCTCTTTTTTTTTTTTTGTAAGTGTAATTATGATCCAGCCAGTTTTTCTTTCTCTTTTTTTAAAAATATTTATTTCTCTATTTGGTTGCACCGGGTCTTAGTTGCAGCTCTCCGGCTTCTTTAGTTGCAGCACACGGGCTCCTTAGTTGTGGCCTGTGAACTCTTAGTTGTGGCATGCATGTGGGATCTAGTTCCCTAACCAAGGATCGAACCCGGGCCCCCTGCATTGGGAGCACAGAGTCTTATCCACTGCGCCACCAGGGAAGTCATTTCACCTCTTAAACAGAGTATGCTAAACATAGATCAACTTTTTTATAATGATGCAGAGTCATCATTATGAACATCATTTATTCTAGTGTTGTAATTCTCAATGCATGGCCTGAAGGATCTATTAAGGCCTGTAAGTCATAAAAGCTGTCATGGGAAGATATATATTGCTTTGTGCTTTATGTGGATTTTTCTCCCCCCTTTTGTAGCTAGCTGTCACTTCTTCCAGCTGTCAGTGTGTATGGTATGCCTCCAGCAGCACATTCATTTGTGCTTATGCAATCTCAGTTTTCTAATCACCCAACTTCTAGTCCACTGTGAGCTATACCTAATGAGAAAATATATATTAAAGTGCTTTTTAAATTACCATATATGTAAGTTTTATTCTTGTAATCAAGATCATTAAACTCATGTCTGACATAAATATGAATATTGGCTTTTCTAAGTAAAGAGCATAAACTTAACTATATTAACTTTACATTATTTTCCTCACTCAGAAGACTTTTTCAAACAAGTGTACATCAAAATCAACTGGAGGGCTTTGTTCTAGATAACTGAAATTTTGGGGTGGCCTCTGGATAAATGTAGTATATAAATTCAGTGATTTGAATAAATTCTTCAGTATGAACTCATGTACACATCACATGAATTTCTTGAGTTGTAAAGTGATGTTCCATATATTCTTCATGTTATACCATTGACTTCATTCTCTAAGGAAAAAAAATGAAGTCACTATTGAGAATTATAGCATTTGTTTCAAAAAGAACTATCTTTCTCATTATTTAATTACTTCACAGTACCCTGTAAGAATAGCTATACTTATAGAACTATATCATCTTTGCATGAAAATTAAAAGCACATAGATTTAAATATCACATAGGTGATCCTCACTGCATTATTACTTTGTGAGCCATTAACAGCTAAGAAAGCAAGATTAAAGTAATTATTGTGCCAAGTGTTTGAGATAATTTGTCCACTGGAAGAGCGAAATCAGGAGAGTCTCTTAAATCCTGCTCCCCAGTTTATACCAAATATCTTGACACAGTCTCAAGTTCATGTATCTGGTCTTGTGGCCTCCAAATCCACATACGTTTGTCCTGGTTTGGGGATCTGAAGATGTGGCCCCAGTAACTGTGCTACATTCATTTTATCAAAAGTTATCTTAAGTTATCATCTGTGGATGACCCAGGACCTTATTTGAATTTACTCATCTCTAAGAAGCCAGCAAGAGATTGTATTTGTATCTGTAGGTGTTAACTGACCTCTCTAGTAAGTCTGTGTATTTTCTGGTTCTGCGGCTTCTTCTTGATTTAAATTCTTTTTCCATTTTAATTAAAAATTTTCTCATCTTAGCTTCAACAGACAAACATGGAAAATTCCAACAAAATCGCTATCCTGATTAAACCCTAAAATGGCTTAAGTGAAAATGGGCAAATAAAGATTGACCTTTTTTTTTAAGTCAAGGTAGAAAATGTTAGTAGGCTTTTGTTTGTTTGCTTATTTGAAAAAAAAAAAAAGAACTTGAAGAAATTTCTAAAAAGACATTCTCTTTTATAGTTTTCCCTTACAGCTAGAAAATGGGCAAGCAATGGAATGTACAGTAGCTCAATATTTTAAGCAAAAGTATAGTCTGCAACTGAAATACCCGCATCTTCCCTGTCTCCAGGTGGGGCAAGAACAAAAGCATACATACTTGCCACTTGAGGTAAGCTAAACTAAACTTTCTTTTGCCAATCTGCCAATCTCTTGAATGTGTTTTTTAAAAAAGAAATGTTCTAAACTAGTGATAGAATTTAATAGTAATCTCTAAAATACTTTGGACAGATAAGTTCACCATATAACAGAATTTTCATTTTTTTTGGAAATGGAAGATGTAAGGTACAGTTCAGCAAAGGCTTAAGATATAGAAGCCCATTACACAAACTAATTCCTCTTTGCCTCTTGGTAGGTTTGTAATATAGTGGCAGGACAACGATGTATAAAGAAGCTCACGGACAATCAGACTTCCACGATGATCAAAGCCACAGCAAGATCTGCTCCTGACAGACAGGAAGAAATCAGTAGACTGGTCAGTAAGGCATGGTCTTTAAGATAAGCTAGCTTTCAGATGGGAAAAAAACAAAAAACAAAAAACAAAAAAAAAAACAATAGAAAATGCCTGATGGGACACAGTTACTCTTTGGTTTTTATATATGCAGGCTTTCCTGTTCTTTAGGTGAAGAGTAACAGCATGGTGGGCGGACCTGATCCATATCTTAAAGAATTTGGTATTGTTGTCCACAATGAAATGACTGAGCTCACAGGCAGGGTACTTCCAGCACCAATGCTGCAATACGGAGGCCGGGTAAGCTTTTTATTTTATTCAGCAAGCTTCTTCCAACAACCAATCAAAAAGGGATGAATCCAGGGTTTTTCCACTACACCACACTGAATTTACTCATAGCTTTGCTCATTATTGCTTTTTGTCTTTTGGCTAATATCAAATAGAGTTTTGTTTATCCCCTCATCAACTTTAAAATGGCCTTAGATTGTAATGTCTTTTCTCTTTTCTTTTGTTTCTTTTTTTGTGTTTTTTTTTTTTAAAGAATAAAACGGTAGCCACACCCAACCAGGGTGTCTGGGACATGCGAGGAAAGCAGTTTTATGCTGGCATTGAAATTAAAGTTTGGGCAGTTGCTTGTTTTGCGCCTCAGAAACAATGTAGGGAAGATTTACTAAAGTGAGTATCTTCATATTTTCAGCTTAGTAATATCCCTTCCAGATATGAAAATATCATCTTTATGTGAATGTGCTGTGTACACTGGCACTGAATCCCAGACTCCTATAGTGACACCATCTGGCTATAGGAAAAAGACCTTGTTCTTATAGTAAATCGCAGACTTGGGAATTACATTAAGAATCTGACTCAGCTTCCTACATTTAGAGCAGAAATTTGTGACTAACAAGGCTGAAGCAGTGCCGATTGGCAAATTCTTGAGTTCTTAGAGAAGCTTCCTTTGGGGTAATTGTATCTTTTCAGCTAAGATAAAAACTAGTTCATTTTTAATCATTACAGTGTACTAGAGAGCTTGTTTTACTGCAGGGTCACTGACTAAGATCATTGGTTCACATCTTACAGCTGCAGTTATCTATATACAGGAAGTTAGTGAAAAGGGTGGAAAAATCATGACGGGAAAAGGGAACTGGAGTGAAAGAAAGGAATCCTACAAAACATTGGCAAATGCAGAAAACAAATCATTCTGAAAGCTTTCTACAAATCCAAAATTTAAAACTTGACCATGAGTTTTGCTTTTTCTTAAAGTGATGATTTCTTTTGACATTGTTATTGAATCAAATCTATTACAAGTTTGAATGTCATCCTAAATATGGTGACTTTGTGACAGTGTGTTTCTGTGTTCTCAGTTGAACACAAGCTTACCCAACTATTCTTGTACCTGGCTTACCAAAATACACGTTACCTGAAATTTTGACCTTGCTTTTTTCTTCAGTCCGGAATTACTGACTTGAATGTTTAAAAAAATCTTTGAACAGGAATGCTATTCTAGGCCCTGAGACCCAGCTGAGGCACAATTATTTAAAAATTCAAAATGACAATCTGATAGTTTAATAATACAGAGTCTTCTGCATTATAATTAGTGATACAACTTCCAGGCTATTTTTGGCAACCAGTTAAAGATAGGGGTTTTTTGTTTGTTTGTTTATTTGTTTCTAAATTTGGCTAAGAATTTACAGAACTGAAAGAAATATCTTAGAGGGAAATAAATGCTAAGAATGTGCCCTGAAATGAAAGCACTGTGCCACCGGTTCTATTTTAACAGGAGTTTCACTGACCAGCTCCGTAAAATCTCTAAGGATGCAGGAATGCCCATCCAGGGTCAGCCATGTTTTTGCAAGTATGCACAAGGTGCAGACAGCGTGGAGCCCATGTTTAAACACCTGAAAATGACATATGTGGGCCTACAGCTAATAGTGGTTATCTTGCCTGGGAAGACACCAGTATATGGTATGGACCCCTTTAATGTTGAATGAGGGATGATTTCAAGTAGTAGTTGTAGCAGTCAGGATAAACTAGGTTATGCTGCAGTCACAAACAATCCAGAACTCTCAGTGGCTCAAAGCAACAAGGTTTTATTTTTTGCTTTTGCTATGTGTCCATTGAGGGTAGACTGCAGCCTCTACTCCATGTCATCATATCATTTTCACTCTGGAACCCAGTCGCTATTTGGAATGTTGCTGGCTCCATGGCAGAGAGAAAAGAGAGCCTGGAGGGTTCTTAACTTCTGCAATTTCTTGGTCACAACCAGCTATATGGCCCACCCAACCTACGTGGGGGAAGTGGGATGGTGGGCAGGAAATGCAGTGGTAATGAGGGTAGTGCCATTTTACCATAGTCCCCAAAGCAGGGAGAACTGGAATGTCTGGTGAAAAGCATTTAGGAATATCAGAGTGGGGGAGCCTACCACTTCCAGAATAGGAGCTGCTTAGTTTGTATCTCTTATAAGAAGAATGATACAAAGTTCTTTTGGCTATCATCTAAGTAAAAGATTTGGAACCTACCTAGACCAACCATTTGAACTTTATAAAATGCCTTCAACCCTCTCTATATTTGTTTCTTTTGTTAGCTTCTTTTATCTGTAGTGTTTGGGGGAGGAGGGAAAGGAAGGGAAAAAAATCCCTTAGAATTCAAAGGGCTGGTGTGTGTACTGAGAGGGAGGAGCTGGGGAGATTGATTTCTTTGCCAGACCAGTCCTGTGGGAAAAGGAACCTCAAGGGACTTGAGTGAGTGGTGAGTGGTGGCAGGCTGCGGTAGAATAAAGGAAGTGGACTAGCTTCAAAGCCTGCAGGAGGGAAGAAAAGGGTAGGGAGAGAGCCTTCCAAACTCAAAAAAATTGCCCTGGGGGTTTAGCAGATGAAAGGACCACACATGAAAAGCATCTAGCACAACGTACAGTATATAGTAGGCACTCTGTAAATGTTAATGTGTGTGGGGGGATGTTTCTCTCTACTTTTAGTAATCAGGAGAATATATCAACATTTTTTAATTAATTAATAAACTTATTTTTGTAGCGGAGGTGAAACGTGTTGGAGATACCCTCCTGGGTATGGCTACACAGTGTGTCCAGGTAAAAAATGTAGTGAAGACCTCACCTCAAACCCTTTCCAACCTTTGCCTGAAGATAAATGCAAAGCTCGGAGGAATTAACAACGTGCTTGTACCTCATCAAAGGTGAGATCCTGAACTCTGTGTTTTCCATTTGTTTCTTAAGCTCTAACTTACATAATTTACAATAAAGCACACAAATCTCAAATATACATCTTGGTTACTTTTTCTTATATACCTATGCACTCATGTAACCACCACCCAGGTTAAATATAGAACACATCCAGCACCTCATCAGGCTTCCTCATGGCCCTTCCCAATAGATAACCCCCAAAGGTTCTGACTGTTCTGACTTCCAGCACCATAGATTAGTTTTGCCTGTTTTTTTTCTGGCCACACCCCGCGGCTTGTGGGATCTTAGTTCCCCTGACCAGGGATTGAACCTGCGCCCTTGCCAGTGAAAGCTCAGAGTCCTAACCACTGGCCCGCCAGGGAATTCCCTAGTTTTGCCTGTTTTTGAACTTCTTATAAATGGAACCATACAGTATATACTATTTTGTGTCTGTCTTCTTTTGCTGAATATCATGTCTCTGAGATTCATTCATGTTGCTATTTTAAGTAGAAGTTTATTCTTTTTTGTTGTGTATTATTTCATTTTATGAATATACTACAAAATTTTAGATATTCTTATACATTTATTATACAAGTCTTCTACATTTTTGGTGGAATTAAGTACCCTTTCTCTTGCAAGAGTGGAATTGCTGACTTATAGAAAATATATGTATTTAGCATTGATAGATACTATCAAATGCAGTAGTCCCCCCTTATCTGCAGTTTCACTTTCCCTGGTTTCAGTTACCCGCAGTCAACCTCTGTCCGAAAATATTAAGTGGAAAAGTTCCATAAATAAACAATTCTTCAGTTTTATTTAATTAATTAATTAATTTATTTATTTATTTATGGCTGCATTGGGTCTTCATTGCTGCGCGCGGGCTTTCTCTAGTTGCGGCGAGCAGGGGCTACTCTTCATTGTGGTGCGTGGGCTTCTCATTGTGGTGGCTTCTCTTGTTGTGGAACACGAGGTCTAGGCGCGCGGGCTTCAGTAGTTGTGGCACGCGGGCTTCAGTAGTTGTGGCACGCGGGCTCAGTAGTTGTGGCATGTGGGCTCCGTAGTTATGGCTCATGGGCTCTAGAGCGCAGGCTCAGTAGTTGTGGCACATGGGCTTGGTTGCTCCGTGGCATGTGAGATCTTCCCAGACCAGGATTCAAACCCGTGTCCCCTGCATTGGCAGGCGGATTCTTAACCACTGCACCACCAGGGAAGTCCCAATTCTTAAGTTTTAAATTGCGTACCATTCTGCATAGCCCGATGAAATCTCGAACTCTCCCTCTCCATCCAGCCCTGGACATGAATTATCCCTTTGTCCAGTGTATTTAGGCTGTTTATGCTACCCATCCATTAGTATAGGAAAGAAAACTAGTAGATATAGGATTTGGTACATCCACTGGGCATCTTGGAACATATCCTCTGCAGATAAGGGGGGACTACTGTAGTTTTCCAAAGTGGTTGTACCAATTTATATTTCCACTGAGAGTTCTAGTTGCTCATATTCTTGCCAACACTTGGTGGTATCAGTCCTTTTAATTTTAGCCATTTTGGTTGAGGGTAATAGTATCTCATGATGGTTTTAATTTGCAATCCTCTGATGACTAATCATGTTGAGCACATTTTCATATGCTTATTGGCTAAGTGGACATCCTCTTTTGTGATGGGCCTGTTCAGTCCTTTGCCCATTTCTTAGATTGGGCGGCTCCTTGTTAATTTGTAGTTTCCTTGTCTGTTGAGATAATATCTGACTTGTCTACTCTACAGTGTTTTTATGTGAAATCCTGTATGTGGAAGTGATTTGGGAAGTTAAATTTTGTCTGTGATATTAGTCATTTTCATACTTGAGAAGAAGGTGAATTTGAGTGCCTTACTCTTATACAGTTGTATCACAGTTCTCATTTTTGTCCTTGAATGAAACGTCTAGGTAAATAAATCCTTCCTGCAACATTGGTAGATGAGGTATATAGACCATAGGGGAAGTTAACCTAAAGCATGATTTAATTTTACCCCAAACAATGTAGCATAGTGGCATAGAGTACAGACATTTTTGTCAGGCTTCCTGGGTTTGGATTCCAGCTTTATCACTTCCTAACTGTGTAATCTTGAGCAAGTTCCTTATCCTCTTATATCTCATTTTTTAAACCTGGAAATCTGAGATAATAATTGTACTACCCTCATAGAATTGTTGTGAGGACTAAATGAATTCATACGTGTGAAGTACTTAGCACAGTGGTTGGTACATAATATATGTAAGCTGTTATTATGTTCTGTGTATGTATCTTATGTATATACATTTGCTCTTATACCCTACTATGCCAAACCCATGTTGTATGATGATATATAGAGGGAAATACAACCCAGTCTCTGCCCTCATGGAACCTCATCTTTAGTACCTATTACATGAGATTGTCAGATTTGGGATGCCTCCTAGATATACTTTAAAAATCAATATTCACAATCCCAAATTCTACCTTTAAGAATTTACCAGAGAAGTAATACATGCATGATATTTTTCTCCTGAATTCCATAGATAAATTAGTGCCAAATAAATGAATTCATTCTTTTAGCAAATATTAGTTGAGTGCCAACTGTGAGCAAGTCAGTGTTTTAGGCACTAGGGATACAGCAGTGAACAAGACAAAGCAAAACAAAATTCCTGCCTTCATGGAGCTTACTTTCATGTGTGTGTGTGTGTGTGTGTATACAATAAATAAAATAAATAAGTAAAATATGTGGTAAAAGT
This sequence comes from Balaenoptera physalus, assembly GCF_965194825.1. Taxonomy (NCBI): domain Eukaryota; kingdom Metazoa; phylum Chordata; class Mammalia; order Artiodactyla; family Balaenopteridae; genus Balaenoptera; species Balaenoptera physalus. The sequence continues at coordinate 167,541,791 of NC_138882.1, read as the reverse complement.
GATAAATACATGGAGAAGATAAAATAAGGAAGGAGACAGACTTTATTCTCTTCCCTAAGTCTCATATATTGGGGGTTTTGTGCCAGTTCCATGTACATTGTGCAATTCAGTATCCATTGTAGAAATCCTAGGATCCCAGGAAAGCCTGTTCTGGGAAAGTTTTCCCTTTACACGTAGAGATTTTGTTAAATTTGGGTCGGGTCCTCTTCTTGACTCTACCCTTCCTACTATTGCAGAAGAACCATGTTGGCTTCTTCAGTCAATTCAGATTCATTGTACTGGGTGGCACAGATACTCAGTGGGCCTTAGAGTTCTCTCCCAATGGACACGTCTTTATTCTCATAAGATTATGCCTGTGATTATGTCTGGTGATCTTGCTAAACAAAAACATTTTCATCCATATGTCTGAGTGGCAATGTCTCCTTAAATCTGAGCAGGCCCTCGGTGTTCCAGCAGCCTGTCATCTTCCTGGGAGCGGATGTCACGCACCCCCCAGCAGGGGATGGGAAGAAGCCTTCCATTGCTGCTGTCGTTGGCAGTATGGACGGCCACCCCAGCCGGTACTGTGCCACCGTTCGGGTGCAGACGTCCCGCCAGGAGATCTCCCAGGAGCTCCTCTATAGTCAGGAGGTAATCCAGGACCTTACTAACATGGTTCGAGAGCTGCTGATCCAGTTCTACAAATCCACACGCTTCAAACCCACTCGGATCATCTATTACCGTGGAGGGGTATCCGAGGGACAGATGAAACAGGTACTCTCTTAATCCCATAGTTGCCTTCTGGGGCTTCTAGGTATCTGATGGAGTTTCCTCCCATCTGCCACTCGGAGTAAATCAGATCTGAGAGATGCCTGAGAGATAGGCAAGTTCTCTATTAAACATCATTCTATTTCTAACTCCTAGGTAGCTTGGCCAGAACTAATAGCAATTCGAAAGGCATGTATTAGTTTGGAAGAAGATTACCGGCCAGGAATAACCTATATTGTGGTGCAGAAAAGACATCACACACGACTCTTCTGTGCAGATAAAACAGAGAGGGTAAGAACACATAGGATAAGCTTTATTATCTGATGCAAGTGAATATGTTTTTGGTTTTTAAAAAATATTTATTTATTTATTTTGGCTGTGCCGGGTCTTAGTTGCGGCATGCAGGATCTTCATTGCAGCGTGCGGACTCTTAGTTGCACATGCATGCAGGATCTAGTTACCCGTCTAGGGATTGAACCCAGCCCCCCTGCATTGGGAGCGCAGAGTCTTACTGACTGGACCACCAGGGGAGTCCTGTGAATGTGTTTTTGAGTAGGCATACATATAGTTTTTTTTTTTAAAGCAGAAGTGCCTAATAATAATTTAATAAGCATACTAACTCCAATTGAGCTTAGATGAGCAATTTTGAATGATACAGGTTTCAAGACTGAATATTTCTCTTATGTGACAGCAATACTGGGTTCTAGAGTTTTTAGAGGGAGAAGTTAAAAAATGCCATGTACACTATGGTGATACAGGAAACCTCCAAAGGGAAGGTTTACTACTTGGACTTTATTGCCATTTGCTATTTTTTGCTACCGGCGCCTAAGGCATGGTTCTAGAGTATAAAGAAGAATTTCTCTTCCAAATGATTTTACATCAGTGCAGGGGATTCTTCGGGTACACACTTTGAATGCCTGTGATGTCACATTTACTAACCATGGGCAGGTTAACTTCTCTAAGCCGTAATGTTCTAACTGTAAAGTGTGATAAGAACAATACCTATCTCACAGAGTTGTTGTTAAGGATTAACTTAGTAAATGAATGTTAATTTTGGGTACAATTTCCAGCATTTGATAAAAGGCATTTTGTGTAACCTATTTATAATCTGATATTAATGTGTAAACTAGGTAAATTTTAGGTACACAGTGTTGGATGACTTTACTTCTATGATCTTTTCTATGACATTACTTCAACTTTTTCAGGCGCTCCCTGATCCACTCTCAGAGAGACCAGTTCTTTCTGTTTCCTGATCTTGTTGTCTTGTGGGTCACTCCCACTGTTTTCTAGTACACGCTTAGTTTGTTTTATTTTTTTAAGGATTAGATTTTTCTTTTTAATTAATTAATTAATTAATTTTTGGCTGCGTTGGGTCTTTGTTGCTGCACGCGGGTTTTCTCTAGTTGCGGCGAGCGGGGGCTACTCTTCGTTGCAGTGCGCGGGCTTCTCATTGCAGTGGCTTCTCTTGTTGCGGAACACGAGGTCTAGGCGCACGGGCTTCAGTAGTTGTGGCACGTGGGCTCAGTAGTTGTGGTGCGCAGGCTTAGTTGCTCCGCGGCATGTGGGATCTTCCTGGACTAGGGCTCAAACCTGTGTCCCCTGCATTGGCAGGCGGATTCTTAACCACTGTGCCACCAGGGAAGTCCCACATGCTTAGTTTTTGTCTCTAATCCAAGGCTGAGCTGTTTCTTCTTGTTTTCTGAATCATTAGAGAACTAAGGTTTTACCTTTGGGCCACAGGTCCACCAATCAGCTCAGATTCAAAATACTGTCTTCCAAATTGCCAAACTCTGACTCGGTAATACTTCTTAAATTCTGCTAATTCAAATTCTCTGAGCTCTTGACCGAGCTCTGGACACAAAACATCCTGCCATCCCCTCCTTAACTGCAGAGTCACACTCCATCCCTCTGTTGACTTGCTATTCATGTAACTTTAGGACCTGGACTATCTTTCTAAACCCCCAAGCTATCTCATAGCTTTGTTCTTGACCATCCAGTGTCACTCCTGACCTTTGAAGATTGACAGTCCCAATCCTTCATCTACTTTGCACCCCTGACACCAGCATCTTCAGTTCTCTAAACATGCCTCTTGCCAGTCTCCAACTCTGAAGTAGTGTACTTGCTCATTTCTTTTGCTTCTAGTCTTAGGCTGATTGAGGTTTCTGAGGAAAAAAAGTCATTTATTTAATAATGAACCATAATACAAGTTCTTGACAGCAAATCTCAGCCAGGCCTTTGATGCTGCAATTTCTTTTCACTTACCGTATTCCCCAGAACATCTGTTCTAAACCTTTATACTCTTCTCAAGTCCCCAACCCCATCCATGACGCATTCATTGCCAACAATTTACATTGCCAACAGTAGAATAACCTTCTATTTCCTCCAGAAAACAAAATTGAGAAGGCATGAATTTTCTCGGCTTCCTCCCCTTTACTTTCAAATTTAGCTAAATCTGTGTTTTCTTATTTTCTTCCTTGAATCTCAGAGGCTAATCTCTCCACCTATGCTTTCTTTCCCTCCACCTGTGCTTTCGTTTTTAATGCTTTCTGCCTTCTCTAGAGCCTCACTTCATTAATTATCCATTTTTTTTCAAAATTTCAGTTTTCCCCATTCCATTGCCTCCCTCTCCTCACCTTTTAAAGTTTCTCAGCTCTTCCTCAGTCTCCCTCAAAACTTCTCTTCTCCCTCAACCTACCTGCCATTTTTTCTTTCCTCCCTTTCATGACCAAACTTATAGGAAAAAAAGACTTGATTTTCTTTTTGTATCTTCTCACATAATACTTCAGTTCTCTGTTGCCTGACTTTTATTTCAGTGACTCCACTGAGATCGTTCTCTCAATGACTTGCTCATTTTGAATCCATCGATATCTTGTCAAATTCCCACACTGACCTCTTTGAAGCACTTATGGATGTTTGCCTTCTTTGGCCTTAGCAATATGATTTTCCAGGTTCACTACGCACCTCTGTAATTAGGCTTTCTTTGACTCCTCTTCTTCCTCTGTCCATTAAAACACTGATGCTTCCTGGCATTTCATATTTCTCTCTTCTCTTCTCAATTTCAACTCCCTTAGTCTCGCCTACTTTTCCGGATTCACTTATTTGCTTATAGATTCCTAAATCTGTATTTCCAGCCCCAGATTTTCTTTTCTTTTTTTTTTTTTTTTTAGATTTAAATTATTTATTTATTTATTTATTTTTGGCTGTGTTGGGTCTTCGTTTCTGTGCGAGAGGTTTCTCCAGTTGCGGCAAGCAGGGGCCACTCTTCATCGCGGTGCGTGGGCCTCTCACTATTGTGGCCTCTCTTGTTGCGGAGCACAGACTCCAGACGCGCAGGCTCAGTAGTTGTGGCGCACGGGCCTAGTTGCTCCGCGGCATGTGGGATCTTCCCAGACCAGGGCTTGAACCCGTGTCCCCTGCATTGGCAGGCAGATTCTTAACCACTGTGCCACCAGGGAAGCCCCAGCCCCAGATTTTCTATGCAGCTCCTGATCTGCCCTTCTAACTGTCTACCAGTTTACTTAGATGCTCTGTAGGCATTGTATCAGTCAAGATAGGCTAGGCTGTGCTGTGGTAACAAAAGACTCCAAAGTCTTAGTGGCTTACTAAGATTTATTTCTTGTTCACATTACACATTCATTGTGGCACTGCTGCAACTGGGACCTCGCTGTCCTCCCTTTGGAACCTAGGCTGACAGAGAAGCATCTGTCTGGAACTTCACCAGTCATTGTAGTAGAGGGGAAAAAAGATACATGATAAGCCATATGCTGGCTGTTAAAGCTTCTGCCCAGAAGTAGTACATTTCAGGCCACATTTTATTAGCCAAAGGAAGTTACATGGCCACTTCTGAGTTAATTGGGTAAGGATGTATAATCCTCCCCCAGGGAGGGGCATGGGAATATTTGGCACCAATGATACAATCTACCACAGGCATTTCAAGCAAAGCACATCTAAACCTTCTCCTTATTGTTTTATCCGCATCTAAAAACTATTCCTCCCCCAATTTTCCTATTCTTCTATTGCTTGGCATCACTGTATATTAGTCAGCCAAGTGAGAAACTTCAGAGTTGTCTTTAAATTCTTCTCCTCTATTCCTGTCCCCCCTTCCCATGTCCAGTGGGTCAAACTGTTCTCTGTGTTCTGCCCTGAAATCTCTTGTCTCAACTCTTCCTCTTGTGTGTTCCATCTGCCCTAGGCAGAACTCTTCAGTATTGCAGGAGACTTCTAGCAGTCTCCCTGTCTCCATTCCTCCTTCACAAATGCATCCTCCGCCTACTGTCAGGGCTAGGTTTTTAAAATACAGATCTTATCCTGCCACTCCATTGCTCAAAAATCTTCATGTTCCCCCTATTGCCTACCAGATGCTTTCTTATGGTGCTCAGTGTTTTCCCACGGTAGCCAAAACACATTTTAGTTTGATCTTTCACCATGCCCCCATACACCTTTCATTAACAATGTGACTATTTCCATTTCCCATATACATTGTGTATTTTTATCCCTGGAATGACCACATCCATCCCACCTTTTTTTTCCCCATTATTTTTATAATAAGATATAATATAGACACAGTCAAATTCACTATTTTTAGCGTACTGTTCTGCATGTTTTGACAAATGCATACAGTTGTGTAACTACCACCTTAATATATAGAATGATTCTGTCACACACAAAAACACACAAAAGCTCTCTTATGCCCTTTTGTAGTCAACCCTTTCCCTTACCTACAGCCCCTGACAACCACTGACGTATATTCTGTCCCTATAGTTTTGTTTTTCCCAGTATGTCATATGAAAAGAAGTCATAGCCTTTGGTCTGGCTTCTTTTACTTAGCATAATGCATTTGAGATTCATCCACGTTATTGTGTGTATCAGTAGTTTGTTCCTTTTTTATTGCTGAGTAGTATTTTGTGGTATAGATGAACCACAGTTTGTTTATCCATTCCTGACTGTAAGGGGTATTAGAATGTTTCCATTTTCATTCTATCCCCTCTATCCAACCTGTACTTATCCTATAAGGCATGGCTCAACCATTTCCTCCCACCAGCTTTTCTTCCGTAAGGCCCTTATTACATTGCATTGCAGTTCATTGCCTGTGACTTTCATGAAGAGCAGGAGGGCAGGTTCTTTAGTTCTCTCTGTGACTCTGTCTCTCATCCCCAACATCTGTTGCAGAGCCTTGCACATGGTGCTCAAGCAATAATTATTGAAATGAACATGCCTGGACCCCCTTTTCCCTAGGGCAGCACCTCTTTAGGTTCTCATCTGTAGATTCCAAGAGATTTTTAAAAAGGGATTCTATGGTCAAATAAGTTTGGGAAATGCTGTATACTTCATCTCCCTCTTAAAGATTATACATTACTAGATAAAGGTTCTGAGAAGTCATACAATAGAAAAGCCTTTCAACTGTGGTTTAACCCAGTATCACTCAAATTTATTTGACCATAAAACACCTAAACACATCCTGCAGAACTAATATTTCTAAAGCATACACTTTGGGAAACAATACTAGAATGATTGTAGCTCAGTTACATTTCCTCTTGTCCAGCTAGGTACCCAAGGTCACATATGAATTTCATGGAATGAGACTTTTCTATACTCATGTATGTTATTATTATATGCATTGGTGCATGATCTTCAGCTGAAGTTAACAATAGTTAGAATGGAGCCAAATAAGTTCCCATCAAATTTGTGCCAATATGCTAAATGTACTACCTCGTGTGGAACCCTTGTGTACAGCAGAAGTGGATGAAAACTGACCAAATAGCAAGATTTAATTCCTTTCCTTGAAGTTCTCCTCTCTGCTTTTCTAGAAGTTTGATTTTAGAATTTGGCTATAGAAGAACTTTAGAATTTTAAAAGTATCAGAGATCATCACCTAATTTTATGGATGATTAGATTGAGGCTCAAAGATACTATGCTTTGTTCAAGGTATGTAGTTGCAAGGCTGGGCTTAGAACTGAAACTATGGTTTTCCCAATTCTCATTTCAATGCACTCTTCCTGATAATGCATGTGCCAGTGAATTCTTTTATTGATCCTGTGAAAGTATTAATTTTGTTGAACCTGGTGAACCAGTTCAAAGATTCCTTCATCTTAACTTTTACTGAAAGTTGTCGGTTGTTTTTTTTTTACTCCAAATAAGGAATAAAACTGATTTTTTTTTCCCTCAGGAAGCTTATCCATCTTAAATGTCTTTTTTTCCCCCTCTGTGAACACACCAAAGTGTCATCTGTAAAATAGATGACAATAATGCAGCCCAAAGCCACAGGTAAAATAATTCTTTGTCTGGATTCCCTTAGAGAAACCGTGGAATATATTTGAGAAAATATCTAAGGTTGAAATAGTTGGGCTAAGGGAAAGTTACAGAAAATTCAACATCTTGAATTAAACTGATTTTCAAGAGTTCATTTAAGAGCAGTATACTAACTTGTTACTAATGGCTTGAGCTCAATTTAGCACTTTGATGACTAATTATACTTTTTTTTTTTTTTTTTAGGTGGGGAAAAGTGGCAATGTACCAGCAGGCACTACCGTGGATAGCACCATCACGCATCCATCTGAGTTTGACTTTTACCTCTGTAGTCATGCAGGAATTCAGGTAATTTGGAAGCTAGTCCACGTCTTTGATTTGATAAGGAGGTGTTTGCAAATTCAGCAACTAGCTTGAGTAGACTTGTCATTAAACACTGTACATAACTTTGTTAATGCTTGTATCCTAGAACTGTTATCTTTTGGTCTAGGTATCTGCTTGTAGGTGTGCTAGGCAGGAATATTTCTGAATTTAAGTAGGTTTCAATTCTCTCAGGTAGTCAACCCATGTCAGAGACATTAATCATAAAACTCTTTCTCCAGGGAACCAGCCGTCCTTCACATTACCAGGTCTTGTGGGATGACAACTGCTTCACTGCAGATGAGCTCCAGTTACTAACTTACCAGCTATGTCATACCTATGTGCGGTGCACACGCTCAGTCTCTATTCCAGCCCCTGCCTATTATGCCCGCCTTGTAGCATTCAGGGCAAGGTATCATCTGGTGGATAAAGATCATGACAGGCAAGTTTCTCAGGCAAATAAAATCTTTCTGTCTGTGTTAGCAGCATATTAAAAAAAATGAGCTACTGTAGAAAACTTGTAGGAAGAGTTAAACTTCCTTTTAAGGTTTACATTTCAAGGAGCAAATAAAATTGCATGTGCCTTTAAAAGCTGATAATGTGACTTTTGGTCCAAAAATTGCCCAGGCTTGTTCATACTTGTATGATGTGTCTAAAGTCTGCCCCAAAAAGCAGTCTCATTTGAAACTGCCTGTGGATTTCCCATAGAGCCAAATGCATTTCAGTTCTGCTCAGGTCCTAAGCAGCCTCAAAAGGTGTCCAGCCCAGTGCCCTGGCTCCAGTCAGAGCAGTCACAGGCCTGTGGATTCCACTTCATGCAAGGGGGAAGTCCTGACCAGTTCGCTTTACTTTCAGTACAGTTTTGGAGAATGCATCAGAGGGAACCTGGGTTTGTGTCGGGAACAGGTGGGGTACCAGACCATTCTCACCCCCAAATAAGGATCTCAGGAGAATCAGACATATTGACCTGTTATTGAGCTACTATTAAATAACTAAACAAGCTTTCTGCGTTAAAGTTTTTTTTCCAAATGACCATCTGTGAAGTGTAGCCGTTTCTGGGCTCTTCCCCAAGTCCGAATTCAGCTGCTAAATAGTAGACATTCCACTGCAAGTCTATTTCTGTACGGGTTGAAAGGACGCTATTATGGAAAATGCCCAGCTGTGGCTTTGTACCTTCCATTCTTTAATATACATATTCATTCAACACATTTACTAGGTATTGCCTGTGTGCCCAACACTGTACTAGGTACTAAAAACTGTAAGTTGAGGATGACATGTTTCCTGGGATTTTATGCTTCAGTATGGGATACAATACAGGCGAACATAAAACCGACAATTAGCCCATAGCAGTATAGATGAAAGTGCAATTGGACACCAGAGGAAAGTCTGTTAGAGATTTCATAGCTGGATGGGTAGGATTTGGCTCTACAAAGAAGAGAAAAGAATTTTCCAGGCAGAGGGAATAATGGACACAAAGAAGAGAAGACAAGTGACATGTTTGAACAATAGCAAGTTTTCTTTGGTTGGAGCATTTGAAAGGGGAATAGCAGGCATGAAGCTGGAAGAATATGTTTGTTAGAGCAAGATTACCTTTGTTTAACATAAGAGGCTAATCCTGGGATAAAATAGATATTACTCAACAGTTAATTGGATGTGAGTGACAGAGAAGAGGATGAAGTAAAAAATGACTAAGATTTTGAGCCTAGATAATAAGGGTAATAATAATTTAAGTAGAGAAGTCAGAAGAGGGGTGGTGATTTCCCATTTACTAAGCCCTTTATCACATGGTGCCCTTAAAAGGTATGTTCAGAAGTTGTTACTGTTATCCTAAAAGATCAAGTTCAGAGGAGTTGTTACTTGTCCAGGGTCGTATAGCTAGTGAGGGGAAGACAAGAAAGGCTGGTGGCATAGTAACATTTGCTGAGTATCTGTTATGTTCCAGCACTGTGCTAAGCACATTCATTCATTCATTCATTCATCCATTCAACAAATGGTTATTGAGGCAATGCTATGTGGCAGGCACTAGGGATTTAGTGGTGAGTAAGACAGACAAAGTTGCTGCTTTCTCGGAGATCACATCCCAGTAGGGAAATAAATAATTATCCAAATAATAATCCTTCAAATAAAATAAAAGTAGAGTATACTTTTAATATACTGTGAAAGTATATTCCAGGTGGCTCTGACCTGAACTTCAGAATCAGGGAAGATTTATTTGGGGGAAATGACATTTGACTGAAGCCTAAAGGACAAGTAGGCATTAACCAGACATAACAGACAATGGAAGTCCTTGTGTAGGCACTGTTGAAGATTTGGGTCTTTGCAGACATTATTCTAATTAATTGCAACAGCCCATTAAATAAGTTGCATTGCATTTTCAGTTGAGCAAACTGATGTTTAGAGAGACGTTACAAATTATTTAAGGAGCCACACCTTGAGCCCAAGATCTTGAGTCTAGTACTATTCATGCTATTTGAAACATGTGGAGTTTGAAGTGATCTTTTGTTACTCTTGGTTTTTTTGCTTTCTTTTCTTTACAGTGCGGAAGGCAGTCATGTGTCAGGACAGAGCAACGGCCGAGATCCTCAGGCCTTGGCTAAAGCTGTGCAGATCCACCATGATACCCAGCACACGATGTATTTTGCCTGAGAGTCTCAGAAAGAGAACTCGACCAGTTTGGCACCCCATGCAGGCTCAAAATGTTTCAAACGCCTACTGCCTCTAGAGAGAGCCAAGTTGACTTCAGGTGGTCTTCTACCAGCAACTCAGAATAGTTGCACTGAATCTATACTTCGCAGCACTGTCTGATGCATCAACAAAATTGAGCCATTTTTTTAAAGTAATAGATACTCATTGATTATCTTTTCTGATGCACTGGACTGAATTTTTACCTCATCATGCAAAGGCTAATCAGCCTGAACTTTCTAAAGGACTTTATGAGAAAGGTTTCTATGGACTATTTTGCTAGCTGTGGTGTTCACCGCATCCCTCTAGTCTTACAAGAGAAGCTTATTCCTTTTTTCTGTATTCGTCGAGTGGGGTATATACATAAATGGGAGAGAAAAACCAAACAATCTACTTCAGTTCAGTGTAACTATTTAATTGTGTGGGTCCATAGGCTTTTTAATGGAGATTTCTGACTTCACCACTGTAAATGCCTTTAACGAGCATTAATTTTTGAAAGTTTTACAGAGTTTTATTAGTTTTACTACTTTATCTATTGATCTCTACAGACTTGTGCTGGTGCAAGTACAGGCTGCCAGGCAATTGCACTATATTTGGCTGCAGATTCAGACAGGCAGTTCTCTTATTTGGTTGACTTTTGTGAATGTGTAACACATGTAATGCATGTCGCGGTGACAGATAACACTGCCATGGTAAAAGTACTCATGTTTCCCCCTCTTTGAAAAAAATTAGCTTTTAGTATTTTTCAGAGTTTTCAAAAGTGCCCATTTTATGCTGCTGTGTGGTTTGTTAGATCTAAATGATTTTTAAACTTTTTTCATGGCAAGTTAACTTTGGCAATAAACATTTTTTAAAGTCCCTCGTCTTCCTCCCCCTGACAGTGTAGTTTTATAGATGAGATTTCGGTATGATTTTTATCAGCTGTTTCTTATAGCTCATAATCTGGCAATTTCTGAAACTGGTCAGAAAAGACATATATTTCCATGCCTTTTTAAAGAATTCTTTTTATCTGTTTTATAGTCACAGTTGGTGTCCTGTCACTTTGTTTTAAAATAAGCTAGAACCAGGATGCTTCCTTATTGAATAGGCTTTGCCAGTCCTTAAGGTACCTTGAGTGATGCTGCAACTTGCAAAAATGTACCAGCATTTAAAACTTTATTCCCTGGGAATCAAGGTTACTCACACAGTTACTTGTAGTGCAAATTTTTTGCTTCTCTTTCAACCTGAAATGTACTTGGTGGGGTTTCCTTCCTTTTATTAAACTAAAACTGCACAGAAAAGGTTGATTTTTCTTAATAGATTCTGGATTCCGTTCACAGAGAGACAGGATTCCTTTCTTGTCCAAACAAAGGGAGTTGATCTAAAGCAAGCATCAGTTAAAATGTGGGGGAAAAGGTATTTTGTATTTAGTGTAGATAATACTTTGTGAATGGACAACAGTTACATAGAGTCTTGATAGTTCCAGCCAGTGTTTCCCAGCCCAAATTTTACTGACTTGGAATTCTCTGTCCTGGAACCTCAGGAGTGAGAGCTGAAAGGAGGGATAAAAGGCCCCGAGCCACTCCATATGGCTGAGGAAGGTGCTGGGGGAAGAGATAGATGCAGTGTGGTAAAACGGTTTTGCCACCTCTGTCTGGAAACTGCTGGTGGGGGAAACACTGGATCTAACGGTGAAGGATGTTGCTTGAACTCATTAGCTGGTCCAAATCTCTTAAACTAGCCTTCTCAAAATTCCAGCAATATAAAGCACTGTTTTTCTTCAGTCTTTTAAACAAGCTTGTAAATACATTGAAGTTTACATTTCCATGTGCTGTTGATCAGCGGCGCCACCAGTATTTGCTGAGACTGGTCTCTGAGAGTTTTATAATGTATATGGAGTCCTAAAGCTCATTAAGATACAAGTGCAGACGTCCTTGTTCTCTTCATAGAGTGGGATGAAAGCAAGCTCTGTAATTGAGGCACAAGATAGGCAGGAGTGAAGGAGATGGCGGATGTTAATTTCTTAAGATTTTCCTTTTTTGCAAATACCTCACTTGGACACTACAAATCAGGACACGTTGGTGAGGGGCTGGCTGCTGCTTTTTATTCACACTTGTTCAGGGAGAGCGCAGAAAATACCCTTCAGCTTGGCCACCCTGGACGCAAGAGGAGGAAAAACGGAAGTTTTCTCTAGGAAAAGGATGACTTGCTGGAGTCCAGGATGTGAAGAACTCTTGGTGGCTGGCTGGCTGGCCAGTGGGCACCCCATCTGCACTTGAGTGCCTCGGACTTGCTTGTTAATAATGCACAGAAGAAGCGTCACTTCTAACCATCTCCTGGCATGTATGGAGCAGGGAGCAAGGCGGAGTGCCAGGAAGCCCTGACGTGCTTGCAGATGGGCTATACACTCGACCTTGAACTGTAGTTTGTAAGACCTCAGTCAGTCCTAGTACACTGGGGCAAATCAGTGTAGTGGTGGAGGAAAAGCCGGGAGGCCTATTTTTATAGGAAAACAGTACCTTTGAGGGTGTAATGCTGCCGTTTTGGACAAAAGGAAAGAAATATAGAAGAATTAGGATTGTTGGAAAAAACTTGCTGAGCGGTGAATCTTTAAGAGGTAATTACTGCAGAATACGAGTTGCAGCAATACTTACTGCAGGCAGGTCTGAATGCATAGTTTTAATTTGGCTTGACAATTTGAACACGTTAACCCCTTGGGACTGACTGAATCATTATGCATGTGTCAATCAATGGGAGGTGTGCATTCTCTAGAAGTAGGTGTAGGCGGTTTGGTTTTTTTTAATGCAGCCTGTTTAGGCACTGTCATGTGGTGTGAAAGATTTAAATGTAGCAATGCTAAAGAGTTAACAATTTTGGGATAAGGCACGGGGACATTAAAAGAGTGGTGAAGATCCAAATGTTGAACCAATTATGTTTTGTTGTTGTTGTTAGCTGTAGAGTGAACTAGCTGCCCAGCAGTCTGGGCAGACAGAACATATTCATTCTTACTGTAAATTCTATTTGCTGCTTCCAAAGGAGATGATTTACAAGCAGACATATTCTATATGGTCTGTATTTTAGGATCTGGTGCCCAGCCTATATCAGAGCTTACCTACCTGGCTCAGCTACCTACCCTTCCTGTGGGAAAAGGTAATCCACTGTTTAACCAGGCTCACCCTCTCTGCCCCGCCCTAGCAACCCTTTGTGGATGTGCTGTAAGATTTTCTTGCTCAATAGCAAGGTGGTAGCTCTGCTTTCATTTTAAGAAAGTGGAGGCTGAGGGCATTGTATCAATACTGCTTCAACTCCAAGGATTTTTCCTTGTAAAATTAAAGGGAAGATCTTGTTATCGATTAACCATTTTCTTACCCCTTGCTATTGACATATTCATGCTCTTTCTATGTCTAGTAGCTGAAAAATGTTTGCATTTGTTCATTTGACTAATGGTGTCATTTTTGTTTCTATATTGTTAGGCCTGTAATGTTCTAAAATGTATTTTATTAAATTTGGACTGGATGTATGTCTCTAGCAATACGAGGTACTTTCTAAACTATTAAGGGAGGGGTGGTATCCCCAAGTTGAGATAAGATGATGGTTGTTTAAATTTTGCAATTTTTTTTTGGTCTGCAGGGATATTTTGTGTTCATGTGTCCATAAAAGAATAAATTGGCATTCTTGTGCCAAACATTGTTTTTCTTGTCAATTGTCTAATAAATATAGCGTATACTGTAATAGCAATACACATGGTTACTTTTTTTTTTTTTTGGCCACACCGCGCAGCTTGTGGGATCTTTGTTTCTCAACCAGGAATTGAACCCACACCTTCGGCAGGGAAAGCACAGAGTCCTAACCACTGGACCGCCGGGGAATTCCCCATGCTTACTTTTTAAAAACAGTTTCCTCAGTATAAGAAATTTGAGAAAGAAGAACAATGAGAAAACTTTGTGTTTTTAACTCCTGGGTCTCCCTATTTTTAGAAATTGTTATTTGGGAAATTTAGAAGAGCTTCTTGCAACATTTCACATGTGAAAACTTAAAGCTTCAGCAGAGTTCTGGGTATAGCTCTTAATAGGGAGATCTATTTCAGTGATGTTCTGAGAAAAATCTGTAGTCTTCAGAGGACAGCATAGCCACGTACTTTATAAGACTGACTTCTTCAGAGGAAGAGCTGCCCAAATTCACCCATCCTGGGGCTATCCAATCTCAAGTTTTTTCATTCTTACCAGCAAAGCCCTTTTGTTAAATCATGGCAAGGATAATGCAGAGATTTGCATAACGTGGCCCTTATACTCAGGGAATTTATAGTTTACCAGAGGAGCAAGTCCTACATACAGCCAACTTTACTATAGGTAATTGTTTTTTCCATCAGTACAGTATCCCCCTCTCCATATTTGTCTATTACCAAACAATTATCATGAACCCAATATATGCCAAGCTCTGCCTAGGTGCTGGGAATACAGAAGAGTAAAAACTTAATTCTCCAAAGAATTCATTCTAATACGGCATAAGGTGGGGAGGAGGAGGGAGCAAGATTAACATCTGAGTGCCTAATATATGCAGTCATTTTATACTGACATCTTTAATCGCAGCCACAGTCCTTTGAGGTTGATGGTGGTATCCCCATTTTAAAGATGAGGAGTCAAAGTTAGAATTGAAGCCAGGCCTATCTAACTTCATTATACCTGCTACTGAGCGTGAAATTATAGGAACTTAAAAAGGGAAACAACAACTTTTGTCATGGGGAGTCAGGAAAGACTACAGAGTCATGAATTTGGGGATAGATCATGAAGCATGAGTCAGACTTTGCCAGGTGGATAAGTGGGGAACAAGGGGATTCTAGACACACTGTTCCCTTACAGTAGATTAGCTATAATTTTTATCAACTTCAATTCTTTCCTTTATTACTTCTTTGGGTGATAGAATCTCTCTTTCTTATGGGAACGCCATTATTTTGTGTGTTTCAAGTGAGTCCAAATGGCCTTCCTCCCACTTCTTCCCCCTCCATTTGTGTCCTGTTCATGTCCATCCTTGAATCAGTCCCTGGGGGATGTGTCACATAATGACTCCTGCGTCAGGGAGTGGCCAGCAAGTAGGCAAGTCACAGACAAGGCATGTTCCTCTTCTGTCTCTTTTTCTCTATCTCTTGGCTCTGATTTCCTCTATGTTGACTTTATTCTCCAGAAGCTATTGGCAAATCTTTAAGGAGAAGAGGGACAAAATCAGATGAGGAAACTAGCAACTATAGTACAAATTGACTGGAGAAGGAAAGAAATTATTTTAGTTTAACAAACATTTTTGGAGCTCCTATTATGTGCTAAGAAATATAAAGATGAAAGACACAAGTTCTGGTCATTGAAAGGTTCACTTGTAAACTTGGGGGCCACATACGTAACAAGGTAGCTTTAAGGGTTAAGTATTATGAGAAATATATACACATAACCATGGGACCACTTAGAGAGGCTGCTAACCCAGCTTGGGGAGATCAAGGAAGGCTTCTTAGAAGAAATGATGACTGAGATGTCTTATAAAGAATAAATAAGAGTTTTATAAATGAACAAGGTGGAAGTAGGCATTCTAAGGATTCTTTTCATGGGCAAAGGCACGGAGGGGAAAACAAAGATCATGACTTGTTGGGATGAATTACAAGTAATTTCAGAACTCTTGGATTATAAGGGAAGTGGAAGTGATAAGGCTGGACCACAGAGGCAAGCACCAGTTCCTGACAGGACAGGACTTGCATGGCATTCTGAGGAGTTTAGAGTTTGTCCACAGGTACAATAGCACAGTCTGATTTGTGTTACTTAGGCTGTCAGTAGTGTTGTGGGTAGTTTGAAGCTGAAGTTCTGAGAGTTTTACTGTGGTAGCTCAAGCTAAAGATGATGAGGCTTGAACTTGAGCAGTGATAGTGCAATTGGAGAGAAGGAATGAACATGAGATATTCAGAATTTAGAAGAAGCAGAACTTGGGGAAAGTGGATATAGAGAGTGCAGGGAAGGAAGTAGACTCATGAGGAGGGCTCTCAGGTTTCTGGCTTGGGTAGCTGGGTAGATAATAGTGCCATTGAGAAAATGAACACAGAAGAAGCAGATTTGTGATTTGTGGGAAGTAAGAATGTGATGAGTTCAATTTTGGATGGATTTGATTTGAGGGTGGTATATATGGACTGGAGAAAGGGATTTGGAAGCCATCAGTATATATATCTATATATCTAACTATAGCTACGTCTATATCCTATTCATTCTGTTTCTCTGGGGAACCCTGACCAGTACAGGCTGCTCTTAGTATCTTCTCTTTGTTTTTGATTTTCAACACTTTAATAGGCCTAGGAATCTTTGTATTTATCCTGCTTAGAACTTTGTCTTATTCATCTTTGTGAAACCAGCACGCAGTGTCTGGCATATAGTAGATGTTCAATAGATGTTAACTAATATCATTTGAGGAAATTCCCCAACACAAAAGTCAGAGAACAAAACAAACAGTAAACATAACTCAAAGAAAATAGAGACCATGAAAAGGGAGCACAAGAAAACTTCCCCCCCAAATTGTTTTTCTTTTTAATTTTTAAAATTTATTTGGCTGTATTGGGTCTTTTAAAAAATATTTATTTATTTTAAGATTTTAAATTTTATTTATTTATTTATTTGGCTGCATTGGGTCTTCGTTGCTGTGAGCAGGCTTTCTCTAGTTGCAGCAAGCGGGGGCTACTCTTCGTTGAGGTGTGCGGGCTTCTCCTTGTGGTGGCTTCTCTTGTTGCGGAGCACGGGGTCTAGGTACATGGGCTTCAGTAGTTGCGGCATGCAGGCTCAATAGTTGTGGCACATGGACTCTGGAGTGCAGGCTCAGTAGTTGTGGCTTAGTTGCTCCGCAGCATGTGGGATCTTCCCAGTCCAGGGCTCAAACCCGTGTCCCCTGCATTGGCAGGCAGATTCTTATCCACTGTACCACCAGGGAAGTCCCTTAATATTTATTTTATTTATTTACTTATTTGGTTGCTCCAGGTCTTAGTTGTGGCTCACCGGCTCCTTAGTTGTGGCTCACCAGCTCCTTAGTTGTGGCATGCGAACTCTTAGCTGCGGCATGCATGTGGGATCTAGTTCCCTGACCAGGCATCGAATCTGGGCCCCCTGCACTGGGAGCTCAGAGTCTTAACCACTGCGCCACAAGAAGCCCCCCAAATTGTATTTTATATTCTCGGAAAGATAAAAGAAGATACTGCATTCATTAAACAAGAGGAGACTATAACAATAGGAGCAACTTAAATTAAAAGAAAATATTAAAATAGCAAAAATGTTTAAAATCATAAGTGAAACAAATGAAATCCATAGACTCCCACAGATATTTAAGGAAGTCATGCTTGAACTCCCCTCCACCCTAAACTTTGCTCACCAGTGATCCTGTCTCTTCTAATTCTGAACTCCAGTCTCTGTGATCTCTTTCCTTGACCCTGCTCCTGGCCCCTGGACTTGGTTGGCATTTGGACTTGGTTTCTCTCGTGTTTAATCCTGCTTTCTCTAACTTCCTTCACTTGGTTGCCCTCAGAGTCTCGGTGTCCCATGTGACATTAACCCCCACCCCGAACCCACATGTGTGTGTGTCGGGGGAGGCAATTCAGACATCAGCAATAGTGAAAGGTTAAGAAAATTCTTGTTAAAAAGATACCAAACACAATGGCAATTTATTTTACATATCACCTTTCAATGCACATACATTTTTATATAGTTGTAATCTTAATGCATACAGGATTTTGTGTTCTGTTATTTCATTAACTATTACATAACTAACAGTTACCCGTTTTCAAGACTGAAGTCATGTCATTTTGTGGTCATAATTCATTAGGCAAGCATTTATTGAATACCTATTGCCTGCTTAACATTGTGTTAAGCATTGGGGCTACAAAGATAAGTATGGGTTTTTCTTCATGCTTTTGAGACTTTTACATATTTAGAGGGAGGAGGAGGAGGAGGATGGAGAAGGCTATATTAACAAAGGAGAGCAGCTAAGTATTGCCACATGCATCACAGGAAGTGCAAGCAAGGACACATGGGAGGGAATGTCAGGAAGTTGTCATGAACACAGGAAGCAAGTAGACTTCACCAGTCAGATGGAGGAGATGTTGAGGTTTTAGGGGGTTAATAAATCACACCCCCTTCCCTACAACAGTTCAGAACCAACTGAAAAATAGCCATAGATATCAGATAGTTGGACGAAGAGCAAGATGTCAGTTTTATTGCTGATAAGACTTAGATAAGAGGACTTGCTTAGAAGTGAGGGCAAATGGGAGTGTAACATTCCCCTTTACTTAACATGCTTGCCTTCCTAGTCATAGTAAGCACAGGAAAACCTTGGTTTTCCACAAAGGGAAGAGTCTACTTTTCCAAATTTACTGATTAAGCAATTTAGAATAAAATGGAAAAAAAAATTAAATCCCATTTAAATAGCATCAAAAATAAAAAGTGTTTAGGAACCAATTTGAAAAAAAATGTGCAAGATCTGTACATTGAAAACTAGAAAACATTGCTGATAGAAATTAAAGACCTACATAAATGAAGAGATGCAATATGATCATGGATCAGAAGACTTGATAGTGTTATGGTGTTATTTGTACCCAAACTGATCTATAAATAAATTCCAGTAAAAACTTCAGCAAGCTTTTTTGGTAGAAATTTATTGCTAATTCTAAAATTTATTTGGAAATTCAAAGGACCTAGAATAGCCAAAAACAACTTTGAAAAGAAAAACATATTTGGAACTTATCTGTGGAGGATGTAGTCTAAGATGGCCCTATGGTCCCCACATCCTGGTGTTAAGGCATTTGTATAATCCCTCCCCTCTTGAGTGTGGACAGGGCCTGTGACTTGCTTGTAACCAATAAAATATGGCAGACGTGATAGGATGTGATTTTTGTGATTACCTTAATTTATATACGATTCTGTTTGCTAGCAGACTCACTAGAAAGTCCTCCCCCCCACCCCCCACCGCCCCGTGTCTCTCTCTCTCTCTCTCCCTTTTGACTGTGTTGGGGATGCCAATGTGGCAAGCAGTTGTGATGTGAACGGCCTCTAGGACCTGAGGGTGGCCTCCAGCCACCAGTCAACAAAAACAGAAGCTCTTGGTTATACAGTTGCAGTGAACCAAATGACAAGCACAGGAGCTGGAAAGTGGATTTTTTTTCCTAGTCAAGCCTCCAGATGAGAACCCAGCCCAGCCCACACTTTGACTATAGCCTGTGAGATGCTAAGCAGATGATCTAAGACATGCCTGGATCCTTAACCCACAGCAACTGTGAGATAATAAACGTATATTGTTTTAAGCCTCCAAATTTGTGGTAATTTGTTATGCAGCGATAGGTAACGAATACACTGCCTGATTCAAGACTTATTATAAAGCTACAATAATCAAGACAATTGGCATCAAGATAGATATATGGAACAGAATAAAGTGTCCAGAAATAGACCCGTGCATAAATGGCTAATTGATTTTCAACACAAGTTCCAGGGCACGTTAACTGGAGGAATCTTTTCAACAATTGGATAGACTTGTGCAAAAAAAAGATGAACCAATGAACCTGACCTTTACCTTTCACCATATATAAAAAGTAGGTCAAAAAGGATGATAGAAGGCTTCCCTGGTGGCGCAGTGGTTAAGAATCCGCCTGCCAATGCAAGGGACACGGGTTCGAGCCCTGGCTTGGGAAGATCCCACATGCCACGGAGCAACTAAGCCCGCGTGCCACAACTACTGAGCCTGAGCTCTAGAGCCCGCAAGCCACAACTACTGAGCCCACGTGCCACAACTACTGAGGTCTGCGCACCTAGAGCCTGTGCTCCACAAGAGAAGCCACGACAATGAGAAGCCTGTGCACTGCAACGAAGAGTAGCCCCCGCTCACCGCAACTAGAGAAAGCCCACGCACAGCAACAAAGACCCAACACAGCAAAAATAAATCAATAAATAAATTTATAAAAAAAAAAAAAGGATGATGGAACTAAATGTAAAAGCTAAAACTGTAAAACTTCTAGAAGAAAACATGGAAGAAAATCTCAGTGACCCAGATTTTTAAAGCATAACACAAGGGCTTCCCTGGTGGCGCAGTGGTTGAGAATCTGCCTGCCAATGCAGGAGACACGGGTTCGAGCCCTGGTCTGGGAAGATCCCACATGCCGCGGAGCAATTGGGCCCGTGAGCCACAACTACTGAGCCTGCGCGTTTGGAGGTTGTGCTCCGCAACAAGAGAGGCCGCGATAGTGAGAGGCCCGCACACCGCGATGAAGAGTGGCCCCTGCTCGCCGCAACTAGAGAAAGCCCTTGCACAGAAACGAAGACCCAACACAGCCTAAATAAATAAATAAATAAATAGCGTTCCCCTTAAAAAAAAAAAAAAATGTTATTAAAAAAAAAAAACCCAATTAGGTGAAATGTTATTCAAAAAAAAAAAAAAACGATTTCCATTAAAAAAAAAAAGATAATAAAGAAATATTTAAAAAAAACATAACACAAAAAGCATCAAATACAAAAGGAAAAAAAAATCAATAAATTGGATTTCATGAAAATTGAAAATTTTGCTCTTCATAAGACACTGCTATGAAAATGAACAGGCAAGCCATAACCTGAAAGAAAATATTTGCAAAATGTATATCTGATAAAGGACTTTATCTAGAATATATGAAGAATTCCTACAACTTAAGAAGACAAATAACCCAATTAAAAATGATTGACAGATTTGAACAGACACTTCACCTAAGAAAATATACAAATGAGGATCTCCCTGGTGGTCCAGCGGTTAAGATTCAGCGCTCCCAATGCAGGGGCCCTGGGTTCAATCCCTGGTCAGGGAACTAGATCCCAAATGCTGTGCCGCAACTAAGACCCGGCTCAGCCAAATAAATAAATAAATATTTTTAAAAAAGAAAAGAAAATATGCAAATGGGAAATAAACATAATTTTTCATTAGGAAAGTGTAAATTGAAACCACAATGAGATACCACCGTACTCCCACTGGAATGACTAAAATTAAAAAGATTGTGGGTACCAACTGTTCAGGAGGATGTGGAGCAACTGGAATTCTCATAACACTTGTGAGAATGTAAAGTGAGGCAGTCACTTTGGAAAGCAGGTTGGCTACTTTTTAAAAAGTTCTTTAAGTTCTTTTAAAGTTATGCACCTACCCTAAATCCCAGTCATTTGACTCCTAGGTGTTTACCCAAGCAACTGTCCCAAAGACTTGTAGACAAATGTTTATAGCAGTTTTACTTGTAATGGTCTCAAACTGAAAACAACTCAAATGCCCACCAACATGAGAATGAATAAACAAATGGTCATATATCCACATAATGGAATACTATTCAGCATTGAAAAGCAATGAACTCTTTTTTTAAAAATTTTTATTTATTTATCTATCTATTTATTTTTGGCTGCATTGGGTCCTCGTTGCTATGCGCTGGCCCTCTCCAGTTGTGGTGAGCAGGGGCTACTCTTTGTTGTGGTGCACGGGCTTCTCACTGCCGTGGCCTCTCCTGCTGCAGAGCGTGGGCTCTAGGCTTGCAGGCTTCAGTAGTTGTGGCGTGCAGGCTCAGCAGTTGTGGCTCATGGGCTCCAGAGCACAGGCTCAGCAGTTGTGGCGCACGGGCTCAGTTGCTCCGCAGCATGTGGGATCCTCCTGGACCAGGGCTCGAACCCATGTTCCCTGCATTGGCAGGCGGATTCCTAACCACTGCCGCACCAGGGAAGCCCACAATGAACTCTTGATACACACAACTCCATGGGTGAATCTCAAAATAATTATGGTGAAAGAAAGAAGCAGCCAAAAAAAAAAAAAAAAGAATTTATTCCAGTTATATAAAATACGAGAAAATGAAAACTAATCTTTGGTGACAGAAAGCAGATCAGTGGTTGCAGGAGGGGAAGGCAAGGAGAGACAAGAGGTAGGATTACCGAGGAGCAGGAGGAAACTTTTGAGGGTGATGGATATGTTCATTGTCTTGATTGTAGTGATGGGGTAACGTGTATACTTACGTCAAAACTCATCAGATCGCCCACTTGCAGTTTATTGAATGTCAGTTAAACCTCTGCAGAATGGGGAGTCAGCGGTTGCAAGAAGGCCAGCTTTCTGCAGCCCTGAGGCTCTGAAATGAGAGGTGGGAGGAGGGGCTAGGTCGCGCATGCTCAGTCCTTCCTCCACGCTCACCAATCAGATCCCGGCTGGGCAACCTGGCTAGTTGCAGAGGCAGATAGACCTGAGAGGCCGCCATGGTGAGAAGGAGCCGCGTGAGAGGCGCGCGGCAGGGTTGCCTGAGGCCTTCCAGAACTCGGCCACTTTATATCCTGAGGGCACAGAAGCGCCATGGAAGCACTCTAAGCAGGCAAGTGATTTAAGCCGGTGTTCATTTTGAAACGATATTTTGAAGCTCTGTGGAAAATGGGCTCGAGAGGGTGGGGAACGACGCGTCGGGAGGCTGTGGTAATTTTTTTTTTTTTCCTCGTTGGTGTCCCTATTCAACCACGAACTCTTGGAGGGATAGGACTCTTTTGTACTTATCACCAAAGTACCCCTTCCCCACATGCACCCCGGCCCCATGGCTGGTGGTCAGTAAGTTTTTGTTGAACGGGTTGAGTAAATCCCAGGTCACACAAGCTTGTAAGTAAGAGCCGCGTTCGGCTTTAGCGATTTTGGACTCCAAACCCTGAGGTCTTTCCTTCCAAGCATAATGACAATCTAAAAAAAATGTTGGGTGTTCCTTTTGGGATTCAGCAGTCTAATCAATGAGTGACTTTCCCAGCCCTGAAATGCCTGCCATCAGTAATGAGGGGTTTCCGAGGGTGAGTGGAGAGATTGGTGTATTTTTAAAAATTATGCAAGATTGATTCAACTAATATTATGTACCTACTCTTCTCTGGGCACCGCATTTGGCTCTGGATATATCAGTGAGGAGGGTGGGCATAGTCCCTGCCCTCACATAAAACAGACAAAATAAGAAACAAAGTGTGCTAAGTGCTCTAAGATCTCTTTCTTTCTCTGAAATTTTGAAATTTTACTGTGATCTGCTCTTATGTAAGTTTTTTTTCCTCCTTTTTATCCCTCTCAGTGTGTTGAGCACAGAATGGTCCCCTACAGGAAACTCAGCCTTTTAGATCTGAGGAAGTTTTTTTGTATTAGATCTTTGATAATTTCTTCTCTTCCATTGTTTCCCTCCTCTCTCCTGAATTGGATCTTCTGTTGTTCAGCTGTGGGACCTAATGAGTGGCACCTCTAATTTTATTTCATTCTCTCTTCTATTTTCCATCTCTGCTTTTTGTTCTACTTTCTGGGATAATTTTCTCAACTTTATCTTTTGTGTATGAATTTAAAATGTTACTTATCTTAATATTTTACTCTAAATTGGTCCTGTTGTTGTAGTCTCCTCCTGTTTAATGAGTGCAGTATCTTATTTTTCTGAGAATGTAAAATGCAGTTTGGGGGGATGTTTTCTTGTGTTCCATTTGCATGGTCTCTATTTCCTTTGAGTTGTGTTTACAGTTTGTTTTGTTCTCTGACTTTCATGTTGGGGACTTTCCTAAAATATTATTAGCTAACATTTATTGAGCACTTACAGTGTTGTGGGCAAGTTCTAAGCTCTTACAAATATTAACTTATTTAATCATCATAATAACTAATGAAGTAGGTGCTACTACCTTCAATTTATAAATGCTGAAATGAAGGAAATGAGAGCTTGAGTAATTTAACAAAGGTCACACAGTTGGAAAGTGGTGGAGCCAAGATATTAACTAACCAAGGCAGTCTGGGACATGTGTTCTTTTTTTTTTTTAATAATTTTTTTTTAATTTATTTTTTTTGGCTGTGTTGGGTCTTCATTGCTGCATGCAGGCTTTCTCTAGTTGTGGTGAATGGGGGCTACTCTTTGTTGAGGTATGTGGGCTTCTCATTGCAATGGCTTCTCTTGTTACGGAGCATGGGCTCTAGGGCGTGCAGGCTTCAGTAGTTGTGGCTCACGGGCTCTAGAGCGCAGGCTCAGTAGTTGTGGTGCACGGGCTTAGTTGCTCCATGGCATGTGGGATCTTCCCTGACCAGGGCTCGAACCTGTGTCCCCTGCATTGGCAGGCAGATTCTTTTTTTAATTTTTTTTAATTAATTAATTTATTTTGGGCTGTGTCGGGTCTTCATTGCTGCGCACGGGCTTTCTCTAGTTGCAGTGAGCAGGGGCTACTCTTCATTGTCGTGCACGGGCTTCTCGCTGCGGTGGCTTTTCTTGTTGCAGAGCATGGGCTCTAGGCATGTGGGCTTCAGTAGTTGTGGCACTCAGGCTCTAGAGCGCAGGCTCGGTAGTTGTGGCGCACAGACTTAGTTGGTCCACAGCATGTGGGATCTTCCCAGACCAGGGCTCGAACCCGTGTCCCCTGCATTGGCAGGCAGATTCTTAACCACTGCGCCACCAGGGAAGTCTGGCAGGCAGATAGATTCTTAACCACTGTGCCACCAGGGAAGTCCCCTAGGACATGTGTTCTTAACCACTATTCTACACTGCCTCTTATTTATTGATTGATTGATGTACAGTTGATATACAATGTTGTGTTAGTTTCTGGTATACAGCAAAGTGATTCAGTTTTACATATATGTATATATATGCACACACACATACATATGCATACACATACATATGTATATTCTTTTTCAGATTCTTTACTATTATAGGTTATTTCAAGATACTGAATAGAGTTCCCTGTGCTATATAGTAGAACCTTGTTGTTTATCTATTTTATGTATAATAGTGTGTATCTGTTAATCCCAAGCTCCTAATTTATCCCTACCCCCCTTCCGTTTTGGTAACCATAAGTTTGTTTTCTATGTCTGTGAGTCTGTTTCTGTTTTATAAATAAGTTCATTTGTATCTTTTTTTAGATTCCACATATAAGTGATACATGATATTTGTCTTTCTCTGTCTGACTTCACTTAGTATGATAATCTCTAGGTCCACCCATGTTGCTGTAAATGGCATTAGTTCATTCATTTTTAGGGCTGAGTAATAGTCCATTTTATATATATATATATATATATATATATATATATATATATATATATATATATATATGCCACATCATCTTTATCCATTCATCTGTCGATGGACACTTAGATTGCTTCCATGTCTTGGCTATTGTAAATAGTGCTGCTATGAACATTAGGGTGCATGTATCTTTTCAAATTAGAGTTTTCTTGGTGTATATGCACAGGAACAGGATTGCTGGATCATGTGGTAGCTCTATTTTTAGTTTTTTAAAGAACCTCCATACTGTTTTCCATAGTGGCTGCACCAATTTACATTCCCACCAACAGTGTAGGAGGGTTCCCTTTTCTCCACACCCTCTCCAGCGTTTATTATTTGTAGACTTTTTGATGATGGCCATTCTGACTGGTGTGAGCTGATACCTCATTGTAGTTTTGATTTGCATTTCTCTAATAATTAGCGATGATGAGCATCTTTTCATGTGCCTGTTGGCATTTTTTTAAAATTTATTTATTTTATTTATTTTTGGCTGTGTTGGGTCTTTGTTGCTGCATGCGGGCTTTCTCTTGTTGCGGCAAGCGGGGGCCACTCTTCATGGAGGTGTGCAGGCTTCTCATTGTGGTGGCTTCTCTTGTTGCAGAGCACAGGCTCTAGGCATGCGGGCTTCAGTAGTTGTGGCACGTGGGTTCAGTAGTTGTGGCTCACGGGCTCTAGAGCGCAGGCTCAGTAGTTGTGGCACACAGGCTTAGTTGCTCTGCAGCATGTGGGATCTTTCCGGACCATGGCTCGAACCCGTGTCCCCTGCATTGGCAGGTGGATTCTTAACCACTGTGCCACCAGGGAAGCCCTTGTTGGCCATCTTTATGTCTTCTTTGGATAAATGTCTGTTTAGGTCTTCTGCCCATTTTTTGATTGGGTTATTTGTTTTTGTTTTTGTTTTTGTTTTTTTTAAAGTTTTATTGATTGATTGATTGATTGCTATGTTGGGTCTTTGTTTCTGTGCTAGGGCTTTCTCTAGTTGCGGCAAGTGGGGGCCACTCTTCATCACGGTGTGCGGACCTCTCACTATCGTGGCCTCTCTTGTTGCGGAGCACAGGCTCCAGACGTGCAGGCTCAGTAGTTGTGGCTCACGGGTCTAGTTGCTCCGCAGCATGTGGGATCTTCCCAGACCAGGGCATGAACCCGTGTCCCCTGCATTAGCCGGCAGATTCTCAACCACTGCGCCACCAGGGAAGTCCTAGGTTATTTGTTTTTTTGATATTGAGCTGTATGAGCTGTTTGTTAATGGTTTCCTTTGCTTACACTGCCTCATATTTAAGAATGAGACCTTGCTTCTGATTAAAGATGGTGGATTACACACCCATATTTACCTGTTTCTTCCACTAACCCCACAAAACAAAAATAAATGGATAAAATAATAAGTAAATAAATAATACATTGAAAAAAGGAGAAAACAGTTACAAAATTTTGGAAGTTAGAAAGCCTATGGACCAATGGTCACTGACTTTGCATATCCCAGAAAGCTAAATCCTAAAGTGATGTGGGAGAAAACCAAAAGGCAAACTATTGATAATTTTCCCTGTGGACCACCATCCTTTTCTCTCTCTCAAGCTTTCTTTCACACACATACACACACAGGTTTGGAATAGGAGGCACCAGGAATCTCTGGACATGGGGATGAAGTGGGGTTGAAAATAGGAAGATAGGTTGAAAGAATGGTAAAAATCTGTTAGATCCTCTCTGGCTTCACAATCGTCAGATGACTACCCATCTCTGCTATATGCAACCTGATAGAAGATTGAAGGTTCATTCTCTAGAGAGGATAAAAGCAGTCTTAGTCTGGGGGACAGTACATATAATTGAGGTACAGAGTACCACACTGAAAACAGGCAGTAAGTGAATGTTTACACATTAAATTGAGGCACTTTAATATGTATCAATATTAAACAATTAAATTCTCCCAACAGCCTTATAGATGTGGGTGTTATTGTTTTTCCTGACTTACGGGGGAGAAAACTGAGGCACAGTAAGACTGAATAAATTGCCTAATATCACATAGATAGTTACAAGAGAATATTTATAACATACATACAGTATAAAGAAGAATGCTGTAACAGACACCTATAACCGAACTTCCTACCATTCAGTTTACCAAAAAAAAAAGAAAAAAGAAAAAAGATAAAAAGAATATTACTTTTATCTTTGTGTTCTGTTTTTTTTTTTTAACCTTTACCTTTTGAGTTATGTTCCTTCAAAACCCAGTCCCATTCTTTTCCTTCTCAGATGTAACTGCCATCTTGAAATTTGGGTTTATCTTTTCCTTGCTTTTCTTTCTTTCTTTCTTTCTTTTTTTAATAAATATTTGTTTATTTATTTTTGGCTGCATTGGGTCTTCGTTGCTGCGCATGGGCTTTCTCTTGCTGTGGCGAGCAGGGGCTATTCTTCGTTGCGGTGTGCGGGCTTCTCATTGCGGTGGCTTCTCTTGTTGTGGAGCATGGACTCTAGGCACGTGGGCTTCAGTAGTTGTGGTGTGTGGGCTCAGTTGTTGTGGCTCACGGGCTCTAGAGCACAGGCTCAGTAGTTGTGGCACACAGGCTTAGTTGCTCCATGGCATGTGGAATCTTCCCAGACCAGGGATCGAACCCACGTCCCCTGCATTGGCAGGTGGATTCTTAACCACTGCGCCACCAGGGAAGTCCTCTATGAGATTTTTACAGATGAGGAAATTACAATTAATAGTGGGACTATGCTTTGCTTGAGATCACATGTTTACATGTGGTAGAGCTGAGATTTGACCCAGGTTTGTCTGATTCCAAGTGTTTCAGTGTGTAACTGGGTGGAATATTATAAGTCAAAGAGCAGAAACATGGTTATGGCTGTTGATAAATATTGCCAAATTGCTTTCCAAAGGATCGCACTGGTATAAAATGCCAGTGTATCAGTTCCATAACAATATCTTGATCATTGAGTACGTAATAAAAATTTTTTAATTAATAGATATAGGATTATTATTCTATATTGACTCTCTTAAGAATGAATGATAATTATATAGTCCTACTTATGCAGACAGTCTTTTTCCTTGGCCCATTGATATACTGAGGCCATATTTATTAAAAATACTTTTCCGTTGAGCCCCCTTGTGTATTAATGGAGGTGAAGGAAGATAATAGGAGTTAATTCTGCCCGTATCCTTTCCACTGATCAGCAGCTTGGTAACATCCACCCAGATAGATTCTGGGTCGAAAGTTGAGTTGTTATTTACCTTCACTAAGGGATCAAGGTAGGACACCACAGGTTGACTACCATCTTTGGGGTTCATTTGGTATAGTAGATCTACATCTACTTTTATTTTAAAGGGGATGCCTTTCCTGGACATACCTGACCCTTAACTTCAATATCCCAGAGTTCTGTTCCTAGACTTGGATGTTCCTAAGATTCTCTAACCCACTCAGGGCCAGCCTGTCCAAAGGACTCTCCTGTTCTGCCAGCCCAGGTGTAGGGTTTTGGGGCTTCCATGTGTGCTGCAGAATGCCCAAAGAAATAGACTTGATCTGGGTCAGTTCCCGCTTGGGTGGAACTCCACTGTGAATCTGCCTTGGATGTCAGAACCAGGGACAGCTCCTTCCATTCCTCCCCCTGCTGCCCCTCCCCTGGCTTAGGCTGGGGAGAGAATGGGCAGATTTGGGAATGGTGTACTTCTCTAGCCACTTCTCAGTGTTTCTTGCTTCCTTCTTTGTGCTAGGATAGCACTACTGATAGTTCCTGGTATAAGTGCTCTTTCTTACTTTCATGCTCTCCATTAATGCTGCTTAGAATGCCTTTCTCCCATCCTTCCTTTGCCTGGCTAATTCCTGCTCATCCTCCCAGGCCTGTTTAAGTAGGTATCTCTTCTAGGAAACCTACCCTGATTATCCCAGACTGACTTAGACATATCTCCTCTTAGTTCCCATGGCACCCATGCTTGCCTTTCTCATACTCAAAATTGCATTGAAATGACCATCTGTGCTGTCCAGTGCAGTAGCCATTTGCCACATGTATTAAGCACTTAAATTTGTGGCTAGTCTGAATTAACATGTGCTATGAGTGTAAAATACACACCAGATTTCAAAGACTTATATAAAAAAATGTAAAATATTAATAATTTTTTATATTGATGACATGTTGAAATGACAATATTTGGAGGTTAAATAAAATATTAAAATTAATTTCACCTGTTTCTTTTTACTTTTTATAATGTGGCTGTTAGAAATCTAAAATTACAAATGTATCTCACATGATATTTATATTGGATAGCACTCAACTGTATGTTTGTCTCTTCTTAGGAACTGGCTCTAATACATCCTTATCTCTTTGTATTTCTAAAGCTCAATACACAGGGAATGATGGAATACCTGATGCTAGTCCTCAGAACTTGGGGCTGGAAAACAAGGGTCCAACAGACATTATTACATTATTTGGTTTTTCCATCCAGGAACTTGGCATCTCTCTCTACTTAACTCACTTTTTCTATTTAAGAAAACTCTCAGAGTTTTCACTTTTAACTCTACTTAACTTACTTTTTTCTATGTTTTATTGATTCTTACAGATTTTCTCATAGAACACAAGCATCTCTCATTAAATTTATTTCTAAGTATTTTAAATGAGATATTTTACCCTTATAGTTTCTAATTAGTTATTACTTATACCAGCAGTGAATGCTATAGATTTTTGCTTATTTTCTTGAATCTTTCCACTTAGTCTTACGAATTTTAAAATTAGCAAGACTGTATATTTTCTTATTATATAATTGCAACAACTGCAATAAAGATTTTTTCTTATATACTTAATTTTATTTCTCTCTCTCTCTCTTTCTCTGTCTCTGACTCCCTCTGCTCTGGCTAAAATATCCAAAGCAGTATTAAAATAGTATTAGTGGTGAAGAGTGACCTCATTTATTTCTTAAAAACAGGAAAGCATCTCTGCTTCTCCACTAGTTAAAGATAGATATTCTATTATCTTGTTAAGGATGATTGATTTTAATTATTTTTATTAAGAATGGGTCTTAAAATTTATCAAATATTTTTATCTATTACAATTATCCTGTTTATTTTTTGTTAATCTACATATATGGTATATATTTATTTTTGAACCATCCCTGAATTACCCTTATGCTTGTGATATGTGCTCTTTTAATAATGTCATATAGTGTTGTGAAGAGTGTTGACCCTGGAACCATACAGCATGGGTTCATGTTCTGCCTCTGCTAGTTGCAAGCTGTGTGATCTTGAGCAAGTTACTTAGCCTCTCTGTGTCTTCATTTTTTTTAATTTTTTAAAAAAATTTTATTTATTTATTTATTTATTTTTGGCTGTGTTGGGTCTTCGTTGCTGCGCATGGGCTTTCTCTAGTTGCGGTGAGTGGGGGCTACTCTTTGTTGCAGTGCGCGGGCTTCTCATTGCAGTGGCCTCTCTCATTGTGGAGCACAGGCTCTAGGCGCACGGGCTTCAGTAGTTGCGGCACGCGGGCTCAGTAGTTGTGGCTCACGGGCTCTAGAGCACAGGCTCAGTAGTTGTGGCACACGAGCTTAGTTGCTCCGCGGCATGTGGGATCTTCCCGGACCAGGGCTCGAACCCGTGTCCCCTGCATTGGCAGGTGGATTCTCAACCACCGCGCCACCAGGGAAGCCCTTCATTTTTTAAAAAATTAATTAGTTAATTTGGCTGTGCTGGGTCTTAGTTGCAGCACGTGGGATCTTTGTTGCAGTGTGTGGGATCTTTTTTAGTTGCTGCATGCAGGATCTAGTTCCCTGACCAGGGATCGAACCCGGGCCCCCTGCATTGGGAGCATGGAGTCCTAACTGCTGGACCACCAGGGAAGTCCCTCTGTGTCTTTATTTTTAATGATAGTACCTGCCTGTGCTGTTTATTTACCTATTGCTTCTTAGCCCAAGCTCACCTGTATGTTCTATGATGCACCAGGATTTTTGTGAGGATTATGTGAGTTAACTTATGTAAAGTGTTGGAACAGTGCCTGACACTTAATATTAAGTAAATACTTAATAATGTTAAGTGTTAATATTATTATCATAATTTTAATTAATCTCTTACAGAATTCTGTAGGCTAGTATTTGACTTGTGATTTTTGCATCCATTATCCTGAGATCTCTTTTTGTAATATCATCATATGATAAGAGATGTGGATCTTTATCTGCTATTGTGAACAAATTAGGAAAACCCCCTTTTTCTCATGTTCTAGAACCATTCGTATAACATGGAACATAATTATCTCTTTAAGGAATGGTTGGAAATATTACACAGTAAACCTTCTGGGCCAGATGTTGTTTGGTAATTTTTGATAATTTTCTCAGTGTCCTCCTTAATTGTTGCTCAATTCTTGCTTTTTATTCTGTTTTGCATTTTTTAAAGGAAAAAAATGTCTGTAGTTTAAACTTTTGATCAGGTATCAAATTCATTAATCTATAGTTATGTAAAAAATTCCCTTGTATTTGTTAAATCTCTGTGATGAGTTTTAAAATTGGGGAGATAAATATGTTCACTGTCTTGATTGTGATGATGGTTTCACAGGTTGATACATATGTTAGAATTGATTAAATTGTATACTTTATATATGTGCAGTTTATGTATGTCAATAACATAATTTTAAAAAGTCTACCAATTGCATAAGTCTTTTCAAAGTACAAGGTGACATTTATTAATTCCATTGTTCATGATTTCTGATTTTTAAAATTATCTCCTGAAATATTATATAAGAAATACATTTTATTATAGGTAAAAAGAGATGGTGCATGCAGGAGGTGTTAGTGATTCATTTCCTGATAATAGGGTATACGATTTGTTTTATGTCTACTATACTACCTTGATTTCATTGTTCCCAGGCTGTTTTTTAAATATTTTAAAAAAGGAAAATATAGATGGAGATACAATTTTTTTCTTAGGCCATTCTTGTTGTTTTGGGGCCAGGAAACTCTGGGTTTAGGGAAGGTGTGTAAGTGGAAAGATCTGAGGTCTGGCCTACGTAGCAGAGGCCCTTGGGTGTGACTTAGCTATGGATTGAGATGAAAGGATTGAACTGGAAACAGAAGGAGCCAATAGCTTTCTGGGAAGGTACATCATGAGTTACTGGAAGAGGTCTGAATAAGAAAACAAGATACTATCTGGAATTCCTTTATACTCTACCACTTTGCCTAGCCAAGAGTGAAATCCTTGATGATGAAGACACTCTGCAGAGAGACCCTGCAAGGCCAGGACCAGGCTTGACTCCACTAGCCACTTTGGAGGTGGATCAGAATAGTGACCAGTGCCTTCCACAAAGTTAAGTGTGAGGCTTCGTATTTAGAACAGGGGATTCAAACTCTTCTTAAGGAATGCTGAGCTTCTAGCTTAGTTACACCAAGGCAAAGATCTTGCTATTTCTGAGGATGTTTTGATGCCATCTATCTGATACAGATCAACCCAAATTTACTGATCATTCTGGGCACAGCTTGTGCCAACCACTAAAGGGGGACAGAAGTGCATCTGATATGGTCCCTGCTCTTAAAGAATTTAGACTGTAGTACAAGAGACAGACAGTAATTATGGTAGTAGCCAATACTTCACCTGCATTCTTCTAGGTACTGTTCTGAGGTCTTTATATATATTAATAACAGTCCAATGAGGTAGGTACTATTTTCACCCCCTAAAATAGGGGAGGAGGAAATTGGGACACAGAGAAGTTAAGTAATTTTCACAGCTAGTAAATGGCAGCACCAGGATTGGAACCAAAACAGTGTGGCTCTAGAGTCTTTGTTCTTAACTTTATCTTGTAGAGCAGTAGTTCTTAAAGTGTCGTCCCCAGATCAGCAGCCCCATCTGCAAACTTATCAGAAACATATTCTTGGGGTCCCACCCAAGACCTACTGAATCACAAATTCTGGAGGCGGTGCTTAACATTCAGTGTTTTAACAAGCCCTCCAGGTGATTCTGATGCCTGCTATTTGAGAACCTCTGCTAGAGAAAAGCAAAGCATACTATGAAAAGTGTCAGAAATTAATCTTCCCAATGGGTAACGACTGGATATGGTCTCTCTCTTAAGTTCCTAGCCTTCTGCACAGCATCTAGTGTAAAGTAGGCATCAAAAAATACAGATGGATGCATACATATGAATGAATATATGGAAAAGTGATGTTTGAGCTGGGGTCTCTTACCACCTATCAATTGATGCAGACCAAATAGGAGAAATGTTCCCCGAAACCGTGAGACCAGCAAGGAGGTGATTGTGATACTTTTGGCAAGGTATGGTAAAGGTCTGCACCAGCACAAGGAGCCATCAGAAGAATGTCAGGGAGATCATGTGAGAGCAGTTCAGGAGGTAAACATGTCAGGTCTTTGTGAACAGCTGTATGGGGGAAGAAGCAAGGGAGAGAGAGAAACTGTCATTTCTGGGATGAAGGTGCCCTTCGCAGAGACAGGAGTTATAGGACAAGCACGTTTGTGGGGGAAAGATAGAGTTTGGTTTTGGACTCTTGAAATTTGAAGTGCTGGTAGATCCAGGTGGAGCTGTCCAGCAGACACTTGTAAATATGAGTCTGAGACATGGTTGGAAATAGAGATTTGGAAGGATAGTTGAGCCATAAGAATGGATGAGACCTTTAAGGGAAAAGTGGAGAGTGGAATGAGAAGAGAGCTGGGTTTGAAACCATGGTGAACACTGTTATTTAATGAATGAAAAGCAAGAGGGAGGCCCTTGAAGAAGGCTGAAAAGGGCTTAGGCAATAGGAGACCTCAGAAAATGCTGAAGCCAAGTAGAAGGCTCAAAAAGGAAGGAGAGGCAAAGTGTCAGATGCTGCAGAGAAATAAGAGTTGAAAATTATCCTTTGAATTTCGACACAAAAAGTGTTTTAAGTGACGTGGTGAGGGCAGAAGCGGATTGACTGAGTTCAGGCGTGAGCTGTAGATGAGAAAGTGGAGACAGGTGCTTCCCAGGTCCCGCAGGTAGAGCTCAGTAGCTGCACTCAAGTTGAGACTGCGACATCTTCCAGGGTAGGCAGTCTCTTTCATATCTGTGGTCTCAGCGCCCGGTAGTCGGCCTGGAAGAGAGGGTGGCGTCAGTGAGTTCAGTGACTGGGGACGGAGAAAGGCTTCGCGGAGGCAATCGCTTTGCAGCCGAGGCTTGAAGGATGAGGGTGATTGGGAGGAGAGGTGGGAGGCAGGGCCCCTGGGTGACAGGGCTCTCGGAGTGTGTGAGGGTGACCTGGGAATGAGGTGGAAATGTGCGCGTGGCTCTGTGTGAAGCGGGGAGGCTGTGTGTAGGCTTGGAGGGACAGGTTTGGGGAAGGACAAGGCCGGAGGCTGCTGCGGGGGGTTGTCCTCCCGCCCCGCCCCACTTAAGCCACTGCGTGGTTCCGCGGCGCCTCTACCGGAGCCCTCCCGCCGGGCTGCATGGCGACGGGTGACCGCCAGGGGCCGCTGCCTCCGGTCCCCGATGCCCCCGCCCCTCTCCATTGGCCTTTGTTGCTGTCTGAGCGCCCCGTTTGACTCGTTCCCGTCCGCCCCCTGGGCCTGGCGGTCGCGCCTGCGCACTGGCAGCTGGCCGGGCGCTAGCTGGGGGAGCTGCTGCAGGCTCCGCGGCGGCGGCTGCAACGGAGGCTGCGGGGGCGGCGGCGCGAGCGGCCGGGCTTGGGGGGGTAGCCGAGCCCGGCCCGGGAGCCCAAGCAGCTAAAGTGCAGGGTACCTAGGCCCTTCACGCTGGACTCCACAGTCTCCGGGCCGCCTGACCTCCGCACGGGTATATGGGATGGAAGCGGGACCCTCGGGAGCAGGTAAGGGCCCCCGGCAGAGGGGCACGGTGCATGCTCCAAGGACTAGGGGACTCCCGCGTGAAGAGCAGGATTTCCGAGTGAGGAAAGGTTTCCTGAGTGAGGAAAGGGGCTCTTATGAGATGGGGGGCCCAGTTTGAAGGGGGCTGTGTGCAGTTCCGGGGGAAACCTTGTGAAGGGAGCTCTGAGACGGGGGCCATTTATCAAAGGAGGCTATATGCACTCCTGGAGGTGGGAAGTGCTCTGGGAGAAGGGCCTGAACGCACGTAAGGACTCTCGGAGATCCCGGGAGGCCTAGGGAGAGGCCCGGCAGGTGGCAGGGGGCGGGCCCCAGGTGTCCAGGAGAGGAGGGGGTCGACACAGATGGGCCCAGAGCTGCCGCATGCCGGGGGCGGGGGCTCAGCCGGGCTGGGCTGGGCTGATGTCTTTTGGGAGAAGGCGCCAGAGCTGGGCTGTGAGCTCCGCCCCAGCCGGGCCTGACGCAGGGGCGAGGGTCAGGGGGCAGTGGGTGGGGATCCAGCCCCGGGATTCCACCCCCCCCCCCCCCGAGTCTAGGGAGATGGAGCGGAGGCGCCGGAGCATGCGCGGAGGTGGCAGCTGGAACGGGTTGCCCGATGTGGTGGGGGCGTGGCCGCCCGAACCCCCCACCCCCAGACCCGCAGGTTGGCTTGGAAAAAGGAGCGTACTGTTGGGCTGCAGTCTCTCTTAGGTTATGCTGGCAGAGTACAAGTGGAAATGGGTCCCTTCCCCATCTTGGGGCTCTTGCACTTGGCCCTGAAAACCTTCAGTCATAATTTGCCAAGAATAGGTTGAGGGAAACTGCTAAAGTGCCTTATTCTGCCACTGGGATGAGGAAGGACTGGGATGGAAGCAATGTATTAGGTTATGGACGGGTCTTCCTTGAAGACAGGCCTTAAAAAATGTGTTGGTTACTGAGCTACCAAGGCCAGGACCAGGTTTACCTAGAAGGGGTTTTCTGCCTGGTTTGCACGTTTGCACGGTCCAACAGTGAGCAGAGTTGGGATCTTTTAATCCAAAGAAAATGACCTCTGTATTGAATGTCTCCTGAGTCGACAGCCTAATCTTTCTATACCTTAATATTTTTATGTTTGTTGTCCCCCACTGGGTATCTTTTCTTTTTCCTCTCTCTACTCCCCAGAAACTTGTCAGGGCCATGTTATTAGACCCAAGGTCGTCAAGCTAGCCTTTTGTCACAAATAAGTTGTTTGGGGTAGGGGGAAGTTTATAGCCTTCACTATGGTGTCCCAGGTGATAGCCTTAACTTCTCTTTATTTACAATCAGGAGAAAAGGCGGTAAGAATAGAGCAGAAACTGAGGCAAGGCTGCCCCAAGAAGACCAGAGTCCCTGGATGTGCTGTGTAGTGGTGGCACCTCCTGTGTCGTGTCTCTTACCCTTTTGATGGGAGGAGCAGTCTGGACCTGGGAATCCTTTAGGTCTTGTCTCACTACTTCCTTCCATTTGATCTCGGGGTGGGAATAGGATTTCCATTTGGGACAGGAATTTCATTTCTGGTTGAAGCATCTTTGTCTTTTATACCAGATCTAATCTCCTTAAGGAAATAGCTCCTGCCGACTCATTCGAGTCATCCATTCAGTGATCTATAAGTACTTAGTGACTGCTTTCCCCAGGACAAAAACAACCTTGTAAAGGCTGTGTAAGCCTTAAGGTGGAATGCAGGGAGCAACTGACTTTAGAAAACTACTTCATCCTTCCCTTAGGCCCCTTTCTCCATTCCAGGAGCTCTCCTGGTTTTCTGGTCTGGAGACTACTTGCAGCAACCCAGGGACTACAGTAGTTGAGGTCACAGAGGTCCAGATGGATTGCTGGGAGCTGGCACCCATACCAGACTGCTAATGATCTATTATGATGAATTCCTAATGGTCTCTAGAGTGATGAAAAAGTTGACTTTTTTTTGGTTCATGTTACATATTTATAGCTTCTAGGGAAGGAACTAGAGCCTGGTATCTGGAGTTGGCTGTAGCCTAATGGGGCAGGCTTTACCTCATCAAAAGGTGTAGTTGAAATTCATTCTGGAAGCTGTGAGTGGAGGGATCCCATAACTGCGTCCTTCCTAGGCTCAGACTATTTTCTTGGAGGTTTGAGGACACAGTACGTACACAAAGCAAGGCATTGTTGCTGGCTTCACTGGGCTTATGGCCAGGTGTGCCTTCTGTGCTCAGGTGTGTTACAAGCACATATACTGGACTGGGAGCTCCCAGAGGGTAGAGGTGGTGTCTGATTTATCTGTGGAACCAACCAATGTCTGGGCCCTGACACAAGTACGTCTTTATTTTTTGAATTGAATCACATTCCAGTGTGAACATAAATGGTTAAGCACATGTGTGGATATTTAATAATTTGTGTGTACTCAGTGTGTGGACAAATTCTTTTTGGAGCGATTGGCCTTTTACGCTTTGCTTACCGGACAGCTAACCCAGCCTTGAGTTTGTCTTTTGAGTGGGCTGTCTAGCTTATTGGGAGGTATGTGGGCCTCAGAACTGCAGGGAAGGAATCCCTGAGCCAGGCTTTTCAGCTCTGTTACTTTTCCTTCTCAGGGCTGGTTGAGGATGGGGGAGGGGGAGTGTCCTTTTCATAGCCCCTCCCTCCTTGCTTTTGTCTGTAGGGAAGGGCCCCGCCCCTTTCCCCCAAGGCCCAAGCTTTGTCCTCTGTGCTGGGGCCCTCATCTGCATCACAAAGTGGCCGTCTGTCCCTGTCTGGGTCTGAAGGGAAGTGTCTCCCTTTCTCAGACTAAAAGCTGGGGGCAGGGTGGGGTTAGGGGAGGAACTTTGTACTGCTGTAAGGCTTGCAGGGGAGTAGAGTGGGAGAGAGGTTCTCTCTTCCTCTTGCCTTCCCTAGTTTGGGTATGAAGGGGAGGGTGGGGGCTCCCTGTTTTTCCAAAGCCTCCTAGGAGTGGAGGGTGCCTAAGGCTAAGTCTGGTGTGTAGTCATGTTTCTGGGGAAGAGAAGGCTTTGAGGCTAGAGTGTCTATCCCATCCCCCATCATTTCTACCCAGCCCCTAGCTCTAGGGGATGTCTTTCTCCCAAGGCTCCTAACAATTATTCAGCCTGGGAGGCTAAGGAGGTGAATGGAATGTAAGAACTTGGGGAGGGAAAGGGTATCTCTTACCAGCTACTTCCACTAGGGTCATGTTTGTCCTGTGCCGGGTTTATAATTGTTTCTGAGCAGTGTGCAGGTGTTTGTGTGTTTGTGTGCTGTGTGTGCTTGTGTGTTCTTTGTGGTGTGTCTATGGATCTGTTTGTTAATTCATTTAGTATCTGTATATTGAACACCTATATGCCAGGCACTGGAGATTCAGCAGTGACCAAGGCAGATACAGTCTGTATCTTTGAAGAACTCACAATCTAGGCTGGTGAGGCGTATGTGTATGAAGGTACACTGTCCAGGTCTAAGTATGTGTTTGGATGTGTATGTCTATCTATGGCTTGTGTATAATTTCTGTTCAGCTCTTTCTGGGGTATGTGGTCAGGTACTAGTAGTTAAGCTTCCACTTCCCCAGGTAGCTGAATCCTGAAGACCTTTTCTCCCCAGGCTGGGCCGCCATTCCCGTCTGTGTTTCCCTGTCTGTGGAGTAGGGTAGGCTTGACAGGTGGTTAGAAGGAGACACAGCAGCTTAGCTCTGGAAAGCATGCCCCTCCCTTGAATGGTTCTGACCTCTTCCTGACCCCCCAGCTGAGGATATGCCCCATCCCCCCAGCCTCGCCAACTGTGAAAGCAGATCTCTGGTAATGGGAGGTTCTGGGCTGTTTTGTCCCTCTTTCCTCCCACCTGGGCTGGTCCTCTGCTGGCAAAGACAATAGTGGATGCTGACAGAGGGTTTTCTTAGTCAATTTCCTCTTTTCTTCCCTTTCCCCTCAAGCTAGAAAATAAAACCAGGGGCAGCAATCAGGCTGGTGGCAATGGAGGAGAAAGTAGTGGGAGTTGACCCTGCCCTAGCCCTTTCCCAAGGGCTGCCTCTGTCTTAAACCCCTTCTGCTACTGTCTGGGCCCTCTGTGTAGAAGGAGCTGTGGGCCTGGAAAGAATCTTGCATTCTTCTTCCCAGAACCAGTAATCTCATCTTCTCCAGCATGCTAATGTCTGCCCCTCCTTCCCAAGTCCTCTACTCTAGTTTACTCTTGCCTCAGTCTCCTACATTTAGCCTGTCTTCATTCCCTAGCTTTTTCTTCTTTTGAACTTCTTCTTCATTGTCTCCCCACTTGCAGCCTTGCTTCTTGCCCAGGCTCTCAACTCTAAACTATTTTGTCTCAGCCCCTAACTCCAGCCTTTCCTCCTTCCCAGTTCAAGCATTTTTGGGCTGTGACCTCCAGTTCCAGCCTCTTCACCAGCTCCGTGTTTCAGCCTCTCTCCTTTCCTTAGTCTCCAAAATCTATCCTTTTAGCCTTTTCTCCTTTTCTGCTCCATCCTCAGCCATTCGGTTGCCTTAATCTTTTCTCAGACACTGCCCTCTTCCTTGCGCGCCCTCCCCCCATACCCCCGCCCCAGCACTTGGCCTTCTTTA
Source organism: Balaenoptera physalus (assembly GCF_965194825.1). NCBI lineage: Eukaryota > Metazoa > Chordata > Mammalia > Artiodactyla > Balaenopteridae > Balaenoptera > Balaenoptera physalus. Next base: position 167,502,450 of record NC_138882.1, on the reverse strand, counting down.
GGTCTTCCTCCTGCCTGCAGTGCAGAGAAGCATTAAGATGATACTATTTTGTGTTCAGGATGGTGATGAGTGAAGTGAGCATCTGGCTGACAGATAACAGGGCTTTCTTGGTCTGCTAGATACCTGATGGAGTCTTCATCTAGTAGAGGGAAGAAAGAGTTTTGTTACTAGAGCCAGATTTAGCCAGTCTACTTAACATGTAATAGGAAGTTATTACATACTCATTTGATGAATTTAAGATAGACAACAAGGGTAATTTTCCTAACTGGAAAGAGTTTTTAAAAAATGAGCCTGGGTTGTTTCAGCCAGTGGAAGCCCTCAGTTGGGTTGGGTAGGCAGGAAAGAGGCTTTTCCTACACTTTGCTGCTCCTGTTCTAGGAGGCCTTGTGCCTTCTCTGATCAGAGTGGTGAGGAGATTACCAGACTCTACCCTCACCAGCCTCTCTGTCTTGTAGCTGCAGGCGCCTACCTGCCCCCCCTGCAGCAGGTGTTCCAGGCACCTCGCCGGCCTGGCATTGGCACCGTGGGGAAACCGATCAAGCTCCTGGCCAACTACTTTGAAGTGGACATCCCTAAGATTGACGTCTACCACTACGAGGTGGATATCAAGCCGGATAAGTGTCCTCGCAGAGTCAACCGGTAAGTAATGCACGTTTAAGCCACTAAGTCCAGTAGTCCTTATTTTCCTGAGTCTCACAGCCTTAAAAGAGAATCCAGAGGGGTAAAAGAAAAACTAGTAGAGGGTGATATCACCAAATTCAAGAAAGTTCTTGAGGAAGAGGTTCTAAGTAAGGTAAATGTTGAAAAATATCACTGTATTTGGCTATTAGGAGACAATTGGTACCTTTTGCCACAGTAGTTTCAGTAGAGAAGTTGGGCTAGTAAATCTAACAGTGAGTTAAGGAATAAATGGAAGGTAATGTTGTAGGGATAGTGAGAACAGATAGCTTTTTTCTAGATAGCTTGATAGTGAAGCATGGGGAGAGAGGGAATATGTTGGCTAGAGAAGATTATAAGGGGTCAAGTATAGTGCCTACTGCATTTCATTATTTGTTGAAATGAATAAATGAAATGTTTTTAAGAATGAGACATGGGTATGTTTATAAACCGAGAAGGAACTAGTGCAGGAGAGGTTAAAGATACAAGACAGAGAGGAGAGGAATGAGTGGGGGGATGTCCTTGCTGAGGCAGGAGGACATATATATATATGCACAATGTAAAAAAAAATTTTAATATTACAGGAAGAATAGCAATGAAAAATGTCTCGTATTACCTTGGCCTCCTGTCTCCTAGTCCCTTTCCCCAGATGCATTCATTATTACCATTCTTGAGTACACGTCCAGATATTTTTCTATACATATGCAAGCATATATGTTTATAGAACATTTTTAAAGCACACAGAATACAGAATCTTATGTACACTGCTCTGCACCTTGTTTTTTTCCACTGAACAATATAATTTGGAAAGTAATACATATCAGTACCTACATATCTGTCTCATTCTTTTGCATAGCTTCATAGATATTCCATTGAATGGATATATTGTAACCTATTTAATGAATCTATTCAGGAACACTTAGGTTGAGTCTAAACTTTTGCTACAAAAATGAAACTGTGTAGAATATTAATATAGATACATTTTTGCACTCAAATACAAGTGTATCTGTAGGATAAGTTCCTAGGCTGGAATTGCTGGCATAATACATTTAAAATTTTTGAGATGTTGCCAGTTTTTTTTAAGGTAAGTTGTACCAATTTATACTCCCATGAGTAAGGTAGCCCCCCATATCTGCACCAATTCAGTATATTGGATTTTTTAATTGTTGGCATTCTGATAAGTAGAGAATTATATCTTGGTCTAATTTTAAATTGTATTTCTCTACTGAGTGAAGTTGAACATATTTTCAGATGTTTAAAAATTATATATGGAAGGGATATTTCAAGTGTGAGAGGAAAGAAAGAGGAAAAGAGGCAAGTGTATATAAATGTATTTGTTTATATGTCTGGGAACTTGAGGGTGGCCTTACCTTCTATGTTCTACTCTTGTCAAAATTATTAAAGATGTTTTTTGATCTGAGGTAGGAATGGATTCTGTCGTTAGAGGGGTAGTGGAGAAGCTTTGACACAATCTGTGAGGATGGAAGTGATCAGAGATATGAAAAAGATTGCTGGGCAGCACTGAGGCCTAATTGGCATTAAAACCATATGTTTACAGTTGCTTCCAGTGTATAGTTTGAGTCTTTTTATCCAGTAGTATTCAAGAGATTTGGTTTAGAAAGCGAAGAGTTCAGATAGCTGGATGGACTGGGATTTTTTTTTTTTTTTAATTTATTAATTAATTTATTTATTTATTTATGGCTGTGTTGGGTCTTCGTTTCTGTGCGAGGGCTTTCTCTAGTTGTGGCAAGCAGGGGCCACTCTTCATCGCGGTGCGCGGGCCTCTCACTATCGCGGCCTCTCCTGTCGCAGAGCACAGGCTCCAGACGCGCAGGCTCAGTAATTGTGGCTCACGGGCCTAGTTGCTCCGTGGCATGTGGGATCTTCCCAGACCAGGGCTCGAACCCGTGTACCCTGCATTGGCAGGCAGATTCTCAACCACTGCGCCACCAGGGAAGCCCATGGACTGGGATTTTGAAGGCTAGTTGGATACTCTGGAATCTAAGTAGCAGAGGACAGGAAGTGAAATCAAGAAAGAGACAATAATGGAGAGAAAACAGGGTGGTAGAACTAAGGACTTTGGAGAGATGGAAGAGATGAGGTTCGTCTTCCACACTTTATTCCTATTCCAATTCAGGTCTCTTCCCCATCTACCTTTCTTGATTATCAGCTTGGGGATTGGAGCAGCCTAGATTTTGTTCCTAATTCTGGACAGACCCTGAGATTAAGCCCTTCTCCCCTCAGCCTCCCCCTCTGCTCAGAAGGCACTCACAACCACTCTTTTAGGTCCTTCGGAGCCTTGGTGATCCGAGGACCAAAAATATCACCTGGGAGCGTGTTAGAAACGTAGAATTTCAGACTTTGCTCTAAATCTGCTGAATCAGAACCTGCATTTTAGATCTCTAGGTGATTCATATGAATGTTGAAGCTTGAGAAGCACTGCTATAGAGTAGAGATTAGTAGCTGGTAGGACAGAATATAGTAGATGGGACATTGCCTGGACTTTAAATTACTTCCAAGAGCTTGAAGTGGTAGTCTTTCAGCTTCCACTGGCCTTTCCCATTCCCCACAGGGAAGTGGTGGAATACATGGTCCAGCATTTCAAGCCTCAGATCTTTGGTGATCGCAAGCCCGTGTATGATGGAAAGAAGAACATTTACACTGTCACAGCACTGCCCATTGGCAATGAACGGGTAAGGTTGGGAGTCACGTTGGACCTGTGTCAGGGGTCTGGGGAGGGACAGAACTCAACTAAGCCTGTTTGGAGTCTGGCAGTCCAGAGATCCCTTTCATCTTTTGTGCTGAGAAAGTGTGTTTTAGGGTGAGGGATGGGTAGGTGCTGATGTTTATTTAGCCTCCTGTATGTCTGTCCCTGTCCAAACAGACTGAGATTAGACTTAAAATAGACCTAAGGGACTTCCTACTAAGTGTGGTTGAGAGGGACAGATACACTGAGCCAAGGTGGCTGGAGACTAAGGGGCTGGATTTACTCTGAAGTTTTCATTGTGAGTCCCTATCAGCTTAAGAAGCAGATTCTTGGGAAATCTATGGGGTGAAGGATAATAGGGTCAAGGCAAGGAATATCGGACTGTGGGACAGCATCAGCAATCTTTCACCCCTTTCTCTTTCCTGAAGGTTGACTTCGAGGTGACAATCCCTGGGGAAGGGAAGGATCGAATCTTCAAGGTCTCCATCAAGTGGCTAGCCATTGTGAGCTGGCGCATGCTGCATGAGGCCTTGGTTAGTGGCCAGATCCCCGTTCCCCTGGAGTCTGTGCAAGCCCTGGATGTGGCCATGAGGCACCTGGCATCCATGAGGTACTGGGTGTAGTTAGTATCTGGGCTACAAGTGGTGGCAGAAGTGCTGTGGGAGGAGGAGGGGAATGAGCATATATTAAGGTCCCTCCGTGTGCCTTTCAAATAAAAAATTCTTTGAAGCCCTACCATATACCAGGCAAGTGTGCATATACATTTAGATGGTTTAAAACTTTGGCCCTGTCCCTTTTAGATATCTTTGGACCTCACCCCATCTGTCCCTGCAGGGCAGTAAAAGGGGAGAGACTTGCACAAGGTCAGTCACACAACTAGTAAAGGATCAGAGCTGGAATTAAAGCCCTGGTGTCCTGCCTTCCAGGCCAGGGCTCCTCCGTGCCCAGGATGCCTCACAGGGTGGGGGCCTGTGCCCGAGGGACCAGTTCTCTGCCTGTCCCTGCCAGGTACACCCCTGTGGGCCGCTCCTTCTTCTCACCGCCTGAGGGCTACTACCACCCGCTGGGGGGTGGGCGCGAGGTCTGGTTCGGCTTTCACCAGTCTGTGCGCCCTGCCATGTGGAAGATGATGCTCAACATTGATGGTGAGTGGGGAGAGCTATGGAGCCAGGGGCACCCTGAGTCCAGTGACCACACTCCCAGCCTCATCCCTCCCAGCTCTGTAACCACACTCCTAGTCTAATCCCTACAGCCCTGGGACCCCTCCCCCATCCCAATACCCTATAAAGAAGAGGGTGTAAAGAGCAGTGCTTCTGTTTATTCTGGAAGACAGAACCTGAGCTGAGCTGTACCTACCATGTCCCCACAGTCTCAGCCACTGCCTTCTACAAGGCGCAGCCAGTGATTGAGTTCATGTGTGAGGTGCTGGACATCAGGAACATAGATGAGCAGCCCAAGCCCCTCACGGACTCTCAGCGTGTGCGCTTCACCAAGGAGATCAAGGGTGAGGACCCAACCAGGCGGGGAGGGGAATCAGTGCTACTTTCTCTTTAGTCCTAAAAGGAAATCCCCTTGGGATATATTCAGGGGAGAGGCCAAGCCTGGGCACATGAGCAACCTTTTCGAACCCTGACAAGCAGTGTGTGTATCCCAGGCCTGAAGGTGGAAGTGACCCACTGTGGACAGATGAAGAGGAAATACCGCGTGTGTAATGTTACCCGCCGCCCTGCCAGCCATCAGACGTAAGTTGACAAGGCTGCTAAGCCATACTGTTGGTGGAAGAGGGCCGATATTTCAACATACTCTGTTCACTTTCTCTGCACCCACACCTGGCCCTGAGGATGAGCCCTGTTTTTGAAGAAAAGCTGTGGGAATTTGGCATCCCTCCCCTAACCTTCCCAGATCCATTGATACTCTCCTTACCATTTTTACCTTCTTGGTCTCCACCTTTCCTTCTTGGGCGTTTACTAGAGAGCAGGTGTCTTTCTCTGGCTTCTTTCTCAGTTCTATAAATGTTAGAATCTCTCTCAACTTATTCTTCCTCCTGAAAAAGAAAGTTGAGATCCTGGGCTAGACCCTTGGGAAAGTTGTCACTGATTCCATCTATCTTCTTCACCTCAGACTGTGCTGGACTATGAGTGCCTACTGTGTGTCAGGCTTCATGTACAACACTAGAAATACAGATGAGTCAGATATGATCTGACCATTGTGGAACTTGCCTTTCAAATCTTTGGCTTCACTCTTGGAGCCCTGTGTTTCCTCTGCTTTCCCATGAGTGGTGGGAGTGCTCAAAGAGGTTGGATAGGGATGAAGTCAAGTCTGGCGCTTCCCATGGTTGTAGGTCTAGAAAGGTGTTACTGATTGCTGGGCTATGACACCTCTTTCCCTTCCCCCAAACAGGTTTCCCTTGCAGCTGGAGAGTGGACAGACTGTGGAGTGCACAGTGGCACAGTATTTCAAGCAGAAATATAACCTTCAGCTCAAGTATCCCCACCTGCCCTGCCTGCAAGTTGGCCAGGAACAAAAGCATACCTACCTGCCCCTAGAGGTGAGACTGCCAAGTAATGGCCTGGCTGGGGAACAAGCATGGTACCTGCACACTGATCATCAGAGGTCTGTTCTTCCATTTGTAGTCTCTCATCATTTTTAGGTTTGGAAAATTGATGTTCTGAGAGGTTATTCTGTGAAATGTAGGCCTCATTCTTTTTTTTTTTTTTTTAATACATGTATCCACTTATTTATTTATTTATTTATGGCTGTGTTGGGTCTTCGTTTCTGTGCAAGGGCCTTCTCTAGTTGCGGCAAGCGGGGGCCACTCCTCATCGCGGTGCACGGGCCTCTCACTATCGCGGCCTCTCTTGTTGCGGAGCACAGGCTCCAGACACGCAGGCTCAGTAATTGTGGCCCACGGGCCTAGTCACTCCCCTGCATTGGCAGGCAGACTCTCAACCACTGCGCCACCAGGGAAGCCCCAGGCCTCATTCTTAACTGCTGAGTTCTTTACTTATCCCGCATCCTGCTCTCATATTCTTTCAGGACTGCCAGGCAGAGGCGAAAGCTGTATTTACTGTTTAATAAGTAATTAGTTCATTCAGGACAGAGATTTCAGATACCTACACTCATGTCCTCTTAATTTGTCTTTCCCTGTCTGGAGCTGGGGGTCTAAATGACCTAAAGATACAAGTATACTTTATTTTACAGAAAATGGACATGAACGTTACCTGTAACGTGAATCCTATATCCCCAGTGATCAATGTGTTCCTTTTTTTAAAAAAAATTAATGAATTTATTTATGTTTGGCTGCATTGGGTCTTCGTTGCTGTGTGCGGGCTTTCTCTAGTTGTGGCGAGCGGGGGCTACTCTTCGTTGCAGTGCGCGGGCTTCTCATTGCGGTGGCTTCTCTTCCTGAGGAGCACAGGCTCTAGGTGCGCGGGCTCAGTAGTTGTGGCTCAAGGACTCAGTAGTGGCTCAAGGGCTCTAGAGTGCAGGCTCAGTAGTTGTGGCGCATGGGCTTAGTTGCTCCGTGGCATGTGGGATCTTCCCAGACCAGGGATCGAACCCGTGTCCCCTGCATTGGCAGGCATTGGATTCTTAACCACTGCGCCACGAGGGAAACCCAATGTGTTCCTTTTGAAAAAGTTTTTGCTCCAAGATTTGTCATATTTTTATGCTTCAGCAGACCTTTGAAATTCTGCAATTAAAGAATAGTAATGCTCTGAAGTCATTTGCATTAAGTCATAGAATGCAAATGGAGAACCACTGGGCTGTATTTGGTTTTCTATACACTAGCCAAAATGTCTAATGAGAAACTATCTCTGACTGCTTCATTGTCTAGTCCAGTGCTGCTCAAAGTGTGGTCAGTGGACCAAGAGCATAGGTATTACCTGAGAGCTTATTTGAAATGCAGAATCTCAGGTTCCACCTAGACCTACTGAATCAGTATCTCTTTTAGCAGAATCTAAAGAGGATTCATATGAACATTTAAGTTGGAAAAGCACTAGCCTAGATTACCATCTTACTCTGTTCTAGCAGCAGGAGTCAGATAGCTGGGACCAAAACTTAAGCCTTCTGTGAGCTTTTGGGATTTCAGAACTAACCAGAGGAAATTAGGCTGAAGGGAGAAGAGATTCCAAAGCGCAAGAACTCTGACTTAGTAATAGCTGCTGATGCACAGAAAGTGGGATGAAGACAATATGTTCTCTGAGATGTAAACAGAAGTCTTTAACGGCAATTACAGCTAAGTAGATAGGCTTTGGGTAATATCTACTGCAAGCTGAGATTTGTTAGCAAATTGACATTACTTCTGTTTAAACAATAGTTTCCAAGGTGAATAACTTATGTATTTTGATTTTTACTGTTGCTTGTTTATTTAACAAATATTTATTGAACTTCTACTATATGAGTCATACACTCTTAGGTGTGGGGAAAGCAGAGATTAACAAGACAGATAAGGTCCCTGCTGTCATGGAGCTTATAATCTAGAAGGGGGAGATAGATAGTAAATTGATAAATAAGATAGTTTCAGTTGGTGGTAAGTGCTATAAGAATAATAAAACAGGTTAAGGGGATAGTCATAAGTGTGGAGCGGGTTGGAGATTCACTTTAGTTATTGTGGTCAGGGAAGGCTTCTTTTTTTTTTTTTTCTTTTTGGCCACACTGACGGCATGTGGAACTTCCCCAACCAGGAATCGAACCTGTGCGAGTGCGGAATCTTAATCACTGGACCACCAGGGAAGGCTTCTTTTAGGAGACATTAGAGCTGAGTCCCAAATTATGAGATAGAACCAACCTCTTACAACCTGAAGGAAGAGCCTTCCAGGCAAGAGTTTAATAGCGAGTACAAAGACTCTAAAGCAGCAGGGAGCTTGGATCTTCTTAGAGAGACAGAAGGCTTAGTGGCTGGTATGTAGTATATGAGGGGAGAAGTAGTAGGAGATGATTTTGGAGAGAGGTACAGGGTCAAATCACATAGGCTATTGTAGGTGATAGTTTTTTTTTAGAATTGCTTTATTGAGATATAATTCACGTTCCATAAAATTCACCCTCTTAAAATATACAATTCAGTGGGTTTTAGTTAATTCACAGAGTTGCACAACCATTACTGTTGTCTGATTCTAAAACATTTTCATCGCCCCCAGAAGAAAGCCCATACCCATTAACAGTCACTTACCATTCCCTCTGCCCTCCTCACCAGCCCCTACTAACCACTGATCTACTTCTGTCTCTGTGGATTTGCCTATTCTGGACATTTCATATAAATGGAATTATATAATATATGGCCTTTTTTTAAGTGGCCTATTTCACTTAACGTAATGTCTTCAGGGTTCATCTATATTGTAGCATACGTCAGAATTCCCTTCCTTTTTAAGGCTGAATAATATTTCCATGTATGTATATACCGCATTTTGTTTATCTATTCATTCATTGATGGACACTTGGGTTTCTTTCACCTTCTAGCTATTATGAATAATGCTGCTATGAATATAGGCTTACAAATATTTGTTCTAGTCCCTGCTTTCATTTCTTTTGAGTACATACCCAGAAGTGGAATTACTGGATCATATGGTAATTCTGTGTTTAATTTTTTGAGGAATCACTATACTGTTTTCCACAGCATCTGTACCATTTTACATTCCCACCAGCAATGCACAAGGGGTCCAATTTCTCTACATCCCTGCTTTAGTCTTTTTCCCAGAGTTGATTCTGTAGTTGAAATTATCCGTAAAGAGTTCTACAACTTTAAGTTACCTTCAAGGGAGCAACCTCACAAATTTTAACAATTCTGGATTTTCATTAAGGGAATTGACTAATTCTTTGAGGTACAGAGTTTAAGCGCAGGTGACCTTGTCCTGGTTTTCCCTACCATTGTTCAGCATGAACTCTGGAAATTAGGCAGAGAAGCAGTACTTAGTTTATTGGCCCTATGGGAACAAGTTTTACATTTAATTTCATCTAAATCCTCACAACAGCTTCAAGAGACAGCTAGTGCTTTTTCCGGTGGCTAAAATTAAAGAAGCAGAGTCTTAGAGTGGTTAAGAGTCCTGCCCAAGGTAGCATCTTCTAGAATTGGCAAAGCTGGACTTCAAACTCAAGTGTTCTTGAATTCTCTCTACTTTGCCAAAAGGCTTCCTGTTCACTGCTTCCTGAATATAGTATATTGGGCAGTGGAAGTCTTACATATCACTAGAAAGTCTTTTCTGATCTCCATTGTGTTCTCTGGGGCCCAATACAGAGGAACCATGTGGCAGGATGTTCCTCACATCAACAGAGCACACTGGCAGTCAACAGACAGTGATTTCTATAGTCCAAGGGCTCAGTGATCATCTGTAGGCTCGGGCTCAAGAGTTAAGAGTCACTGCTAGTTCTCCTGATGTGTTGCAGTGTGGAACGACTGACTGCCTGCTACCATTGGAGAGCTGTCAACTACCTAGGCATCCAGTTTGTGTGTATTGTGTTTTTTAGTATTCAGAAGAGCTCTAGACTGGGTCCTTTGGTAAATAATAATTTATGCTACAACTTACTGAGTGTTTACTATGTTCAGAACTGTACTTGGTTCTTTAAGTTCTTTATTTAATTTAGTCTCCAGACAGTCCTAGGAGATTGTTACTGTTCTCCCTATTTAGTATATGAGCCCTGAGCCCAGATCTGCCTCTGGATCCTAAGCTCTTAATCACAAAGTGGCTGTATTACCTTTTGTATTGCACGTAGATATTTTCTAACTTACCTGTCTATGAACAAGGGATTTTCTAGTCCGTTTCCCAGGACTGACAGCCAAGTCCTCTTCCCTTACTATGGGGCTCCGGGTATAGGGTGGACTATACTCAAGCCAGCGGTACCTATTCTTGTTTCCTTAGGTCTGTAACATTGTGGCTGGGCAGCGCTGCATTAAGAAGCTGACTGACAACCAGACTTCAACCATGATAAAGGCTACAGCTAGATCGGCCCCAGACAGACAAGAGGAGATCAGCCGCCTGGTCAGTGAGGATGCAGAGAAACGTATGCTTGGTTGCTCAGTCATGGGAGTCCCTGGTAGCATAGATGCCTTTCTGCCCTGGCAGGACCCTTAGGAAAACAAAAGTCTGGATTTGTTACCTGGGACTCCATAGGACTGCTCTTGCTTCTTGACCCTGTAGCTACTTTGTTTCCTATCTCTTTTTCTCTCCTGTATTACTTCCCTATGTTATCCATTCCCACTTACCTCATTTTCCACTTCCCCCCAACCCCATTTTTAGGGCTATTTCTTGCCAGCCTCAGCTGTTCTTCAGGACTTTCTGCTTGGGACCTGGAGGGTGAGCAGTATTGCCAAGCTACTGCTCTCCTGAGATCGCCTTCTTCTGTCTTACAGATGAAGAATGCCAGCTACAACCTAGATCCCTACATCCAGGAATTTGGGATCAAGGTGAAGGATGACATGACGGAGGTGACAGGGCGAGTGCTGCCGGCGCCCATCTTGCAGTACGGCGGCCGGGTGAGCAGGGTCAGGGCCAGACAACATCTCTGGGACATGTGGGGGGAGGTTGGGTTGTATAGCCAGTGGCTTTTGCTCCCCTACCCACCTGGGTCTACTGAGGCTCACCTGGACGCCCCCTTTGCCTATCCCCAGAACCGGGCCATTGCCACACCCAATCAGGGTGTCTGGGACATGCGGGGGAAACAGTTCTACAATGGGATTGAGATCAAAGTTTGGGCCATTGCCTGCTTCGCACCCCAAAAACAGTGTCGAGAAGAAGTGCTCAAGTAAGGAGGTTGGGTGTATGGATGGAAGGGTGGGAAGGACCCTAGAGCTGCCTAACTTCCTCTGCTCCCAAGGGGCCACGATTTGATCTGTAGTCTGTTCTTTCTGAGTCTTGACTCTCCCCCCACTGTGCTGTCTGGCTCACACTTCTGCCTGCTTCTTTTCTGTCCATCTGTGGTCAGGAGTCTTGATAAGGAGCCATATCTGTGTCAGAGATGATGATTTCAGGACATGAATCTCCTAAGGGAGACCTGAATTATTTTATTGTTACAATTATTAACATGGGTGGTAAACAGTAGTAGTGATGACTATAATGTTTGTGCCAACATTATACCTAATTTTATGTTCTCTTATTTCATCTTCACAGTGAGTAGGTGGTCGTATTTCCATTTTCAGGAGACTGAGGCTCAAAGAGGTTAAGTAACTTGTACAAGGTTTGCATTATCAAGAAAGTGTCAGATTGGGATCAAATCAGTTCAGAGGTTTCAAAGCTTATATTCCTAATTGGAAATAAAAGTTCAACTGGTATTCTGTGCACAGAATTTGTTCAGTCGGGTCCAAGTGACCTGAATTAGGTGAACATGAATTGTAAGGACCTCTGAGCCACCTGTGGCTGAGTGGCTGGGAGTAGATGACAGCAATGAAGAAAGTGATATAGCCAAATGGTTTAAAGGAACAGGTTAGGGGAGTAATGGTCTTGAATGAGTGAATAAGTAAGTGAAGAAGTCACCAACCCTTCCCCTGCAGTCTTCTTTTTTTAAAACAGCTTTATTGAGATATTTTTCAAATACCACAAAAGTTACACATTTAAAGTGTACAGTTCAGTGTTCCTGCAGTCTTTTGAAGTGGTAGCTTTTTTTTCTCTGGATCTGGAGTAAGGTCAGTGCACTCTGGGGCTGAGAAAGAATCAGTGGAGCTGACCACTTCGGGCAGTGATAAGAATTAGTAGAGATGTGTGCCCTGGTGGGTTCAGCTGGCCTTGGGATTTTCATAAGAATTAGTTACAGCAGCCCCTGATGAATATGGAGACTCTGGCCCTCCTCCCCTCACAGATACATAACTACTTCCACACAATTATAGTTTCTCTTAAATATGTTCCTCTTGTCTCCTTTCCTGGGTTCTTGGGATTTTAGCCCCATGTAGGCCAGGCTGCTCTTAGCCTTGGCCAGGCTTTGGAGGGCTGGTCCTTAACCAATATTAGAAAGGCTCTCAGCTCTGTGCCTTTGTGTCACATTGTTGGTAGCTCCACTCTTGGTGTGTTTCTCTCTCATTCCCGTGTCCTTCCTCTGTCCCATTCTTTTGAGAAGCAATTTGTTCTGGATATTTTGTGGTACAGAAACTGATAAACCTAGAATCTCAGAGTTGGAAGGAGTCAGTTCATCAGACAACCCCTTCTTGCAATGATCCCTAGATTCAGGGAGTAAAAATGTGACTTGTACACCTGGGTCAGGGTACCCAGTTGCATGTATGGTTCTGGGCTAAAGATTAAGATTTGAGAGTTTACGGCTGTGGCAGTGGATGAGATTGTCCAGGGAGAATGTGCGTAGTGAACAGAGGCTGAAAATAGAACCCAGAGAAACTAGAAAGGAAATAGAACAAAGTTCCTACATGTGTATGAGGGAATGGGATCCAAAGCACAGAAAAAAACCATCCTTTCCACTGAGACAAAAGGGGAAGAGATGAGGTGGAGAAATTGGTAATTGGGGAGGTATAAGGGAGTCCTAGGGTCAACCCTCAGAATTTTCTTCTGGCTAAAGAAGCCCTGTTACCTCAGCTGTATCACTTTTAGGACAGGATTTTAAGACTATCTCCATCCTAGAGTTCTCTAAACACTTTGTGGCCCCCAGCACTGGACATAATATCCCAAGTGTGATCTGGTAATAGAAGATAGAGAAAACCACTTTCCTTGAAGTAGAGACCCACTTACTGATGGAATCTGGTAACACATTGGCTTTTTTAATAGCTATACTGTAGTTGTATACAAAGCAGAGAAATGGAAGAAACACTGTTAGTTGTCCATCAGAGCCCTGGCTCTTATTTACATGAAATAATAGGTTATATTTTTTATTCTAATGTTTATTTGAAAAAAATTTTTTAAATAGAATAATATGGAAAACATCCATGTGTCCATCATCCAGAATATTGTCATATTTATTTTATCCTTTTTAAAAAGTAAATAAAATATTAAAGATAAATTTGACATTCCTTTATATCCTCCATTCTAGTCCCGTTCCTCCTTTCTGATGCAGTCACTGTCATGAATTATAACCTTCCTACCCAATTTATGTATTTTATATACCTATATGTATATAAGTGATTTAAAATTTTATACAACAGTGTTGTACTGTATTAATCTTACGTTTGTTTTTTCTTTGTAACTAAATAAGTAAAAAATTTATTTCCTCACTGTATAGGCTTTTGAATCCATCTTATTGATATTTATATGCTATATAATAACATCCCCTAAACAATTGCTTTTATTCTCTATTTGTACATTGTTGCTTTTAATCTAAATGCAGGACTTTCACAAATTGAATTTCCTGCTGCTCCTTTCAGTCTGTCATTATATTTATGTGGCTCGATTTTCTTTTTTTAATCTATTGCATGTGAACCCTCTCTTCCAGCTTTGTCTTCCTTTCCTAGGGTAAAGCTCTAAAGCCAAAAGAAAGAAGCTTGTTTAATTATTTGCTCTCAGGCTTCAAAGAACCAGTAGGGGAGGAGGGAGCTCATTTTTCTCTGAACATCTCCTGTGCTCTGATCACTGTTGGAACCTTATTTATTTTAATTTGAGCCAAGAGGCCCTCCTCTTGGGCATCTTCCTATTGCTGTAGACTTAAAACATAGGAACCAGCTGCTTGAATGGGACAACATGGGGGGACTTTGAGAATTCCCACAGGTCCCTTCTCTGGGCTCCCTCAGCTCTCTGCTTGTACCATTGAACACTTAGCAAGCTCTATCTTGTCCTATCCAACTGTAAATGTGCTTTTTACACTAGATGTGATGATGTCTCATTCATCTTAGAATCTGTCAGTGCCTGTCATAGTGCTAGACCCCTAAGATGGAGGCATTTGGTTAGAGGTATTAAAGTGGGACTTACCTGCCTCCTGTCATGACCATACTTGTGCTGCAGGAACTTCACAGACCAGCTGCGGAAGATTTCCAAGGATGCAGGGATGCCCATCCAGGGCCAGCCTTGCTTCTGCAAATACGCGCAGGGGGCAGACAGCGTGGAGCCCATGTTCCGGCATCTCAAGAACACCTACTCAGGGCTGCAGCTCATTATCGTCATCCTGCCAGGGAAGACGCCAGTGTATGGTACAGTTCTGTTGGGACAGTGATTACGATAATAGGACTCTTCTCAGGGTAGCTCCCTGGAAGATCCTAGGGCCGACTCAGTGTGGATTCTTGGCTCTAGCCAGAGCTGTTCCTTAGTGTCAGTGCTCTTCTTAGAGGAGAAATATTAGCCTATATGAGCCAGTTAGTCATCTCTGGTCCTGTTTACCTGCTCACAGTCCCTCCCAGTGACATTTACTGGGGTCCTCTGTGTGCTGGTGTGCATGCCAGGCTAAGCTGAGCCGGGTACAGAGATGGCTCAGTCCAGATTCCTATTCTTAGGAGTGCATTGTCTGTCAGGACATAGGGCAGCACACCCAAGCAGAATTTGTGGTGGTTCTGTTGGTGTTCCACTGCTGGGAATGATGTAGACTTTTTGAGAAGCTTTCCCTCTCTTTTCCTCTCTTTTCAGAATGAGAATGACTATATACATCTCTGACTCAGTGCTTTTCTCTTACTCTTTTTTTTCCTTCTCCACCTCTCCTCTTCAAAGGAAGAGGTGTCTCTCCTTTTATCTTACTCAGCCCACGTGTGCTCTTGTTTCTATTCCATCCTTTTACCTTTGGGACCCTTGAACCCTCAAACATCTTTAGATTCCCCACGCTAGAGCACATTACCACAGTCATGCCATCTCCTTTAGCTTTTTTCTTCCTATTTTCTTGTTTTTCTTCATCAGCGTTTTTAAATGAGTTCTCTACATTTTCTACCCCCACTTCCTCACCAGCCACTTACTCCTTAGCCTTTTTCATTTATTTTACCTCTGCCATTCTCCTAAACCTCCTCTGCAGAGGGTCACCAATGACATTTCTCCTCTTGACTTCTTGATATTTTCTCCTGTCTCTCCTTAATTGTTTTTGTCATTACCAGGAATGCCTGGCATTTTCCAGATTTCTGTACTCTGCCCTCTCTGCCTTTTCATTCTAGTGAAATTCTCATCCGTTTCAGTTGTTTCAGTCATCAACTATCGTTACTGTATGGTTTTTTTTTTTTTTTTTTTTCCGGAGGGAATTTATTTATTTATATTTTTTGGCTGTGTTGGGTCTTCGTTTCTGTGCAAGGGCTTTCTCTAGTTGCGGCAAGCGGGGACCACTCTTCATCGCGGTGCGCGGGCCTCTCACTATCGCAGCCTCTCTTGTTTCGGAGCACAGGCTCCAGACGCGCAGGCTCAGTAGTTGGGGCTCACGGGCCCAGTTGCTCCGCGGCATGTGGGATCTTCCCAGACCAGGGCTCGAACCCGTGTCCCCTGCATTGGCAGGCAGATTCTCAACCACTGCGCCACCAGGGAAGCCCACTGTATGTTATATTGTATTATTAAAATCTTGTTTCCACCCTTGACCTCTCTGCAGTTCCGATCTCTCCCTTTGACCTATCTCCCTTCCACAACAGTTTATTGATCACCTACTGTGTGTGAAAAGAAACACTACTAGATCCTGAATACATTGGTGGATAAAGCAGATGTGCTCTCTGCTCTTACAAAGTGTTTTGGTGAACGATCTCTTTAGTAGCTTGTCTCCTCTGTCTACTAGTAAGCCCTTCTCTTTACTTTTCTCTTCTGTGTTGGCATCACAATTGCTTCTGGGTACCTTCATCCAGACTTTGGGGACAGTCTGTCTTCTCTTTGCCTCACCTCTAATGCTCTTTTTTACAGTATTAAGATGTATTCCCTGCTCTCCACCCACTCTTCTCAATTTAGTTCTAACATTTCTTCTTAAATCTTTCTTGTATAGGTTACTGGATGAGACTTTTTGTGATTGTACTCTGAAAGAAAAAAAAAAAACCTTCATTAGCCCCCATTCACAGAATAAAAGTTTTTTAGGGCCCTGATCTTAGTTTAACCTTTTCAGCTTCATGTACTGTTCCCTTTGCCACACATATCAGAAAGATCACTTGTTCTGGAATTAGACAGAACTGAATTTTAATCCTGGCTATGCCAGTTTACTGTCTTAGGCAAATTACCTAACCTTTCTCAGCCTCGTTAATTAATTATATAAAAGACAGCATCTAACACAGTGCCTGTGACATAGTAGGTGCTCTAAATGCTCATTCCTTGTCTCTGCTGTCTAGTCTCTGGTTTTGCTTACATCATTTGCCTTTGCCTAGAATATCTAAGTACTCTTTTTATCCCCCATCTTGCCCTTAAAATTCTCTCTATCCTTCAAGTCCTAGTTTAAATGTACTTATTCCTGGAAGCTTTCTCTCGTCATCCTACCTACAGGATTAACTCATCTCTTTTTGGATTCCTCTAGAAATTGTATCAGGCTGCTGATCAGTTACGGTCTTGCTTGATATTGTTTTGAGCATGGAGTGGATCTGATTCTGCTCTGAAACCTTCTTCCCTCTGCACATATATACCCAAGGTAGAACCTTCCACTCACATGATACTCAATACTTATAGAAGTTGGTTGACCTCCAATCCATGTCTCTCTCGGGCCATAAATTGATGTCCCTTGTGATTGATAAAGTGGAGTGTCTTTTTATATTTCTTTTGGCTGTTTCACTTGCCTCTTTGGAGAAGTGCCTGCTCAAGTCTTTTCTTTTTTTATTGGCTTCACTACCTTTTTCTTAATGATTTATCGGATGCTTTTTAGGAGAACTGCCTTGAATAATTATCCAGGTTTCTGGTTTCCTCCATAAAGGGAGAATCCAGTGTTTCTGGCCTGCATGTGGAGTATAGTGCGGCATGCTTGGAGAAGTCAGTGCTTACTCAGAAAATTTTCCCTTCCCTGGGCTCAGTCATGTTATACCTCTCTCCAGTCTCATACCTTGATTAGGACCTTGGGTTTCTTCCACTTACATGCTGTTCTTTGATTATATTGAATACCACTTAGGTAATGGGGGCATTGCCTAGGAATTAAGCCTGCAGATAAGAGGAACAGTCAGATTCTTTTAAAGATCCTTCATCCTCCTTCCTGGTAGGCCAAGTGATGGTCAAAGCAAGGTCCACATGCATTGTGATTGCCCTGAGAGTATAAAAGGATAGTGTCACATTTGTCCAGTTCTAATCTGGTACCATACCTCATCCTGTCCTTAGTATTTTTAACTCCTTCCTCCACTAAACTGGTAAAATTTTTTTAACGTAAACTTTTTATTGAAGTACAGTATACATATAGAGATCTTTTGTGTTCAGTCAATTAATTCTCACAAAATGTCATAGCAAGGTAACCAGTACCTAGTTCTGATAGTAGAACATTATCACAATCCCAGGCTACCAATCACTACAACTCCCCATCAGTGTTAACCACTATTATTTTGGCTTCTAACACCATAGATTAGTTTTGACTGTCTTTGAACTTTATATAAATGGAGTCATATACCATGTACCTTTTTTTGTGTCTGGCTTCTTTCACTCAACATTATGTTTGTAAGATTTATCCATGTTTGTTTAGTTGTAGTTTGCTACAATTTTTCCATTATATGATAATAACACAATTTACATGTATTTATACATTCTACTGTTAATGGACATATTTGGGTTGTTTCCAGTTTTTACTATTATAAATAATGCTTCAGTGAACATTCTTGTACATGTCCTTTGAACATATGTGCCCATTTCTATTGGGTGTGTAACTAGGAGGGATTTTAAGTGTCCAAATGTATACTTCCAACAGCAGCAAATGAGAGTTGTAGTTATTTATATCCTTACCAAACTTGGTATTGTCGCTTTCATTTTAGCCATTCTTATGGGTGTTTAGTGATACTGCATTTTGCTTTAATTTGAATTCTCTGGTGATTGATAAAGTTGAGTATCTTTTTATATTTTTATTGGCTGTTTCACGAGCCTCTTTTGAGAAGTGGCTGCTCAAGTCTTTTCCTTTTGTTACTGGCTTCACAACCTTTCTCTTATTGATTTATAGATGTTCTTTATAATTCCTTTGTTTAAATTTATATATATTATACATATCTGTGGCTTGCCTTTTTACTTTCTTAATGGGTTCTTTTGTTGAACAGAAGTTTAAAATTTAATGTAGTCCTATTTATCAATATTTTTCCTTTATGGCTAGTACTTTCTGAGTCCTGTTTAGGAAGTCCCAAGGTCATGAAGATACTCGTCTGTGTTTTCTTTTAAATGTTTTTTTTTTTAACCTTTCACATTTAGAACTAGCCTGTGTTCGCCAGAAACTGTTGCTTTCTCTGTCCCTTGGCAGTGGTTCCTCTTTTGGTGCAAAGCCTAGAATCTCAGCCTCCTGCCCACACCTCGAATCAGCAAATGTACCCAGGGCAAAAGCAGCTGCAGCAGATGGCTCACCTCTGTGAGATTCTCTCCCTCTCTGCAGTGTTAACTCTTCCAGTTCTTGTTGTCTTAGCACTTCTCTGCTGCCTACAAAAAGATGATTTCTGTATTTTATTTGGCTTTTCTGAATGTTATGTGCAGAGACACTGGTTTGCCTCTAACTTTATCTCTTGGAAGTAGAAATGATCCCTTTAGCTTTTTAAGCATTCTCAAATCTCTCCCATTGAAAACATATCATACCGTTCATTGATCCTACATCTCCTCCTTGGTACTTTGTATTACCAAAACCAGTTTTTGCCTCTATACATTAATTTTTGCCTCACTATCACAAAATTCTGGTCCTCATTTTACCAATCTCTTAGCAGCATTTGACTTAGTTGAACACTTGCTCCTTCTTGAAACTCTTTCTTCCCTGGCATTCATGATATAATACTGTCTTGATCTTTCTCTTGGTTCTCTGAAGTTTTGTCCTTTGCAACTCATCATCTTCCTGTTCTGCAAGTATTGTGAGTTCAAAGATACAGGTCTAAGCCCTCTTCTCCTTTCACTCTGTTCTCTTCCTTGGTGATCTCAAGGTCATGTTTTCAATTACTGCCTGTGCCTAAATATCTCATAAATTTACATCTCCATTTCAGACTACTCCTGAACTTCCAACTACTATACTCAGTTGCCTGATGGATATCCTCACTGGGATGACCAAAAAACACTTCAAACTCAAAATGTCTCAAAAAGAACTTATGATCTATCTGTTCTATTATAAAAATCTAGAAACTCAGAGGTTATCCATAAAAATTATTTTCCCTTACGTATATAGTCTCTTGAATCTGTTTCTTTCCATCTTGACAGCTGCCTTCTTAAGCTACCCTCATTTCTTCCCTAGATCGGTCTAATGACCACATTCTTTCTCTCACACCGTGGTTCCCTTATTCTCCTTTGTAGTTACTTTGGCCTTTCAGTTTCTCAAATGTATGTTGCTTTCTCCTATCAGAGTACATTTTTGCACGCTCTTCCCTCTGCCTGGAATGCTCTTTCCCATATTCCCTCTCCCTTCTAAGTTCTCTTCTACCTTTAGATTTCAGTTCACTCATTACTTACTCAAGAATCCTTTCCTGACAATGTTATTACCCCCACGTTATATGCTGTCATAGCTCCATGAAGTTTTCTGTTGTAGCATTTATCATTGTTATACTTTTCATGATTTTTAAAATTAGTCACTGGATAGTAAGCACTATAAGAGTAGGGACCCTGTGTGTTTCTGGTCATCATTGTGTTCCCTAGCACCTCATATACTTCCTGGCATCTAGGAGGCATTCAGTAAATATTTGTTGAATGCACTAATCAGTTCTCTCCCTGCTCATAGCTGAAGTGAAACGTGTTGGAGATACACTCTTGGGAATGGCTACACAGTGTGTGCAAGTGAAGAATGTGGTCAAGACCTCGCCTCAGACTCTGTCCAACCTTTGCCTGAAGATCAATGTCAAACTTGGTGGCATTAACAACATCCTAGTTCCACACCAACGGTATGAACTCTATTGCCCACTTGCCCTTGTCAAGCAAGGTACCATACTGGTGATTGATGAAACGATAGGACCCTATCCAGGCCAAGGGAATCACACACAAGGGAGAGAGGACCAAAGTGGGTGCTAGATGGTGCCAGGAAGAGAAGACCCAACTCCTCACCATTTGTTTTCTCTTCCTTGTTTAGCTCTGCTGTCTTTCAACAACCAGTGATATTCCTGGGAGCAGATGTTACACACCCCCCAGCGGGGGATGGGAAAAAACCTTCTATCACAGCAGTGAGTGATACTTTCCAACTTCCTCATAAGGTTCTTCTCTTAGCTCTGAGCCCCCAAGACTACACATAATTTCCTTCCCTCAGCTCTGGTGCTTGACCCTTCACAAGATCTTTTTATTTCAGCTGATCATCCCCATTAACCACTCCCTTGGTTTCTTAATAAAACTAACTCTGCATGGCATTTTCTTTTCAGAGAGAGAGCAGTGAGAGTGTAGGCTGTGGCCAGAGACTTGGCCCTGTCTCCATCACTTTTGTTCTGTGTTCGAGTTTCCCTCTCTCTCTCTGTGCCCACTTTTGGAATATGGGAACAAACATACCTCTTCTCTGAAATCCCTTTTAAGGGAGTTACTTAGTTGCTGTGATTGTCCTTTACTCTTCCCCATCCCTACCCCTGATCCACCTAGTAGATGAGATAGCTCTCCAATCCCTCTCCTGACATCTTTGCTCCCTGTCTCATAGGGGCTTCTGAATTGGCTAAAGGGACCAGGCCTTCTTTCCCACTTCTCTTTCTTCAACTCTCAAGTTTCTCTAGGCAGAATGGGCCTATCTCAGTAAATGTGGGGAACCCTATACTATGCTTATCTTTAATTTCCTTGTGGCCATCCATCCTAGTAGGCTTTGGCTATTGTCCCCTTAGAAAATGATGTTATTCCCACCACCCACAAGAACACTCTTCACTATGGTTCCTAGCGTAGATTAGCACTTGAATTGAAAAAAAGATAAACTTGTTTTTGAATGAGGTCACTGTTTGAGCTAGTAGTGCCAAACCTTCACATGCCCCTCTGCAAGGAGTAGGGAAATCGAACTTATCAAGTACCTACTGTGGGTTAGGCCCTGTGCAAGATGACTTATATGTGCTACAACAGCACTGAAACTAGGTGGTATTCTTATCTCCATTTCAGAGGAGGAACAAGAAGATCATGTGGGTTAAGTAACTTCCACATGTGTGATAGAACAGAGATTGAACCAGGGCTTATTGAATCCAAAAAACCTCATTCAGTTGCATAGTTGTTTTGCTAAGAGGTCTTTCCCCAAACCCAGAACCTAACAGTGTTGGGAGGGTGGAGGTTCTGGGAGCTGATCCTGCCTCTTTGGTTATCAGGTGGTAGGCAGTATGGATGCCCACCCCAGCCGTTACTGTGCTACTGTGCGGGTGCAGCGACCACGGCAGGAGATCATTGAAGACTTATCCTACATGGTACGTGAGCTGCTCATCCAGTTCTACAAGTCCACCCGCTTCAAGCCTACCCGCATCATCTTCTACCGAGATGGGGTTCCTGAAGGCCAGCTCCCCCAGGTAGGGCCCACAATAGGTCAAGAAAACCTTCACATTGAGGCCAGGGGGCCTGATGGTAGCAGAGAGTACTGCTGTCTTTTCTGAGCTATTGACACTGGGAGGTGCTACTACTTAGGGAGGTTTGCTAAATGGAGTAGTCTTGGAAGCAGAGATCACAATTGAGAGATGGCCTGTACCATCACTGATAGACCTTTCTTCTTGTAATAAAAGACCCTCAGTGCCTATTTACTAGTTGGTCCGTGTTGAAGACTGATTCTTTAGACCAGTGGTTCTCAAACTTTAGCATCCATCAAAATCTTTTGGAGGGCTTATTAAAGTAGTTTGCAGAGCTCTACCCTTAGAATTTCTGCTTTAGTTAGTCTAGGATGGGGCCCTAAAATTTGTAGTTCTGACAGGTTCTTAGGTGATGCTGCTGGTCTGGAGACCACACTTTGAGAATCACTGCTATTGACCTTCACGATGTTCCTCCTATTCTTTCTCCCTGCTAAGCCTTCATATTCTGTTGTTTAGATTAGTGTACTGAACTGGTCTCCTTGACTACCATTTAATACATAGTAATATAACTGCCATTTATTGGGTACCTCTTATGTGCCGTAAGCTGAGCTAAGCACTTTGTATGTATTCTATTTAATGCTTACAATAACCCTATGAAATAATTATTATTCCACTTGATAGATGATGAAACTGAGGCTTGAAAATGTTAAATGGTTTCTTCAGTGTCATCCAGGCTAATAAGTGGTAGAGCTGGGATTCAAACGAATTGGTTAGATTCCAAAGTTCATGCTCTTAACCATTATGCTCAATTTCCTCCAAGTCGTACAGTGTTTCCTAAAATACCAGATGCATTTATCATAATATGTCTGTTTAGAGATGTCTAGTGACCTCACATAGCCTGAGGTTAAAATTCAAACTGCTTAATAAGCAAAGCAGTCAGCAGTTATTAAGCCACTACTAGGTTTTTTATGTCTTTACTTAATTATTTGTTTTAGTCTTCACAACAGTTTTGTGAGGCTGATCTTATTAGTAACTTTAGTCAATGTGGAGAAAATGAGACTTAAAGGGGTTAAGTAACTTGCAAGGTAATAAAATTAGATAAAGCTTGGGTTTAAACCTAGTTCTAATTGATTCTAAATTGTATTTACTTTTTTTTTTAATTGTATTTACTTTTTTACAGTTTTATACAGTTTTGACTCCCTATACCTGACATCCAAGGCCACAAGGCAACTACTGACTATGGTTTTTCACCTGTGGCTTCTTTAGCTAGTCCATTTTTGTATAATACTGCTTTTTTTCAGGACTGAATTTATCTACTCCCTCTACACCCATTTCTGAACTATGTGTCTAGTCTTCTATGGTGGTCCCAATCCTGTCTGCTCTTAGAGCTCATGGGTAACTTCCATTTTCCTTCTGATCCTAAATTCAGCCTTACTTTGGGCATTGTGATTTCTCTCTGAACCTTGGTTCTGTGTCTTGATGTTAGGTCTAATTATACATAGGAACCAGATGAGTGCTCTCTGCTGATACTAAGCCTCCCAGCTAGGTTTTATAGGAACATATCATGTGAACTGTCTACAGGCATACCTTGTTTTATTGCACTTCGCTTTATTGTGCTTCGCAGATACTGCATTTTTTACAAATTGAAGGTTTGTGGCAACCCTGCGTCCAGCAAGTCTGTCGGCACCGTTTTTCCAACAGCATTTGCTAACTTCATGTCTCTGTGTCACATTTTGTTAATTCTTGCAATATTTCAAACTTTTTCATTATTATTATATTTGTTATGGTGATTTGTGATCAGTGATTGATGTTACTACTATGACTCACTGGCTCAGGTGATAGTTAGCAATTTTTAGCCATAAAGTATTTTTTAATTAAGGTATGTACTTTTTTTTTTTTTTAGACATAATGCTACTGCACACTTAATAGACTATAGCATAGTGTAAGCATAACTTTTATATGCACTGGGAAACCAGAAAATTCGTGTGACTTACTTTATTGTAGTGATCTGGAACTGAACCCACAAGATCTCTGAGGTATGCCTGTATAAGGCTGATTTCGGTAGGAAGGGCTTATCATCTCTAATGGTTGGGTGTCAGCTTATAAAGAGAGGCTGAACAAAAAGCCGTATTACAAGCGGCAACCCCTTAGTTCAGAAAGATGTGTGAACTCAAGAGGAGCTGTGTGTCTCTTTGTCTCCCTCCTCACCCTGTGCCTAGATCCTCCACTATGAGCTGCTGGCCATTCGTGATGCCTGCATCAAACTGGAAAAGGACTACCAGCCCGGGATCACTTATATTGTGGTGCAGAAACGCCATCACACCCGCCTTTTTTGTGCTGACAAGAATGAGCGAGTGAGTGAGGGATTGAGGAAGCCACCCATACCCTTATCTTGTCTCCCTTCTCTTAATATGGAAGAAGCCCTTGAAATAAATCTGGGGATTTAGTCCTTGGCCTGTCCATCTTCCCTGGCCCCTTTCTTCCCCCTAGCTCTTGTGGTCCTTCCTCTGCTGCTTCCTTCCCTTTGTTTCCCCCTTCTCCCCTCCTTCCCTTATACTTCATCTCCCTCCTCCTAGCTCCCTGGCCTATAGACCCCATATATAGACCAGCTCCCAGAGAAGGGAAAGGGAACTTCCATTTATTGAACTTCTCCTATGTGCCAGACACTGTACAAGGCGTCTTCCTCACAGCAGCCCTGTGAGGTAGGTACTGTTATTATCTCCAGTTTAGCCTCAGAAAGGTTAAATGACTTGCTAAGATCACACAGCTAATAAATGGTGAAAGCAGCACTTAAACACAGATCTGTGTGACTTTAGAAGCCTATTATTTCAATTCCCAGTACCCTCTGGGAACAGCAACTTCTACTTTACTCTTGGGATTCTGATGGAATCAGATTAGAATTGAGTCGGGGCCCTAGTTAGGGTCATGCAGATCTTGGGATCTCGGTTGTCTTTGTCTCTATACAGATTGGGAAGAGTGGTAACATCCCAGCTGGGACCACTGTGGACACCAACATCACCCACCCATTTGAGTTTGACTTCTATCTGTGCAGCCACGCAGGCATCCAGGTAGCTGGGCTATGTCCTGGGGTTTCCAATGGGTCAAAGATTAGTTGATTATTCCCACTGTCTCTAGAATATATCATTCCTCACTGAGTGGCATTCAAATCAGGATTGTTCTCTCAATAAGCCCTTTGTGCACTTGAACATAAGTGCACTTTGAACGTCTTAGGCAGGTTGCCCATAAGATGGGTGCTTTATGACATAGGTGGCTTTGTGTCTGCCTTTTCATGGGTGAGTCTTCCAACCCAGCCATACTCTCAATAGTGATCCTGTTCCTTATCATCAACCATCCCCTCTGCCCAACCTGGGGCCCCTCACCTTCCTATCTTCCCAGGGCACCAGCCGACCATCCCATTACTATGTCCTTTGGGATGACAACCGTTTCACAGCGGATGAGCTTCAGATCTTGACGTACCAGCTGTGCCACACTTATGTACGATGCACACGCTCCGTCTCAATTCCAGCACCTGCCTACTATGCCCGCTTGGTGGCTTTCCGGGCACGATACCACCTAGTGGACAAGGAGCATGACAGGTGAGGCCTGGGATCAGGCTGGCTTCCTTTTTGCTTCAGCCTCTGGTACCAGACCCTCTCAATTTTCCTTGGGTAGTAGGAAATGAGTATTGTCCAATTTGATGTCCTTGGGCTTGTCAGCCCAAATCTGGGTCGGGGTTTTCTCTTAAATTGTTATGGGAATTGGCATCCTAGGGGTGGGGGAAGGAATTAGTAGCAGCTCAGTTCACCAGGAAGGACTTCTTTCATTTTTCCTTTTCAGTGGAGAGGGGAGCCACATATCGGGGCAGAGCAATGGGCGGGACCCCCAGGCCCTGGCCAAAGCCGTGCAGGTTCACCAGGATACTCTGCGCACCATGTACTTCGCTTGAAGGCAGAACGCTGTTACCTCACTGGATAGAAGAAAGCTTTCCAAGCCCCAAGAGCTGTGCCGCCCAAATCCAGAGGAAGCAGGGAGGAGGGAGGTGGGGCAGGGAGGAATGCAGAAGGCCTTGTTTCCTCTACAGAGGGGGCGAAAGGGTGGGGAACAGGGCCAGTAAGCCAGACCACCAGCCAGAAATCTGATATTCACCTCATGCCCTCCACCCTTCACCCCATCTTGTCACATCTGGCCCTGACTCCACTGGACCAAGAGAGGCAGCCCCGGTGCCCACCATACACACAGATGTCTCATGTGACTCACAGTGCTAAAGACTCAAGCCTGACAGCTTGGTAAGGTCGGCTCTGCAGCCCTGCAGACAAAAGCTGGTAGGTTTGGGTTTGATACTTTAGATGGGAAAGTGAGGGGCTTGAGAAAGTGGGTGGGAGGAGGGAAGGATTTTTTAGGAGCCTTAATCAGAAAAGGTCTAGATTTGTTTAAGAAGAAAAACGAAACCAGATGCAGATCAATATTTTAGGATACTAGATGTTTTAATGGGTTGAGAATCCAGCTTGTAGGAAGATTTTTAATGCTAATGGTTTTGGTTGCCCCTCCCCCAGCTGCCACTCCTCTTTCCCTTATTCCTCTTTCTCCACCTTTTCTACCCCACCTTACACCTTCTCCCTGACAGACATCCAGCCCCTAGTAAGACTTAAGGCACTATGGCACTTAGCTCTGAAGTGACACGACCCTGTCTTCCTTCCGCCTGCTGGTGGGTAACCAGTGCCTTCCCTGTAATGGTAATGCTGCAGAACTGCAACCTTTTGTACCTATTTTGGGGGGGTGGGGTGGCGGGGGGGGGTGGGAGAAGGAGGTAGGTGGGGATGAAATACCCCTAACCCAACAAGCCTCCAGCCAGAGCGCCAGCTATTTTGCATTTGAAGGAGTTGACTTCCATATTCATTGAGCTTTTAAAAAGATCACCACCTCAAGATGGTTAAAATCCATTGACATTTGCACTTTCAGACATGACAAGTCTCTCGGAGCTGCTGAGGTGACTGGCCTCTGGCCTCTCCACTTATGTCTCCTTTCCTCCTGTCCCAGCTTCCTCCCGACCTGCCTGGGTCTGGAGTTACTTTCATAGCATTTCTCACTCTTGGCTTCTTTTTTTTTCCCTGATGGTCAAGTCTGTTTATGTTTCAATATTTTTTAACTGGGGTGTCTTTTAACAAACGATCCTTAGGTCTAAAATAAGAAAAAAAAAAAAAAGCAAAAACTAAATGTTATTTTTATACCATAACTTGAGTCTATTGCCAAAATCTGGAAATCCCTCCCATGCCCAATGAGTTTACATCCCAGAAACATTGAGCCGTCAGAAGGAACTATGTACCTGACTTGTTCTTTGGCCTGGCTCTGTAGGGGGTGGTTATCTCCCCAAGGTGGGGCTCAGTCTCCACCCTTCCTCTGTGCAGATAATATCTTTCTCTTGCTGCAGGCACCCCTTCTGCACTGCCCTGCACTCTTTTCTGCAAGTGCATCTTCCCTTCCTCTGGACTGTCCTCTGACACTTTGGCTTATCCCAGATTTCAGCGTGTCCTGTGGATAGGCTGGGGAATTTTGCTGCTCCCTTTTGCTTCTGTTTACACAAATGAATTTTTCCTGATTTCCCACTAGGGCATGTGAGTGGGTGGCATGGGCTTTTTTTTTTTTTTTTTTTTTTCCTGTCGTCCTGGCTAGAGATGGGGTTTGGCTGTGTTGCAGAACTGGAAAAGTAGGGGGTTCTAGCTTGAGGCCTGTTGGCCTTGAAGCAAGGCTTCCTCATTCCTTGCCTGTTCATTTTTTCCTCTCCCACTGCTTGGGATGAGGAGTTGCAGCTTCAGTGTGGAAATTCCTCTTTTTGAGGAGCCTGGGCTTGGGCTTGCCCCAATCTGGTGATGAAGCCATGACACTTTAGACCTAGCTCAGGCTTGGAGGCCAGCCAGAGGAAGGCCGGTCTGAATATGGGCGTATGAAGTTAGAGCTACCATTTCCCCTCCCCAGCAGCCTTTGTACAGACCCAGATTTGCTATGCAAAACAGTCTATCCCAGGTTCTGTGCTGGTTGGCTACTTTGTTCAGCAACTTCACAAAACGTAGCACAAGCATTGATTATGGAGAAGGCATCGGGACTGTTGAGTAACTCTTCCTTTACTTCTTTCCTGCTGGCTACAGTGTGGGGTGCCCCATGGGCACAGCCCAGCTGAAGAACAGAATGGAGGGCTCTAGGAGGAGGCAGCTCACTGGAGAGCCTACATTCCTTACACAAGTGCCTAAAGAGAGTGATGCCAACACTCCATCTGCCCTGTCCGTCGCCTTCACATACTGTCTACTTCGTGTTCAGTCACCCTTTGGGGAGGGGAGTTCTCTTGGGACAGTGGGCTCTGAGTGTTCTCTTCTCGGGTGTGTTTTGGGGCTGGGATCAGGGCAGTATTCCTGGAGGGTCCAGTCATTCACCAGCATTTGCAAATGTCCATTGAGAGCTGGTGGCAGCCACCTACTCTCAGCAACAAGTTTGTGTTCTCTCCTTTTTCTCTCTTTGCCTCACTCTCTCCAGTTGGGTTTTGAGCTGAGGCTTGAAATGCATTTTTTAGCCCTTTGGCATTGTACATGCCATTTAAGAAATAAAAGCAAAAGAAACAGCTTGGGCAATGGCAAGAATATGACATCTTGCTGTGATTTTCTTCATTTCTTTTTATCTTTGAAACTTGAAAAACACCCTTGACCTTGAGGATTATTCTTGTTTGAAAGGTGGTGCATGCAGATTGAGAAGTGGTGTTGGCAACAAGCTTTGGCTTTCTTTGATTTATTTAAAGTGGTGCTTCTTACTTAGGCTCTGAAGAAGCTCTGGGGAGATCCCAGCCTCATCCTCTTAGAGAAGTCTCCTGCTCCCTTTGTTCCACTTTTTTACCTTCCTTTTCCTCTTCTCTCTTTCCCTGGCCTCCTTTTATTTTATTTTCTGTTCACTCAGCTTGCTTGCTGGCCTGCCTGCCTATCTGCCTTTGTGATGATGAATTCTCTGCATGGCTACAGTGATCGCACTGTTTGCTGGCAAGGTCAGGCTTAGTTCCTTGGCTGCAGAAGACCAAGAATCTGCTTCCCAAGCCCAGTGATGTCCTCACTGGGCTGGACTGCCCTCAAACTTACGTGAGGGCATAGCAGAAGGCCTGCCCAACTGGCATGAAATCAGGAGGGCTTCTGGTAACTTCCACACCTGTCCACTCTTTGGAGTTGGTTTCTCTCATTGCTTTTTCTAGATCTGGTTTCATTTCTCTCTACCTGGGGCCTCCCTTTTCTGAGGATGTCCTAGGGTTGACCTACTTGGTTATCCACCGTTGAAGGGTTAGGGGATAGACATGGGGGAAGAAGAGAGGGATGGGAAGAGAATGGAGAGAATTTGGCTAAAATCTGGGAAAGGAGAGCGCTGCTCATTGATCACTTTTCCAGTCCAGCCTAACTCACTGGGGCTGAGGTGCTACTGCTGGCCTCTGGGGATAAGCCTAAGGCTGTTGTTACTGGGAACTTAGGCTTAGATTAATGCTGAAGAAGGTACCTAACAGTGTGAAACCTCCCTAAAAAGCTCCCACCTACTCAGTAGCCTCCTCTTTGGCTAAGCAATGATGTTCTTGGATAGTTTTCTTTTTCTTGTCCAGAATTCTGTAAATGAGGCCAGCAAGATGGGCAGCCAGGGGGACACTGTGACTTCTTAGCTGGCCCATAGGATATCTGCAAGGCTGGTGGGACAGTGTTTTAGACCTGGCATCATGTGTAACAAAGAAGGATGAAAGTTCCTTCCCCTTCAGGGTAGAGAGACGTCTCTAACTAAAATGCAGTTTTGGAAATTACATTGGGGGAAGTTATTTTTATTTATATTTGCTGGGCGTAGGCCAATCCAGGATGGTAGCTGGGATGCCTTCCTTCTTAAAGTCTGATCATGGCAGGGTTATGCGGGGCACTCTTTCCTCTTTGGCCTTCTAAGCAGACTGGGGAGAAGGGATTCTCTGGTTTTCTCTTTTCGCCCATTTATTAGGACTTGCCTTCTCCCTGGACAGGGAGAGAGGCTAGGTTGGTGCTCTCCCCTTACTCTACTCCTACTGACTTAGAACCTCTGGCTGCTGTTTGGGAGCCCAAGAAAGGTAGTGGAGGTTATGGGCTCAAAACAAAAGAAAACAAAGCAAAAAAACAGAATAAGGTGGGGAAGGCAGATTTCCTTCTTTAAAAAGGAAAATAGGAAACCCTCCAAGGATTGTGCAAGTAAAGACAATATGTCGAATGCACTGACCCCCCTGGTGTAGTAGCAATAAGGAAAAATGAAATGACTTTCCTGTGCACACAGTCCAACCTGATTGGTGTGTGATGTTGCACTTAGCAGCCATCTGGTGGGCATGTGTGTCTACTCTGGGTTTCACTTTAGTTTCTAAACTTTTTATCCCTCTCAAGTCCAGCATGGATGGGGAAATGTCCCTGGAGCCCCACAGCTGTGTACTTGTTTGCATTTGTTTCCCTTTGAGACTTGTGTTTGTGTCCTGCTTTGAGCTGTACCTTGTCCAGTCCATTGTAAAATTATCCCAGCAGCTGTAATGTACAGTTTCTTCTGAAGCAAGCAACAGCAGCAGCACAATTCTGTGTTTTATAAAGACAACAGTGGCTTCTATTTCTAAAGTGCGGTCTCTCTCTCTTTTTTTTTTCTTAGCAAAGCAAACTGTTGGGATTAATTATAATCTCTGATAGATTTTACGTTAGAGTAACAGATTGTTAGAAGAGCAGAACCATCACTTTCTAAAGGAGTAAAGTGGGTAAAACAAATTCCAGAGTGTTGAAACTGTAGATTGTATGTAATCACTTCACAGGGCCTCCATTTATTCTTCATTCAACAAACATGCAAAGCACTGTGTCTAGAAGTATTATGAGGGGAGTAAGCAGGCACAATTCAAAAATGAGGAAAACAGTGTTTCTCTCCTTAAGGAGTTTAAAAAGTTTGGTGGTGGATATGAGTAGCCAAATGGTTCTCTGGTACCATTTAGAGAGATTATGAGGACTGGAACAAGGCTATAGGGCTATATCAATGAAGATAGAAAGGAAAGAGCATATTGGAGAGACACTCAGGAGATAGAATTAATAGGACTCAATGGATGATGGAACAGGAAGAGAGGAGTAGAGGCTAATAATGTTCACTCTTCTTGAGCAAGTGAGTGTATTGGGACATTCCTCTAGCCAAGACTGGGGGGAAAGGGAGACTATAGAAGGAAGGTGGTAAATTTTGTGAAGAAAGACAATTAGCCTTGTTTAGACTGAGTTTTGAGGTTCCCATGGGGTAACAAGGTTAAGGTTTCCAGTAAACATTTATGTTTTGGTGCTCAGGGAAGACTACCAAAACTGCAGTTATAGATACGGAATTCATAATCATATAGATGGTAGTTAAAGCCATAGGAATGAACAAGATGGCTTAGAGAAAGAGTAGAGCAAGAGAAACCTAGTGTACGACTGTAGGAAACAAGAGATGAGGAGAGGAAGTAGAACCTAAGATGACGGTCAGATCACTTGTAGATACCTTGTATGTTTTTGACTGCTTTAATGAGATGGGAGAATAGTCAAGAGAGTGGAATAGGATTTAAAGACAAGATTAACAACATGAAAACTGCTGCAGTGAAGGGGGAGGGGTATTTTTTTCTACTTAGTTTACTGTCTTCCACCCCATCTTCTCTGGGATCTCGTAAGTATATGGTCATTCTCCAGTATTTTTTGAAAATGAGCATTGGAAAACCTAACTTAAACCAGGCTAAGACTGGGGCTTCCAGGTTGTTCACCACAACCACCAGCACCATTTCCGCCTCCAGCTTCCTCCTATCCTCAGGAGCTGCTTGTAAAAGAATAAAATAAACAAACCTAATTTTGTTCCTAACTAGTGTCACAGATGGTGTTCCAGTGCACTCAGTAGCACTTAGCAACTTGCTCTATTTACTCTCATGACTTGTTTTCCCCAGAGCCTGTGAACTTCTAGGAGCAGAAACTACATTCTATTCATTTTCGTCATCTCAGGGCCATAGCGTGTATCGGGGGGTCAATATTTGTGAGTAGAAATGAGCTAGAATCTGTGGTTCTTGAGTACAGAGGGGAGAATCAAGAAGTGATACTGAGTCTACAAGTTGGACTCAGTATTCCTGAATCTTCAGGTAAGCAGAAACAACCAGATTATCATCACCTTTTCTTACTCTCACCCCAGCTTCAAGGTTCTATGATTTTGTGCCTTAAACTGTTGGTGCAGTTGTCAAGCATGTAAGTTCAGCATTCCTCCCTGGTACTCCTAGAGTATTGTTATTTCTGTGTATTGGGGGAAGATGGCACAGAGAAGGATTCTGGCACAGGGCCCAGTGAGAAATTTCACTGGCAGTTAGTATGTACAAAAGTGGGCCTAGCATTCCTCTGGAGACCAAGTGTTCAAATTGCTAACCTGTGGCTACCCCTGCCAGATTTCCTTGGAAGCAAGCCAGCCAGACCCATGCTCTTTTTCACCAGCAAGGAGTAGTGAGGTTGGTTGGACTTGAAGAGCAGACTGGAACATGGAGGAGATTTTTCCCAGTTGAAATAAGACTTAAACTTACGACCGTTAATGAAGCAGAAAGTGTTTAGCGGAGCGAATGGGAAGATGATCATTATACCACATTTTGGCTATAAATTTCATTGCCATAAATGAATGATGCTAAAAAAGATTTCAGCATTTGGCTGTTGGTTGCTACTCAAGAGAAAAACATGGTAGGAGCCCAAAGCCTGATTTATCTGGTCCTAGAGCTCAAGGTTTGATTTAAGGCTTGTCCTAGCACCCCTGGATATCTCTTTTCAGGATTGGTTGAGCAGCCTTCCCTCTGCCCTGTCAGTTGGCACCATATACTGTAGCACATTCTTGTCTGTCAAGTGCCTGTAGGGTAGAATGAGGCTGTGTATTTGTTGGGTATCACTTGGCTTAATAGACCCCAGGATCACATGGCAGTTAGGGTTTGGCGGCTAAAGGAAAGGGTTATAGTGCAAAAAGAAGAATATTTTCAAGTTCTGAGCCTGGGCCATCCTCAGACTACTGTCTGTATTGCTTGAATGTAAAGAAGCATCGAATTGGAAAATTAGCTCTCCGTTTTTCTTCCTAGTTTTCAAGATATTTATTCCTTTGGCTGTAAGCTAAGGAAATCTGGCAGGCTTAGAAAGTGCACAGAGCATGACAGAAGCACTCTTTTAAAGCAGCAGTGTTGAGGAGCTGGAAAAGTGGACTTGCTGGAGGTGAGGTGCATTTAGAAGCTCTCCATTTAAGTGCCACAACTACCTTCCCAGGATACCATATCAAGATTTTTTTTAGTCCACTGTGGCTTACCCTGCAGGAACACACTGTCCTTTTATTCTAGACGGCAGCAGCTTCACCACTATCCTCTTGGCAGTGTCTTTTTGGGACAAAGAAATTTTGAGGAACTTTTCTAGGGACTTTCCCCACCTTCTGAAGGCAAGGAACTTTCTTTGTAAAAGAGGCAGTGGGAGCTCCTAGCCAGGTTTTTGGGTTGTTAATGGAAGTGAACTGGAAAAGGAATAGGGACTTTGGGTACTTTGAAGTACTTGGCTAGGTGTTTTGTACAGTATCCATTATAATTTGGTTGCATCTTCACAGCATTCGTGTGAAGTAGTTTATCAGTTACCTTCAACTGCAATAACAAAACCCAAGTAAATTGGCTTAAATAAGGAAACTATCACATGACAAGAAGTCCTGATTCCATATGGCTCCAAGGTTGGATAATTCACTGGCTCAATGATAATATCAACATAACAGATTCTTGCGCTCTTTTTGCTCTATCCTTTGTGTTGTTTTACCCTCATGCTAGTTCACCTCAGGATCCCAAGATGGCTGCTGTAATTCCAGGAAGGAAATGCTGACAGAACAAAGTCTAGCAGAAGAGGGACTAATTTTTCCCAATGTTTCATTTTAAAGAAAGGGAATCCCTGGAAGCCCCAGCAGATCTGGCCTAACGTCTCACTTGCTAGAAATGGGTCATCTTCCCACTATTCTGTCATTGGCAAAGCAAATGAGATCATCCATCATGAGTGGCTTAGATTAATTACAAGTTATCCTATGAGTCATGTGGATTAGAAAGACAAGTCATGTTTGCTAGACAAGAAGGGATAAAAGTCTCTGGGGAGGCATCAAGCAGTGTCTGCTCTACCTAGCTACTCTGGTTTTTACAGATGAGGAATGTGATGTTCAGAGAGTGACTTTCCTAGAATCACAGATGGTAGCAGAGGGCCTTCAGTGTCAGCTCTGACTGTCCCTAAAGCCAGTACGTTTTATATTGTGTTCTGCTGCAGTACAAAGTAGCTTACTTTCTGCTGTGTAAAAATTGCTTGTCTCGGAGAAGAGATTTCAAAGTGTCAGGTCGGGTAACTGCAGCCCATGCAAGAGGAAAGGGTTCTGTCCAGTTGCTTTCCTCATCCAGTGATGTTTGTCTAGCACAGGAAGCTTGGAATGCAACTTTCAGAGGGCACTGATTTCTTTGCCCCCAAAATTTCTGTACTATTTTACAGTTCTCCCTTCTGAGAGCAACCAGTACCACAAGAGATGAGGGCAGAGTTGCCATTCTTGAAGCCCACTTATTTATTGGTCCATCCACCTGCCCCACAAATATTTATGGGATGCTGCTATGTACGAGGCACAGGCACTGTTCTAGGCACTGGGGCTACGACAGTTAAGATACACAAAGACCCTGCACTATACCCTTAAGAGCAGACTCATTTGGGAATGAGGTTATCCAAAACTAGGATGTGCATGTTGTCAGGGGAGAGCCTCATACAACTTGGCTTTTGGCAGAATCATTCAAACTTTTTTGCCTTCCTACTTCCTGATGTTGCAATTCATGAGCCTTTCATAATGGGCTCACAGGTGGGGTCCGTAGATAGCAGAGGTAGATGGGAAGGCATCATTGACATTTATTAAATTGGGCTGAATTAGAAGGTCCCAATCCTATTAAATCCATGTCAACAAAGCCAAGAAGCTTGCAGTCATTTAGGGAACCAGTTGAGGGGGTTGAGGGTGAAAGACTTGCAAAAGAGTTGGTATTTACCTCTGTTAAGTGCTACTAAGGACTTGGATTGTGTATAGTCAAAGATTGAAAATAACTTTTAAGATACAGTGTTTCATCTAGTGACATTTGATATTTTGAAATTGGGGAGGGCATTTTCAGTATAAGGGGTAAGGATGGGAAGGAAGGAGTGAGGCAGAATTGGAGGCAGATATGGGTTTGAATCCCATCCATTTATTAAGTGTTTACGGTAGGTGCATCTAATAAGTGCTTCAAAATGATAACAATAGTAAATGCCCTCACTAACATTTAGGGAGGATTTTCTCGGTGCTTTATGTACATTCCCTAACTTCACAACAACTGTGAGGAAACTGAAGCCCAGAGGTTCAAGTGACTGATCCAAAGTCCCACAGTGACTGGGGGGGAACTAAAGATAAGATTTTTTTTTTCCCCTTTCCTCTTTGTCCCAAGCTTTAAAAAAATAATGTATTTTGATTGTTAAAAGTCTAAACATTACTGATACTTAGAGACATAGAGAAAAATCATGAATCATTCCTCAACCTGAATAAAATAGTATCACATTTCTTTCAGGCAACAAATACTAATGTGCTGGTCCTAATAACCTTATAAAGCTTACATTCTAGTGGAGGAGGGGACACCCAATAAACTAGTGAACAAAAATTGCAGATTGGGAGAGGGGTTATTAAGGAGATACTGTCATAGTATACAGAGTACCTCACCATAGATCGGAGGTCCGGGAAAGGCATCTGAAATGTCTTAAGTTGAGGTATGACGAGCGGTTGAGGGGCGGAGGGGAAGGGGTGAGTGTGAAGAGGAAGGAGAGGGCTCCTGGCCAAGGGAACCAGAAGCAGAGAGGCTCCAGGTCTAATAGAAAAGCGCTTTCCCCGTTAGGGGAGGCCAACCAGTATAGCTGTCGCATAATGATGAGGAAGAGTCTCGCTTGAGGGGAAAGGCAGGGGTCCCGTTACGCCTACAGCTGGCCCCGCGATGGAGTTTGGGTCCTGGTGTGACCAGGCGTTATTAAAGAGTTTTTAACATGGAAATTATTCGATCTGATGTTTGTGTCAAGTCCTGTTTCATAATCTTTTCCCAAGTTATATTGTACATTTCCCCCCCCCCAAAAAAAATGGTCGTCAAAGCAACTCTACAGGCTTGATCAACTGTTGGTGGTCACTTGACCGCCTGCAGAGGAGGAGGTGCGTGGGTCGGTCCCAACTGGGCGTGGTGGGAGGGCCTCGAGAAGAAGGGGGCCTCAGCCCAAGACAAGATCGGCCCGGGGCCTTCACAGCTGCAGGTCTTGGTCCTGCACCTCAGACCAGCCACGCTTCAGGAAGGCTCCTGTCCAGGTTAGCTATGCCGCCTTCCGCGACCTCGCCTCGGGCAAACACTGTCCCGCACCAGGTGGTGGGAGGAGTCCAGCCCCTCGGGGTTGTCTCCAGCCGGCACGGCCCGGCGGAGGACCGCAGGAGGGCAGGCCCCGCCCAGCTCGCGGCCGCTGGCCGCACCCAATCGCGCTCGCCCCAGGCCCCGCCCAGGCTCGGCGCCCGCTCCGCGACACCTCCCCTGCGTCCTTCGTGCCGGCCGCGCCCGCACAGACGTCGCGCCCGCACGGTTAGGGCGGAGAGGCGAGGCTTGGATGTCGGGCGAGAGCCCGGGCAGCGGAACTGACGCCATCAGGCTTCCGGGGGCGGCCCCCGGGGAGGTCGGCGGCGGCGCCGCAGTCGTGGAGGGGCACTGGGATCGTAGGCGGCCGCGGGCGACGCAAGTTCCGCACGGAGCCCGTCTCTTCTCGCCTCACGCTTCTTCCTCTCTCCTAGTTGCGCGCTGCCTCCCGACGGCCGCTCTTCCTGACGAGAGCTTTCGGAGTGCGGTTGCTGAGGAGAAGCCGTCACCACCCCGCCTCGGGGCCGAGTGAGGGTTCCTGTCGCGCCGCGTCGCCCCCTGCGCCGCCTCCTTGCCCTCAGTGGCGGGCGCCCTTCTCGCTGGAAGCACTCCCCCCAGCTCCATGAATGGAAATCGGCTCCGCAGGTGAGTGAGTCAGAGCTGCTGGTCCTTCCGTTGGGGGTAACCGCAGAGCATCGTTGCTCCCTGCGCCCCGGCCCAGGTGCGCGAGGTGAGCGCCGTCCCCCATCGGCCCCCCGCCCGGCCCTTCCTCCTCCTCCCCGCAGCCCCGCCGCAGTTCCCTGGAGCCACGGAGTAGGCGATGACACTGCGGGGAGGAGACACTGCTCAAAGGATTGAAGTTTGGGGTTCCCTAGGCGATATTACTCTTTTTTCCCCGGAGTCTAGAAGGGTTTGCCATCTTTTTTGTTACTCCAGTTGAAGATACAACGGGGTGTGTGTTCTTTAATCCGGTAGTGTGTCCCGTAGAGGCACTGGGTGGCCAGCCTTCTCCCTTATGTCTCTCCCTTAGGTAGTTGTGAAGATACATTAAGATAACAGATGAGAATTAAGTTTGAAACGTATTAGTATTAGTGCAACGTCAAATGCAAGATGGAATTTCTTCCATCCCCGAGTTCTCATCTATGTTTGTGGCAGCATGGTACATATAATAGTTCCTGAGGATCTTGGAAATGTCATATCAGCCTGGATCGCTGCTTATGTGAGGAGGTAGATCTTAAAATTGCTGACTATATATATATTTTTTCATTCTATATTCCCTAGAGAATCGGCTGTCATATTCTTGGAAATTTGGAATTTAAGAAAACTGCTTCTCTTCTTGGGAAAAAAATGACAGTCTTGAGAAAAAATTGCATCATGGGCAGTACTTATCTTAAAAAAAGAAAAAGCACTTTTTACGGTCTGTAATTAATTGAAGGACATAAAGTAGGTGTTACATAACGATTTGCTTTCCAAATGATCATATTTGGTATGTTAAATTTGGAAGTATGCTTCATCCAGCCAGTCACAGTTTTATAAATTAATTATGAAAATATTAAGCGGCGGGTGTCTTCTTACTAATAGTACCACAAGTCTCTGAAATTCACATCTCATTTTGCCAATTTGGGAGGCACCTGAATATGAGATAAGAAAAACTTATATGAAAGAAACCAGTGACATAATGATATTAAAGATTTTGTTGACTACGTTAAGGAGTATAATTGTCAAGTAGATGCAAAAAGCCCTTAGGAATTGTAGAGGTGGGCTGGGGAGAAGGGTTTATTACAAGTTTTATTATATGGAATTTTCTCTAATCAGTTTTTACCGTGTCTCTTTTGCATGCTCCTTTTTTTTTTTCACGTCTCCTTAAAAAGGGAAAGGTTTGTCTAGATTGTGAAGAGCTTTAGACTCTCGTTTGTTTATCATTGATTTATAGGTTTCCGAAACTGTCTTGCCTTTGTTTTCCAGTTTTCTAATACACTGTTTAGGGAATGTGATGATTTGGGAGCTATACGTGATTTTTACATAACTGTTCTGTTGTTGAGCCTGGAAAACAAACATGAAAGTTAAACACTTTACTACTTATCCTAAAATTATAAAGATATTTCCAAAATTTTTTAAGGTTCTTTTCTTTTTTGGATTTTTCATGTGAAATTATTCCCAAATATATGGACAACATCTTAGAAAATACTTCTGAAGTCAAACTGCCTAGCCAAGGGGTCCAACTCGCCGAGTACGATTCAGTAAACGCTCCTAAGAATTCTTGAGCTATAGATAAGTTTTAGTTCTTTTTGCATGGGCCGTTGCTCAAATATATACCTATTTAACTGTCCTCACATCTGCGGAGGTATAGTTAGATTTGTCAGCCATATGCTTGGACATAGTGAAACGCAAAGTTTATTCTTCAGTTCAGTTTATACATGATTGACTGTAATTTAATGATGAAGGTAAAGTATAATTTGGCTTAAGATTGTCATAATCAAAAACAAAATTTTCATTCTTCCTGAGATGTGTAATTGTTATGCTGCAAGTGAAATCGAAAGCATAGTTGGGAAAAATGTGCAACTAAGTCTAAAATCAAGAATTTGACAGATACATATTTTGGTTTAAAAAATTTTAGATGCATATTTTCTCTGATAGTCTATTGAGTCAGTGTTGGATGTTGGCTCTCCAATTTTGTTCTAAGTTTTTCTTTTGTGTGGAGATTCTCAGGAATCATCTTATGGCAAAATATTTTAAATTCTAATTGTTAGGTGGATACATAGAAAACTTAAATTTATTTACTTTAGAGGACTAGAGATACAAATTCTACATAATTGTTTCTTGGCAAATCGTTCTTCACTAAAAGTTAATATTTGTCTATTCTTCCCTTTTGCAGGTAATATTTTAAGTGATTTTTTAAGGATGTCCTGTACAATGTAGTGAATTAGTACTGTGTGAACACTGATTTAACCGAAAAGCTGACAGGCACAATTGGTTTTTAAATAATAATAATCAGTAGTTTAGCATGTGTGCCTATGACTCCTTAGTTAGGGGAACTTCTGATGAAACCCTATTTTTTTATGCTTTAATTACAGCTGGACTAAGAGTATATATGTTATATTTTCATTCCAAATAAAGTGGGAATAAAAGAAGCAGAAATGTTCATTAAGATATCAGTTCTCCTGAGTAGCTATTTTTTAGGACTGTACTATTCTAGTCTGTATTTTTAGGTAAAGTCAGACTACTGTTAAGGGCAGAAGGAATTGTACTTACCTACCAATGGAAGAAAAACATTTTCTATTACCTTAAATTAATAATAATGCAAAGTGATTTGACATGTTTGGTAGATGTCTTATACAGTCTTGCAAAAGTGAATAGACAATGTTTCTTAGTTATATTCTTGAATTCCTGTTTGAATGTAGTTGTTTTAGGACTCTGCGTTTCTTTAATAATAAAAATCAAGAAAAGTCATTTGAGAACAACTTCCAAAGGATGTGTGGAAGCTAAATTTGAATGAGGTGGATAAAAGTTGTGGATTCAAAGTACTAAAATATGTAATGCCATTAGGTTTTCAGTTTAGTATGTCTTTAATCCCTTGGGAAATGTTTTTATTGTTATATAGATTTTCTCACTTGTAGATTTTTGTCTTGAAGAAGATAAAATGCTGTTCTGCCTAGAGGGCATGAATTGTAAACATGGAAAAGGTTTTTCTACTTTGTTGTCACTTTTAGCTAGTGTTGCTCTGGAGTGGCCATTATAACTTTTTTTCTAGTATTTACTGCTCTTGACTGGCATTGGGACTTATAAAAATGTGCAAGATTATTTTGATTTTTGTTTTAGAATTTAATTTCTCTGACAGTGATGGAAAGCCCTGAGGGAAAACTGTAAAGGAGGCAAGAAACAACTTTTTTCTTCTAAACAAAGACTTGAAAGTAAAGCGGGAAAAAGAACATCTATGAAACCCTTAAACGTAATTCGATTAACATGATGAAGACTTTAAAAAATTATCCTTGATTTCATCACCCTGATATAACCACTCTTTAAAGTTTTAAACCAATTTCCAAGCTAATAAATGTATTAATTAAAAAAATTTTTTTTAATTAAGTAATTTAGGAAAGTGGTTAAAATGAATGAAACAGTTTCTAAGTGCTACCTTAGCTCTTTCAGAGAATTTTATGTAATAGGTTGATAATTTAGAATTAATTTATATTCTCCAGTGGGAACATTGCATTTGTTTGGTTCTGTAGGCCTGGTCTGAAAGTATGCAAAGAGGCCAGAGGCCCTGTAAAGGGGACATTTCCAGGAAAAGTTCTATGTTGTATATGGAAAAACCCTGGCTCGGGATAGAATTCTTGCCGAATTGTCATAAACTGTTAGATTCTAATTGAATACTACATTGCTTTATATCACAACCATCTTTTTTCACACTGGTTTCCATAGTCTTAAAATAATTGAGGGTCTAAGTGAAAGATGAATTAAATATTATATTTCGTTAATCTAAAAAATTTTTTTCCTCTTATAGTACTTAAAACTAGTATCTTAAGTAATTTACGTGTGGTTTTGTTTTGTTTTGTTTTAATGGATGGGAGGAAAAGGCAAGTGATCTGTTTTCAGGAAGGTAAAGCTAAAAAGATAATTTATTTAAGAATAGTATTCTTTCCAAACCTGTTTAGTCTCGGTTTGTTGTGATGAACAGCATTCACCAGACATTCCTGCTTCTAATTCAGTTGTCTAGGATACTCAATAGACCCTCATTCTTGGCTCATTAACAAAACAGATGTGAGAAAGAATATTGTGTGGTTTTTCAACCATAGTGGTTATGCTGTTAGGATACATGAACAGCCTTTCTGTATTTGGAGTTTCTATAGTTTTCTGCCATTATCTGTGTTTTTAATATTAATGATCTTCTTTGGCTACCCATTGCTTTAAAAAAAAAAAAAAGACTACTGAGATTTAGCAAAATCTTGTTACACACTGATGCTTTCTCTTATATCTTAAATGTGGGCTCTCTGTGGTTTGGTTGCAATAAAAAATTATGTACATTAGTCTGGAATGTTAGTTTAATGAAATAATCTGGAAGAATTCTTTGTTTTAAATCAGCCAGTTATTCCTCCGTTGTTTCTAAATTATCAGGTTCTTGAGAAATCAGAAGATATCTGTAGGATATAGTCATGGGATATTTTTATATTCTTCATTTTTGCAAGAAAGTGTTCTCGGTTGTAGGCTTACATAATACAATTTTTGAGTCATTACCAATATTTGATATTTTAACTGATTTCTAAATCTGACAACAGAAGTTCATTAATATATCTCTGAATTTTAAAAAAGGTTGAAGAATAGATTGCAAAATAGGCTTATATCTTAGCAGTGAAGTCATTTTTTTTGTTTGTTTGAAGAAACTTATAGCTTCTAAATTAGGACTTGCTCTCTATCTGTGTATTTAACATAAAAGTGGCATTCTCTAAAATTACTCAAAATTTTTCTAAATTTTTGTGATCAAAGTTTTTCAAAAGCTACCCAAACTTTAATTATAAAATAAATCTCAAGGCATTTCCATAGTGCGTGGGCGACTTGTTTTCCAGGGGGAAAAATGGCTTTGAAATAATGGTTCCCCACTGTGCATCTGAGAAATTTAACCCCCAACAGTCTGAATGTTCTAGAGTGATTATTTAGCTACAGTGAATATAATAAATGTAATCTGATATAAGTGCATTGTGTTTGTACAGGTTCATTGAATGAATAGGTAGACTTAGTAGATAAGAAGTTACTGAAATCTCATGCTGATGTTTACTAGTTAGCCTTGTGGACTTAGCTAGTAAACAGAGGCATTTAATTATGTCAAATTTTGAGGTCAACACAGTATATTTATTTTTTCAAAACAAAAATAAAAATTTTTTCCTGGTTGTAAAAATGCATGTTTATTATTTTTAAAAAAGCGAACAGTATAGGAAAGTCTAAAACAGAAATGACAATAATATGATCCCATTCTCCAAATAAAACCATTGCTAATTTTTTCTTGTATATCTTCTCAAACGTCCATCCATCTGTCATCATATTGTTTTTAGCCTGCTTTTTCTACTCAGTATTGTATCATGGATAGCTTTCCTTATCATTACTTATATCTATATAGCAATATAGCAATATAATAATTTTTACTGAGTACATAGCATTTAATTTTTTTTTTTTTTTTTTTGGCTGCACTGCGTGGCTTGTGGGATCTTAGTTCCCAGAGCAGGGATTGAACCCGGGCCCTTGGCAGTGAAAGCACGAAGTTCTAACCACTGGACTGCCAGGGAATTCCCGCATTTAATTTTATATTATTAATTAGTGTCATTGATGGTGGATTAGATTTTTTTCCAGTTTTTTATAAAATTATAACTAAAACTTAGGTAATTATCCTAAT
Source organism: Balaenoptera physalus (assembly GCF_965194825.1). Classification (NCBI taxonomy): domain Eukaryota; kingdom Metazoa; phylum Chordata; class Mammalia; order Artiodactyla; family Balaenopteridae; genus Balaenoptera; species Balaenoptera physalus. The sequence continues at coordinate 167,459,897 of NC_138882.1, read as the reverse complement.
ATATACATCTTTGTATAGTGATCCAGTGATTGCTTTAGGATAAATTCCTAAAAGTAGAATGGTTGAAATGAGGTATCCCATGAATATCAAAGCAAAAGTTCCCAGTGAAAATCCATAATTTGGTAATAGGCTATAGTAATGCTATAGTTGATTCTTATTTATTCATTGCTTATTTTCATCAGTCACATTTACTATAGACTGTAATTTAGCTTTGGACTCACTAGTACATGTTAGATTGTTAGGTCAGTGAACAACACACACATATGCTTTGAAAATGTATGGTTTTTTGTTTGAAGTTTAACATGGTTAGTTGTTATTAGCCAGTACTTGCTATAGCTACTAAAAGAAAAGTTTGAGGTAGAAATTCCAGATAGTGCTTTTTATTTCTGTGTAATTATATTTTCAACTCTAGTGAGCAATATATGTATTTGTTAAATAACTAAAATATGCCTCTCTGGAAGTATAATTTGTTGTATTGACAGAATTATTTCTTCCAATAATTTACATTAAAATATTTTATATACTTAAATTTGATGATTTTATAGTCAATTACAGTAGAGTTCTGTTACATTGCTTATTCATGAAACAGAATTTTGGTTTTTACCAGTTTGTATAAAAAGCATCAGGGAAAATAACAATAATGGAGAAAAAAATCGTCAGTGTAATATAGTGTAGAAAGCATGGGTTTTGGAAACAAATCCTGGCTCTCAAATTAACATGGTAATGATGTGTCATTGTAGGTTCATTGATTGTAACAAATGTACCACTCTGGTGTGGGGATGTTGATAGTCGGGGAGGCTGTGCCTATGTGGGGGCAGGAGGCATATGGGCAGTCTCTACCTTCTGCTCAGTTTTGCTGTGAACCCACAACTGCTCTAAAAAATAAAGTCTATTAAAAAAAATTAATTGTGACTTTGGGCAGTGCTTTTAATCTTCCTGAATCATAGTTTCCTTATCTGTATAATGGTATAGTAAAGAGATTCAGTATGCAAAGGAAATGACAATTCCTCTGTTCCTAATTTTTAAGACATTTTATTATAGAAAATTGAAGATGTATATGCAGAACTGTATAATAAACTCCCATGTATGTACCCATCGCCCATGTCCAGTCATGTCCGTTCTACTTTCCCCTCCCCTGTATTTTCTGAAGCATATTCTAGACATAATAATATTTTATTTATAAATATCTACTAAGTACATCTATAAGAGATATGGGGGACTTCCCTGGTGGTCCAGTGGTTAAGACTCCATGCCTTCACTGCAGGGGGAGCAGGTTCAGTCCCTGGTTGGGGAACCTTGCAAGGTGAAGCCAAAAAAAAACAAAGAGAGAGAGTTATGGACTCTTTAAATAAGCCACAGTACCATTATCACAGCATAAAATAATAGTATAACCCTTTATATCAAATATTAAGTCAGTATTCAAATTTCAACTTGTCTCAGATATTATTCTTTTTTTTTTTTTTGAACAATTTGCCTTTTTAAAATTTATTTCATTTTTGAGTCAGGATCCAGATAAGTTTCCCACATTGTGAATGATTGATATGTCTTTTAAGTGCCTCTTAATTTGTAAGTTTTCTATCCTCTTTCCCCCTACAGTTTATGGATTGTTTGTCCTTTTAGACTTTCTCACAGTCTGGATTTTGCTGGTTCCATCTTCATGGTGTAATTTAACGTGTTTCTCTAAATTTACTGTAAACTGCTAGGACCAAAAAGCTTGATCAGATTCAAGGCATGTGGGATCTTAGTTCCCCGTCCAACCAGGGATCGAACCCCCATCCCGTGCAGTGGAAGTGTGGAGTCTTAACCACAGGACCACCAGGGAAGTCCCCTCAGGGTATTCTTTTTGAACTTAACTGCAGTCAGGTTTTTGTCCCTAGAACTTCACTGAAATTGCTTTTATCAAAGTCAACAAAGAATTTGTTAAACCCAGTAGTCAGTTCCCAAATCTTAATTTTATTTGTCTCTTCAACTTCATTTGATTACTTTGCTTCCTTCTGGACATTCCTTTTCCACTTGGCTTCCTGGCTACCGCATTCTCCAGGTCCTCCTCCAACCTTATTGGCTATCACTTTTCTGCTTCCTTTGCTGTTTCATCTTCATCTCCCCAATTTCTAAACATTGGGAGTTTCCCAGAGCTTATTAGTAGTATTCTGTATCCTGCCACAGTCTGGGTGATCTCCTCTGGTCCAGTGGTTTCAAATATCACTAATATGCCAAGGACACTCATAGCTACATCTCCAGCCTGGACCTCTCCCTTGAACTCCACACCCATCTAACTGCCTACTAGATGCCTACTTGTACAGAAACCTTAACGTTAACATGTCCTAAGAATCCTCTTGATTTCTTCTCAAAGCTTTCTATTATTCCTGAGTCTTTCCTGTCTCAGTAAGTGCATTTCCAATTCTTTTAGTTGCTTAGACCGAAAAGCTTTGAGAGCTCTTTTCTCTCATACCCCACACCTAATCCATTAGCAGTTCCCATTAGGTCTACCGTGTAAATATTTTCCACATTGACCTCATTCCCATAGCTGCTACCACCCCTGCCCTAGCCAACATTATCTTTTGCCTGGAAAGTCGACTGGCCTACTAACTGGTCTCCCTGCTTGTACTTTTACATATAATTTTTCATACAGCAGCTAGAGTGATTGTTTTTAAAAAGTTTAAGTCAGATCATAATGCTTCTTGATTCAGAACCCTTTGTTGGTTTCTCATGTCTCAGAATAAAATCCAAAGACCTCATCATGGCTTGCAAATCCTATAAGATCTGATCTCCCAGTATCTTTCTGACCTCATCTCCTACCGTTCTCTCTGCTCCAGGCACAGTGGTCTCCTTGCTATTCATCAAACACCAAGCAAACTTCTGCTTTTTCCTTTATACTTGATTTTTCCTTGCCTGGAATGCTCTTTCAGCTGTCTACATGACTTTTTCTTTCACTTCTGTTTTCTGCCTACTTGTCACCTTTTCAAAGAGGTCTTCTTTGACAAACCTATCTAATATGGCTAACTACCTCCTCCCCCCACCCCACACACACATTTTCTATCCCCGTAACCTATCTTATTATTTTTTTTTAATAAATTTATTTATTTTTATTTTTGGCTGCATTGGGTCTTTGTTGCTGTGCGTGGGCTAAACGGCGAGCGGGGGCTACTCTTCATTGCGGTGCCCGTGCTTCTCATTGGGTGGCTTCTCTTGTTGCAGAGCACGGGCTCTAGGTGTGCGGGCTTCAGTAGTTATGGCACGCGGGCTCAGTAGTTGTGGCTCGTGGGCTCTAGAGCGCAGGCTCAGTAGTTGTGGCGCACAGGCTTAGTTGCTCTGCGGCATGTGGGATCTTCCCAGAGCAGGGCTCGAACCCGTGTCCCCTGCATTGGCAGGTGGATTCTTAACCACTGTGCCACCAGGGAAGCCCTAACCTATCTTATTGTTTTATAGCAGTTATTTCTACCTAATTGGCAAAAAAGAAATACAATATAATCTGCCCCACACCCCTATAAAACCTTCATGAGGACCAGGTCCTTATTGTTATTATTAAAATTATTATTCACTTGAACAATGTTTGGCACTTAGGATACAGTAAATATTTGTTGAACACATTTACGAGTCAATGAATGGATGACTTAATGAATGATAGACTTTCAGCACATGTTAGTTTGTAGTAGTATAGTGTACTGATTAAAAGCCCAGGCTCTGGGCTTCCCTGGTGGCGCAGTGGTTGAGAATCTGCCTGCCAATGCAGGGGACATGGGTTCGAGCCCTGGTCTGGGAAGATCCCACATGCCGCGGAGCAACTGGGCCCGTGGGCCACAACTACTGAGCCTGAGCGTCGTCTGGAGCCTCTGCTCCGCAACAAGAGAGGCCGCGATAGTGAGAGGCCCGCGCACTGCGATGAAGAGTGGCCCCCACTCGCCGCAACTGGAGAAAGCCCTCACACAGAAACGAAGACCCAACACAGCCAAAAATAAACATAATAAATAAATAATAAATAAAAATTTTAAAAAAAAGCCCAGGCTCTGAAATCAGACTGCCTATTTGCAAATCCTAGCTTTGCCACTTTCTGTGAACATGTTTTTTAATCTCCTTGTGCTTCAGTTTCCTCAGTATAATATAGTACCTGCCTCAAAAGTTATGTTGTAAGAAATCACCAAATGTATATCAGATATATAATACTCAATACATGTTAGCTGTTGTTGTTGTAATTTTGGGATATCCCCGAGTATATTGTGAACTACTTAAGCAAAGTAACTGACTTATTAATTAATCCATGTATCTATAAAACCTCGAACATAATAATGGTTCAATAAATAGAATAGATAAATGACTTTTTATGTTTTTGATTTTTAAAAAATTGTCTATGGGGGCAGTGAATTTCAGAAGAGAATGGGGGTTATAGAAAAATAAAACATTATTATTATTAAGCCAATCTTGATAGTCATCACATGTAAATAAAACAGCAGAAAGTTATTTTTTTGAATACATAAAAGGTTTTTAAAAATTGTAATGCCTAATGCTAGAGAGGGCATAGGAGAGAAATCTGGTGATAGTAATGCATTCATATGCCAGTTTGGTAGTAAATACCAAGAGTCAGAAACATGTTTCTGTTCCTATCCTTTGACGTGGTAGGTCTATTTTTGAAATTTATCTGAAGGAAAAAATTCTATATGCCACTTTCCCTCTCTGGCTCCCCCAAGTAAAACAGTAGGTGCTTGATGCAGAGAAATTCACTTAGCATAGTTGTGTGAAATGTTGTAGCTGTTTATTTGTATTAATATTTATTGAAGAGCTACTACTTTTTTTAATGGCTTCTGTGCCAGGCACATCTAGAATGTATAGGTCATTTTATCTCATTTTTAAAATAAGGTAACTGAATGTACCTCAACATAAGACAGGCCATATATGACAAAGCCCACAGATAGTATCATACTCAGTGGTGAAAAGCTGAAAGCTTTTCCTCTGAGATCAGGAGCAAGACAAGAAACCTCCTCTCAACACTTTTATTCAAATAGTGCTGGAAGTCCTAGCCAGAACAGTTAGGCAAGAAAAAGAAAGAAAAAGCATCTGAATTGGAATGGAAGGAGTAAAATTGTCTCTATTTGCAGATGACATGCTATTATATATAGAAAACCCTAAAGACTGCATGAAAAACTGTTAGAAGTAATAAATGAATTTAGTAGAGTTGTGGGATACAAAATCAATATACAAAATCTATTGCATTTCGGGACTTCCCTGGTGGTCCAGTGGTTAAGAATCCGCCTTCCAGTGCAGGGGACGCAGGTTTGATCCCTGGTCGGGGAACTAAGATCCCACATACCGTGGGGCACCTGAGCCTGCGCACCACAACTACTGAGTCCGTGTGCTCTAACACCCACGCGCCACAACTAGAGAGCCCACGTGCTGCAACTACTGAGTCCACATGCTCTGGAGCCTGCATGCCACAACTAGAGAAGCCCACGCAACATAACAAAAGATCCCACATGCCTCAACGAAGATCCCACGTGCTGCAACTAAGACCCGATGCAGCCAAATAAATAAATAAATAAATAAATTTATAACAAAAAAGCCAAAATCTACTGCATTTCTATACACTAAAAACTAAATATCAAAAAGATAAATTTTTTAAAAGTCCCATTTACGGTAGCATCAAAAAAAATAAAATGCTTATGAATAAATTTAACCAAGAAAGTCAAAGATCTACACATTGAAAACTATAAGACATTGATGAAAGAAATCAAAGAAGACACACTATATGGAAAGATATCCTGTGCACATGGATTGGAAGAATTAATATTGTTTAAATGTCCACACTACCCGAAGTGATCTACAGATTCAGTGCAGTCCCTATCAAAATTGCAATGGCAAAAAAAAAAAGAAAAAAATTGCAGTGGCATTTTCTACAGAAATAGAAAAAACAATCCTAAAATTTATGTGGAACCACAAAAGACCCCCTATAGCTAAAGCAGTCTTGAGAAAGATGAACAAAGATGAACAAAGAAAACTTCCTGATTTCAAACTATATTATAAAGTTATGTCAAAACAATGTGGTATTGGCATAAAAATAGGCACATAGATCAATGTGAGCCCAGAAATAAACCCATGCATGTATGGTCAGTTAGTTTTTGACAAAGGAGCAAAGACTATACAGTGGGGAAAGGATAGTCTCTTCAGTAAATGGTGTTGGGCAAACTGGATAGCCATATGCAAAAGAATGGAACTAGACCCCAACTTATGCCATATATAAAAATTAAAATGGATCAAAGGCTTTAACAGAAGACCTGAAACCATAAAACTCCTAGAAGAAAACATAGCACGTGAGCTCCTTGACATTGGTCTTGGCAATGCTTTTTTAAATTTAATACCAAAAGCAAAGGCAACAAAAGCAAAAATAAACAGGTGAGACTGCATCAAACTAAAAAGCTTCTGCTCAGCAAAGGAAACCATTGACAAAATTAAAAGGAAACTTATAGAATGGGAGAAAATATTTGCAAACCACATACCTGATAAAGGGTTGCTATCCAAAATATACAAGAAACTCTTACAACTCAGTAGCAAAAAAACCAACTCAATTAAAAAATGGGCAAAAGGCGGAGCAGCTAAGCCTGTGCACCACAACTACTGAGCCTGCACTCTAGAGCCCACGAACCACAACTACTGAGCCCACGTGCCACAACTACTAAAGCCCACTCGCCTAGAGCCTGAGCTCTGCAACAAGAGAAGCCACTGCAATGAGAAGCCCGCTCACCACAACGAAGAGTAGCCCCCGCTCGCCGCAAGTAGAGAAAGCCCACACAGCAACGAAGACCCAACAACGAAGACCCAATGCAGCCATAAATAAATAGATAGCTAGATAGATAAATTTATTAAAAATATAAAATGGGGGCTTCCCTGGTGGCGCAGTGGTTGAGAATCTGCCTGCCAATGCAGGGGACACGGGTTCGAGCCCTGGTCTGGGAAGATCCCACATGCCGCGGAGCAACTAGGCCCGTGAGCCACAACTACTGAGCCTGTGCGTCTGGAGCCTGTGCTCCGCAACAAGAAAGGCCGCGATAGTGAGAGGCCCGCGCACCGCGATGAAGAATGGCCCCCGCTTGCCACAACTAGAGAAAGCCCTCGCACAGAAACGAAGACACAACACAGCGAAAAATAAATAAATAGATTAAAAATAACAACAACAACAAAAAGATAAAGGACTTAAAAAGTAATTATAAAATATATATATATATATATATATATATATAAAATGGGCAAAGGACCTGAATAGACATTTTTCCAAAGAAGACATACAAATGGCCAACTGGTACATAAAAGGTGCTCAACATCACCAGTCATCATGGAAATGCAAATCAAAACCACAGTGAGATATAACCTCATACCTGTTAGGATGACTTTTATCAAAAAGACAAAATGATAAATGCTGGTGTGAGTGTGGAGAAAAGAGAAGCCTTATACACTGTTGGTGGGAACATAAACTGGTACAGCCACGATGGAAAACTGTATGGAGGTTCCTCAAGAAACTAAAAATAGAGCTACCATATGTTCATTTACCAGGGGGGAAGGGTGGAGGGGAGAGATAGATTGGGAGTTTGGGATTGACATGTACACACTGCTGTGTTTAAAATAGATAACCAACAGGACCTACTGTATAGCACAGGGACCTCGGCGCAATATTCTGTAATAACCTAGATGGGGAAAGAATTTGAAAAAAATAGACAAATGTATATGTATAACTGAATCACTTTACTGTTCACGTGAAGCTAACACAACATTATTAATCAACTATACTCCAATATTAAAAAAAAAAAAAAAAGAATAGGGCTACCGTATATTCCAGCAATCCCACTTCTGGGTATATATCTGAAGGAAACGAAACCATTATCTTGAAGAGATATCTGTACTCTAACGTTCATTGCAGCATTCACAATAGCCAAGGTATGGAGACTATCTTAAGTATCCATCAGCGGATGAATGAATTAAGAAAATGTGATATGTGTATACACACACACACACACACACACACACATATATACACATAGTGAATATTACTCAACCTTAAAAAAAGAAGGGAATCCTGTTATTTCTGACAACATGGATGAGCCTGGAGGACACTATGCTAAGTATAATAAGACAAAGACAAATACTACATGGTATCACTTACATGTGGAATCTAAAAAAAAAAAGTCAAACTCAGAAGCAGTAGAAAAATGGTTGCCAGGGAGTGGGGGAAATACGGAAAGGTTGGTACAAGGGTACAAACTTTGAACTATAAGATAAACAAGGTCTGAGGATCTAATGTATAATATAGTGACTATAGTTGATAATACTCTGTTGTATAATTGAAATTTGCTGAGAGAGTAGAACTTAAATGTTCTAAGTCCCCCCTCATCCCCCAAAAAAGGTAAATATGTGGAGTGATGAATGAGTTAATTAACTTGATGGGGAGAATCTTCACAATGCACAGGTATGTCAAATCATTGTGTTGTGCAGTCTAAATATCATTGAAAAAAATACACTACCAAATGTAAAATAGATAGCTAGTGGGAAGCAGCCGCATAGCACAGGGAGATCAGCTTGGTGCTTTGTGACCACCTAGAGGGGTGGGATAGGGAGGGTGGGAGGGAGACGCAAGAGGGAGGAGATATGGGGATACATGTGTACGTATAGCTGATTCACTTTGTTATAAAGCAGAAACTAACACACCATTGTAAAGCAGTTATACTCCAATAAAGATGTTAAAAAAAAAAAAAGATCCCACATATAAATGAAAATAATAATAATAATAGGCAACTGAGTCTTAGAGGCTGTGACTTTCCCCTGGTCATTAGATCTGGAATTTGAACTCGGGTTTGAGACCATACTTCAGTTGAAGTAATTAACATAATTACTCTTTTTATCAGTTGAGTTTTAGTTGCAAATAACAGAAATCCAACTGAAACTAATTTAAGCAAAAGGGGTTTATTGGCTTATGGAATCCAAGGCAGGTTGAATAGGAAGAACAGGTTTGCAGCTGAGCTTGCATCTGGAGCAGGTGGAACTAGTAACTCATGGTATCAGACTACTCCATCTCTTATTTTGATTTCTCTCTATTTGTAGCTCTCTACATGTAGCTTCCATTTCCTCTCACTGTTGATTGGCTTTTTCTACACATCAGAACACCTGATCTCTAACAGCTATTATATCTCACAGCTTTAGTCCCTGAAGAGGAAATACCTGATTGTTGTTTAGGTCCCAAGTTAAAACAAAAAAAAAAGTCCCAGGGAAAAGTCTCATTACTTTCTCTTGGTTCTGGTGTCCATCCCTAGACCAGTCAGTTGTGGTGTCAGATTCACGTAAGAACATATCAATTGCTGGTATTCATATAGTACTTGAGAGAGTGTATAGTTTTCAAGAGAATAGCCAGTAGGTGGAGGAAAAGGGTGGGGTTGTGTTTAGCATACCATCCTGTGAATATCCACTACAACTGCTTATGTTTCACTATTTATAATAGTGAAACATTGGAAGCAAGCTAAATATTCTTGAGTGGAACCTGTTCAGTTTTAGTTCATCAACTTAATGTATTATTACATAACCATTAAAATTATGATTATGAAGACCTTAGTAATACAGATATGCTTATGATGCTATGTTAAGTGGGAACAGAATATAACATTTTATATATATACGGTGTGTTTGCTACTATGAAACTTGAAAATATAGTGGAAGGGATTCAGATTACTCAAACAAATTTATGAGGTAGTATGACAGAGGGTCACTGTGCTCCACAGTCTGGTCCCTAGCTTTGCAGATCCTGATGCTTGTTTTTTTCAGGCATCCAGAGCTGATCATCACCTTGAGGGACTGATTGATGCTAACCAAGTTCACAAGAAACTAATATATAAATCATAATGCCAATTTAATCATTTACAAAGAAAAATACTATTTCCAGAGCATAAAGAAGATTCATGTTGACTAGTCAGCGACTTATCTCCCTCCGGCCGTCTATATGGGTATACAGACAATAATCAGAAGGTTGCTCTGTAATCGTGGAATCCGAACAAGGGACTTAATATGATGTGCTCTTTAGTGTTAGGGATAGAAATATGAGTCACTCATAAACTCTGTCCTCAGATCACTCAATTTGTATGAAAATGCAGGTAGTTAAATAGCTATAGAATTTTCTCCATGTAGAGTAGACAGATTATTTTATTAGGCTCAGAACTTCCACTAAAGAAAACTAAAAAATCTGGATAAGATGGAACAAAATGCCTTCTTAAGAGCATGGAATAATTAAGAATAGGTTACTGAAAATCAGACATTCTGTATCACAACCACTAGTTGGGAGACTATTTCCCTTTATTTATTTTTATAAATTTATTTTATTTATTTATTTTTGGGCTTCGTTGGGTCTTCTTCGCTGCGCATGGGCTTTCTCTAGTTGCGGCGAGCAGGGGCTACTCTTTGCGCGGGCTTCTCATTGCGGTGGCTTCTGTTGAGGATTATGGGCTCTAGGTGCGTGGGCTTCAGTAGTTGTGGCACGCGGGCTCAGTAGTTGTGGCGCATGGGCTTAGTTGTTCCGAGGCAGGTGGGATCTTCCCAGACCAGGGATCAAACCCGTGTCCCCTGCATTGGCAGGCGGATTCTTAACCACTGCGCCACCAGGGAAGTCCCCCCTGAGTTAATTTTTGAAAAAAGTTTTAGGTCTGTGTCTGGATTCTTTTTTTTTTTTTTTTTCCCCTTTAGCATGTGGATATCCATCCACTTGTTCATCAGCACCATTGCTTGAAAAGACTGTCCTTTTTCCATTGAATTGCCTTTGCTCCTTTGTCAAAGATCAGTTGACTGTGTGGTTCAATTTTAGGGCTATGTATTCCTCTGATGTGTTTTTCTCTTCTTTGACGAAAACCCACGCTGTCGCGATTATTGTAGCCTTATACATTAGCACCAAAAAAAGAAAAGAAAGAAGTACTTAGGTATAAATCTAACAAAATACATACGAGATCTATGTGAGGAAAACTACAAAACTCTGATTTAAAAAAATCAAAGAAATCAAAGAAAATCTAAATAAATAGAGATATTTTATTATACATGGATAGGAAGACTCAGTATAAAGATGTCAGCTCTTCTCAACTTGATTTATATACTTAGCACAATTCCAAACAAAATCCCAGCAAGTTATTTTGTGGATATTGACAAACTGATTGTAAAGTTTATACGGAAAGGCAAAATACCCAGAACAGCTACATGATATTAAAGGAGATGAAAGTCAGAGAACTGATTGACAGTACCTGATTTCAAAACTTACTGTAAAATATCATAATCGAGGCAGTGTATTATTGACAAAAGGATAAACAAATATATCAATGGAACAAAATAGAGAGCACAGCAGAATGGGTTCCAATCCCAGTTCTGCTACTTACTAGCTATGAAATTTTAGGCAAATCATTTCAGTTTTCCTCATCTATAAAATCATTATGAAGTTTGGGGTTCCATTTGTTTATTTTTGCTTTTATTTCTATTGCCTTGGGAGACTGACCTAAGAAAACGTTGGTATGATTTATAATCAAACTTATAAGGTTTTGCACAGCAAAGGAAACCATAAACAAAATGAAAAGGCATCCTACGGACTGGGAGAAAAATATTTGCAAGTGATGCGACCAACAAGGGCTTAATTTCCAAAATATACAAACAGCTCCTACAATTCAATGACCAAAAAAAACCAAACAACCCACTAAAAAAAGTGGGCAGAAGACCTAAATAGACATTTCTCCAAAGAAGACATAAAGATGGCCAACAGGAACATGAAAAGATGTTCCACATCGCTAATTATTGGAAAAATGAAAATCAAAACTACAGTGAGGAAAAAAAAAAAAAAACTACAGTGAGGTATCACTGTCAGAATGACCATCATCAAATCTATAAATAATAAATGCTGGAGAGTGTGTGGAGAAAAAGGAACCCTCCTACACTGTTGGTGGGAATGTAAATTGGTGCAGCTACTATGGAAAACAGTATGGAGGTTCCTCAAAAAACTAAAAATAGAGTTGCCATATGATCCAGCAATCCCACTCCTGGGCATATACCCAGACAAAACTGTAATTCGAAAAGCTACATGCACCCCTATGTTCATAGCAGCCCTATTTACAATAGCCAAGACATGGAAACAGCCTAAATGTCCATCAACAGATGAATGGATAAAGAAGATGTGGTATATGTACACAATGGAATATTACTCAGCCATTAAAAAGAATAAAATAATGCCATTTGCAGCAACATGGATGGACCTAGAGATTATCATACTAAGCGAAATAAGTCAGAAAGAGAAAGACAAATACCATATGATATCACTTATATGTGGAACCTAAAGTACGACACAAATGAACATATCTATGAAACAGAAACAGACTACAGACAGAACAGATTTGTGCTTGCCAAGGGAGAGGCGGGGTTGGGGAGGGAAGGACTGGGAGTTTGGGATTAGAAGATGTAAACTATTATATATCGGATGGATAAACAACAAGGTCCTACTGTATAGCACAGGGAACTATATTCAATATCCTGTGATAAACCATATTGGAAAAGAATATGAAAAAGAATATATATGTATAACTGAGTCACTTTGCTGTACAGCAGAAATTAAACACAACAATGTAAATCAACTATACTTCAATAGATTAAAAAAAAATTATTACAAGGTTTGGTAAGAGCTTGATAAATTTTATCTGTTGTTCATGTTCTGATTTTATCCTGACAGGATTCATAAGAAAGAGGCAGATTAGGTATTATTTCCATTTTATAGATCAGGAAATAGAATTTCAGGGCTATTAATATTTAACAAAGGTCAAGTGGTTAGATAAATGGCAGAGCCAGAACTATGACCTAGTCTAGAATTACTCATTATTACCTATCTCAGTTTAGGATAGCAGGAAAGATTATGCCCTCAGAAAAGATCTTACAAATATATGAAAACAAAATTTAAAAATAAGTGATGCAGGTAGCACTTTAATCCACAGTGAAGAAAAGTTGTTAATTATCTTTTTTCCTATTCTCTGGAAGAATTTGTTTAAGATTAGTATTATTTCTTTCCTTAAATGTTTGGTATAATTCTCTAGTGAAGCCATCTGGATCTGGAATTTTATAGTGTGTGCATGTGTGTGAATATTTAATTTTTTCAAATAGTTACAGGACTTTTCAGATATTTTAAATGTAAATTCATTTAGATAATAGTTACTAATTTACTAACTGAATTTATTGTTTGAAGTTTGTTTAACAAAGCTACAACATTTTGAGCTTCAAAAACTTAATGCTAGATATCACCTAGGGTTTGTTTTTTTCTTAACTGTGATAAAATATATATAACATTAAATTTGCTATCTTAGCAATTTTTAAGTGTACAATTTAGTAGTATTTAAGTACATTCACATTGTTGTGCAACCAATCGCCAGAACTCTTCTCATTTTGCAAAACTGAAACTATACTCATTAAGCCATAATTCCTTTTTCTACCTTTTCCCCCAGCCCCTGGCAACCGCCCTTCTGCTTTGTCTCTATGAATATGACTACTCTAGGTATTAATAAGTGGAATCATACAGTGTCTTTTTGTGACTGGCTTATTTCACTTAGCATGACCTCTACAAGTTTCATCTGTTGTAGCATGTGTCAGAATTTCCTTCCTTTTTAAGGCTGATTGATGTCCCATTATAGGTATATACCAGATTTTCTTTATCCATTCATGCATCAGTGGACACTTAGGTTGCTTCCACCTTTCGTCTATTGTGAATAGTACTGCTATGAGCATAGGTGTATAATTATCTTTTCAATACCCTGCTTTCAATTCTTTTGGGTTTATACCCAGAAGTAGATCATGGATCTACTGGATCGTATGGTAATTCTATTTTTAATGTTTTGAGGAACCACTGTACTGTTTTCCAAAACAGCTGCACCATTTTACATTTTATTTTGTTTGAAAAGAGAACTTTTCAAATTTTATATGCTTTTGTGTACCAGTAAGCTGTATCTTTCTAGGACTTAGTCTATTTCATCAAACTTTCAAATTTATTAACAATGTTTGTAATGTCTTCTGTATCTGTAGTGATACTGATACTTTTTTTTCCGTTTATATTGGTTACTTAAGCCTTTTTTTCTTCTGTTATAAAAATCACTGGAATTTATCAATTTTAGTTATCTTTTCCAATAATTGATTTTGTGCTTTGTTGATCCTTTTTATTGCATATTGTTTTTTATTTTGTTTATTTGCTCTTACCCTTCTTTAAGTTTACTTTGCTATTGGTTGCATACTTTTTAGATACAATTTGTGCTTTGTTTATGCTCACCTGGGTTTGTGTGCTCCTTTCTACCCCTTCCAAGACAATTTTCCAGAGGTACCCAGTTTTTGTTTCTTTTTATGTTTGTTTTAATGAGGAAAGTAAAGTGGGGTGAAAGAAATTGGTGTTAGAAACGATGTCATCTTTCAGCACTAGGCTTCAAGCATTATCAACTGTACTTAAAATTCTAACTTACTCTGGTTGACAGGATTATTAAATGCAGCCTGTAAGAGTGTTTCTCTCTTTTTTTTCCCCTTTCCTGGCAGGACCCGTTGGGGCCCAGCCCCTACTCATGGTGCCCAGAAGACCTGGCTATGGCACCATGGGCAAACCCATTAAATTGCTGGCTAACTGTTTTCAAGTTGAAATTCCAAAGATCGATGTCTACCTCTATGAGGTAGATATTAAACCAGACAAGTGTCCTAGGAGAGTGAACAGGTAAGAATTCAGAGATCTTTTGCTTTTGGTATTTGTCTTTGCTTTAGAAATTATGTTTATCTTGTGTATCTAAATAGCAATGATAATGTCTAACAGTTTGACCAAGAACAGATGGTAATTTGCTTTGAAATTGACTGTACTTCAGAGGTGTGATGATGGGAAAAATCTACAAACAGCCTTGAAATTTTTCCATTATAACGTAAATTCATATGTTTTCTCTGTGATAATAAAAAAGGTGCAAGTCATTTTTATGTGCTCTTGAAATCAGACTGAGCATTTTTTCCTTTGCTATTAGGTAATATTTATTGGTGCTTTCTTTTTTCTCCCCACCCCACCTCGACCTTATTTACCCCTTTCGTGATGTTCCCTTTAAGATGATGGTGGTTGTCATGGTTTCATGCCTTCTGTTCTCCTGATCCTCAACTCCTAACTGTTCCCTACTCTTTTATAGGAACAAGTATATATGATATAGAAAGATTTATCAATCTGCTTTCAATAAGCTTCTTTCACTTCCCCCAAATACTATGGATATGGATGTGGTTTAGATGATACAGGAACAGAAAAGGAATTTATGATGTGGCGTACACCACAAAGGAGGGTTTAAAAAAAAAGAAAGACTTATGGACAAAACATTTAGAAAACAATGATGTTCAACTTGGTTTAGTGAGCCTAAGCCAGGCTTAAGGTGGAGGTTCTGGTCAGGTACTACAATAAGCTACCATCTATGAGTACATGACTTCCTAATCTTGCTGTAGCCTCCACCTCTTTCCTGAGCTTCAGACTTGACACCTGAATATCTATAAAGTGCTTCAAACACAGGTCAAAACAACTTATTCTCTCAATCCCCATCCCCACACTCCGCTCATACTACTATATTCTTTTCCTCTACCTAAATTCCCAAACTAGACCTTCTTTTTCCTCCTGTTGGTTATCAAGTCCTATTGCTTCTGTTTCAAAAATTATTCCCTAATTTGGCCCCTCTCCATCCATACTGCTACCACCTTGGTTTCAGACCCTTATTTGTTATCTAGACTATTATAATGATCTTCAAATTGGTCTCCCCTAACATTTCTTTCTCTCCCCATTCTCGTTAAGTATCCATACTTCTGGCGTAGTTATTCTTTTAAATAAGAAATCTGATTATATCACTCCCCTACTTTAAAATGTATTCAGCTCCCTATTGCCTACAGAATAACATCCCAAATTTACTATAGCAAACCTTTCTTAGTTTGGCTCTAACCTTTATCTTTTTTCATATTCTGCAACTCCTACCTGGAATGCCCTCTCTGCCCTTACCTATCTGGCGAACTTCTATTATTTTTCAGGACAAACATTTTGAACTCCATAGTCAGACGGTAGTTCATTCTTTTTTTCTTTTTCACAAATCATATTTGACAGTTTATTAACCAGTGGAGTATATTGCACAACAAATTACCTCACATCTTTCAGGAAGAAAAACAACTAAATTTGAAAAGTAAAGACATCACCCACTGAATTCGGACACAGTTAAAATGTGCTTTAAATATTTCTTTGGGAGAAGGGACACAACACTTCTACTCAATTAAGAGAAACATATGTACAGTCCAGGTCTTTTATTTTCTTTACACCCATCATGCCATGAATTCATAGGTAATGGGCTCCAACAGTTCAGGCTCCTTTCCACTGGTTCTCACGAAGTGTGCTTCTCTGGGTGGAGCAGGCTGGCGCTTCAGCTGAACCCAAGTACCTTTCTCTTTGGCTTCCTTCTTTTTCTGATCGTTTTCCTTCACACATTTCAGGAAGCTATCTTGGCTTTTAGAGTGCTTAATGTGCTTGATAGGCACATTAATTCTCTTGGCAAGAATCTTGCCCTTAACTTGTTTGTTTACAACGATGCCAACATTGTGCTAGGTAACACTGTAGACTCTTCCAGTTTTGCCATGGTAACATTTGTGGGGCATTCCTTATGGAACAGTGCCCATTCGCTTGATATCTACAATATCACTTTCTTCTTGATTCGCATGTATGTGGCCAAAGGAACAACTCCGTGTTTTCTAAAAGGCCTAGAGAACATATAGCAAGTACCCCTCCTCCTTCCCTTTGTGTTGGTCATTTTGATGAATTGTTGGAAGATGGTGGTTCCAGCCGAAAGGCCAGATGGTAGTTCATTCTACTATGACCTTGTAGTACTTGGTTGGTGTACACTTTCGTTACAGTATTTTTAGTGCGTTATTTGTTACCCTCTTCTCTCAGTATAACCTCTTCGTGAAAAGTAATATTCTTTATCATCTTTGTAGCCCTGATCTTAGCTCAATGATTGACACATAATAAATACTCAGTAAAATGAATGAAATGCTTATAAAAGTAAAATGGGATGAGTGTGTTGGTGGGAGACAGGAAAGAGAACTGGACATTATAGAGGGCTTTGTATGCCTACATATGGATTTTCAGTGCCCTACCCTTCTCTCCTAGGATATATAGGTTAGTCTTTATGTTAGTGTCCTTCTCTTTTGTCTGTCTTTGGGCTTACAGGGACCAACTGTCTCATGCTGCACTATCAAATTCCCTTTTTCTTGTTTCTCAGAACTGGGGTGTTAATGTGTAAATTTGAATGAAGGATAATTCTGACCTTTCTGGTAGATGTTTACATTTTTAAAAGGCATTTATTAACCTAAGGAAATCTCTTAACTGATAGAATGTCTAAGACAGATATTTCTTAGCTGAATTCCTTATTATTGCCTCTCCACCTTGCCCTGCCTGAAAAAATTGCCCCTAACTTTAGCAGTATATAGTGAAGAATTCTTATACGTTATTTATTGAATAGGAAAATTATATGATGAAAATGTTAGAAAAACAAAATCACTTGAAGACAAAATGGGATGGAATTGAGGAAGTGGTAGGAGTTGGAGGCTTGGGACTTAGAAGGATGTCAATTGAAGTTTTTTTTAGTATTTCAGATGAGTTATGAGGGACTAGGGCATTGGCAATAACGTTGGGTAAAAAAGAACAAAATTGTTTATTAGATTTGTTCTTTTTCCTGCCTTTTTTTTGGTAGAGGAATAATCACGTTATATGTGTGTATATGAAGTTGCGTACCATAGAGTTTCACACGTAGATGCTCAACATGTTGGTTAAGTTTGGGAGGAAAATGTATATAATAAATTAGTGTGGTACATTCTGGTTTTAACTTACAGTCCTTTTGGCATCCCTAATTGTATTTCATCTTTATGTTGCTATGTCTTCTTACGTTATTGGTCAGTAGGAGTAAAGGATCTGTAATTTAGATGTTCCCAAATGGAAATTTTTTTTATCGTGTACCTTTTATTTGAGTTTTGATAGGAGCTATAGGACTTCCTTGGGACTCTAAAATTGGCGTTAACCAACTTTATACTTTGTTAATAATATTGATTTAATTTTATGTCAATATCCACAAAGCTTATTCCCTTTATTTTCTTCAAAAGACTAGCTTTTGTCTTCAATTTTTGAAATATCATGTAACTAGTCAGTTAAAATTGTTGGTGGGCTTCCTAAATTGGTTCAGTTCTTACGCTTCAACAACTAGAATTCTAGAAGTTAGAAGAAACTAAATAGAACTTTACAATTCCTTTTCAATATGAACTAAACAGTTATGGGCCAAAATGCAGCAGTATTTAAATCAACACATATGAGGTTTCTCTTGTCCATATGCCACATGCTCAAATATTTGGCACTGTGGCCTTAATCATAATAGTAGAATGATGTATTGCAGCCAAACAAGTTTCCACTTTAGTCAGAAGAGTTTTCTTGGACAAAATATCCAGGAAATGTTTGTGAATCATCTTGTGAGTCAATTTTTCTACTTTAGACTTTCTGTCTGTTGCTTTTTTTATCCTTTCCTCACTTCTTTGGGGAGTGTGTGTCTGTGTGTTTCTTTTTTTCCCTATTTAATTATTTGATTATAAAATCATCATTAGTTAAAAGAACATGTAAAGCAGATTTCAGATGTTTCTAGTTTTTTTTTTAACAAGTGAATGGTCTTAATAACTAAAAATTAATTTCTAGAAATATTATGACCTGAAGTATAAAATCTGTAACTTGAGATTTTTATGCTAGTTTGTACAACTACTAAATATATATGAGGATAAACCATGAATAGACTGTTCCATATTTATTCAAAATTGTTAAATAGTGAAATAGATGGGGAAAGTTGTGTATGCAGCATGATTATAAATGCAAGATCTCCTTGCATAAAGATTTGAAGGAATGTTGAAATAGTTGGTAATAGATTGTGATCGAAGTTTTGGTTTAATTTTCTTTTACAAATTAAGCATTATCTTATAATCATTGTACTAGTATGATTGCTGTTACTATTCTATTATGATTAATGACATAGTGCTGAATGTTTGTGCATAGTGCATATGGATGTAATGTAATTCTAATGATTGAATCTTAGAAGGAAAAAATCTGTATTGATATGATTTTGGCTTTTAAATAGAAATAGCAAGTCAGAGTGTTTGAAGAAACTCTCTTCTACTGTTATTAGGAATATTATTGGCATAGTGTTATAACAGGGTAGTGTGCAAGAAAGGGATATTCTTTTTTTCTTTTTAACACATTGGGTTTTTTTGTTTGTTTGTTTTCTTTTCTTTTTTTTGGCTGCTTTGAGTCTTCGTTGCGGTGCGTGGGCTTCTCATTGCGGTGGCTTCTCTTGTTGCAGAGCACGGCCTCTAGGTGCGCGGGCTCAGTAGTTGTGGCTCGCGGGCTTAGTTGCTCCACGGCATGTGAGATCTTCCCGGACTAGGGATCGAACCCGTGTCCCCTGCATTGGCAGGCGGACTCTCAACCACTGCGCCACCAGGGAAGTACAGGACATTCTTTTTTTAAATAACATCCTTATTGATATAAAATTCACATACTGGGGCTTCCCTGGTGGCGCAGTGGTTGAGAGTCTGCCTGCCAATGCAGGGGACATGGGTTCGAGCCCTGGTCTGGGAGGATCCCACATGCCGCGGAGCAACTAGGCCTGCAGAGCAACTAGGCCTGCGAGCCACAATTACTGAGCCTGCGCGTCTGGAGCCTGTGCTCCGCAGCAAGAGAGGCCACGATGGTGAGAGGCCCGCGCACCGCGATGAGGAGTGGCCCCCGCTTGCCGCGGCTGGAGAAAGCCCTCGCACAGAAACGAAGACCCAACACAGCCATAAATAAATAAATAAATAAAATTAAAAAAAAAAATCACATACTACACGATTCACTCATTTAAAGTGTGCAATTCAGTGGCATTTAGTATGTTCACAGTGATAATGTACAACTGTCACTGCAGTCATACTTTAGAACATTTTGTCCTCCCCCAAAGAAATCCCATACTCACTAGCAGTCACTCCCCATTGCCTCCCTCCCTGCAGTCCCTGCCCAACACTAATCTACTTTCTGTCTCTGTAGATTTGCCTTTTCTGGACATTTAAATATAAATAGAATCATACAATATGTGGCCTTCTGTGTGACTGACCTCTTTCATTTCACGTTTTCACATAATGTTGTAACATGTATTAGTACTTCATTCCTTTTTATTGCTTAATGATATTCCATTGTATGGATATTTTGTGTATCAGTTCATCAGTTGATGGACATGTGAGTTGTTTGCACATTTTGGCTCTTAAGAATTATGCTGCTATGCACGTTCATGTACAGAATTTTGTGTGGGACGTGTTTTCATTTCTCTTGAGTGTATACCCAAGAGGGGAATCATATGGTAACTCTATGTTTAACCTTTTGAGGAACTGCCAGACTCTTTTCTAAAGTGGCTGCATCATTTTACATTTCCATTAGCAGTGTGTGGTAATTCCAGTTTGTCTACATCCTCATTAACATTTGTTATCTGTCTTTTTGATTATAGCCATCATAGTGAGTGTTAAGTAGTATTTCATTGTTACTTTGATTTGCATTTCCCTGATGGCTAGTGATATTGACCATATTTTCGTGCACTTATTGGCTATTTGTATATTTTCAGAGAAATGTCTATTCAGGTCTTTTGCCCATTTTTAAATTGGATCATTTGCCTTTTCATTACTGAATTGTAGGAGTTCTTTATACCTTATCAGATAAGATGATTTGCAAAAATTTTCTCCCTTTCTGCACCTTGCCTTTTTACTTCCTTTTAAAAATTTTTTTCTTTTTTCTTTTAATTGAAATATAGTTTATTTACAATATTATATTATTAGTTTCAGGTATACAAAATAGTGATTTGATATTTAATAGATTATATTCCATACAAAGTTATTATGAAATATTGGCTATATTCCTTGTGCTGCCTTTTCACTTTCTTGATGGTATCCTCTGAAACACAAACATTTTTCATTTTGATGAAGTCCAATTATTTTTTTCTTTTGCCAGCTGTTCTTTTGGTGTCTTATCTGTAGAGGGGTATACTTCTGATTAAAATGGTTTAGAAGACATACACCAGAAAACACTGCCAGTGAAAATCAAATGGTATAGTTTTCAATATTTAGCTATCTTGGGGAAACGATATCATGCAAAATATGTCAGTTAAGAAAAAGCAAGTTTTATTTTCCTTGTTAGTTGTTAGTCACTTGGAAGATAGGAAAGTTAATAGATGGTGATTATTTCAAATCTCAAAATTCTTTTAAAGTAGCATTTAAATAAATTACTCAGTAGAAATTAACCTTTTGGCTAATATTCCTACAATATATTTGAAATTCAAAGATACTCTTATAAATAAATATATGTCTAAACATCAGGGACTAGTAGGTAGGGTTTATTACTAATATCTATCTATCTGTGTAGATTTAAATTACAATAACAGCTGTATAGTATTCCATTGTAGGATGTGCCTTGACTTGTTTACTTCTAGTATGCTCCATTTTTTTCCTTAGGCTGAGTTAAATTAATTTAAAGCAGTTATCTGAATGTACCATATTATTGTACCAAAGCAGAATGCTATTAGTACTAGATTTCAGGATATATGGATCCTGACTAGAACTATAATTCTAAAGCCTGCAGTAACTTTTAAAAAGATCATTTTTAAAATCTTCTCTATGTTTTCATTAACTGTTTAACTTATTGTGCCCCTGTTTGTGTCAGGCACTGTGCTAAGTTCTGGAGATAACAAGATAAATAAGACATGATTCCTGCCAAGGATTATATAGTCTGTATAGAGTGACAAGTTCTGTGAGATGTGCAGTATGTGCTGTGATAAAAGAGTAATGATTCCTGCTTTTGGTTAGCGAGGAAGATAGGGTACCTGACATTGTTACCTGAGCTGAATAGTTACCCATGGACTAGGGGAAAGAATAATCCATAGAGAGAGAGCATGAGCAAAGGTATGACATGTTTATGTAACAGAAATAGGCCAGTATAAATAGAGTAGCTAGAGTCTGAAAAAGTTGGCCAGCAAGTAGGTTATAAAGGATCTTAAATCCATGCTAAGGCTTGTGAATTCAGAAAGAGTAGAGAGCCACTGGAGGCTTTTGAGCAAATGAGGAACACCTATATTTAAAAGCACTTCTTTCTTTCTTTTCAGTGTTTTTTTTTTTTTAATTGAATCATAGTTGAGTTACAATGTTGTGTTAGTTTCTGGTGCTCAGCAAAGTGATTCAGTTTTTTTTATGTGTGTGTGTGTGTGTGTGTATGTATTCATTCTTTTTCATATTCTTTTCCATTATGGTTTATTACAGAGTAGTGAATATAGTTCCCTGTGCTATACAGTAGGACCTTGTTGTTTATTTATTCTATATATAATAGTTTGCGTCTGCTAGTCCCAAACTCCGATCCAGCCCTCCCCTCCGCCCTCCCCCTTGGCAACCACAAGTCTGTTCTCTATGTCTGTGAGTCTGTTTCTGTTTCATGGATAAGTTCATATGTGTCTTTTTTTTTTCTTTTTTTTTTTTTTGCCGTACCACACAGCTTGTGGGATCTTAGTTCCCCGACCAGGGATTGAACCTAGGCCCTCGGCAGTGAAAGTGCGGAGTCCTAACCACTGGACTGTCAGGGAATTCCCATATGTGTCATATTTTAGATTCCATGTATAAGTGATATCATATGGTATTTGTCTTTCTCTTTCTGACTTACTTCGCTTAGTGTGATAATATCTAGGTCCATCCATGTAGCTGCAAATGGCATTATTTCATTCTTTTTAATGGCTTAGTAATATTCCATTGTATATATACCACATCTTCTTTATCCATTCATCTGTCGATGGACATTTAGGTTGTATCCATGTCTTGGCTATTGTAAATAGTGCTGCTGTGAACATAGGGGTGCATGTATCTGTTCGAATTATAGTTTTGTCTGGGTATATGCCCAGGAGTGGGATTGCCGGATCATATGGCGACTCTGTTTTTAGATTTTTGAGGTGCTATGCTATTCTCCATAGTGACTGCACCAATATACATTCCCACTAACAGTGTAGGAGGGTTCTGTAAAAGCATTTCTAGGAAATTCCCTGGCGGTCCAATGGTTAGGACTCCATGCTTTCACTGCCAAGGGAGTAGGTTCAATCCCTGGTCGGGGAACTAAGATCCTGCAAGTGGCATGATGCAGCCAAAAAAAAAAAAAAAAAAAAAAGCATTTCTAATGGCAGTGGGGAGAATGAATTAGAGAAGAGAAAAGACCAGAGTCCTGGAGAACATTTGGAAGGCGATTGCAGTAGTCTTCAAACTTTTGATCATGCATCCCTATTAGTTAAAACATATTTACCCATGCATTCAACAATAAATAGATAAATATATCTATATAGATATATATAGATATATATATACACACACACATTTAAAATTTTTAAATTTATGGACATGTACTACTATTCTAACATTGCATAACTATAGAAAAATTAAAGGTGGGAAACAATATTTTGAAATAATTTTTAATTTTTAATATTTAAGAATAGATTTAGTAATTTGACGTGTTCTGATTACTGTACCAAAACCTGATAGAATATGTGCCACACACTTGAACGGAAATAAGTTACAACATGCTGAAAATGAATGAATGAGTGGGAGTTCCACTGTTAACTCTTATGTTGCAGAACTCCCATTATTCTCTTTGGATTCTTTGTGTACCTACATATGTTACACCTGATCGTCTGATGTGGACTAAATGAGGATACCAGTATCAATCCCTATTCATGAATTTTAGTCCATCTCAATTTGTAATTGTTAGATGAAAATTAAATATAAATACTTCTAACCATTTTTTCTCATACTCCAGCATAGCCGCTAGCACCTCTAATACTATTTTTTTTTAATATTTATTTATTGGCTGCGTTGGGTCTTAGTTGCAGCACACGGGATCTTTTGTTGCGGTGCGCGGGCTTCTGTCTAGTTGCGACTCGTGGGCTCAGTTGCCCCGCGGCATGTGGGATCTTAGTTCCCCGACCAGGGATTGAACCCGCATCCCCTACATTGGAAGAGGGATTCTTAACCACTGGACCACCAGAGAAGTCCCCTATTTTTTTTAATTTGTAGTATAGTTGATTTATAATATTAGTTTCAGGTGTATAGCATAGTGATTCAGTATTTTTGCAGATTATACTTCATTATAAGTTATTACAGGATAATGGCTATAATTCCCTGTGCTATGTAATATATCCTTGTTGCTTATCTATTTTATACATAGTAGTTTATATCTGTTAATCCCATAGCCCTAATTTGTTTCTCCCCCCTCTTCACTCCCCTTTGGTAACTGAAGTTTGTTTTCTATAGCTGTGAGTCTGTTTCTGTTTTGCATATACATTCATTTGTATTATTTTTAAGATTACACATATAAGTGATATCATACAGTATTTGTCTTTCTCTGACTTATTTCACTAAGTGTAATATTCTCTAGGTCCATTCATGTTGCTGCAAATGGCAGAATTTCATTCTTTTTAATGGCTGAGTAATATTCCATTCTGCGTGTGTGTGTGTGTGTGTGTGTGTGTGTGTGTGTGTGTGTGTGTGTGTGTGTGTGAGAATACACACATACACCACATCTTTATCCATTCATCTGTTGATGGGCATTGGGTTGATTCCATGTCTTGGCTATTGCAAATACTGCTGCTATGAACATCGGGGTGCATGTATCTTTTAAAATTCGTGTTTGGCACCTACTTTTTTAGATTAGAGATAGTGTGTTCTAAGACTTAACTAATAGCAGTGGCAGTGGCGGTGGAGCAGAGGCTTAGATATAAGATTTAGAAGAAGAATGAATAATTTAGGTGTGTAGAGAAAGGGAAGAGATAAGAATGGCTTCATAGTTCCTTGCTTGTACAGTGTTGATGGCTTTAACAGAAATACAGATGGTGAAAGGACCAAGTTTTTTATTTTCTCTTAACTATTTGGAGGTTGAATTGTGTAAGAAACATCAAGATGGAGAAGTTCAATAGATTATTCGAAATAAGCTCCTAGAGCTCAGGAAATAAGTCAAGATTGAGATTTGAGATGTGTCAGCATATAGGTGATAGTTAAAAACTAGGGAGAGTGTGTAGCGTCAAGATAAGAAAACTGAGAATAGATCTCTGGGGATACTATTGTTTCAGGTTGCCAGTGAAGACACTTAGAGATTGCAAAGGTAGGAGAACCAGGACAAAGTAGAAGCTGTTTCAGAGAAAATAAAGCACGGATCGTGATTTTCAAGGATTGATCACAGTGGCAAATGCTAAAAGAAGCGAGGACCGTAGAGACTGAAAAGAGGCTATGTCTCTTAAGAAGTCAATGGTGGCCTGAGGGAGAAGTGTTCTAGAGGAGAATTGTTAGTGTAAGCCACATTGAGTTAAAAATCTATTGATGCAAGAGGGAAGAGATATGGGAACATATGTATATGTATAACTGATTCACTTTGTTATAAAGCAGAAACTAACACACCATTGTAAAGCAATTATATTCCAATAAAGATGTTAAAAAAAAATCTATTGCTCAGTCTAAAGTAATCTATCAATTGTTTGTGAATACTAGAAATGGTTACTAGATTAGCTAGTGTGGTTATATAAGATTATGAAAGAATTCACACCCATATGAATTGGCAGTGAAGATAGTTTATGGTAAAATGCTCTGATGTAGGGGCTTCCCTGGTGGCGCAGTGGTTGAGAATCTGCCTGCTAATGCAGGGGACACGGGTTCGAGCCCTGGTCTGGGAAGATCCCACATGCCACGGAGCAACTAGGCCCGTGAGCCACAACTACTGAGCCTGCGCATCTGGAGCCTGTGCTCTACAACAAGAGAGGCCACGATAGTGAGAGGCCCGCGCACCGCAATGAAGAGTGGCCCCCGCTTGCCGCAACTAGAGAAAGCCCTCACAGAAACGAAGACCCAACACAGCCAAAAATAAATAAATTAATTAATTTTTAAAAAAAAGCTCTGATGTACTACAAATTTTATAAGGTATTAAAAAGTTGATTTAAAGTATAACTCCTTTCTCCTCTACTCTGAATCTTTAAACTTTAACTTGATGCAAAGGTATGGCTACCTTCTCTGCTACTTAGTACAGAGTTATGAAGATAAATTAGAGGTTAGAAGGATACTAGGAGAGACTGTCAGCTGTTTTCGCGGTGTTTTATAAACCTCTGGGTGATTTTAGCATCTTGTTATACCTTAGCAATCTTCCTTTGTTCTGTCTGTATTATAGTGGCAAATTAATTTATTGTAGCTGGGAATACTAAACTAAGGTGAATAGTCACTTTTAGAGGAAAATACTATTTTACATCTTCTCCTAAAGACTAAAATAATATTTCCCATTCTATCTTTTGGGAGCAGAGAATTAAGAGGTACCTAAAATTGAGATGAAGATGAGTCTCTGTGAGTTTATAGTAACAATTAACAGGAAAATAATTTCCTCTCCTTTTTACATTAAAGTTTCCCTCTCCTACCATTTTTCTGCTGTATGAGTCAGGTGGTAAAGTGGAACTTACTGAAAACAATATTAAATTTTACTTTACAGTCTGTGCACCAGAGCATGATGGAGTCAAAAGACTTGGTACCAGAATATAGGAAGTGGTGGTTGAGGTAAGAGTGGGAAGGTAGGCTGTAGCCCTGTGTAAGACCTAATGTACTCAGGGAGGCTCCGTTTTTGTAGTGATCGCCAGATATTCTTCAGGATTTTAAAATTCTGTCCTGAGGTTTTACAAAAATGCATCATGTTATTCTCTGCAAGAATTCTTCCCTCTTCAGACTAAGGTTATTGGTAAAAGGAAGCCACTAAAGATTGGTTAGAAGTTCTTATACCCAGTTACTCAGATTTTCTTTCCCAAATTTCTTTCCTACATACTGCTTTAGAAGTTAAAATATTTTATGTATTTTGGTTATGGTAGATTTACTTTTTATTGTAAGCTAAGAAGCTGGCTTAACAGTACACACTTAAAATGTTATCCTGAAATTTCTACATTTGAACAAAAGATTCCTCCCCCCATTGTTCATTGTTATAATAAAAGACTAGTGCTCCACAAACTACAATGTAGAGAAAATTCAGTTCACAATTTCTAACTTAATTAGCAGAATTCATTGTTTGTATTATTTACTATATTTGATGCTACTGCATTGTAATGTATGTTTGTTGTTAGGAAGACTTCAGTACCTCAATATCATTCTTGAAGTACGATTTTGAGATAATTATGCTTAAATTTTTATATAAAAATAGTGTGATACATATTTACCTTTTTCCCCCAAGGTACTTTCACTAATATCCCACATGGTCCCTATAACAGCCCTGAGACTATTATCTCATTTTTATTGATAAAGGAACTAAATTCAGAGAGGCCAAGTAAATTTCCCAACAATTTAGTGGCAGAGTGGGACTAAAAACTCATGTCTACTTATTTTTCTCCAGTACATGTGTTACCACATGTTTTAAAGTTTCCTCAAGTTGGCCATTTCTCAATTCAAACTTTCTTCATAATACAGTGAGTACCTTTGCTGCTACAGCTGACTAGATGACTAGATAAATTACTGTTTTAGAGAGTTTTTCCTCTAGTTTCACATGCCTGCCTGATGAATATTCTAATAAACTACCCTTTGCTACAGTATCATTTGAGAGAAAAAATGACAAGTTGCAGTTCCTGCATTTGTCATTTTGTTAACTTGCACAATAAAGTTCCATTAAAAGTCTAAATATATCATTTAATTATATCATATTAGTAAGAGGTTAAAGTTAAAATTGCCCAATGTACATAGAATTCTAATACCATTTTGTAAAGGCTCAGAATCCTTAAGTTCAAATCAATATTTAGTGTAATTATTTATAAAGGAGTTTCTGTATCTGATGCTATGATCTGCAGTTTCATTATTTGATATTCTCTTAATTAAATTTTACTGTTAGAGGGGATTGTAGACATTATTCATTTCAATCTTCTAGTCGGTATCTTCTCTGACATAAGTGCTTTTTGAACAGTTCTAGCAAGGATGAACTCAGGTACTTTATGAGATAGTGTAATCCACTCGCGAATAACTCTGGTGGTTAGCAAATGTTGGAAATTTTTGTTCCAAAATCTAGCTCCTTATATTTTCCAACTATTTGTCCTAATTCTGTCCTCCCATACAAGGAAGATACTCTACTCAGTTTTTCACATGACAGTCTGTCAAAATAGCTGAAGACTTCTCTAATTTCCTTTGACTCTTTCCTATTCTAGACTAAGAGTCCTTAATTTGATTTATTTTTGCTCATGTTATGTGAGTTTCTATCAGGATTACCTTTTTATGATTATGTTTCATTTGTTAGGGTCTTAAGTTTTTTCCAAATTGAACAGAGTACTCCAGAGTTTGAAATGACCTGTGTAATACTTGATGGGATGGTTACCTGCCTTATACTGGGTATTTAAATATATGCAACTTGAGTTCTTTAATTTTGAAGAAACTACATCACAGTATTAGTTGATTTTGGATTTATAGTCACCTAAAGCCCCTTTGCACGAGAGCAGTGGGTAAGTTTAGATCCTCTAATTTGTTCTTATTGCAGTCGAACTTTTCAAACGTAAGTGTTTAGACTTTACAGTTACCTGTTTTACGTTTCATCTTCTTTTATTTTGTTTATTGTTGTAGTTTGTCAGTAGCTTTTAATACACTAATTTGTTTTTAGCATACTAGCCTTGTCTCTCGAGTTTGTATTATTTGAGGGTTTCTTAACCAACAGATTTTTTTAAAAACAAATTTATTTATTTATATTTGGCTGGGTTGGGTCTTTGTTGCTGTGTGCAGGTTTTCTCCAGCTGTGACAAGCAGGGGGTGGGCCACTCCTCATTGCGGTGTGCGGCTTCTCACTGCGGTGGCCTCTCCTTGTTGCAGAGCACGGGGCTGTAGGCGCACGGGCCTCAGTAGTTGTGGCTCGTGGGCTCAGTAGTTGTGGCGCCCGGGCTTAGCTGCTCCGCGGCACGTGGGATCCTCCCGGATCAGGGCTCGAACCCGTGTCCCCTGCATTGGCAGGCGGATTCTTAAACACTGCGCCACCAGCGAAGTCCCAACAGATATTTTTTGATTATTTACTATATGTAGGGCACTAGATATGTTTCTTTTCCTTATTGTTTTGATAGTTTGGGGCAGTGGGGAAGAACTCGAAATTTATTTTGAATAAATGTTTCCATGAATATCTAAGTTATTGATATCTTAGAGAAAGAAAAGGAACTTGCCCTGCCCCACATTACAACATAATAAAACACTCCAGTAATCATGAAAACATATGATACTGGTCCAAGAACAGACAAGGAGACCACTGGGACAACAGAGAGAACTCAGATCAGAACTTAATAAGATAAATTGGCATTATAAATTGATCAGTTAAATATAGATTGTTCAGTAGATGGTGTGGGAAAACTGGTAGGGAGAAAAATAAAATTGAGTTCTCCCATAATACTATTTATAAAGAAGAACCTCAAATGGATTAGTGACCAACATAATATAGATAAAATTATAGAGTTAATGAAACATAATACATCTTTGTGAGTTAATATTTGCAAATTATTTCTTAAAACCTTAAAAGCATGAAACCATAAGGTGAAAAAATGATTAATTTGATGATACAGCATTAAAGATTTCAGTTCAGTAAATACATAGGCATTGTTAACAGGCAGGTAACATTTGGGGGAAGATATTTGCAACAACTAAACCTGTTAATGAATTAACATTAGAATATCAAAGAAACTCCTTCAATTCAACAACAAGACTGGGACCCCAATAGAAAATGAACAAAGGAAACAAACAGGGAATTCACAAAAGAAGAAACACAAATAATGAAGGGATGCTCAAATTCATTAGTAATAAGAGAAATCTAAATAAAACAAGTTTTTAGTTTTACCCACTGAGCTAGCAAAAATTAGAAAGCAAAGCTGGATAATGCCAAATCTTGTCTGGGATGTAGGGAAATAGGAACCTCCAGGAGGATTGTTCAGTGCAGCCATTCTGCAGAGCAGTTTGGCAGTTCTTCATCATTTAGTTGATAAAATTCACTTGGACCTAACAGTTCTGTTCCTGGGTATATATAGCCAGAGATTAATTCTCACACAAGTTCATAAGGGGACATAGAAGGAGATATTGCATTGTAGCATTGTTTTGGTGGCTGAATGTTAAAGATACTCTGAGTCTGTATTGCTGGAAGAGTAAGTAGACAACATGTGGAGTACTTTGCATCACAAGGAACTAAGTGTCCCACAGCAACGTGAACAGATTTTAAAAACCTAGTGCAGAGGGTGAAGTTAGGAATATATACAAACAGAAGAATGTTTATCAAACACATTAGAAAAAATAACTTATTGGGAAGAATGGGAATAAGAAATGAATATGGAAGGAAAGAAATCAATTAGTTAGAAGAGGAGTCTTATATAGATGAATGATGATAATGTGGCATGAACTGAGGAGCATGATTAACTTAAGCTTTTGTACCTGGAGAATAAAAGTGGGGTTTGGAGACTCATTTGGCAGTGGGATATAAGTTGGGCCGGAGAAGAAAAAATTAAAGGCATAAAAAACAAGAAACTTAAAATAATTCAGGTACTAGGACATGAGGTTTTAATTTAGGATGATGGTAATTGGGAATGGAAAGTAAAAGACTGGTGCAAGAAATACTTGCAAAATAAAATTGAAAGGCGGGGAAATAGAAATTTTGAGCATTTGGAAAATTCCTCTGGGTATCAAATCAGCTTAATTATTTTGTTCCAGAAAATGCTTTTTTCTCTCCTTTCTCTTCTACTTCACTGGGCTAGAATTGAATTTTTTTCCCATTCTTTTAAATGCATTGTAAATTATACCAGTACTATGTGAGTATACTGTCATTGTAATATATTTAGATTGTGTAAACAAAATAAAAAATAATTCTTCTCTTCACTTCTTTCTCCAGAGGTAACTAACCACTGTATCTGTTTGGTACATACCCTTCTAGATATCTTTCCACTGCTTTTACAAATTATGTGTATGTAAAAATAAATATTGATTTGTGGATATTTGGTATTATTCTCTCTGTAGTCTGCAAATTTTTTAAAATGTCTAAAAAAACTTTAATATCATCCCATGTAAGTATATAGGATAAAAATGTTTGCTGGGTAAAAAAATGGAGGTTTCAAAATATCCTTACTGGCTAGATACCATTGGAAGAATGGGTGGGTAGAGGAATTGGGGGGGGTACAGGATACAGGTGTGTTTATTGCTCTTAAAATCTCACAGTCTAGTAGAAGTGAAGTATGTAATAATAATTATAATACAGTGAAGTAAGTGTTCTAATAGATATATGTACTAGGTGCTATTAGAGCACAAAGGAAAGAGCATCATATTCTTTGATAAAGAAAGGTGAATGTGTCAGGTAGTGCTTAGAGATGGTGAAAGGGATTTTGGATCAGTTTATAAGGATAATATTTTGCAGGTCAACTGTGTCACGAAATGATTAAGTAATTCACTGGATTTATTCTTCTCTGTCTTTTGTGAAATTCATATCATCCCTTCCCAGAAATCAATCTTTCTGGTATCCTAAGCCATGGTCCTGAAAGCAAAATCTTTACCATGTATGATTATCTTTTAGAATTTGGACAGCTTTAAATAGTGTAAGAAGTTACTTTAGTTAAGATTTTTGTATTTCATCATGCAGAGGATTATATGAATGCATTTTTTCCCTTTTTTAGGGAGGTGGTTGACTCAATGGTTCAGCATTTTAAAGTAACTATATTTGGGGACCGTAGACCAGTTTATGATGGAAAAAGAAGCCTTTACACAGCCAATCCACTTCCTGTGGCAACTACAGGGGTAAGATGCATTCCTTTATCAGAAAGCTGTACTTTTGCAATGTCTTTTAAATGCACTTATTGCCATTTTATTGTAGTCTATATATGTATTATTTATCTATTTTAACTTTTTATTTTGAAATAATTTCAAACTCAAAGAAAAGTTGTAAGAATCATGCAGAGAACTCATGTATACCCAGATTCATCAGTGTTCTTAAAGTTTGCCACATTTGTTTTATCATTCTCTTTCTTTTCTCTTTTACTTTCTTTGTATCTATAGAGACAGCTATATATAGAGATACATATACATTTATTTTTTCCTGAACCATTCAAGAGTAGGTTTTATACATTATGCCCTTTAATGTGTTTTTCCTAAGAGCAAGGATAAAAACCACAGTACAGTTACCAACTTCCCTAAATTTTACATTGATATATTTTTGTCTAATCTGCCCCTATTCCAGTTTTGTCATTTGTTCCAATGATGTCCTTCAGCATTTTTTTCCCCTTTAGTACAGAATCCAATCCAGGTTCCTGAATGTATTTAGATGTTATGTCTTTTTAGTCTTCTTTATTCTGGAACAATTTCCCAGCCTTTTTTTTTTTTTTTTTTCTTTTATGACATTAACATGGTTGACGATTACAGGCAGGTTATTTTGTAGGATGTCCCTCTGTGTTTTTCTGGTGCTTCCTCTTGGTTAGATTCTGAGTAAGCTTTTTTGGCAGGAATATTACATAAGTGTTCTTTCCTTAATAGTGCATCGTATCAGGAGGCACATAATATGTATTTGTTCCATTAATGGTGATGTTAACTTCGATCACTTGGTTAAGTTGGTATCTGCCAAGTTTCTCCTTTCAAGTTATTCTTCTTTCTTTTGTGGGGTGATAGTATTTTTTTTAATTGTGGTAAAATACACATAACATAAAGTTTATCATCTGAGCCATTTTTAAGGTATGGTTCAGTGGCAAAGTACATTTACAACCATCACCATCATCCATCTCCATCTTGTAAAACTGTAACTCTGTACACATTAGACACTTAACTCCCCATTTTCCCTCCCCTCAGGCCCTGGCAACCACCATTCTACTTTCTGTCTTTATGAATTTGACCTCTCTTAGTACCTCATATAAGTGGAATCATAGTGTTTTTGTCTTTTGTGATTGGCTTACTTCACTTAGCATAGTATCCTCAAGATTAATCCATGTTGTGACATGTGTCAGAATTTCCTCCCTTTTTAAGGCTGAATAGTATTCCATCATATGTATATACTACATTTTACTTATCCATTCATCTGTTGATGGACACTTGGGTTGCTTTCCCATTTGAACATAGATTTACTCTAGGGACCTCGTATAAGTGGAACCATACAGTATTTGTCCTTTTGTGACTGGATTATTTTACTTAGCATAATGTCCTCAAGGTTCATTCATGTTGTCACATGTGTCACAATTTCTTCCCTTTTTAAGGTTGAATAATATTCCATTGAATGTATATACCACATTTTGTTTATCCATTCATCCACTGATGAGCACCTTTTGGCTATTGCAAATAATGCAATAATGCAACATGGGTGTATAAATCTCTCTTCTAATGCCTGCTTTCAGTTCTCTTGTGTATATACCTAGAAGTGGAGTTGCTGGGTCATATAAATGATAATTGTATTTTTAGTGTTTTGGGAAACCACCATACTGTTTTCCATAGTGACTGTACCATTTTATGTTTCTACAAACAGTGGACAAGGGTTCTAAATACTTCACACCCTTGCCAACATTTGTTGTTTTCTGAATTTTCGATAGTTGTCATCCTATTGGGTGTGAAGTAATATCTCATTGTGGGTTTGATTTGCATTTACCTAATGGCTAATGATGTTGAGCATCTTTTCATATGCTTATGGGCCTTTTGTCTATCTTCTTTGGAGAAATGTGTATTCAACTCCTTTGCCCATTTTTTAATTGGGTTATTTGGTTTTGTTGTTGTTGTTGAGTTTTAGGAATTCTTTATGTATTCTCATGGGATATATGTTTTGGAATATTTTCTCACATTCCATAGGTTGCCTTTTCACTATGTTGATTGTGTCCCTTGATGCACCAAAGTTTTTAATTTTTATAAGGGAGATACTTTTAAGAATCCCATTTCTCTTTAGAATTTTTTAGTAACTGATGATTCTTGCTTGGAAGGTTTATTATTATGTAGTAATGGTGATTTTCTAATTCTGTCATTCCTTCTACATTAATCATTGTTATTCTACTGTAAGGGAGCGCATTTTCTTCTCTTCTAGTTCTGTATCCTTATTTATTTGCCCAAATTGTCCCAGATTTTGCCTGTGGCAGCCCCTTTAAGTTGAGTTGGTTCCTGTGTGCTTTTGTCATGACACATCTTTTTTTTTTTTTTTTTTTGAGTATTTCCTTACTTTTGGGCACAAGATGTTCCAGGTTCATCTTGTGTTTTCCCTGCTGTAGTCCTGCAACCAGCCATATC
Organism: Balaenoptera physalus; assembly: GCF_965194825.1. NCBI lineage: Eukaryota > Metazoa > Chordata > Mammalia > Artiodactyla > Balaenopteridae > Balaenoptera > Balaenoptera physalus. Next base: position 167,425,556 of record NC_138882.1, on the reverse strand, counting down.
TCGAAGGTACACTGGTTTCTTTTAGTTAGGGAATACAATTTAGAAACCAAAATCTGGGTACTGGATGTGCTCATTGCTGCTGGGGTATATGTGCTTCTAAGCCCTTTCAATGGACAGAGATAGAAAATATAAGTACATAAAATAAGTAAATAGATAAACAAAGCAGATAATAAATAAATATTACATTCATATAATAAACTTAACATATGTATCCTGCAGGTACCACTTATTGTATGCAATATCATACAATATGTTTATTGGAAATCATGAATTCAAACTGATTCTTCCAGTTCTAGTCTATCGCAACAGGATTCTTCCTTTACTCCCTACATTGCATATTTGTGTCTTCCTTCTCCTTTAAACCCCTGACTCTCCAAAATATTACCACTTTTACTTATTTGTTCAGTCCTACAGTACATATAAAATAGTTTCTGAATTACTACACTATATCACTACAGAAAACAAACTTAGTAGTAAGAGTTTAAGGTTTTATTTTGTATGCAGTTCTTTCCCACCCACCCCTCCTCCACACCCCTAACCAAGAGTATAGTCAATATATTATGTTCAGGAGTTACCTAAATTAGTGTTTTCTTTTCTTTCTTTCTTTCTTTTTTTATTTTTTTTAATATTCTTTCAATCTGGCTATGTTATTTGTTTGAAATGCATTTGGTTTCATTTGATTTTGTATCTATTCAGTTTTAGTTTTTTCTCTCCATCCTTGTTGATCTTATTTTTATTTTTTTAATGTTATAGAACTTAATTTAACATGCTTCCAAAAGTCAAAACTAAGCTGAAAAGTATACTCAGAATTGTTAATCTCTCCTTTATTTCTTCCAGTCTGTTCTTTCATATCCTTTGAAAGTAACCCCTTTTTTTTTGTTGTTTCTGATTCATGCTTTCTGTGTTTCTTTTTACAAAAATAAGCAGATAGATGAATATTTTTCCATTTCCCCCTTTCTCACATAAAATATGGCATACTATTTGTAATCTTTTGTGCTTGCTTTTTTTCACATAACAGTGTAGCTTGGAAATTATTTCATAGCAGTTCCGTTACCTTTTTTTTTTATATCTGCCTAAATGGTCATTTAGGTAATTTCCATATTTTGCAATGATAGAGAATGCTGGCATAAATAACTTATTTACATTTTAGTCTATCGATTTGACATTGAGATTGGTTTTTTTTTTAATATTTGCCTTGTTTTCTCTTAAATATTTGTATCAGTTAAAAATTATTGTATTTATCTTTTAAAACTTTTACCAGTTGACTCTTTTCCCATCAACAGGTAGATTTAGATGTTACTTTACCTGGGGAAGGTGGAAAAGATCGACCTTTCAAGGTGTCAATCAAATTTGTCTCTCGGGTGAGTTGGCACCTACTACATGAAGTACTGACAGGACGGACCTTGCCAGAGCCACTGGAATTAGACAAGCCAATCAGCACTAATCCTGTCCATGCCGTTGATGTGGTGCTACGACATCTGCCCTCCATGAAGTGGGTGCTTCTGGCTTTTTTTTCCTCTTTAGATTTTAAGTGTGAAAGCTTTCTTCCCAAAAGTAGGTTGTGCAGTCTTCCTTTGGTTAACATTCAGATGTTGTATATTTTGATTATCTCAGTTGAAGAATAGCATGCATACAAATTCATTGAGAGAAGTAAGTTACATAAAATTCTCTGACTTGTGAAAGTAAATGCACATCATTAGCATAGCTATTTCTTTCAGAAAAAAATGTCTAACCCTTTTTCTTGGGAGCTATAAATCTTGACTAACTGATACATTATCAGTTTTAGTATTTTAGTTAAATCACTGTATTTTAAAGGTAATTTCATTGTTTGTATAACAGTATCAAATTGTGTTGAAATTGTTACTTTTTTAATCACACTAGCATCTCACATGTGTATATGTGTATCTATGTGTATATGTATAGGATCAGTGTGTCTTTTTAAAGAAAAATATTATGTCCTACAAACAACATTTATAGAAGTAGCTTTTTGATCAATAATTATTTATTCTTTAGCATTTTCTAAGGTTAGAACTATTTTTTAAAACTTTTAAATAAAATTTAATCTTATTCAAACAGTAGTTTTAAGTGTAGAGAATTTCAGTGAGGGATGGTGTTTTTTCATTTTGAGTGTTTGCTTTTTGCTTTCACAAATTTGGAAAATGTTTAATTTCATATATTCATAATGAGAGGCATTATTATGATAAGTTAAGATTATATCCTCTAGACTCACCTGTTATGCAGATTTAAATACTCAATAGGAAGGAAAAGATTGAACATGCCATTTTAATTTTTGTAGATATACGCCTGTGGGGCGTTCCTTTTTCTCAGCTCCAGAAGGATATGACCACCCTCTGGGAGGGGGCAGGGAAGTTTGGTTTGGATTCCATCAGTCTGTTCGGCCTGCCATGTGGAAAATGATGCTTAATATTGATGGTAAGGGAATTAAAACCATATTCTGTGTTGGGTAGTTGATTTCTATATGACCTGTGTGTGTGTGTCTGTATATATGTACATTTTATATGTAATTATATGTACTGGTATCTTGAATTAATATTTGGACATATATTAAGACAAACTGGAAAAACCTTTATTTTTTATTACATTTCATTTAGAAATCCTTTATATAGAACTTGTCCTGGAATGCTACTAAACATAAAGTAAGCAAATGAAAGCAAATATAAAAGCCTTGGCATGATCATCTGAGCAATTATAACTCATTTTTATCCTTAACTATTATATGTCAGTATTTCATTATGAAATACATATTTTAAAGGACGAGAAGTCTGTTGGTCTTGGTGACCTTTAGATTGTGCCTACTACTGATGTTTAATGTGGTGCTAATTGCATTCTCATTTTTAGGTGTTTTTTTTTTTTTTAAGAATATTTTCAAGTATATATAAAAGTAGAGAGACTAGTATGATAAACTGCTGCCTATGTAGCCAATATCCAGATTGTCAGGATTTTTCTGCCTTTGCTTAAACTATGTACATTTCTTCCTCTACTGTAGTAATTTTAAATCAAATCCCATACAGCATGTTATTTTTTCCCTGCTACAGTGTGCACCTCTAAAAATATGGATGTTTTCTTACACAGTCACAATGCCACTATCATATGTAAAAAATTTAATCATTTATTTGTAGTTTCTAATTCCCTGTCCATAATCAGATTTCCCTGATAGTCTCAAATATATCTTTCTATAGTTGGTTGGTTCTAATCAGGATCTAAACAAGATCCACACATCACATTTGGCTATTATGCCTTTTAAAAATGTAGTAGTCCCATTTCCTTCCCTCTAGTTTTGTTTTGTTTTTTCCTTTTTTATGTCATTGACTTGTTGTAGAAACTTTCACTTTTCCTGTAGAATATCCAAAAATCTGGATTTGTCTTTTGTTTTCTTGTGGTGTCATTGTCTTCTTCCTCTATCCCCTATATTTCCTGAAAATGAAAGTTGGCCCTGTAAGCTTGATTGAATTCTGATTCATAAATGCTCCATATTATATCATATTAGGAGGCATATAGTATATGGTGGTCCCAACTTTAGTGGTACTAAGATTGATCAGTATGTTCAGAGATCAGTAGGCCTGATCTCTCCATAGTAAATTTCCCAATCAATCTTTCAATCACTGATATTCCATTCATTGATCATTGTTACCTGAGTCATTTATTTCACTAGGGATTACCAACTGGTATTTTTTCTAATTCTGTTATTCCTTTTACATTAGATGGAATTCTTATGTGGAAAATCACATTGTTCTGTTGATAATTCATTGTCTTTGATAGCTTTCTTGCTTTCTGACACAGCAGAATTTTCCAGATTCATCCTGTATTTCCTCCTCTATACCTGGAATCAGCCATTCCTCCAAGGATCCCTGGGTCTTTGCAGATCAGTACATAGTTTTGTCATTATTTTCAGCTGCATCTACCATTGTGGGGATACGTCAAGATGATGTATTTTTAAAGTCATCTTTAGGTGTATACTAGGGCTGTTTTTAATTATTTTCCATTTCAGAACATCATTCATATATTTGTATTTTTAAGATAGATTTCAGGAGGTGAGATTGATGGGTCAAAAGCAGATATATTTGTAATTTTGATTGTTACTGCCAGATTGCCCTCCACTGAGATTGTAAATATTGTGCATCAGTAAATGAGACTACCTGTTTCCCTTTACCTTTGCCACTAGAGGTGTCAAACTCTAGGTTTTTGTCAATCAAATTTACAAGAAATAGTTTCCTTATGTACTGTTAATTTGCATTTGACCATCTTTTCACATATGTAAGGGCCACCTTATTTCTTTTTTATTAATTCTTTATGTCCTTTGCTCCTTTTTTCCTGTTGGATTTTTGGTCTTATTTACTGAGAGAGCTTTCTGAAATCAAGGAGATTAGCCCTTTGCAATATGAATTGCAAATATTATCCCTAGGTTTTTATTTATCTTTTGATCTTTGGTGTGGTCTTGTTTTTCCTTTTTGTCATGTAGAAATTTGTCTTTTGGTGGGGCTGTGTGTTTCAGTCAGTCCTTTCTTTTATAACTTTTAATATCTTCTAGGGCTAGTCTCATTTTTCTCTTCAGGATTTCTAGGCCATTCTTACTTATCTCACTATATAAGCTTTAGAAATACCTTGTCAGAGCTAGTGGTTATGGGAGGATGGGCTGTTACTTTTACTGTGACCTCATTATATTTTTAAATTAAGTTACTGAGTCTTAAGATAGTGAGTCTTTCTATCCAAGAAAACACTATGCCTTTCCATTTGTTCAGGATTACTTTTGTTTACTTCAGGAATGTTTTAAGTTTTCCTCACATAAAATTTGCACATTTCTTATTATCATTCCTGGATATGTCCTCTCTCTCTTTTTTCCCTATTAAATGGGTTTATAGATTCTAACTGGTTATTGTTTATGTACATGAAGGCGTTTAATTTCTGTATAGTAACCTTTTTCTCTCTGCCTTATTGAATTCCATTAACTTTTCAAGTGATTTCCTTGCAGTTTCTAGGTTATAATCATTTCATCTATGATGGTGATAGGTTTACGTCTTCCTTTGGATTTTTATACCTCTAATATTTTTTATCAGATTTTATTGACGAATTAGATAGGACAGTGTTAACCATTAGAGAGTAGTGGGCATCCTCTTTTTATTCCTTACTTTAGAAGGAATGCTTCCAGTGTTTCTGCATTAAATACATATATGTATGTATATGTTTAGGAGCATCTGTTGGTTCCTATTTTATTGAGTACTTCTAATCAAGAATGGATGTTGAATTTTGTCAGATGTCTTTTAGTGGCTATGGAGCTGATGATATGATATTTCCCTTCTTTTTTAACAAACACTGAACTAAACTTGTGTTTTTGGATTATTTTAATGTGATGTTGGAAACTGTTTGTTAATGCTTTACCTTTTTAATCAAATTGCAAAAAAGTAAGATTGATCTGATCTGCAATCTTTTCTTTTTTTAATGCAGTCTTTTTCAAGTTTTGGTATTAATATTTTATTTCATAAAGAATTTAGAAGTTTCCCATTTTCTAAAATGTATAACAGTTTTTAAAGAGTATTGAAATTATCAGCTCTTTTAAGATTTGGTAGAATTCCCCTGTAGAATCTTGTGGCCTGGTGTGTTTTGTTTTGTTTGGTGGGTAGCTCTTTTAAATCTTTCATTTATTTTGTGAAAAATCAGTCTGTTTAGACTCTCTGGATTCAGTTTTGGTAGGTTATATCTTACTAGAAATATATATTTTATCTATATCTAATGTATCTTTACTAAGTAGTTCCTTTTTTTTTTTTAGTTTTGTCTACTTCTGTGGTTTATCCCCATAGTTTCTTTTTTATATTTGTGCTTTGTCCTTTTTACTCTTAATTAGGCGAGGTAGTAGTTTAGACTTTTTTTTATTTATTTATTTTTGGCTGCGCTGGGTCTTCGTTTCTGTGCAAGGGCTTTCTCCAGTTGCAGCGAGCGGGGGCCACTCTTCGTCGCGGTGCACGGGCCTCTCACTGTATCGGCCTCTCCCGTTGCGGAGCACAGGCTCCAGACGCGCAGGCTCAGCAGTTGTGGCTCACGGGCCTAGTTGCTCCGCGGCATGTGGGATCTTCCCGGACCGGCGCACGAACCCGTGTCCCCTGCATTGGCAGGCGGACTCCCAACCACTGCGCCACCAGGGAAGCCCTGAGGTAGAGTTTAATCAACGGGTTCTCCCCACCTCACCCCACCGCCTCCCCCCACCAAAGAGCTTTTGAATTTTTTTCTTAGTTCTCTGGCTTTTCTGTTTTCTGACTCCTTAATTTCTCTTTTTAGCTTTATAAATTTTTTCTTCCACTTTTCTTCAGTTAATTTAGTTGTTTTTCCTAACTTTTTGAACTATATTAGTAACTCATTTAATTCATTTTTTTCTTATTAAAAAAAGTATTTTAAAAAATTATTTCGGGAATTCCCTGGTGGTCCAATGGTTGGGACTCTGCACTTTCACTGCTGAGGGCCTGGGTTCGATCTCTGGTCGGGAAACTAAGATCCTGCAGGCCGTGTGGCGTGGCCAAAAATAAAAACAAACAAAAACCCAAAAAAACAGTTATTTTTCTTCTTATCACTGTTTTAGCTATGTTCCAAAGCTTCTAATATCTAGTTTTTTATTATATTATTTTCTCAAAACACCACAGATTTCATTTGTATTTCCCATATTATCCAAATGTTGTTTGAGAGACTTTTTAAATTTTCAGATTGAAGATCTTTTTATTTTCTGATTGTGTTATAAATTTCTAGTTTCATTGTGTTGTTAATCAGAGAATGTGGTTTGTATTTCTATTTTTAGAATTTGTTGAGGGTTTTGTTTTGTTTTGTTTTAGTAACCTAATATATGGTCAGATTTTGTGAATGAAAGTTCAATAGCTATTTGAAAATAAGATATAATCATTTTATAGGATAGAGTTAAATGAATATCCATCAGCACTTCAATTTTGATTATGTTGTTTAGATCATCTATTTCCTTATTTATTTTTGTTTACTTGTCTCAGAATGGGAGAAATAAATTTAAATTTCCTATTGTGTTTCTATTTCTTCTTATATTTCCACTTTTGCAATGTTGCTGCTATAGTATTGGGAGCATATGTATACCTATCTGTATTCTTCATTGTGATTTATACCCTTTACAATGATAAAGTGACTTCTTTTGTACTTTTGGGCCAAAAGTCTACATTGTCTAACAAAAGGATTATAATCCATGTGGTATGTGTTCTGTGCTTTTTAAATGCTAGTTCTGTTATTAGGAAGGTTTTTTTTTTCTCATCAGTGGTTACCTTCATACCTTCATATAATACTCATCTTTCTCTCTCTTTAAAAGCAGTATCTTTTGCTTTCCTTAATGAGTAACATTTATATTAGCTTTATTCTTTTCCTTCCCTTCTTTCCTCCCTCTCCTTTTTTAACTAGTTTTAGCCAACATAGCATTATTTTATTGTTGTTATGATTTTGCTTAAATTTATACTACTTGACTTTCAACTTTGACTCCTATCTATTACTGTAAAGTGCGATCAGTGAGTTTATGCTACTTTTTATGGTTTTTCTGTTATTCATTTATTCGTATATATTACTGTTCCAGTGTTTTCTGAGCATGTTAACAGTTACATTCCATTCTGTCACCTGTATGTCCATTCATTTTCATCTTAAATCTACAATTATATGTATTGGTGCTAATTGCAAGTCATTTTGCTAACATTTTTCCTGTCATCTCTTGGTTGCAGTTTGTCCTCGAGTTGTTACTTCAGAAAGGGCTCATATGAGTAAGAGCTGAGTTTTTGCATATTGAAAACCATTTGTCTATAGCCTTATTCTTGAAGGACTGCTTGGCTAGACATAAAATGATTGAATCACACTTTTTTTCATTCAGTTTTTTCTTATTGAAGTATAGCTGATTTCCATGTTGTGCCAATCTCTGCTGCACAGCAAAGTGACTCAGTTCTACATGTAGAGACATGCTTTTTTTTTTTAATATTCTTTTTCATTATGGTTTATCTGAATCACACTTTGTTGAGTTTCTTAAAGGTATTTTCCCACTGTCTTCTGACAATGAATGTTCAGTAGAGAAATATGATGTCAGCTGATTTTCTTTTCCCTAGAAAGGACCTGCTTTTTTGTCTGGTTGCTGAAAATATTTTTTACAGTTATTTCACTAGATTTTTTTCTCAGTGTTGAGCATTTTGGGTCAGTTTTATATAAAACATGGGATTCCCTTTGAAAATGTAGGTTCAACTCTTTTATCTTTTTTTTTATCTGTCATTTTATTTTCTTTAAAAAAAAATTCCATCCTACTTGCTCCTTACTGTGCCTTTTGTGATATAATTTTTACCATTTGCTCATTGTAGTTTAGTCTTCATTTTTAAATTTGAAAAAGTCTTTTTCTTCCATTTCTTTCATGAGTTCTCAGTGCTTATCTCATCTTCTCTTAACTGTTTGTCTTTTCCCTGAGTTCTTAAATTTCTGCTCTGAGATCTTTCTTCATAGCTGCATTAAGAAGTTTTGAATTCATGTTAAAAAGTAGTGTTATAATTTTTTATCTACTTCGTGGTGGTATTTTCTCTTGAGTTTTCTTTGTCAGAGATGTTGTGCTGCTTTTTTACATTTTTTAAATGGTATTTTTGTATGGATACTTATCACTTTTGTTATTCGTATTTGAATGAGTTGAGTTTTCCCAAACCACCTATTAGAAGAGACTGGAGTGGGAGAGGGAGGTGGGACAGGACATCAGGAGCAAGGTGGTTTTCCAGGTTTCTCTGCTCAAGGCCTCTGTCCTCTGTTGTTCTGATGGGTTCTTTCTTCAAAATAAAGCACATCTCTTTTGCCCCTGAGTAATATATGTTTAAGGAGTTTCTGCTACCAGGGGAATTCAGCTCCTGCCTTTTAAAGTGCCTGCTCAAACATTAGCAATTAGAGAATTTGTGAAGGGTACATGGTAGTTCATTGTACTATTCTTTTAACTTTTCTCCAAGCTTGACGTTACAGAGGAAAAATGCATGCCTTGGTTTTAAAAGGGTAATCCTATCTGAGATCTGTCACTTCTAGTTCACCCTCTGCTCACTCTCATGACACTTTCTACACCTCCTTTCTCTACTTCCTTCTGAGATTCCCCCATTCAATCTCAGAACTAAACATGGCAGTTCCCACTTAGGATAGGACCCTGTCTCTCTGGAGTGAAAATTTACTCTTGCCCCACTAGGCTTTCTTTCATCTTTCATGTCTTTCTCCCTTGCATAGGTTCTACTAGTCCCAAGTACTTTGGGCCATATTTACTTACAATTTGGCATTTTCAGGTTTTTATTGTCTCCTAGGTTCATTGAAGATGTAGGGGTTTTTTTCCTTTTCTTTCCTCTCTTTTTTACATTATCTTTGTTGCTCTGTATTGAGTTCTAGGAGGAAAGTGGGAAATTTTGGAAATAAATTGCTGCTATTTTCCTACTGGAACTTAAAGTTCAGCTTTGGATATTACTAAAACATAATTTCTAAATAGCCCATTGGTCAAAGAAATCACAAATTTTAAATATTTTGAACTGAAGAGTATTGAAAATAGTACATATCAGAATTGGTATGATTAGCTAAAGCAATGCTTAGAGAGAATTTAGAACCTTAAATGCCTATTAGAAAAGAAGAAAAGCATCAGTTACCTGTACATTCATCTTAATAAGTTAGAAAAATAACATAATTAAATGCAAAGAAAAATAGAAGGAAATAAGAGTTAAAAACAGAAAATAATGAAATAGAAAACAAATTTACCTCTATTCTGTAGGTAGGAAGACTTCAAAAGTTTTTAAGAAGGATAGTGACATGATCATATTTGTTTTCCAGAAAGAGACCTCTGGCAGCAGTGTGGAGAATAGATAGAGGAGAAAAAAACTAATCTGAGAAGCCAGTTAGGAGGCTTTTTCAATCACTAGTTCAGGTAAGAGATGGTGATGGTCTAATGTGGGATGGAGAGGAAGGAACATATTCCAAAGATTAAGTTGAAAAAATAGGTTTAAAAACCATGTCCAGAAAAAACTTTGGGTATAGTTACTGGTACATGGAACTGATTGGAAATGAATAGACCAGGAGGTTTACTAGGTTTTTGAAGGAATTGGTTTTTGGAAGTAAAGCTACAATCTTAGTGTATTAGGTTCAACCAGAGAAGCAGAAACAGTAGGAGACACATAGAGAGAGAGAGTGATTGGGCTTACACAGTTGTAGGGGCTAGCTAGTCAAGTCCGAAATCCTTAGGGTAGGCTATCAGGAAGGGCAGGCTAGAACACATGGGTATGGGCTGTAACTGCTGTCCATAGGTGGAATTTCTTCTCTCTCTTGGGGATACCTCAGCCCCGTTTTTAAGGCCTTTCAGCTGACTAAATGAGGCCAACTCAGATTGTCCAGGATAATATCCCTTTAATTACATCTATAAAATACCTTCACAGCAATACCTAGATTAGTGTTTGATTGAATAACTGGCAAGTAGTAGCCTAGCCAAATTGACATATTAAAAATAAAAAAACAAAACCCCATACCTGGCCTACAGAATTCTATGATTATTCAGTCTTTGAAACAACCTTCATATTCCCAAACCTTCAGTGACTGTGCTAGCTAACTGTGCTAGCTTTTATAAACTAGTTTTCAAGAAGGGCATACTCACCAACATACATTCAGAATAGTGACTCATTCATACCAGGTATGAATGATAATACTGAATATGGGAGGTAGGTCTGCTGTTGCTGGTTAGCTGGCAGTATATACCATGTATAAATATATCAAATGTAAATATGTCTAAAGCTTGAGGATTCTATGGAACATACGGACAGAGTCATCTAGTATGTAGTTGGAAATGCAGATGTGAAAATCTGTAGTGGTGTGAGCTAAAAGTAAAAGTTTTGGGACTCCTTAGTATATAAATCCATATTTGAAACTCTGAAAATGGAAAAACTTTAGAAATAGTATTTAGATTGGAAACAGGAATGAAAAGGATAGAGCCATGGAGAATACTAGCATTTAAGGAAGGAAGAGGAACCAGTGAGCAATTAATGATTATCACAGGCAGTATGAGAGCCAAGAAATGGTGTCAGTGAAGCCAAGGGAGGAAACATATTCAGAGAGTAGATTTTACAGTTAAGCAACAGAGCTTTTCCAGTAAAATCAAGAGTAAGACAAGGATGTCAGTACTATGATATTTAGTCACTATTGTGTTTGCTAACTTCTGTTCTTCTTACAGGTTTCAGTCTACATGTTACTTCCTTGAGAAGCAGTATTTGACACCCTTCTTGCCCCCCATCCAGCCATTCCCCCAAGTCTGAGTTAGGTATTTCTCTTATGTATTCCCATAGTACAGTATACTTCCCCTGTAATACCATGTGTCACCTTGAATTATAAGTGTTTATTATTCTTTGTCTCCTGTTAGAATGAAAGCTCCATGAAGCTAGGGACTGTCCATCTTATTCACCAGTATACCTCCATGCCTGGCGCAACTCTCGGTCATATTAAGCGAGGAATGAATAAATAAAACCAAGAACATGGAGGAGGAGTATCTAATTGAGCCTGGAAAGTTAGAAAAATATTTGTAGAAGTAAATGATGTCTTAACTGAGCTTTAGAAAATGTGATGACATTGAGAGTTTGGGTTGAAAAGGGGATACACAGGAATAAAAGATTTCTGAGAGGTCTCTAAAATATAAAACTTTATTGAAAGATATAAGTGAAGATCTGAATGAAAGAAATATATTAGGCTATTGAGAAGACTCTGTTTGATAAGATGTCAACTCTCCCAAAATTAATCTGTAAATGCAGTTTTAAGTAAAATCTCAATCGGGTATATAGTGAAACTTGATAAGTCAATATTAAGATTTATATGGAAAAAATAAGTGATGATGAAAAACCTATAATTTTAAAGAAGAATAAAGAGGGAGGAATTGCCCTCCTTATGTTAAAACTGTAACAATTTTAGCACACTTTTTAAACTGCAGGGACAGACAGATTAATGAAGCAGAATATAAAGCCTAGAAATAAACTCTGTGTGTGTGTGTGTATGGAAACTTTGTTGATATTAAGGTGGCATTTCAAATCACTGAAGAAAGAGTAAAATGTTTAATAAATGGTGTTTATGCAGTTGTTAACTATATGAAAAAAATAATTAGACCCATTTCACATCATATCCCAAATTTATTTCTAGGTGGACTGTAATCTAAAATTTGAAAAGCAAAACTTTAAAATTCTTTCAGGGACTTCCCTGGCAGTCCAGTGGTTAAGACTCCACGCTTCCAATGCAGGGTGTGCAGGTTCCATCCCGGGTCGGGGAACTAAGATCCCATATGCCGTGGAGTATGCCCAAAATAAAAAATAAAAAATAAGATAAGATTCATTCAGAGAAAAAGTAAGAGAATATCTCTAACATTGAACAAAATGTAAAATGTATAAATCATAATAGAAAATACTGATAAGCTTGGCTCTGTCAAAATTTAAAACTTATTTGTTATGAATATACCATAAACAAATTTAAAATGCTAGAAGAATATTTACAGCATATATAACCAAGAGCTTTATGGGATATAAGGCAATCAGTACAAAAGAAAAAAAAAAGTAATTCACAAAAGAGGAAACACAAATGGCCAATAGAAAATCAGATTCTCAAATTCATTAGTAATCAGGAAAATGCAAGTGAAATCAGTACTGTTTCACACCTATCAGATTTATAAAAATTTAAGTCTTATATCAAATGTTGGTGAGGATAAAGTATAAGGAACTATCATGCACTGTTTATAGGCGTATGATTTGATACAACTACTTTGGAGGCAGTTTTCAATATCCAGTAAAGATGAAATTGAACATGTCTTAAAACCCTTAATATACCATAGAGGTATCTTGCAAAAACTGAGACATTATTTGTGATAGCAGAAAATTGGAAACAGCCTGATTCCTGTCAATAACAGAATAAGTAAACATTGGAATAAGTACATAAATTGTTATTTGTGGTATACTATGTAACAGTTAAATGAATGAACCAGATCTACATGGATTATTATTGAAAACAATGTTGGGGGGATGATCAAATAGCAAAAGGTTATGTTACTACTTATGTGAATTTTTTGTTTTAAGTATATACTAGGTACATACAAATGCAGTAAAATTATTAAAACATAGTTGATGGTGCTTTGTGACTACCTAGAGGGGTGGTATAGAGAGGGTGGGAGGGAGACACAAGAGGGAGGAGATATGGGTGTATATGTATACCTATAGCTGATTCATTTTGTTATAAAGCAGAAACTAACACACCATTGTAAAGCAATTATACTCCAATAAAGATGTTAAAAAAAAAACCCAGAAAAAAACAAACCAAAAAAACATAGATGGGACAAATACACACCAGTTTCAGTATAGTGGTTCCCTTTAGGAAGAAAGAAGGAAAGAAGGAAGAGGAATGAAATAGGTAGGTTGGGATAGGGAGAAGAGATAGACCTATAAGGCTACATGTTTCAGGAAACATGTGACAGTATGTTTATTAGTGTGAACAAAGTGTGTAGATAATTTCAGGTGCCACTGTGAAGCAAAGAAACAAAAAGACCTGTGTTATCTTAATGAAATAAAACCTAAAATTTTATTTTATTTTATTTATTTATTAATTTTTGGCTGCATTGGGTCTTCGTTGCTGCGCACGGGCTTTCTCTAGTTGGGGCGAGCCGGGGCTACTCTTCATTGCAGTGCACGGACTTCTCCTTGTGGTGGCTTCTCTTGTTGGGATCACGGCCTCTAGATGCGTGGGCCTCAGTAGTTGTGGCGCGTGAGCTTCAGTAGTTGCAGCTCACGGACTCTAGAGCGCAGGCTCAGTAGTTGTGGCGCACGGGCTTAGTTGCTCCTCGGCATGTGGGATCTTCCTCGACCAGGGCTCAAACCCGTGTCCCCTGCATTGGCAGGTGGATTCTTAACCACTGCGCCACCAGGGAAGTCCCAAAGCCTAAAATTTTAAATGGGTTTATTCTTATGAGACTGACACGCTACCTACTGTGCTAAGAAGGCACTTAAATGAGTTTATTTTTAAATTGTCAATAATATATAATGCTGCTGTGAAAAATAATGAGGGAAAATATTACACTGACCACCTTACTTGCTTATATTTCCTTTCTTGTTTGTGTGGTTTTGATTTTGCACCCCTTCCACTTGGTATATTGCACTGAACAAAATAGTCTTTATTGAACTTGAAATCAACCAGAGAAGATTAGTATTGAGCAATATAATGAGTACTAGGAGGAAGTACTAAGTGCAGTGGGACTGTGTAACAAAGGGATCCATTCTAGTCTCAGTGTTCAAGGAACTTTCCTCTGAGGAAGTGACAGATGGGAGCTAGGTGAAATTTGTGGTGGAGATAAGCATGGAACAGTACTTTAAGAAAGCAAGCAATTTAATTCTAATTGTGTGACTTAATCTTGTCTTCAAAATGATTGTTTTCATGGTGTTTAATATCCTAACTCTCAACTATGTAACTTTAATGAATTTTACCAATCTTAGACACACAAAAAACTTCTTCACATTTCATTATCTCTGAAATCAGGAGATGTCTTGCAGTAGATGGTTTGTCACAGTTGAATTGGCAAATTTCTCTTTTAGGATACATACAATACTGATGTACCTTACCATAATTAGCATTTTAGAGTCAATGAAATGCAGAATATTTTTTTAGGTTGGCCTGCCTTTAGGCCTAACTCATTTGCAACTTGCATTTAATTTTTGTAATTATACATTTTAAGAGCATCAGAGTGAATCTGGGGAATTCCCTGGTGGTCCAGTGATGAGGATTCCGCACTTTGACTGCTGAGGGCGCAGGTTCAGTCCCTGGTCAGGGAACTAAGATCTCACAAGCCATGCAACACAGCCAAGAAAGAGTGAATCTGGTATTTATTAGTTGTATGTCCCTGAAGATATTTTTGTTTACCACAGGCAGAATGCTAAACATTTTACATTAATTACAGTCGACCCTTGTTACCTGGGTACCATGTATACTGAGGGCCGACTGTATTATGTCATTTTTTTATAAGGGACTTGAGCATCCACCGACTTTTGATATCCAAAGGGAGTCCTAGAACCAATCTCCCGCAGGAACCAAAAGACAACTGTATCTCCTATGAACTTCATCACAGTTGTACGAGTTAAGTGATACCCCCAACTGAAGTTTAGAGACAAAATCTCTAAACTTTGTCTAAAGTGACTTTCTCCCTCGAAATGTCACATAGTTTGTATTTTATATTTTTATTAATGTATTGATATATGTAATATAACCTATTAAAGGTATATTTAGATATAACTATATTTGAGGCACAATAGTTTATATTTAAATCATAGAGGTCAATTTTTCTGATTCCAGAGATTATGCCCTTAATATTCACAGCTCTTTACTGCATCCTTTAAGAGGCAAGATTCCTGGCAGACAAATCTCAGACCCAGGACATCTGAGTTGAGAAATGTGTTTTATTTTTATATACTTTATTTACTTCCTTGTGCTTTTCAGTAATAAGTAGCTTTCTGTAAAACATTCACTATTTTGCTGCTAGAAGAAAGTAGTCATAATATATAAATGGTTGTAGAATTTGGTAATCATAAGTTATGCTGCTTAAGAGTCAAAAGTTCTCACTGAATATGCTTCCTTTGCAAGGAAAACAGATTTCTAATAAGTAATTTATTAATCACAATATTAGTGTTGCTTGCTTCATATGTTTGTCTTAAGTTCAGGTATAAGATCCCTAAAGTTAAGAAATAATTTGATTTTTACAGTATTCAAATTAGTCCTCAGAAGTAGATCAAAGCAGAATATTTCTTTAGGGTGAAAGGGTCAGGCAGCAGGGCAGGAACTTTATCAGCACTGGTCAAGCTCAGCCAAGTAAAGATACCTGTATCAGACTTGTCTAGTCTATCCTCACATTAGAAAAAGAGTATAATGGCAGCCGGAATTTCAATGACAGTCTAATCAAATCTGTTTCTTGATCCATACTGCTTCAGTCTGATTGAGTATGTTCATATTTGGTGCACAGCTGTCCTCTTGGGATCAGACTTCACTATCTGTATCCCTTCCTACCCCTCCCCCTTTTTTAGAAGTTTCATGAGAAAAGGGTACACAAGAGGCAAAAATTTTTGATGCCTTACACATTGGAAAATGTATCAACAAACCTGAATGAAAGTTCAGCTAGGTTTCTATGTTGGAAATAATTTTCCTTCATAAATTTGAAAGTGGTGCTCCACATTTTAAATAGCTTTAGTGAGGTTTTGTTTCCCTTGTATTACTTTACTTTCTGGAAAATTTACTTACTTTCGTCTTCTTAACCCCCTTCGCTTTTTAAAATTTCTAATCGTTCTTTTTTATTTCCTGAATGTTATTTTATAGTAGCATACTATTCTTGTTTCATATATGGTAGTATCTTCTCTAAGCTCACTGTAGATAATTTATTTTGGAGTTTTATTTTTCTTACACATGCTTATGCTTCCTCCAAATTTTTGTTTGTTTGTTTGTTTTGATCATTATCCTCCATTTTGGAAGCTTCCTTCAAGTATATAGTATCCTTGATTATTTATTCATGATGCATTGGGACTCTAAAACACTGACTAGATGCTTTGAATTCATCAGTGGAGCCTGTTTACTTTGAGCTTTATCATAGGGTGATTTGATCCGGCTGATGTTGGGGAACCTATAATGTTAGTTTATCCTTAGGTCTTTCCTCTTGCCTGGTCAGATTACCCAAAGATGAGCCTTCCAAACTCCTGCTTGAAGGGTAATAGTCTTCATTACCTGCGATCTGGAAGCCAAGTTGGGGATTCTGGCTTGGGGAATGCCTGCATTCAGCATTTAATATTTATAGTCATTTAATTCCTTGTTTTGGGTACAGTCCTGTGCCCTTAATTGTGCCTGACATCCTCCCTCCAAAAGTCTTTTACTTTTTCCAGAGAATAGACCTACAGTTTATGCCAGGATAAAGACGAGGCAGTTGTTCCGCAATGTGAATGGAGCTGAACAAGGGACCTAGGATTCTACCTGCTTCTCAAACAGCTTTCCTCTTCATTTTTCTGCACTACCCCCATCCTTTTATCACCAGTTTCAGAGGTACCTAGTACTGCCATTTCTCACGCCTTCTGAGGATTCTATCTGCTATGTCAGTTACAACTTGTCTACTCGCTTTTCATCTTCTAAAATGTTGGTGCATTTTTTGTTTTCTGTTCTCCCTTCCTTCTAGGTTTATGTCTTCTTTCTTTCTTTCTTTCTTTCTTCCTTCCTTCCTTCCTTCCTTCCTTCCTTCCTTCCTTTCTTTCTTTCTTTCTTTCTTTTCTTTCCTTTCTTTCTTTTCCTTACCATAGTTATAGTGGAGTTTGAGGAAGAAATGAAATGAGCTGCTTGTGGTTCCTCTGCCATCCTAACCCAGGATCTATTGTTAAAAGGCAGAGGCTTTGTCTGAGTCATCTTTAAATTGCAACCCACAAAGGAGTCCCTGATATAGTAGGTACTTGATGAATGTTTAAATGGACGGTTAAGTCTTGTTTTACATCTGTAAAACTCAGTAACAAGTTTGTGCTAGAGGCCTAGTTTCTTGCCATCTGGACCTCTCAACAGGGCTGGTTAAGTGTCGTCATGATATTGTGGCTGGCTTCCTCTGGAGCAAGTAATCCATGATAGAGCAAGGCAAAAGCTGTAATGACATTAAGGCCTAGCATTGAAAGCTATATTCTGCCAGTTTTGTAATGTCTTATTAGTTATATAAACCAGTTATATTCAGTGTAGGAGAGACACAAACGTGCAAATGCCATGAGGCAAGACTTATTATTAGGGACCGTCTTGGAGGCAGGCTAGCACACACAGTTTCTGTCTTAAGCTAGAAGAAGAACAAATTAAACCCAAAGTAAGTAGAAGGTAAGAAATAATAAAGATCAGAGCAAAAATTAATAGAAAACAAACAGTATAGAAAGTGAATGAAACCAAAAGTTAATTCCTTTTAAAAAGCTAATAAAAATTTTAAACTCCTAACAAGACTAATCAAGAAAAATAGAAAAATAAAACAGATTACTAGTGTCAGGAATGAAAGAAGGGGTTATCACTAAAGATCATTCAGAACAAAGATTAATAAGGGAATGTTAGGAACAAATTTTTTTTTTAATTAATTTATTTTATTTTATTTATTTTTGGCTGTGTTGGGTCTTCGTTTCTGTGCGAGGGCTTTCTCCAGTTGCGGCGAGTGGGGGCCACTCTTCATCGCGGTGCACGGGCCTCTCACTATCGCGGCCTCTGTAGTTGCGGAGCACAGGCTCCAGACGCGCAGGCTCAGTAGTTGTGGCTCACGGGCCTTGTTACTCCGCGGCATGTGGGATCTTCCCAGACCAGGGCTCGAACATGTGTCCCCTGCATTGGCAGGCAGACTCTCAACCACTGTGCCACCAGGGAAGCCCAGGAACAAATTTATACCAATTAATTTGATAAATGAAACACAACTTTACAAAAATTGGCTCAAAGAAAATTGGAATAGCCTTGTATCTATTAAGGAAATTAAATCCATAGTTCTTTCTAACAAAGAAAACTCCAGTCCCAAATGATTTTGCTGCTGAATTTTATCTAACATTTAAGGAAAAATAATACCAATCTTTCACAAATTCTTTCAGAAAACAGAAGAAGAAGAAAGGCTTTACAACTCAATTTTATGAGGCTAGTATA
Organism: Balaenoptera physalus; assembly: GCF_965194825.1. Lineage (NCBI taxonomy): Eukaryota > Metazoa > Chordata > Mammalia > Artiodactyla > Balaenopteridae > Balaenoptera > Balaenoptera physalus. The sequence continues at coordinate 167,406,881 of NC_138882.1, read as the reverse complement.
CCCCGGAATCTGACACCTGACAAAAACAATGTAATCCTCTCAACAGACAAAAGAATCATTTGACACATTTTAACGTTTTCATGATAAAAATTTACAGACTAGCAGTAAAAGGAAACTTCTTCACCCTGATCAAAGCATCTAGAAAAACATACAGGCATCATCATACTAAATGATAAAAAGGGTGAATGATTTTGCCATAAGATTAAGAAGAAGGCAAGAATACTTGCTCTCACTACTTCTGTCTAACATTGTGCTGGTGATCCAAGAAAAATAAAGGCATAATATTGTAAAGGAAGTAATACAACTATCTCAGTTTGCAGAAGACATAATTGTTTATGTAAAAAATACTAAGAAATCTACCAAAAAAAAAAAATCCTACTAGAATTAACAGATGAATTTACCAAGATCACAAAACACTAGTTGCATATACAAAAAGAAAATACTAGCAGTATAATAAATAATACCCAGCATTCAACAATTAGAAAAATGAAAAACACATGTACCATTCATAATATCAAAAAATGTAATATTTAGGAATAGATTTTAAAAGAGATGTACAAGCCCTCTACACTGAAAGCTACAAAGCATTCCTGAGAAAGATAGGAAGATATAAATAAACAGAGATACCATGTTCTTGGCCCAGAAGCCTCAAATTCTTAGGATGTCCATTATCCCCAAATTGATCTGTAGACTCAACACAATCCCAGAATCTCACCAGCCTTTTTTTTTTAATAATATAAATTGACAAGCTGATTCTAAGATTTATATGGAAATGCAGAGAACCTAGAATAGCTAAAACCATTTTGAAGAGGAACAGAGTTGGAGGATTCATAATCCCTGATTTGAAGACATGCTATAAAGCTACAGTAATCAAAGCTGTGATATTGGGGTTAAAGATGGACATACAAATCAAGTTACAGGATAGTTATAGATACTACACTTGATCTTAGCCAAAAGGCTAAGAAGTGATTAGAATAGCTACAGAAATAGACCCACTTACGTGGTTGATTGATATTTGACAAAGGGGCCAACATTCAATGGGAAAAGAATAGCCTTCTCAATAAACGATGCTAGAACAGCTGAGTATTTGTACGAAAAAAAATAAAACATTAAAACTGAGAAATTTGTAAGAGGAAAAATATTCATGTCCTTGGAGTAGGCAAAGATTTCTTAATATGTTGGAAACCTCATCTAAATGAACACCTTCTCTTAAGAACACTGTTAAGAAGATGAAAAGGCAAGCTACTGCTGGGAGAAAATATTTGCATAACATATCCTAAACAAAAGATTTGTGTCCAGAATATATGAAAAACTTGCATAACTCAGACAATTTTAAAAAGTGGTCAAAATCAGACATTTCACAAAAGATTATGGGAATGGCCAGTAAGCACTTGAGAAGATGCTAAACATCATTGGTCATATGGAAAATGTAGGTAAGAACCACAGTGAGATATCACTTCACACCTGCTAGATTTGCTAAATCAAAAAGACTGGCAATACTAAGTGTTGGCAAGGGTGTGGAGCAATCAGAAGTGGTAGGAGTATAAAATTGTACAACCACTTTGAAAAATATTTTGGCAGATTCTTTTTTTTTTTTTTTTAAATATTTATTTATCTTTGGCTGCATTGGGTCTTCGTTACTGTGCACGGACTTTCTCCATTTGCGGCAAGCAGGGGCTACTCTTCGTTGCAGTGGCTTCTCTTGTTGCAGAGCACGGGCTCTAGGTGCGCGGGCTTCAGTAGTTGTGGCATGTGGGCTCAGTAGCTGCGGCTCGTGGGCTCTAGAGCACAGGCTCAGTAGTTGTGGCACACAGGCTTAGTTGTTCCGCAGCATGTGGGATCTTCCCGGACCAGGGATCGAACCTGTGTCCCCTGCATTGGCAGGTGGATTCTTAACCACTGTGCCACCAGGGAAGCCCTTGGCAGATTCTTTTAAATTTAAACATTTTCTTGCCATGTGTCCTACCAGTTCTATTCTTAGGTCTTTCCCCAAGAGAAATGAAAAAATAGGTCCATACAAAGATTTGTGCATATGTGTTTACATGTTCATAATAATTAGGAACTGGAAACAACCCAAATGCCCAGCAACAAGTGAACTGAGAAACAAGTTGTGATTTATTTATACAATGAAATACTACCCAGCAGTTAAAAAGAACTAACTACTAACTTATGCAATGGTATGGATAAATCTCAAGTTAAGATGTACAAAAAAGCTAGACAAAGTGGCGTATACAGTATAATTCCATTTATATGAAATTCTGGAACCATTTATTCTATTATGAAACGAATCAGATCAGTGCTTGCCTGTGGCAGATGTGACAGAAGCTGATTGCATAGGGGCAGGAAAGTACTTTCTGGGGTGATGACAGGTTCTGTCTTAATTGGGGTGGTAATAGCATAGATGTATATACGTTTGTCAAAATCATTGACCTTTACAATTGAAATGCATTTTATTGTATGTAAGTTATACCTCAAATTGTTTTTTTTTTTTGAAATGAGATATCATTACACATCCACCAGAAGGGCTAAAATTCAAGTCTAACAATACTAATGGTGAAAATTTGGCACGACAGTGACTCTTAAATGCTGCTTGTGGGAGAGTTATTTGTTAAAACCACTTTGGAAGAGTTTGACATTATCTAGGAGAGATAGACATCTTTAATTACTCAGCAGGTCTACTCAGATATTGCCTTTTCTACTAGAGAAATATATGTGTGTACGTATATCAAGAAGGCCACCTAGGGACTTCCCTGGTGGTCTAGAGGTTAAGAATCCACTCTTCCACTGCAGGGGGCACAGGTTAGATCTCTGGTTAGGGAACTAGGATCCCGCATGCTGTGTGGTGCAGCCAAAAAAAAGAAGAAAAAAAGGCTATCTATAAGAATATTCATAACCTTATTCTGATAACCAAAGGAAAGTGCCAGCATAAACTGTCCACCAACATTAATAATCAGGTTTTTTGTTTGGTTTTGTTTTTTGCCACGGGGCAGCTTAGGCCTGGGATCCTTAGTTGCCTGACTAGGGATTGAACCTGGGCCCCTGGCAGTGAAAGCGCCCAGTCCTAACCACTGGACTGCAAGGGAATTCCCCGTCCATCAACATCAGAGTGGATAAATTGTATATTTCTTCAACAGAGTGTTAGAGCAATGAAAATGAAGAAACTAGTTACATTTAATTAATACAGATGAGGTAGAAACAATGTTTAGGAAAAGACTCAAAAAGATTACATGCTTTATGTTTCCAGTTACATAACATTCAAGAACTAGGAAAACTAAATTGTGGTCCTTAGTGATCTGTACTTATGTTGTAATTCTATAAAGAAAAAGAAGTGATTACCATAAAAGCCAGGATTTTGGTTACCTGTAGCAGAGAGAGGGGAAGTTAAGGTTGGGAAGGGGATAGGGAAGAGGTTTCTAGGATACTGGCAATATTTAGTTCTTGATATGAATGTTGGTTATGTGGATATTCACTTTATAATTTGTTTAGTGACACTCTAGTAAATATGTGATATTTTATATTGAAAATAGAAAAAGAAAAAAGCAATCCTTTCATCTATCAATATCTCCTGAGTACTCTGTTAATATTATTTTGCTAGGTAATAATAGACATGCCAAGATGTTTAATGTGGCCTCTTAATTGCTCACTATTACCATAAAAAGGCATTGTATAATAAGTTTCTGTTCTTACATCTTCAGAGCAATGAAAGTATACATATAAAATTGAGGCACATAACCTCTCAGGAGGTTAAAGTATAATTGTAGTTATGTTTTTACCAGGATCCAACATTATTTACTGCTTTATTTTATACTCATCAGTTGGACCTGGGCTCATTTTGGTACATGTAGTCCTAGTTATCTTAAATATGGCAAATATTTATTATTTTCTTTTTTCACATCTGTTATTTTAGCTGCGTCCTAACAAAAATTTTCAATTTTGACACAGTAAAATGCAAATTCAAGAATCCTAATCGCTTTTTCATGGAACATTCTCCCATCAGCCTCTTCAGGGAGTTAGTTTACATTGACAAAATGATTTTGCCTAGAATTAAAACCTCAGTAAATCAGAGCGCAAAAGACATGAGTAGACAATTCTTCAAAGATGAGAAAAAGAGCTCTGATGAGCTCCTGCCATGTTCTGGGCACAAGTAGGTACCTTATATTGAATCTTCACCCTAATGCTATAAGTACTAGATGTTTTTCTAATTTTGCAATGAACAAATTATGATTTCTCTGAATTTCAAGTCTGGATCTAGAATTAAAATCTATTTCAGGGCTTCCCTGGTGGCGCAGTGGTTGAGAATCTGCCTGCCAGTGAGGGGACACGGGTTTGAGCCTTGGTCTGGGAAGATCCCACATGCCGCGGAGCAACTAGGCCCGTGAGCCACAACTACTGAGCCTGCGCGTCTGGAGCTTGTGCTCCGCAACAAGAGAGGCTGCGACAGTGAGAGGCCTGCGCACCGCGATGAAGAGTGGCCCCCGCTCGCCACAACTAGAGAAAGCCCTCGCACAGAAACGAAGACCCAACACAGCCAAAAATCAATTAATTAATTAATTAATTAATTTTTTAAAAACCCTATTTTAAAAAAAAATCTATTTCATTTCCAAGCCTATCCTTTTCTCATTATTCTAACACTGCTACCCATGAAAAGAAGAAAATAAACCTAATTAAAAAAATAAGTAGGGCTTTCCTGGTGGCGCAGTGGTTGAGAGTTTGCCTGCCAATGCAGGGGACACGGGTTCGAGCCCTGGTCTGGGAGGATCCCACGTGCCGCGGAGCAGCTGGGCCCATGAGCCACAACTACTGAGCCTGCGCGTCTGGAGCCTGTGCTCCGCAACAAAAGAGGCCGCGATAGTGAAAGGCCCGCGCACCGCGATGAAGAGTGACCCCGCTTGCCACAACTGGAGAAAGCCCTCACACAGAAACGAAGACCCAGCACAGCCAAAAATGAATAAATTAAAAAAAAAAAAAAAACTAAGTAAGTGATGAAAGATTAAAGGATACATTTCCAACAGCAACAAAATTTTTATCAGTTATTAATAAATGAGTTATAAAGTATCACAAGACCTTAATGAAATTGGAATGACCTTAATAAATTCAGAGATATTGTGTTCATGAATTGAAAGACTATCCCACTGGTATTCTATACATCTAGTCTATTTTGGTAAATTTTTTTGCCTTAGTTGTGTATTATACATATCTAGATAATGGCAATCTAAGTAGTTGGTAAGATCGCATTTTCTACCAAACTCCTCTCAAGTTTTTTGCTTCTCAATTTTATTTATCTGAATTCTAACACCTGCCCATTAATTTTAATTACATGCATGTAGTACAAATTTATCCATTTGGCTGGTGTTTAAGTTGTTTCCATTCTTTTTACCATTATAAACAGTGCTACAATAAGCATTCTCATTCATGTTGCCTTTCACAGATACGGAATTTTTGTAGAGTATATACTCCAATAGAGTGAAATTGTTTTTTGGGTTTTTATTAATTTATTCATTCATTCATTCCTTCATTCATTCATTTATTTATTTATGGCTGCATTGGGTCTTCGTTGCTGTGCCTGGGCTTTTCTCTTGTTGCGGCGAGGGGGGGCTACTCTTTGTTGCGGTGCACGGGCTTCTCATTGCGGTGGCTTCTCTTGTTGCGGAGCACGGGCTCTAGGCGCGCAAGCTTCTGTAGTTGTGGCACGTGGGCTCTAGAGCATAGGCTCAGTAGTTGTGGCACACAGGCTTAGTTGCTCCCTGGCATGTGGAATCTTCCCAGACCAGGGCTCAAACCTGTGTCTCTTGCATTGGCAGGCGGATTCTTTTTTTCTTTTTTTTTTTTTATTTGTTTATTTTACTTATATTTATTTTTGGCTGCGTTGGGTCTTTGTTGCTGTGCACGGGCTTTCTCTAGTTGCAGTGAGCGGGAGCTGCTCTTCGTTGTGGTGCGCGGGCTTCTCATTGCAGTGGCTTCTCTTGCTGCAGAGCACGGGCTCTTGGCACATGGGCTTCAGTAGTTGTGGCTCGTGGGCTCTAGAGCACAGACTCAGTAGTTATGGGGCACGGGCTTAGTTGCTCCGCAGCATGTGGGATCTTCCCAGACCAGGACTTGAACCTGTGTCCCCTGCACTGGCAGGCAGACTCAACCACTGCGCCCCTAGGGAAGCCCTGGCAGGCGGATTCTTAACCATTGCGCTACCAGGGAAGTCCTAGAGTGAAATTGTTGAGTTGAAAATTATGCTCATCTTCAAACTTACTGTATATTACCATTTGTTCCTAACTGACTGTATCAGTTTATATTCCTACAGTCTGTATGAGAGCTTTCTTTCTTCAGTCTTCCTTTGGCTTGTTGTCACCTTGTGTTATCGGTCTTAACATTTTTGGCCAGTCTTGATTGGTGTTAAATGATAGCTTGATATAGTTTTTGTATATATTTCCTTAATTACAAATAAGATAATTAGTGAAAATTTGTTTTTTGACATTTAGATTTTTTCTTCTATGAAATGCCTAGTATCCTTTGCCACTTTTATTGTTTTATCTTGATTTATAGGAACTTATTATATATTCTGGATAGTAATCATTAGTTATACGTATTACACATATCTATAGCCTTTTTTTTTAGCTTTGTTTATGGTATTTTTTTATGATAGTTTTTATATCTTAAGAAATTCTTTCTTGCCTCCAAGATCATAAAGATGTTCTATATTTTCCTCTAAATGTTTATTTTTCTTTTCATGTTCAGTTCTCTGAATAGGAATTTGTTTTTGTATATTGTATAAGGTGGGCTTTCAAGTCTGTTTTACTGGTCTGTGTGTCTGTCCCCACAGTCTCTTGACTTGAATTGGATTATAACAGATCTCGATGAATGTTAGAGCAGACCTTATTCTTAAAAACTATCTTTGCTATTCTTGTTTCATTTCTCTTTCATGTTAATTTTAGTATCAGCTTCTTAAGTTCCAGAGGTCAAGGGGTTATATCCTATTGGTATTTTGATTGAAATTGCCTTGAATTTGCAGATTAATTTACAAATAATTTATACTAATAAGGTATATACTCCATTTATTTAGATTTTCTGTAGTAGTAAAGATACCTATTACTTCTATAGGTCTTATGCATCTTTTGTTCAGATTTTATCTCATGTCTTATTTTTTTTTGTTGTGATATTAAGTGATATCTTTTTTAAATTACATTTTAAGTTGGGTGCTAATGTATAATAATGTAATTTTATTTTTATATGTTGATCTTAAATCTAGCAACCTTACTGAACTGTCTAATTCTATAATTTATCTATAGATTATTGGGTTTTCTCTCTAGACAGTCATATTGTGAAGAATAATAATTTTGTTTCTCCCTTTCCAATCTTTTTACCTTTTACTTCTCTTAGCTTGCATTCCTGTGCCAGCTAGCACTTTCTATTAAATGAAGTTGAATTTACCATAGATTTTTGGCGGATAACTTTTATCAAATTGAGGAAGCTCCTTTCCTAGTCCTGGTACTGTGAGACTTTTAGTTATGGTGCTGAATTTTATCTAATGCTTTTTTGAGGGTAATTATCTGTAGAAATGATTGTATGTTTATTTCCTTTAGTGTGTTAATGTATATTTTGTTAATAGGTTTTAAAAATATTAAATGTAAATATTACTTTTTCAGTTAAACTCAGCTGATCTGTGAAAGGGAAAGAAGGAAAAAATGCATAAATATGTAGGTTTATAAAATGTTAAGGATTTAACCAAGGGATAGAGAGGCAGATCTTTGCTGATTGAAATTCATGCCTAATTCAACTGTACTCACTGATTTCATCCCATCTTTTGTAAGAGCTTTCCTTCACTAACTTTAATTTTTACCTCAGATGCCCACGTTGCTGTGGGGAAGATGGTGAACAGTAATGATTAGAAGAACAGTGGGGTAAACACTAAGGAAAATTAATAGAATGTTAAACAGGATAAATAATGTTTGTTTAGTAGTTTCAACTCTGTGAGATAAGACACATTAGTTGTGAATGCTAGTATTATAATAATCCAGTGAAGAAAATTTACCTGTAGGATTAAAGGAAAGACAAAATAAGCATGTTAATTACCATGTATTTATTTTCCTTTATCCACTTCTTTTTTTTAATTAACACAGAAGCAATATGTGCTTATTTGGTATGTGTCCTGCCAGCCTTGTTTTAATGTATGACAATATTCTCACATTTTTTAATAGAAGAATGTAATGTATACATTTTTTTAAAGTACTGTGGATTTGAATAGGATACCCAGAATGCTAATACAGTCTTACCAGTCTCTCTTTTTTTAGTTAGTTTGAAATTGTGGAGGTATTTCTAAAGTTTATTTGGATGGAAGTACAAAATCAACATAACTATCCATCATGAGGGGCATGAAGTAGGTCCATGCAATGAGATATCCTGCAGCTGTGAAAAAGAATGATATAGTTCCATATTAGTACATATAGATCTATCTCTAAGATATATAATGAAAAAAAAGAAATCAAAGGCCAGAATAGTGTTTCTAATGTTTTATCATTTGTGTTCCTTTTCATTAAGAGGGGAAGGGAATATATATTCACTTAATTACCATGCACGCAAACTGCAGAATAAAAAGATCTCTAAGACACATTGTTAGTTTTTAAAATAATAATAAAAGAAGTCATAGAACATTTATTATCTGATCTCATGTAAAAAAAGAAAGTTATATATGCATTTTTATATCTAAGTGCATATTAAAAGAATAGGATATATACATACCTAAGTACTAATAATGGTTGCTTCTTAAAGATACTTGGAGACCAGAAGTCTTTACTGTGCATATCTATATTGTTTAAATTTTTTAGGATGAGACTTCATTCATATATTATTTCTGTAATAAAGAAAAAGTAATATGTGCTCACTATTAAAAAATGAAGATTTAAAGATAAAGTCAAAAAGAAGAAAATAAAAAATGTCTACAGTAGCCTTACTACCTGAGATAACTACTTAAAGCCTTGATAAATATCCTTCCAGAGATGAGGGACATTTTGTGGAAGACATTTAATCCTAAACCAAGGAGGATAAGAGAAAGAGCACCACAGTAGGCATGTTTTTTAAATAAAAAACATGATAGCATGTAGCTTATTGTCTGTTTTGGTTTTACTTTTCACTGTATCCCCAGTGCCTTTATAGCACATAATAGCAGTCAGTAAGTATGTATTTAAGAAATGAGTGATGGTGGTCTACTAACTATTGGTTAGTAGAAGCTCTTCTAGTTCCAAAACCCAAGATTAAGAAATCATACTTGTTGGCTCTTGGAAGACTGCTGACTGTAGCTAGATAACATTGGGCAGATACACCTTACTATTAGTACCTGTAGCTGGGATTAGCACTAGTAACATTTAATACCATTGTCTTCTCAAATCTGTGCAAGACAGGGAGAGCTCTCGCTAGAATAGATAAGCAGTCTAGGGTGGCACAGAAAGCTTTGTTTAAGAAATAATACCTAACCCTTTCTTCTTCTAAGGTGCTCTGGCCTTCTTTGTCCCCTTATAGACCTTGTTTCATAGCCAGAACACTGCTCTGTACATGAAGTAGGAAATGGAATGATTCAGTTACCCATGATAAGAGATAGATTATAAAAACTGTAATATTAGGCTTTTCTGTTGTTGTGCTTGTCTTCCAGTCAAACAGTTCAACTTTAAACTGCTCAACTTTGGAAATATTTTTATATGTATATAGGTATACATAAAAGGGTAATTTTAACTCTGTATTAGTTAATTATCATGGAGCCCGAGATCAAGTTTTTGAGTTTTTTTAAAGGAAACATTAATTTGTACTATTTGTGTTTTTCTTCTTAGTTTCTGCCACTGCCTTCTACAAAGCACAACCTGTAATTCAGTTCATGTGTGAAGTTCTTGACATTCATAATATTGATGAGCAGCCAAGACCTCTGACTGATTCTCATCGGGTAAAATTCACCAAAGAGATAAAAGGTGAGTTAATTAGCATTTGGAACAACTTAACTATAAAATGCATGAATATAACAAACTTCCATTGGAATTTTTTAAGATATAAATCTGTTCATGTAACATCACCAGTAAAAGTATGGACTAATTATAAAATGTCACATTAAATTCATTACCATAACATCTTAGGTAGTGTTTCAATGAAAGAAATACCAAGTAATGGAATTAATATTGATACTAGCTAATTTTTTGTCAATATTTTCCCTTACTAGCTGAAGGTATAAGAGTATCTGTTAGGAAAATGCTTCTATGATACTGTTAAAAATAAGAAGCTTATTCCAAAAACATTGTCACTTGAGAACTGGAGCCATTCTTTGAACGTATTCTATCGATAATATAATGACTTCTTTATTTTTCTGAAATGATAGCAGAATATTTTATTCCTTTGTAAATTTATGGATATGGGACTAGCCTGTTTCATGTGTTGTTCTAGAGTTGAAACTTAGTAATTTCATATACATTATTCAGTTGACCATTGATCGTGACTATTTTATAGTTAGCAACTAAAATGTATACAGTGGTGTTGCATCGTATGTATATTTTACTAACACAAATTCATCTCTACATGGTCTTCCAAAGAGAAAAATTAAAAATTAATTTCAATTGTGTCCTAAACTTTATATTTTGTATATATTTATTGTTTATATAATTGTAGCTTTCTATATACATGTACACTTTTATGTGCAAACCCACACATAGTGTACTTTATCTGCAATTTAAGGGACTTTTCAAGAGTAATTTTGATTATGTAAAATTCTTGCCTTGTTCATGACTTTAGAACCTAATCCTCACGTAAGATGTGACTCCACTGTATTTAGTTCTTTATTATTTAGACACAAAGAGAAATTAGATATCCTCTAATTAGAATGAATAGTATAAATTCTATTTATACTAAATGTTAGATCTTAAATTGTCAGAAATAATTATGTCATTTTATTTTAAGGTTTTACCTATTTGTTACAGGCAATTTTTAGCTTGTGGTTTGAATGAAGCATTGAAGTTTGTTCTCTGAACATCTTTCAGTTCCCCAAATCAATTAGTATAGTTGAATACATCCTGCTTGCTCCAGTAATCATTTATTCTTTGCCATTTAGTAACCAGGAGAGAGATGGTCATTGTAATAAAACATTTAAAGGAAAATTCTTCCTGCTTTGAAAATAGGCATCCATTTATCTCAAGTTATTTAAGTGTCAGAATAAGAAAGTGTTATATATTCTTATATTGCAATCATACCATTGTCCTTTCATAATCTGTATTAACTGCACAGTGAGCATTGTTGGGAGGTAGTGCATTACCCACCATTAATATGTGATCATCTAAATGCCATGGTTTCCAGTGGAGTTGCTGCTTAGTTACCACCTCTGATATCATGAAGTCACTTACATTACTTTGCGGTAACTATGCAATCAACTCATATCACCACTCTATCACAGAAAATACAAGATGTACAGAACAAGGATTCAACTGCTGCCCGAAGAGCATGGACTCGATCTTAACTTCAACTGCTCAGGGGGCCAAAGAAATGACTGAAAAAATGACTAGAAAGCATTATAAAGTTGATGTTATAGTGAAGGTAAAGCCAAGTTTATAGGTTAAATATTTGATTTATTAAAGCCAAAAACATTTTTTGTTGGATGGAGGGTTTGGGGAGGGACCTGGGCAGAGAATTATCTAGTCCATTTTTTAAAATTTCAGCTTTTTGCTAACCCCTGGATTTGGATCTAATCCTTAGGCACCTATGACTGTAGATTTGGGGTAGAAAAATCTGAGTTGGATCTAACTGACATACTGATGATTTTTTCCTCCATTCAAAGTCAAGAAGGCTTTTTTTTTAAAGAGGACTCTTTAAAGTACGTCATGTATTCCTACCTCAGCTACACAAGAGAATCAAAGTTACATGTTTTGTATTATGTATTTGGGTTTAATTTTTAGTTAGCATGAGGAATTTGATGAAAATTGTTAAATAGTGATACAAAGTGTGCTATAATGAATAGATTTCCTAGTACAATGTTATTTGGTTCTAGTTGAACTTTTTCCTAAATATTTAATGGTAACTTTAGGGTGGTTTCTTTGTGCAGTAATTCATCATCGTTAAATAGCAGAAATATTGGAGGAAGTTTATGGTAAAAGTACCATATGTATGTAAGAGTATCTATTTTATTTTACTTTTTTATTAATTTTTATTGGAGTATAGTTGCTTTACATCAATTTTATTTTTGATAAAAACTTATTTAGTAGGCTTGTAGAACCTTACTGATAATTTTTTTTAATTCAAGGGGAAGATTTGAAAACAAATTGCTAAGTGGTATAGATAACAGAAATTTGTTTTAAATTTTTCTATCGTGTTTTCCCCCTAAACAATATTTTTACATCTTGCTTACTTCATATTGTTGGTGTTTCCTTCTTAAAAGGCCTTCTCTTGGTAGTATTTTCTAGTCTTATTTATAGAGGCATAGTAAATGCTCTAATTGATCTGACATTTTAGTTTTATAAAGGTAGTTACTAATAAAAACTATTTCTCACTGATTCAATTAGGAGTAGTTCTTAAGAAAATCTCATACCAATCTGGTAGAGTGACACTGTGTCCATTTAACATCTTAATTTATGCTGATATGTCATAAGAAAATATTACTATGATTGAACTTTGTGTTTGGTTCTGCAGTTAGTAGATACGAAAATAAGTTATACTGTATCAGGGTTTCTCAACCTTGGCACTATTGATATTTTGGGCTGGATAATTCTTTGTTGTGGTCGGGGATGGGAGGTAGTGCTGTCCTGTGCATTGCAGTATAATTTAGCAGCATCCCTGAATCCAAGCATTCCAAAATCTAGCATGTATTAGATGCCAGTAGCACCCCCAGTCATAACAATCAAAAATGTCTGCAGACATTACCAAACCTTCCCTGGAGGTCAGAGTCACCTCTGGTTGAGAACCTCTGCACTATAGGATACACAGATATAAAAGGAAAATAATACAAAAGTTTAACCGTAAATACTATCAGGGAACTAAAAGTTGTCCTCCATCTACCCTTTTTTAGATTTTCCTCCTTTGGAGTATAGGCCTTAGAAATGGAGTTGCTTATCTGTGACCAGTAGCCACTGTTCTGTTTGTTAACTCATCTCTAGGTAGCTCCAGGAGTATCCACTAGCCACATGTAGCTGTTTAAATTTTAATTTATTAAAGTTAAATTAAAATTTTAGTTTTTTAGTCACACTAGCCACATTTCATGTGTGCAGTAACATATTGCTGGTGATTTTAGCACAGATGTAGAACAATCCATCATCTCAGAAAATTCTTTTGTACACCACTGCATAGGAAAATTCATCCCAAAGAATTTCAGCCAGTGTTTTAAAAGCCCACAGCTTCACTTTCTAAAGCAGGCCTAGGATCCGCAAACCCCTAGGGTCCACAAATGGACGCACGGATCCACAAACATCTAAATTCATATGCTAAGTTAAGTGTATGTTGCATTTTTCTGAGAATTTATTGCTTTCATCAGATTCTCAAAGGGATCATTGATTCCATAAGAAGGTCTGGATTACCTGTTCTAGGAATTATTTTGGTTGCATTTGATTTCTAATAGTAGTAAAAGAACTGTATCACTATATTATCCTTCAACGAAATTGTCACTCCACTTCTGTTAAAAGGGCCTGGAATTTTTTTTTTTTCCTTCCTGCTTTAAAAATCTTTGAAGGACTTTATTCTTCAGTTATCTGAAATTATGATCTTCAGTCAGTATGTGATTACTGGGCAAATGAGATATCACATACTTTGAAGGTTATAGAATATCTTGAAAATTATCATAACTCCCTTTGCTCCTTCCCTCGACCAGCATAAAAACCTGCATTATAAGCAGGGTTTTTTATTAATGGAGAACTTTATCCCTTGATATACAGGCTTTGCAAATTTTATACTATTTTTTAATAGCTTGATAGAAAAGGGAAAAGGTTTGGAGTTAGGTCTCTCATGATTGTAACCGTTGTTAACAATGTTATATATAAAATCCTTTGTTAATATCACATTGCCTGTATCACAGATTTTCTGTTTAGAATTTGAGTTTTTATAGTAGTGAACAGGCTTTATAGTTATAAATATTTTACATGGGACAGTTCTATAACCTCAGTTTTTCTTGTTGGGAACAGGTCTGAAGGTTGAAGTGACTCATTGTGGAACAATGAGACGGAAATACCGTGTTTGTAATGTAACAAGAAGGCCTGCCAGTCATCAAACGTAAGAAAAGCTGGTGTTTGTCAGAGCAGAGATGATGTGAGGCAGCTTGCTCTAGTTAGTAGATTGGGAGTTTTGCTGGCTCATAATGAGATAAGAGTTGTTAATGTGTAATTTTTTTTTTCCAGCTTTCCTTTACAGTTAGAAAATGGCCAAACTGTGGAGAGAACAGTAGCACAGTACTTCAGAGAAAAGTATACTCTTCAGCTGAAGTACCCACACCTTCCCTGTCTGCAAGTGGGGCAGGAGCAGAAACATACCTATCTGCCACTAGAAGTAATGTGTTTAGGCTGCTTATTAATATCCTCTTATTCATCATTCTGTTGGGGTTTTTAATGACCTATAACTTACTTCATACGCTCACATTTATTTTGGAGACTGAACTGTTTTTAAATTTCCTTTTATTCTAAATTTTCAGCTATAAAATAATATGGGAAAAAATTCATCCACAGTCCTACCACTCTAAATGTAACCACTGTTAGCATTTTGGTACACTTCTTTTCAGCCTTTTTATGCAGTGTACGTTTTACCTAATTATAATCATACTGTAAAGTAGTACTGTTTACTGCTTTTTTACTTAACATGATATTAAACAGAAGTGGTTTAATGGAGTAGATATTAAAATTTAATCTCACATGTAATTGGCGCTCAGAATTTTAAGAAAGATGTGTATATCTAGTACAAAATTTTTTTCCATTTGTAGGTCTGTAATATTGTGGCAGGGCAACGATGTATCAAGAAGCTAACGGACAATCAAACCTCCACTATGATCAAAGCAACAGCAAGATCTGCACCAGATAGACAAGAGGAAATTAGCAGATTGGTTAGTACTTAATCCTAGAAATGAAAATTAAAAACATATTAGGATGAGCTCTAAAGAACCATGTCCTTATCAACTCATACCTTATTACCATTTCATGGGCTGTCAGAATTAAAAGAGATTATGGAAGTAATCTAGTGGTATTCTAGGGGTGAATCTTAGTGGATTCTATGAAAAGGGTTAGATCCTTCTAATTTAACCCCAAGCTCTTTAATTAGATTCAGAACAGATACTCTCAGAACTAATGTTTCAGTTTAACAAACTGGACCTTCTTACCTTCCACCTAAAAGAGGAAGAGAAAAGGAAGAAAAGTCAAAGTTTTATGACTAGCAATGGTGAGAGTCTTAGCACACAAAGTAGGATGGCTTAGCTCCATTGTAAACACTGGTAACCGTACAGGATGAATAAAGAAATATAAGACAGCTCCAGCCGTATGGGATCTCTAAGCTGTCTCCTTGTTCTAAATGGGGAGAAAAGAGACATCAATACTACTTTTAAAACTGACGGAATTAAGGCAAAATGAAAAATGAAGGCAACTGGATCTTATCTTACTCTCTTCTTGAATACCATGTAAATTGCCCAAGTGAAGAGAAAAAAATCTAGAAATAAGAACATTACCCAAAACAACTTAATAACACTTTCAAAAGCAGTTTTAGAGATTGTTGGAAAAGGGTTACAGAACTGGCTCTTTCATTTTGTAAGGCAATTAACAAAAAAAAAAAAAAAAAAAAAAAGAAGACCTTTTTTTTCCCTTACAGTTTGTAAAGAGTAAGTTATTACATGATATTTAATTAGGAAAATACAGGCTGGTTCTCATCATGGATTTTTCTCTGATCTACTATGACAAAATTTTAAAACCTTTAAGAGACTAGAACCTCTCACTATCTCTATAAAATCTCAGTAACTAGTTCTAACTCATTTATTACAGCTTTTCTGTTCAGAGAGATGATATTTTACAGTGATTGAAAGCACAGGCTTTGGAATCTAACGGCTCTGGGTTCAAAGTCTAACTTCTTTACTCACTTACTGTTATTATTATTGTATTATTATAATTATAGCATCTGGTAGGCTGGTGCAGTGATTGAGAGTAGGAACTCTAGAATCAGAATGTACAGAGTTTCAAATTATATATCACTTGCTCAGCTATATGGTTTTAGGCCAATCATTCAACTTTGCTGAGCTTTAATTTTATCCTCTGTAAAATAAAGATTATAAAAGACTTACTTTACAGTCATAGGTTATTGTGAAAATTAATTATAAAACATTTAGCACCAAGCACATCACCTAGCAACTCCTGGTAAATAGTAGTTGTTGTTATTGTTTGTAACCTTACAGAAAAAAATGGCATTTAAGCTTGAAGAAAAGATACATTAGTTAGATGCATTAATTAGATGCCTAATTTAGAAAACAAATTTTCCTGCACATTGTGGGGAGATTCTTTTTACATATTTAGATTATACAGTGTTTTTTTTTTTTTTAATGCTTTCCTTTTTTTTTAATTTTTATTTATTTATTTATTTATTTTTAATTTATGGCTATGTTGGGTCTTCGTTTCTGTGCGAGGGCTTTCTCTAGTTGTGGCAAGTGGGAGCCACTCTTCATCGCTGTGCGCGGGCCTCTCACTATCGCGGCCTCTCTTGTTGCGGAGCACAGGCTCCAGACACGCAGGCTCAGTAATTGTGGCTCACGGGCCCAGCTGCTCCGCGGCATGTGGGATCTTCCCAGACCAGGGCTCGAACTCGCGTCCCCTGCATTAGCAGGCAGATTCTCAACCACTGCGCCACCAGGGAAGCCCTATACAGTGTTTTTTAATAGAGTGTTACTCAAAGAATTGAGCATTGCCTTTTTTTGTAACCTAGTTTGACCTTTATCCTGAGACTAAGTAAATATGTTTTGAAAAACACATTATAGCACACTATGAGCATGAATTACACTTTTGAGATTCAAGTCTACACTGAATTACAATAAATTCTTTATCTTTGCATGTATTGGTATATTACATAAAGATTATACTCTGTATCTCATACTGGCTTTCTTTTCTGTCTCAAGTGTATCTCTTAAGTAGATTTTATAATGTGCTGTGTTTTATCTGAAAATATTCAAGGAGATTTTGTATAACTTGTAATCCATTAGGAACAAAAGCCTTAGGATTATTGATATTTGCTGTCGAGATCTGCATAAAATAAATTTCAATAGTATATATCCAGATCCTCTAATTAGAAGTAATTAACCATTTTTAGGTCAGGTACTGGGTTGGCCAAAAAGTTCATTCGGGTTTTTCCATAAGCTGTTAGGGGAAAACCCATACGAACTTTTTGGCCAACCTTATATTTATTTCTCTTGCAGTCTCTCAACCACCCTCCCAAAGTATATGAGGCTTAATCATATAAAGTTACCATTTTCATGAGTCATAAATAGTTGAAATTTCTTATTATGCAACCTAATACATTTAAATGTTCTGTAAATTATCAGGAGGTTCACAGACTTCCTACAGTCCACTCATGATCTGTGGTCCCCAAGTTAAGATTCTCTGCTCTATAGTGAGGGTACCATTATCTACACCTGTCAGTATTATAAAACATTGTTGACACAGTGAAGAAAAAAAATTAGAGGGTTCTAAAGCAGGGAATTTGGGGGAATTTTGAAAGTAACTACAAACTTTTTCTGTTGTTAGGTAAGAAGTGCAAATTATGAAACAGATCCGTTTGTTCAGGAGTTTCAATTTAAAGTTCGGGATGAAATGGCCCATGTAACCGGACGTGTACTTCCAGCACCTATGCTCCAGTATGGTGGCCGGGTAAAACCTCTTGATAGTTTTTAAATTATAATCATACAGTTTCTGTGTATGGAGAGAAGGGCTTCCTAGCTAAGTCTGGAATTTAAAAAGTGTTTTATTGTTCCAACAATTTTTTTTGTTTGTTTCAAAATCAGTGTCTTTGCTTGAACTTAGTAGAACTTTTGTTTTTCTATGATAAAAATACAAAATATTGATTTAGAACAGCCTATTCCATGTAGAATATCAGATATATATCAGTTCAGCAATTTGAAATGCTTATTTTCAGCTCATTCAAATAAGTTATATATTAAATGTTTGTTCATTTTTGCCTTATTATTTCTCTGTAGAATCGGACAGTAGCAACACCAAGCCATGGAGTATGGGACATGCGAGGGAAACAGTTCCACACAGGAGTTGAAATCAAAATGTGGGCTATAGCTTGTTTTGCCACACAGAGGCAGTGCAGAGAAGAAATACTGAAGTAAGGCTTGTCATTAGTTTCACTTTGGGACCATTTTGTGTTTAAATTTTGTATTTCAGTTTTAAATTACTCAGCTAATATTCTAACCAGTGTTGCCTTAATATGAAGTATATTTAATCACTGAACCTTTAAAAATGTTTCTTCTCATTACTTTGATGAAGATTCCTGAATTTGTTGGTCATATCTAAGTCACTGATTCATTCTTACAAGCATCCTCATAGACTAGCTTATGTGGTATAGCAGGAGTACCATTGGCTTTTGATGGCGAACAGATTAGATATAATTCTCAGGTTTGCCACTTCCTAGTCTTACTACCATGGATAATTTATTTAATCTCATTATGCTTCAGTTTTCACCTTTTAAAAATAGAGATAATAGTACCTATTTACTGAATGAGGATTAAATAACATCCTTATTTCTCAATTGAGTTCTTTGAAAGAGTCATTTTACTTCTCATTTTCACGTCCTTACTTTCCAAAATTTGACCTGCATCTCCACTACTTTTCCTCTTCTCCAGATTCTTTCCCTCAACAATCTTCTGTTTAAATTTAAAACAGACCCCCAAAATCTTCATTTTTCATTTTACCTGACTTAAGGCTTCCAGGCTTCCATTCTGTCTCCTTCCTTGAAATCTTAGTGGTCTGCTGAAACTGGTTACTGGAAGATCTTCAGTATCTTTGTGCTTATCAATTCTAATGGTCTCTTCTCAGCCATTATTTTTCCTCAAAATTTGTGCAGCGTTAGATACAATTGACTACCTTCCTGACATTCTCTCCATTCTTGCCTTCCTGGTTTCTTTTTATCACTTTGGCTTCCTTTCTCCTCTATGCCCTCTCCTTTGGGACTCTCTAATCTTTGGGGCATTGGCAGCCTCAAGGGCTTCTGCTGTTACTCTTGTTTGAGGAGTTGTGCTACTGTGAAAAGAGCACCAGCTCCACTTGTGACTACCTCCACTCTAAAACTTTCAGGTTTCTCTTTGACAAAGAATAACATTAAAAATCAGTATAATATTAAAAATTTTTCATTTGCCTCTTAAGTCCTTTCTCCATTTTCATGTATTCTGGACAAAGGAACTGAGTACTGTATGCCCTCTAACTGTCTGGTATTTTTTTCCATTTCCACTCATGCTGCTCTTTACTGAAAATGCCTCCTTCCTATCTCTACATTTCTAAATAATAGCCAGTCTTCTGTGATTTGTGATGCTGGAAATAATCCATAGTAGTAAACATAGTAGTTTATCAATATCCTCTCCATTTGTACTTGTCACTTCCTGTATAAAATAGAATTATAATTATCTGTGTAAGTTTCTTATCTCCCCTCTGGAATCTAATTTCCCTAAGAAAATGATTATGGTCTAATTTAAGTCTCCACTAACAGATCCTATAAAATATGCCCATAATGAATAGTTCTTGAGTGATGTAGAGACCAGTTTACCCCAGGTCAATTCAGAATTTGCCTCCTTCATGTGAGAAAAATTATTTTCTATTTAATTCTGTTCACTCCTTTTTATTAGCTCCAAATCTTATGTCTTAAGGTTCACTTAGTATATTTTTTTAGTATAGTTTTTATCCCCTGGCTTTCAAGTAAAATGTCATGAGGACAGTTAAAGACAATTCTGCTATTATCTTACTTGACCTCCAGAGACCAAAGAAAACACCTCCAACTGTTTTTCAAGCTTCGAGTTATTCTTTTCATTTTACATTTGTTATTCATGGCTTGATAGAAGTCTCATAATCATTGGGCTTATGGCTCTTGTTCAGACTAACTGAAAATATTCAACTTCATACTTTCTTGAATTAAATACTAATAAGGAAAAGGAGAAGGGAATTTCTACAAACTTCATCTCTGTCCTGAGGGAATCAGTGTTTTTGTGCAAAGATCACTCAGATCCTT